>NC_137847.1:12941250-13561875 GCF_948465745.1 Chenopodium album
TATTTATATGAACTTTATGCTACAGCACCTGAACATTTATTTTACAGGGTATTGGACGATAATCTTCAAAGAATAACACTAATACCTCTACAAATGCTTCTCAGACTTCATCATCAAAAGTAATCATCTATGTGAACTTTAAGTTTATTAATATGAATTTTATGCAATAGCATCTGAACATTTATTTTACAGGGTATTCGACGACAACCTTCAAAGAAAAACAATAATACCTCAACAAATGCGAGTCAACCTTCTTCATCAAGTCAATTTGGATATCAAGCTAAAAAAGGAAGTTTTCAATATGAGAACAGCAAATGGTATCAGGTAAATCTGAACAACTTATTTGCGTTTATGAACATTTGCTTTTTATTTTTGAACTTATGTTTTTTTGTAATTGTTTTTTATTGTATCTCTTTTTTTTTAGTATTTTGATGATGGGTGCAATGCTACAAATAAAGGGTGTGAAGTTGGTGGATCTTCAAATGTTTCACAATATAATGAAATGTTATCCATGTTTGATAAGACAATCAATGTTTAGATTTTTTTAATAATTGACTATTTATTCGATTTCCTAAAAGTTGTAACAAAACACATTTTATAAATGGTTTTCATTTTCAAGAATTAATTTACTGATTTTTTTATTTCTTATAAATATATTATGCAACTTAACATAGTAAAAAAGAAAGATGATGAATCAGCATTATGTAAGTTATCTACCATTCTATAATAATGAGAGAAATCTCAAATTAAAATGCATAATATCATACAGACCAATGTTTCAAGTCATAAAAGAAATCCACTACTATTAAAGTAAGTTGTCTTTGCAAAGTTATTGACTATAAAAACTAAGTTGATTCTTCCATCCTTCATCTTGTAGCCATCTTTATTCTGTGTGCTTCTCTATTGGTATTGCTTAGTAATATCTCAGCACAATACTTCACTCTTAGCTTCCTGATTTGATCAATCTGGAAAAACGTATGAACATAGATATTTAAAATATGAACAAACACGCTATATAAATGAACATAGTTATAAATTGAATTTAAAAAGGTTGAAACTTTACATTATCAGCTTTCAGATCACACACCCCATTCTACTGAAGGTTATGATGTGTATGTTTCCATATGCTTCAACAAATAAACACCACAATTCTTATGGTCCCAATTGCTCCTCCAATTCATTTTTATCAAGTTAGGCTTGAAAGCTTTTATTGCATCTAGTTCTTTTTCATCGTAACGTTTGGTTTTCTAAAACCCTATAAAAGCTTCAAGCTAATTTTGGAAATTCACATTCAATAGTTAGTTATAATGAAATGAATATTAGAAATAAATTAGTGAACAACACAGAAAGTTCAAATGAATAAAGATGAGTATTTAGTATTTACCAGTATTATGAGACTAATACCATATTTATCTTTTTCTTTCATATTCATGGGAAGCTTTCTATTATCAATCATATCAATAGTGGCATTGTATATGTTGAAGCAAACCAAGTAGAAGTGGTTACATGCTGACACCGGGAAAAAGAATTGTTCGACTTCTTTTATTTTTTTGATACTGCTGTTTTTCATTTCAGCTTGAAGTCTGGAAATGAATTTTGAAATTCTTGTTTTCATTTCACCCTCTTTCTTAACAATTTGGTCTGTGCACACTATCACCTGCGCATAAATAAAAAAAAATAATAAATAAGTTCTAATATATGAATTTAATAAAATATTAATGAACTTCTAGTTCTAATATATGAACTTTTAATAAAATATTAAAGAACATCAAATATATATTTAAGTGTAAAAACAGATTTACTTACATAAGGAATGGTGCTGAAGTAAATGTTGTTTTTTCGACACTTGTAATTTAAAATTGTAGCCTAAGCATCAATGATGGAATTGTCGATTTCTTCATATGTGCCTAGTGTCTTAATTTGAGATATGTTAATACTAGTTTCTTCTTCAAAGTACATCACCTCACTTCACACGCAATAAACAAACAAAACAATTCCTTGTTAAAAAATGAACAATAATAATAGATATATGAACAACAAATATTATTTTATGAACAAATAATATAATAATGAGCAACTTACTCCTTAGGACCATCGTTGAATGCATAGTCATAAATTGTTGCATTCATTGCATTCACATTCTTGAATAAATCTTTGTATTTTACCATGAATGGTGATTTGAGACAAGGTGGCAAATTGTGAACTTGTCTTATAGGTCATTTGCCAATTTCAATTTCAATTTCTTTTTTTATCACTACATAAAATAACATTGTTAGTTTTAATAAGGTCAAAAATTATGAAAATGGCGGTTTTTTTTAATGAAATTTATTCACCTTGCTGTTTTGTCCTTTCACACATTTCTGCAAAAAGCAGATAATTGAAGGAATTATGTCTTTGATAAGTGCAATTACTAGATATATCAAGGATCACTATTATGGAGATAATAAGTTCGTTCTTTTGGGTCGTCATTATCTGTTGCTAGACTATGATTAATGATCTTTGGGCTAGTTAAATAGTCCAAAGCCCGCTAGAATGGATCCTATGAGGTCACACACAAAGGTGTTGGGTTAAGCAAGTTAGAGGCCCATTAATGGGCCTCATGAGCAATTAACTAATCATGAAATTGATTGGGCTAGCATAGTTAGATTGGAATTAGGTTTTGGGCTTTTGACATGGGCTCTTATTTAGAGATGAGATCTATAAATAAGATCCATGTCTAGGATTGCTTGCAAGCAGTCATAATTCACACACAGTGTATTTTGACATCAAGGCAACCAATCCCAAAAATCCTAATTCCTCTCTCTATCTCACGGCTATCTCTCTCCTCCCCTCGTCCGTACGGCCGGGCACCCTTGGTGGCGCGTGTGGTGGTTCGTGGTGGTTCATGGTGGTTCGTTGCTCGCTCTTCTCCATAGAAGGTCAATTGAAGGGTTCAATTGCAACAAACTAGCATTAGTGGAGGTCTTAATTTGTGCCCGTGGACCAAGTAGAGGAATCACGCTTGAGGTTCTTTATCTCCCTTGTTCTTGTTCGATTGTACGTGGAATCACGCTTCAAAGGTACAATTATATGTTCTTTATGTGTTATGCATTAGATCTTGGGATTAGGTACTGTATGAATATGATTCATGTTTATTCCGCAATTAGTACCTATAATCTCCTACAGTGGTATCAGTTAGCCTATTGCATTTACATATATTGAATATTAATTCTTTGATAGTCCACAATTTTAATTCAATTAGGAGGGAGAATAATTTAATTATGGTTCAATCTTTTTATTAAATGAGATTTAATTTTTGGAATTGTTTAAATGTGATTTAAAATTGCTCAATTTTTCAAACAAAATTCGAATTGAGCCCTAGAATTTTTGAAAATTGTGATTGAAATAAAGCCCTAAATTTTGATGATTTTCGAATATTTATGCATCATAAATTTAATTAGATTGATGTGATACATAAAATATTATTTTTGTACAATCAATAATTTGATTTAAGAGTTAAATTAAATTTGAATTAATTTTGTGAAGAACCCTAGATTTGAAATTGAATTATGAATTTGATTTCAAAATTGAATTAGGAATAAATGTTATGTTTTAATTCAAAAGACCTAATTTTAGTTTAATTTAACAAAAGTTGTTACATTAAATTAAATCTCTCAAAATCAAAAAAAAAAAAAAGGAAAAGATTTGTATTTGGGAGGGGGCAGCCGTGACTGGGTGGACTAACCACCGTCAGGTGGCCACGACGGCTACCCAGGTGGTCGGAAGAGGGGTAGTGAGGGAGGGCGCAGGTTGGAGGACACGCGACAGCGGCAAGTCGCGGCAACAAGTGGCAGCAGGAGTGCAACAGTTGCACTGCCGCAAGCTGCTGCCAGCGACCTGCTGCAGCCAACGACGCAGGTGGCTGGGCTCCGGCTTAGCTGCGACGCGCGGCATCCCCCAGACAGCAGCACCGGCGTTCGACAGTCAGGGTGAAGGTGGCGCTGTGGCTAGGCTTTGTTCCTAGCTGCGGTTGTGCGTTGGTTAGGGTCTTTGGTTTCCCTGACTGACGTGCAATGCCGGAATTGTTGCTGCGTTGGTTGGGGTTTTCCCCAGCTGACGTGGCAGCATATTTATTTTTTAAAAAAATATATGTTTATTAAAATTATTTTATTTAAAATATTTTCAAAATAAAATATGATTTTATTTTGGGGATAAAATCAAATTTCAAAAGTTGATTTTTGATAATTATCCTTAATTAAATTAAAGTTGTTAATTTTGGATAAAATTTGTTAAGATAATTTCAAAATCTTAAAATTTGTTTTAATCTTTGAAAATTTTAAGGATTGTTGAGCAAGATTCCAAAAAGATAAAGATTGATTTAAATAATGTGATTATCCCATAATTAATTTTGGATATAATTGATTTAAAATTATGTGATTGGCTAGTAATTAGGATAGAATCTCCTAAGTTTGTTAGGATAATCTTTGAGGATAAATATGATTTATCTTTTGATTTATCTTTTAAGATTAAAATAAGATTTGATTCTATCTCATGACTAATTTAAAATATAAGATATTTTATTGATGATTATGAATAATATACGATATTATCTAATTGCAGTAATTAAAATATGAGATATTTAGGTGCCATGTTTCCTTAATTATGATCATTCGACGTTGTAGTTTAGGAAAGCATGATGAGTGATTTATTATGTGGCACTTTATAATATATGATATTATTTATTGCTATATATAATGACTAGTATGGCCCAGTAGATTACTAAATACGATCTGCGCATCGTGATGTATTATTGTAATCTTAGTACGGTCTACGTACCGATAAAGTATTTTTGTAATTTTATTTTATTTTTTTAAGTAGTAGATAGAATAGAGTAAAATTATGGTTGCAGTTAATCCAAGAAGCCCATGAAGTGAAGGCCCAAAGGAGCGAGGTGGATGAGATCCATGAAGGTTTAAGTGGGAGCATTTGCTTTATTAGTTTTCTTAGGATTAGGGGCCATGCTATGTCTTATTTATGCATTTAGTAGATTATGCATGTTAGATTTATTTTATGTTGATTGATGATGCGTTAGAGTTCACTAAATAATCACAACATAAATGAATCTAGGTCCTAGTAATATTGAGGTTGCTTTTCCAATTGAATACCCAACAATCCTTAGATCATGAGTGATGGGTCGGCCTCAGCAGAGTGTCACTTGTTATCGTAGGTAATTTGGGGTAGATCACGTTCTACACATTTAATTGGTTGTACTCAACAAGGTTACCTAAAGCATTTAGAACCTTGAAGCTAAGTGTAATAATTAAACATGTGATGATTAATTATTGAACCAAGAATTACAAAGAGTTGTAATCAGTAAAGAGTTTACTCACCTTGAAAATGTAATGCTTGATGGTAGGGCCTCAGTCCGGTCAACTATTACACAAATAAAGGATCTTGGAATCATTTAATTCAATAGGGATCAATTTAATATTGAATAAATGCTTTAAAGTTACCAATCTTATATCGCTTATGGTACTTTAAATTTTATTAAACATAATTGAATTTTGCGTTTACCCACAAATAACATGTCGTTCTAATTTTATTATATGTAATCACTACTACAAAAAAGCTTTATAGAACGGTTAAAATAGGCTTTACAGAACGCCTCAGGACCGTTCTTCTGCTAAGCGATGTATAAAGTATATAGAACGGTTCATGCAAGCGTTCTATATACTCGACTAAAGAGAACTGTCATCAAACATAACCGTTCTATATTCCCTTACTAAAATCTGAAAATAAAGAAGGAATAAAGAACGGTTAGTATGCTTGACCGTTCTATATTGTATTACAAAAGAGAACGGTTAAGACAGATAACCGTTCTCTAATCCTCTCCTTTTTTAAATAAAAAATGCTAGTATACGTTATTTTCTTTACAAAAAATTGTATTTTAATTTCTTATGTACCCGAGTATCAATTAAAAGCTAATACAGTTGTTATTAAAAAAAAGCTAATATAATTGAATTGAACTTTAAAACTTACAAATTAATATACTTAGTATAAAAAAAAAAAATTAAACCAATATTTACAACAAATGTAGTATGAAAGCAACAACGACATTAAAATTAAAGAGGAATCATACAAAAAAACATAAGAAAAGGAACAAATTAAACAAAAAAAATTGTCAATCTTCTTTCACAATTGTCTGGTTTCTTATCTTCAATTCCCTCCTTATTTGATAGTTGCAAATCTACAAAACAAACATAATTATATGAGTGATTGAGTGACACATTCTGATTTGAATAAAAAAAAAATCCAATATAAAAAAAAACCGCTACAAAATTCAAGTTCTGAAATTTGAGGAAAAAATACAATTATAAATGAAGAGATTACCTTAGTCAGATGATATAGAGTAATATAGATCCATATCATGAAAGCTTATTTATCAAATTCCTCATAATCCCAATTCATATACAGCTTGAACAAGATCTCGCTTGAAGTATCGCTGCACGCCTACATATGTAACACAAACATCAATTTAAATTCAATATATATGTAATACAGATACGAAATCGGAATACAAAACTCAAGATCTAAACAAAAATCACAACAAACATGCAAATCCGCAAAATTAATTCCATATAGGAGTATAGGACCCCCAATAAATCAAAGATTTAAACAAAAAAAAAAATACATAAACAAAGGGGAAAACACACACCTTGGCCAGATCGGAAGCACGGAAAGGGGGGAAAAATAAGAACAAAAAATTAAGATGATATTAAGGGGAAAACGAAGAAACTGATGATCAAAAACATTGAAATTTGGTAGAAATTTTTATGATTTCTAAGAAATTAATATAGAAGAGGAAAGCAAAAAATTAGTGATAAGAATAACAACGGCAGCAATGGGAAATAAGATAGAGAGTTGAGGGTTTTTTTAGCTTAGAATTAGGGAGTAAATGATAAGAATGATAATATTTGATATAAAAAGGGCGATTGGCGACCATTAAGGTAGCTAGAACTCATAAATAGGTATCATATAGTCTATATACAACGGTTGTAAGTAACACCGTTTTCTAACTTATTAATGTTATAAATTTAATTATTTTTTTTTGGTAAAAATGATAAAGAACGGTTAGGGTAGTGAACCGTTCTATATTCTTTCACATATAAAACGGTTGTAATAGAAAACCGTTTTATATTGTTCTAGAGAACGGTTATCTAAGCTAACCGTTTTGTATATTGCGTTTCTTATTCCACTTTTTGGTGTAGTGAATCTCCTCGATTGAAAACAAAGTTGAGAAACGTTCTCAAAAGGTTAAAAGATAATCCATAAACCAATATTCCAATTTTGCTAAGATGGTTCTAAAAGGCAAGTTTTAAACCCATGTCAAATGTCTAAGGTTGGTTTTATTCAAAATGTTTGAGTAAAATGTCAACACATCTTCATTTTGAAAAGTGTTTCAAGGGATATAATGAGATGGGAGGTACAAACCCTCTAAAAGACAAGTATAGAAGTCCAATAAAATCTCTTATCTTCAATATGATTGAATATAAGAAAGTGATTGGAAATCTCTATGATCAAAATTTGATCCAATGACATTATTCTTCATCCATTTAATATAGAGTTAAATGGTTGATTAAACTCTAATATGAATAATGATTGAATAAGACTTAGCAAAATCATGAAAAGTGCTTAAAGTAGTTAAGCAAAGCATCATCTTGAACCTAAGAGAAGTGTTCTAAGTGGCTCAAATGGGAAAGGTTTAGGAATATATGAGGATTGCATTAAGAAGTTATAGGCCAAGAAATGCAAACAAGTTGCTACTTCTCAAACCTAGAACTGCTTACATGCTAAAAGTTGTTATGAACAACAAATGTTTCAAATTAAATGGACCAATTCCAATTCATTAGAAACTACCTCATATAGTTGGAAGGTAAAAGAATGAAAATGTTCCAATTTAAGAAGTATATTATAGAAATTGATTTAGCATATTGCTACTTCTTGGACATACGATGTCTTGTTTAGTTCACTCATTAAACAATGTGGTTGAACTAAAGGAAGAAGTTATGGCTAAGGGAGAAATAAATCTACATTTGCTTGTAAACTTGTAGATTTATTTCTCCCTTAGCCATAACTTCTTCCTTTAGTTCAACCACATTGTTTAATGAGTGAACTAAACAAGACATGGACTAAATGTGAAATTACTAGATATATCAAGGATCACTATTATAGAGATAATAAGTTCGTTCTTTTGGGTCGTCATTATCTGTTGCTAGACTATGATCTATGATCTTTGGGCTAGTTAAATAGTCCAAAGCCCGCTAGAATGGATCCTATGAGGTCACACGCAAGGGTATTGGGTTAAGCAAGTTAGAGGCCCATTAATGGGCCTCATGAGCAATTAACTAATCATGAAATAGATTGGGCTAGCATAGTTAGATTGGAATTAGGTTTTGGGCTTTTGACATGGGCTCTTATTTAGAGATGAGATCTATAAATAAGATACATGTCTAGGGTTGCTTGCAAGCAGTCATAATTCACACACAGTGTATTTTGACATCAAGGAAACCAATCCCAAAAACCCTAATTCCTCTCTCTATCTCACGGCTATCTCTCTCCTCCCCTCGTCCGTACGGTCGGCCACCCTTGGTGGCGCGTGTGGTGGTTCATGGTGGTTCGTTGCTCGCTCTTCTCCATAGAAAGTCAATTGAAAAGTTCAATTGCAACTAACTAGCATTAGTGGAGGTCTTAATCTGTGCCCGTGGACCAAATAGAGGAATCACGCTTGAGGTTCTTTATCTCCCTTGTTCTTGTTCGATTGCACGTGGAATCACGCTTTAAAGGTACAATTATATGTTCTTTATGTGTTATACATTAGATCTTAGGATTAGGTACTGTATGAATATGATTCATGTTTATTCCGCAATTAGTACATATAATCTCCTACAATAATAAGTAAAAGTGATCAATATGTGAATATAAATGAACAATTGCTTAATATAAATGAACATAGTTTTTTCCATTTTTTACCCTGGATTTTTTGCTTCTTCTTTAGATTTGTCAATAGATGAACATAATACAAAACAAAATTAATATCAAACAATAATAGATGAATATTTATAGTAAAACAAAAACTTCATTATATAATTTATAATTTTCATATAATATATACTAATTTTCCATGTCCAAAAAATTTACATTACTTTTTCTAGTTTGTTCATCCAAAAAATTTACATTAGTTTTCTCTTTACATTACATTAGAATATCTTAGCTAGTTATTACAAAATATATATTATAGTTAGGAGTCACATTACCCTGGATATTGAAATTCAGAACTCAATGGGTTGTTCAAAATGTCCTCAAATGTAAGGTCTTGAGTTTTGAACATATGATCAAAATCCAATGCTTCAATCACCGGCTGCTCTTGCACCACACCTGCACTACTTGACCCTCTCATACCTAACCCGAGGTTCAGATCAATTTTTTGCGCAATTTCTGTCTCAATTGGATGAACCATCGGGCTAGGAGTTTGTTCTTTGTCAAACCCTAAGTTCCAAGCAGTTTCTGGATCGAATGACTCTCTTAATATCTTCTTCCCCTTTGCTTCTGTTTTTTCTCTTGCTCTCTTTTTAGCTTGTACCTTCTCTAAATACTCCTTTTCAGCCTTATCTAAAGCATTCAAGAAAGACTCTATACCAAATACTTCTTCATCTTGACTCAAGATTGAAGTATTTGAAGGATCCTTCAATTTCTTTTGCATATAATCTCCCAAAGTTTTGAAAGAAGATTATTTGGAAAAAGTTCTTTTGCATGCTTAAGCTTTTCACACAGTTTTTCACAATTCTCACCCATAGTTTTGACCAAGTTAATAAAATCTTGCAAAAATTCCTCCTACATAATGAATATACAGAACACACATTATGAATATAAAGCCTTCAATTATGAACATAAAAAATAAAGAAATAAAAAATAATATCATTATGAAACATATGCATAAAAAATGTAAATATATAAAAATATGAACATATGCAATTCCAAATGTGAATATAACCATTCAAAATATGAATATAGCCATTGTTTTCTTTAGTGAATGTAAGTATTTCAGAAATTGAACATATGCATACAGAATATGAACAGATGCATAAACAATATGAACATATGCATAAACATACTTAGAATATTTCATGAACAAAAAATATTTATATTATGAACATTTTGAAAAAAATTAATGAACATAATGCATAAAAATAATGAACATGTAATAGTATAGGGCAATAAGGCTGATTCTAAAGCGGAATAAGGCAAATGGGCATCACTCAGAATCAACTCCAAAGTAAAAATTAGCGAAAACCCATGATTATAAACTGCAGAAAGAGTACTCTAGAACAAGTTCGGGCAAATGGGCATCACCTAAACAGATGAAAGACAACTAAGAAATCAAATTTAGCGAAAACCCATGATTATAAACTATAGAAAGAATCATACAAAAACAATCACAAAAAGATAAATTAACGAGAACCCATGTACGGAAATTGTATAAAGAAATGATTTTGAAGAGAATTTGGCAACTGGATACTATAATTGGAGCAGAAAAATTACATTTGATAGTAGAAATGTAAAAACTGACAAATTAAAAACTGACAAATTACATTTGACATGCATTAAGATGCATAATTTACTCTCTATATAGCAAGATGTATGAACATTTTGAAAAAAATCAATGAACATAACGCATAAAAATAATGAACATGCAATAGTATAGGTATATTTTCTAATCAAACCTTGCCCGGTGGTATATTAGTTGATTCTTCTTGTGTTGTTTCCTTTTTTATTTCAGCTCTAGGCAAAATATTACCCAATCCAATTCCATGGCTCTCCAACTTCATCCTTTCAACCACCATATCTTTTGTCCATACAGATATGATAGGAGGAGTTTTTGGTGGCATGATGTTTTTCTTTTGAATGCGATTAAAGTAAAACAGCTGAAAAGAAATACAGAAAAAAAAAATCATCAACTTAGCATAAGTACAAATACAATAAAAATATAAACATGCTGTATATGAAAATGAAAATAATGGCATACCAGAAGAAAAGGCAGAGGTCCTTTGTAAAACCCTCTTGGATTCAATTTCCAAGAACTGGTTGTATCCATTAAGCTACCAAGGACATATTTGCACCAATTGTATTCCTTAAGTTCAAAGACATTCTTGATTGAGAACAGAAACTTATAGTGGCAGTGTATGATTTGGCTGCTCTTCATCAAGCAATTTACAACCAACACAATGATACAATAATGAAAATTTCATCAACTTCTTTTGCAGGTTCAGTGTTCATTTTCAGCTTCTTTTTGTTCATCTTTTATTTCATTATTTCCATCTTCTTCTTCTTTTCTTCCTCAGACTCATAGTTCTGCAAAACTTTGTGTCTTAGGGCTGCCAGATACAACACCCCAATATTTCATCCATCTAGTCAAAGAAGTCACTTCTTGTTCCTCATCTTCAACCTCCTTCACTTCTTTCTCCCCTCTCGGGATTCCATACACAACTTCAAAATCTTCTTCACAAATAACAATAGATTTGTTGTATGGATAATAAAGTGTGCGACTATTCTCTTCAAAATAATGCACAAGCCAAGCAGAAAATGATTGGTCATTTTGTGGCAGATTTACATCAAGTAATGCTCCAAATCCCATATCAACAATTTCTTGTTTTTTAGAAGGGCTCAAATTTGATGCAAACGTCATGAATTTGAAATGGCTAACCCTCACTTGCAACTTACCATATTCCTCCACATCTTCAACATCTTTAAGATTCACCACCTCATGTACATCTTCATTTGCATCTCTCTTTCTTTTTTCAGGTGCTTTCTCACTTTTTTCCCCTACCACCTCAACTTTGTCACTTTTCTGAGTTTTCTTTTCTTTCACACCACCATCTTTCTCATTTTTTTGTTGATCTTCAGCTTGTGAACTCTTGCTTGAGACTTCTGAACTTTTTCTTGATGATTTCTTTTTTTGTTGCAATATGCTTCACCCTACTAGAATGAATATAAAGTTAAAAAAAATGAACATATGCATAGAAAGTGAAGATAATCATTTCTGAATGTGAATATAAGCATTGAACACATAATCATTTTAAAGAAAAGTGAATATATACATTACAGAAAGTGAACATATGCATATAGAAAGTGAAAATAAGTTGTATTGAAATTTTAAGCTCATATGCGTTACTTGTAAGGTGCATTAAGAAGTGGGAGAGTCAAGAAGCAAAAAAAAAAGATCAATCAAAATATGAACATATGCAATTCCAAATGTGAACATAACCATTCAAAATATGAATATAGCCATCATTTCCTTTAGTGAATATAAGCATTTCAAAATATGAACATATGCATAAAAAAATATGAACATATGCATAAAAAAATATGAACATATGCGTAGAAAAATATGAACATATGCATAATACTAATTGAATTAGAGAAATTATCAACAAATATTTATATTATGAACATTTTGAAATAATCAATGAACATAATACATAAAAATAATGAACATGCAATAGTATAGGTGTCAATATACCTTTAACATAGTTGAATATAAATATATGCATTGCTTGTTTTAGATTATGTATTTTAAAATGTGAAGATAAGCATTTTAATATGAATATATGCATTTACAATGTGAACATACATTGTACATAAGCATTTCATACCTTTTTTTTTGGTAAAATTGTTGCTTTTGTGATCTTTTTGTGCTTCTTTTGATGGTTCTTCTGGTTGTTTTCCCCTTCTTCTGGTTCTTCTTGTGGCGGTTCTTCTGGTTCTTGTTGTGGTTCAACTTCATTGTTGACTCTGAGTAACAAGTTGTGTATAACAGTGAGCTTTATGTACAAGTTTAAGAAATTGCATAATCACACAATTTAGACATATACATTATGGTCGATGATAATAGTATATAGGCAGTTGACGACTTGATGATAGATGGGGTAAGGCTTTGTCGATGACTGGTATATGGGAGGTTCCATATGTGCATGTGTAAATATTGCAATAAGATACAGTGATTGTTTCCAAAAAACAAGCAACCATTCATCTCATGGGAGGTAAAACAATGGCAGAATGTCAATTTCATTTCAATACCTGTACAATTACAGAGTACATTTTTCATTGTACTTCACATGTATTATTTTGATAGTGTCTTATAAAACAAGGTTACCAATACTTAAAATAGTTTCTGTTTTAGCAAGGCTATTGGTTTGGAAACTTGACACAAGTACTTCTATCGGAGGACTGTGGCAGATATAAGAATATAGTATAGCACTTCGTTACAAGATCGAGTGGATAAGTTGCATAACATAGTCCAGAATCGTGATTAAACAATTTGAGTTTTATAACCAGTCTCTTTAAGGGGTATATTCATGTATTGTAGATAGTCCAATAAGTCGCGTAACATAGTCCAGAATCGTGATTAAACAATTTGAGTTTTATAACCAGTCTCTTTAAGGGGTATATTCATGTATTGTAGATAGTCCAATAAGTTTTCATACTGGTGATTTTATTATATTACCAACACCACCACCACCTACATCAATATTATAACCTATTTCAACGATGGAGTCAGCTACATGAGCAAAGATTTTCAGCCAATCGATCTAAACTACTTTGACTTACATATCAATCAACATTGAAATCGATCATGCTTCTTAAATGGAAAACTCTTTCAACATATCAACACCAAGCTCGATATCTATACTATACAAACACCCTTTTACAGCAATACATGAAAATGTTCATTCCACAGTAATATGTTTATGTTAATTCGTTCATTGTAACAACACAACTCTTAACTTGTTAAGATGAGAAATGTTGCTCAACATATTGTCTAGTGCTAGGAATTACAATGAAAGGGAAAGTTCAAAATCAATCAAAATCATGTTTGTTGAATAGTTAAAATACGCACACATCTCATATATTCATTATCCCACTCCACTAGTGAAGATATCAATAAACCAATTATACTTTAATCAAAGATGTAAAAAAGAAAAAAAGCTCAATTGTAGTTAGTATAATCCTAACTCCGCAATATGGAGGAACATGACATGGGGTCATTCAATATCACATGATCTAGTCAACTGGATTTAATCAATGAATATAATGTTCTCAAACATGAACATCACTATTTAAAAGAAGAACAAGGCAACAAATAATTCAGTGCATATTTTGCTACCCTTTTTCCTGCTCTTTTATCCTACACCCTACAACTCCTAATCCCACACCACATTAACCACTCACCAACACTCTCTTGTTCCATACTTCATCTCCCTCCTCAAGCAATCAACAAAAAACCTCAACATACATGCAAATTTCGGACAAAATTCACTAAAAAATTAATCTGAACAATTCAATACTGACCAAATAACAACAAATATGAAGAAAAAATGAATATACCTGTTATCTTGATTTTCCCCTTCTTCTATAACTTGTTTCGAAATGTCTTTGAGTAATTCAGGATCTACAATAGGACTCTTTGCAACTTTTTTCTTTTTGGTGTCGAACATTTTATTTAGCGGCCTATTCAAGAAAATTAGGGTTTATAGATGCATGAAAAAAATAACAAAATACTTATGGAATGAAGTAGGTTTACGAGATCGAAGAAAGCTGTTTTTTTGGCTGTTGAAGACATAAGTTGGAAGAAGTTATCGAGGTGAAAGGAGAAATTCCTTTTCCGTGCCGGAAAGGAAGTTATGATCAAATATGTAATTCAAGTCATTCCTTCCTACATGATGGTCGGGCATGTATAAAATCCCAACATGCATTATTAATGAGATTCGATCTATGGTCTCGAACTTCTAGTGGAGAAAGTCTAATAGCTCTCGCAAGGTTCATTGGCGAAGCTGGTCTTCGATGTGTGAGCCTAAGTGCCTTGGTGGGCTCTGATTCCATGGGTGTTTTTAACGAAGCATTGCTTGAAAAACAAGCTTGGAGACTTGTGAACCTCCTTGACTCCCTCCTTGTTAGAGTTTTCAAATGCAAGTACTATTCGAAAGAAGACTTCCTTTCCTCCTCTCTTGGTTTGTCTTGTGGCTTGAACAAAAATTTTATATAAACACCATAAAATAACCAAAAAATGGATTTTACCACAACTTAACCCATTCCATCCAAGAATTCATTTGTGGGTCCACCATGTGCCAGGTGTCACCATGCTATTGGTCCAAATAATGGAAAATAAAATTTTTAAAAACCTAAAATTAACTTAGCCAGCCCCATCAGCCACCACCGGCCCCCTACCCTACCTCTACCCTCCTTTGGCACACCCTACCCATTACCGAAATGCCCCCAGCTCCACGACTGTATTGCCCCCTCCCTTCTCCCACCCCAAAATCGGCAGCCTAAGCCCCTTTCATACCCCAAAAGCCATCCTCTTCCCCCACTTCATAATGATCGTAATTAACCATCAAAATCGGTTGTTTTAGGTCTTTTGTGGTCGATTTCACCATTTTGAAGGTGAAGGAAAAGGGAGGTGGTTATCGAGGTTGTCGATGGGGTTTATTTTTCTATTCATCGCATGCATTTATATTTTTCTCTCTCCATTTAACATTATTCATAAACAAATCTTCCATAGGAGTCCGTGACAAGTAGGGATGGCAATGGGGCAGGCCGAATGCGGATGATGGTACCTCCATACCCATACCCGCCTAAAAAATCTTATACCCATCCCCGTCCCCCCACCCGTGGCGGGTACAATATCCACATCCATACCTGCCCCACCGGGTACAAGATAGGATCCATCCCCGCCCCATCACCCACTTGGATATCCATACCCACCTCATACCTGCCCCAAAACCGTCCCTAACCCATTACCATGACGTTCTTTTGTATCACATAAATGACAATTATATCAAATTAGGTTAAAAAAATTAGGACTTTCACTATTCAAGCTTATTGGGTCTTAGGGGGTATCAAGTTTCATAAATTCTAAACTCTTCTAAAGGAAATATGGTGCGGGTACGGGGCGGGGTGGATATGGGGCGGGTTTACTCTGAAATCCATACCCACCCCATCACCCATGGCGGGTCCACATTTTATACCCATCCCTGCCCCATCACCTGACCCACTGCCATCCCTAGTGACAAGTCTTTGTTGTAGATAATATGAAACGGAGGTAATAAAAAAAATGGAGAAGGTGTACTCTGTATATACTTAATGATAATATCTCTGTACTCCCTCCGTTTGTAAATACTTAATGCTTAATTTCTACTTTTTGCACTATTTATTATCTTACTTTGACTAATGTTTGTGATTTATACATAAGGAAAAATATAGTCTTGTGGATACTTGTTGGAATCGTCTCAATGAATAGATTATTAATTTGGGAAATTCTCTTTCGTAACATCGGATTTTTTTTTTTATTTTTCTCTTTGGTAAATTGTAAAAAAATCAATTATCGTTGGTAGCATTGAATTTTTATAACAAGTTACACATAACATTAATGATGATTTTTTTTTTATTGAATCTTTAATTATAGTTTAATATTTTTATTTTTTAAAAAATTAAAAAAAAAATTATACATATTTGAAATTTTTTTTTATCAATCCCAAGAAGTATCTCATATTTAGTGGGAATCTAAATAGTAATCTCAATGACTAACATTACCAATCTTACTACATCAAACTAAGTTTAGGATTTTCTTACCATGATATCCAACTTAAAATATAGGTGACACATAAAATTAGTCTACTGATAGAGGGCATAGGAGATTAGCTTGTAAATTTTCTTGGAGTACGTAGGGATTTATTAATTTTTTTGTAATTAAGTTATCCACGAGTTTCAACCTATCTATGTGATAAATTTTGATAATATATCTGAAAAGCTTTTTTTTATTATCTTTTTCAGTTTGAGACGCGGTATGCTGTATTTTATGGGTTTTGCCAACGAAAACTGAAATCATGTTATGAATAAATGAACATTCGCCATGACAGTGAAATCATATTTATAATACATGACTTTGTTGAGTCAGTCTTGAGATGGCCTTATTCCTTGGGGGACTAGCTATGGGAAGAGATTACCAAGAGATGTATTGTTATTGATGATCCGAATTTGTTGGCAGCTTTTCCTATCCATTGGATTGATTTTTTTATCAAATGCCTAAGGTTACCGAATTCGTTCATCCTATTCAAATTTTAATTCCCGATATACCTAGTTCCTCATATGCTGAGATATATGTCGATGATTCATTGTCAAATCACTAGAAAACCATTGTTACGGGGTGACGAATCTAGCATCTTTTTTAAGTGGGTTCAAATTTATTAATATAAATTATAAAAAAAATATTTAAATGCATTTTCATAATTATGTACAAAACAAATATAATTTAGTGAGAAAACAATAATATTTAGTTTTGTAAATCGTTACTTATGTATGTGTATGTGTGTATACATACGGTCGTGTACCCTCTTCTACATGACCGTGTGTGTCATATATTATTTGGAGCGACTATCAGTTGGGCCTAGTGGGGCACATCATAAACTGATAGGTTTTTTGGATTCATTGGTTTCCTTGTATTGGAACTTTATAAATACAAACAAGAGCCTCTTCAATAAAACAACCTTCGAAAAACCCTAAATACATTAAACAAAAACCTACCTTTGAAATTTGAACAGTTCTTGAGTAATTCCAACCTTCGAATTCGGGTACACAGATTGTGGAGGTCGTTGTGTAAACTTGGGGAGCGTGTGTCACTGGGATACTAGTACCGGTGATGGCGTATTTGACTTCTAAGGCAGTGTGTACCAAACCACAGCACAACCGCAGGGGGACAGGTCTTTGATTCGAGTATGGCGATCGAATTTATTCTAGGGAAGTTCTTGATTTGTCTATTGTTATTCTTTTGCCTTCTTGGAATCAACAGGTATTTTTTTTCCAACCGTAATTTACCATATATATTTGCTCATAATCAATAATAAAACATAACCTTCTATCAATCTTTTTATGGTATCACAGCCTTAATCCATCTTCCCTATAAACCCCCCCCCTTTCTTCACTGATATGGAAAACTCACCCACACCATTTCCATTCTTGTACAACTGTACTCTACAACCTAATTAGGGGTACACTCAATCTTAAGCACATGTGCAAAAAATCATATTTCACCTTCTCCATCTACTTGACTACTTGATAATGGTGCATCTCACCACGTCACAACCGACCTCAACAATCTCACTTTGCATTCCCCCTACAATGGCACTAAGGAATTAATTATCGAAGATGGTACAGGTCTAAAAATCTCTCACATTGGCTCTCTCTATCTTTCTCATTCATCCTCTTCTCTAAACTTAATAATAATGTTCTTTATGTTCCTTCCATGTCTCGTAACATTATCTCCATATCTTAATTTTGCATTTTAATAACGCCTCAAAAGAATAACGTCTTTTCTTATGAAAGACCTCAAAACTGAGGCTTGTCTTTTCCAGGGTCTAGTTTGGTCGGGTGTATATGAAATTCAATCCACTCCACCTCAAACTCTCATAAGCATTAAAACTGATTCACTTGACTGGCACCATCAATTAGCCCATCCATCAAAAAGAATTTTTAGGCAACCTATTTCCACAAATAACCTGAATGTTACTAGCACTTCTACCTTAGATTGCAACTCTTGTGCTTGCAGTCACTAGTAGAAAAAAGTAAATGGGAAGCCCCAAATGAAAAGTGGATATTGAATTCCGCTTTCAAAAACACCTTTAAAAAAAATCTGAAACAAGCAAATGACAAGCAGTTTTGGATGAACCGCTTGCAAAATTGTAAATGGCAAAGCGGTTTGAACATTGAACCGCTTGCCATTTATTAAAAAAACCCTAAAAAATCTCCCGCCTCCTTCTTCTCTCTCCTCTCTCCCTTTTCCCCTTCATTTCTCACGCTCTCTCTCCTCTCAACCCTTAGTTTTCATGATCTCTCTCCTCTCTCCCCTTCAAACCTCACTTCTCTCTCCTCTCTCCCCTCTCCCCTCCATTCATGAAATTAAGCATTCTCACACCCTCTCCTTTCTCCATCTCCTTCTCTTTCTTCTCTCATTTCCTTTCTTAACCTCCCTTTTTTCCTTTCTCACGCCTCATCACAACGAGCGGCGAGTGACAAGCGACAATCGACACTGACGAGCGAGTAGAATGAAGAAGGCATTAGGGTTCAACCACTTTTACGCTTTTGACCTAACAAAACCCTCAATTTTCTGCCATCATGTATGGATTCGAAGTTATGACCTTCAACATTCATGGCGGATACTTGGAAGCCATTATTAGAGGTCACAGATCTGGATTGTTAACTTATGGCCCTTATCTTCAGAACAGTATGGTTTTTGTATCTAATATTAATTTTTTTCAGGTTTAATTTTCGTGATTTTGGTTTTATTTCTTGCTTTATTAATTGAATTACATTTTGAGTTGATTTGTTTGATCTGAATTTTCTGGAATTTCTTTGATTTTGGAATTATATGCTTGACTTTGCTAGTTTACGCAATTTTTTTTCTGGAATTTCTTTGATTTTGGAATTATATGCTTAATTTTGGAATTTCTTTGATTTTTTGGACTTACATTTTGATTGGATTAGCGCAATTTTTTTTCCCTAAAATTTGTGCTTGTTTGGCATATACGAGTGAATCGGGATAAGGTGCTAATGGTGGTGGTGATACGGGTTAAGGTGGTTGGTGGTGGCTGTGATAGGTGACGGCTGGTAGCACGGGCAGCTGGTGGTGTGCATGGCTGATGGTGGAACTGGAACAAGAGCAGCAACCATTTTATTAATTTATTTAGTGTATTTTTTTTATGAAAATAAAAAAATGTAATATTGAAACAATTGATTAATGAAAAAAATTATGTTTATACATATGTTAAGTTCTTGTGTATTAATTTGATTGGCGCCAAAACCGCTGCCCATTCACTATAAATGGCAAGCGGTTCTGAACCGCTTTCCATTTAAAAGACCAATGGCAAGCCCCCTAAGCGCATGCGGTTCAAAACCACTTCCCATTAGGGGGTTTGAACCGCTTGCCATTTAGTATTTTCTACTAGTGAGTAAGAGTCATCAGTTAGCATTTTGTCTCTCCTCCCTCACAATATATGTGGACTGCCCCAATATATTCTAATGTTGGTTATAAATATTATGTGATATTTGTAGACCATTATACAAAATACATATGGCTTTATCCTTTAAAAAAAATCAGACACTAAAAATGTATTTATTCGATTTAAAGCCTTAACAAAAATTGTACTCTACAAGGCTGCTAGCTTGCCATATTGAGTCAGCCAATGAAATTGCTTGGAGGCTTTACTTTTGGTTGCTCGAGAGGAGGTTATGCGTCCAAGTGAGACAAGTATGTTTCCTTTCTAGCCATTTTGTTCATATGTTTAACTGCATATATGTCATGTACAATTTCTTTTATGATCGTGTCAAATAAGGATGACAATTGGATAACCCCTTACCAATGAAATTGATGGATTAGGTTCTGAGGTTGATTTTGAGCATCAATTGAATCAGTACAAGTCTATGCTTAAGGATGCCTGTGTGTTGTTTGATGTTTTTGAGAGAGCAGGTGATGCCTTGAGCTTATATTGTGCCACTGGGATCCTTTTCTCCCTAGGCTCACTTTAAAAGAAGTTCTAAACTTATCTCCATCTGTCCTAGGATTGCGGTTGCTTAGCACAGCAGCTGGTTCAAACTTACTTCACCTGGCTTATTTTGCATTGAAGCTAAGGAGAGGGATCAGATTTGTGTGATTGTAATTACAGTCTACTTTAAAGTGGTGCTTGTGTAGATAACTAGCTATTCAAGGGTTTCCAAATATTTTAGGATATATAGCTATAAATCCCCGAGGGAGCCTTACTTGATCTATTAGATCAACAAATTTTGTCAATCTATGCTTAGTCACTATTTAGTCATGTTTAGTCATTACTTAGTCATCAAAATAGGCATTAATATTCCATTGAAGCTTCAACCTTCCTTTCACCGACACCTCCCACTTCCTTCCACCGACACCACCAATTCCACCATGCCGACACCATCTGCATCATCTCCTCCTTCCACTGACACCATCTGCATCGTCTCCATCTTTCACCAAAACCATCATCTTATACAGACGACATCACGACGGCTTCTCCACCAAATTAAACGAAATCCCTATGTTAAAAAGGTGAAATTAAGGGTATGGTTAACCCTAAAGGGAAGGGGTGCTATCCTCCTCTATTAATGCTACCCTTGGAGCTTCAATTCTGTTGAAAAATTTCAAAAATCGCCATCCATTTATAAAATAGAATAAAAAAATTAAAAAGGATGTCGTACCGTGCTCACCACCGATGCTTTCTTGCTGGTGGTGGTTGCTGACAACAGGGGTGTCATATACTCATATTAATGGTGCATAGGGGCATGAGGCTTCATGTTTAAGGTGGTAAGTTTGTCGTTCAATCAGAAAATGGCGATGGTGATATTGCCTAATCAAGCTTATGCTTTTACCAAAAATGAAGGGAAAACCTAAAATACCCTTATGATTGACAATTTTTGTTGATCTAGTAGATCTGTATTTCCCCATAAATCCCCACCCTTATTTCTAGTTGTATCTTTAACTTTATTTTGTAACTAGTTTTAAGTCCCATGCCATGCACGGTAATAAATAAATAAAAAATATCATTTAATATTAATTATATTAAACAAATAAACTTCAAAAAAAAAACTTTATTTTTTTGGGTGTAAAGAGAGCCACAAAGATGAGGGTGAGAATCGATCCCAGGATCGATTGGATTCGAGAAGAGAGCTCTAACCACTTGAGCTATTCCTCACTCTTAGTAAATCAATAGTTCAAAATATAAACTAAGGCCCCATTCTTTAGAGCTGCCTTGCTCTGCTCTACTCTGCTTAAAAATAATAATTAATATTGAATTAGTATCATAATAATTAATATTTAATAATAATAATAATAATAATAATAAATAATTAATATTAACAATTATTATAATAATAATTAACATTTAATAATATTAATAATAATGCGGTAATAATAATAATAACAATTATAATAAGAATAATAATAATAATAATAATGTGGTAATAATAATAATGCGGTAATAATAATAATAATAACAATATAACATATAATAGTAATAATAATAATAATATAATAATATAATAATAATGATGATGATGATGATGATGATGATAATAATAACAATATAACATATAATAATAATAATAATAATAATAATAATAATAATAATAATAATAATAATAATAATAATAATAATAATAATAATAATAATAATAACAATATAATAATAATAATAATAACAATAATAATAATAATAATGATGATGATGATGATGATGATAATAATAATAATAATGATGATAATAAAAATAATAATAATAATAATAATAATAATAATAATAATAATAATAATAATAATAATAATAATAATAATAATAATAATAATGAAATCAGCTATTCTCGGCTCGACTCGGCTCCACTCTGTTGAGATCTGCTTTGCTGACTCCTGCTCCACTCTTCTCTGCTCTGCTCAGAAGCTTAAAATAACAGGGCCTAACTAGTTTTAGACATAAATAAATAAACAAAAGTTCAACGCGCGACATTTTGGACTTTATTGGAGCATTCACATTATTTCACTATTTCATTCTCTTTGGTTTTTTACCATCTTACATTCGGCTAAGTTTTAGCAATTTTTTATTATGATTTTTTATGTAAACCATCTTGAAAGACTTATTAGTTGGTGAGACTTCAGAAAGATATATATTCAAGAAAAATGATAATTACTACTATTTCATAAAATTTCAAATCAAAACCACAGATAAAATATTCTTTCCAACTTCCTCTACAACATAAATGAAGATTCTAATTCGTAACTTCCTAATTTCCACCAGTTTTTACAACAATAAAATTAAAATTGCTCTCCCTCATAGTTTACTTATTCCTTAATTTAAAGCTAGAAATTGTACGACGACTATATGAACAAAGACTTATTTACATATGTCTCTTTAATATACCCTCTATTATCTCAGAACAATTGACACAATTAGATGGATCATAATCATCCTTTTATACCAATTGACAAGAGACATTTGTTAAGGTCTCAAAGAAAAGTGAATAAAGACCAATTGAAGGTCATAAGTGTAATGAAGGCAAGTGGTGTTAGGGTAACTGATTCACTACGTCTTTTGTCCAAAGAAGTTGGTGGTTCGCCGAATCTTGGGTGTACTCGAAAGGATATATATACAATGCTTTGACTACTGAAAAGGCCAATAGACTTGATGGCTCGAAGTATAATCAATTGATCAAGTATTTTGCTCAAAGGCAAGCAAAGGAAGCTGATTTCTATTATGAGTATGAGGTAGATGAAGGAAATTCCTTTACTTGTGTTTTTTGGAGATATGGAAGAATGAAAAGGGATTATGAACACTTTGGTGACTTGATGGATTTTGACACTACTTATAGAACAAACAAGTATGGCATGATCTGTGCCCTTTTTGTTGGTATAAATCACCATCGTAACAATGTCATATTTGGTATGGGATTTGTTCTAGATGAGAAAACAAGCAATTTCATATGGTTGTTTGAGTCTTTCATGAGATTAATAGGTGGTGGGCATCATCCGATTACTATAATGACATACCAAGCACCTTCTATTGTAGCGGGTATAAGAGAAATTTTCCCAAATTCTAGACATCGTTTGTGTACATGGCACCTTGGGGGGAACTCAAAAACAAATATCGGTAAATTCAGAGCTTTGAAGGGGTTCACTGATCTTTTTTATTATCTGCTCAAGTACAGTGAAACTGCTGCAGAATTCGAACATTATTGGCCAAGGTACAACATTATGAACTTTCTTTATGAAATAATGAATTTATGATATTAAAACATGAACCTATATTTGCTTAATATATTTATCTTTTATTTTGTTGTTGCTCATTGTTATTTATATGAACATGTTTATTTTTTTTATGATCATAATTAGATATTTTATGAATTTATAGGTTTATTTTATGAATATGCGTTTTTATGAATTTGTTGGTTTAGTATGAACATGTATACTGGTTGTTTTGTTTATTGTTATTCTATTGAATGTTTTAAATATTTTTATGAACATATTTAAATATATTATGAAGTTCATGGATTATTTTATGAATATATGTAATTTGATTATATATATGTTTTTGTTCACTGTTCTACATAATATATTATCTATTATGAAGATAATGATGTAGTATATGAATATGATGTCTATTAAAGTGAACTTTCTTATACTAGGATGATGAACAAGTACAATTGTAATGATAATGATTGGTTAAATCATTTGTACTCGATCAAAGAAAGATGGCGTCCAGCCTATTCTAAACAATATTTTTCTGGAGGAGTTTTGAGTTCACAAAGGAGTGAAACAACAAACCTTTCGGTTTCTCATAGATTGAGGAAGTCGGATGGTTTGTGTGATTTTTACAAGACTTTTCTTGATGTTGTGGCTAAGTGGAGGAGTAAGGAAAGTAAACAGGACTTTCGGTTTTTGAGAGGTAATCGTCATTTGGCAGTTGCTAATGTAAGTCTTCTTATTCATGCTAGAGAGGTTTATACAATTTAGGTTTATATTGTGTTTGAAGATCAATTTTCGAAAGCTATTTCTTGTTCTCAAGAGAGAAAGTATGAAAATGATGAGACAATTAGTTACTTGGTATGGAGGCCTAATAAAGATATTATTAGGCATGAGATTGTGTTAAATAAATTCACTAGGGTAATCAAGAAAGTTGATGAAGATGTTATTCAAGAGAATGTGATTTCTTCTTCTATTTGAAGAGCTCAAATGTTAAGAAAGTTTGTTCAACTTGTTACATCTTGCCAAGATCACTTGAAGCATGCGCTGAAATTGAATATACGTTTGAAATGTTAAGGGAGAAGGTTGAGAGTGTTAGGGGGCCAATAGATTTTGATGATGGAGAAGAGGTTCAAGAGGTTGAAAAGGATGCACAACCTATTCAAAATCCGAAAGTAATTAGGAAAACGAGTGAAAAAAATGATAGGCCAAAGAGCACTGTTGAAAAAGCTTTTAATAAGGCCAAGGGGTGAAAGAAAAAAGTAGATAACTACAAGGATGGAGTTAAAGCTACTGCTCAAAAGGTTTTCCCAGTACTTTTATGAATTTTTTGTGTAGTTAAGTGAATATATTTGTATGGGATATGAACATAGCTATATTTGTGTTTTATATTGTAGGTTTTAGATGATGATAGTGATCCTTTGACTTACTCACACCCAACAACAAAAGATTCAAGTCTTAATGTCCTTCCAAAACAGACGAATGGGCAATCATCAATGGTAATTTTTAAAAAACTTTCTAATTGTAGTAGTGTTCTATTATTAAATTTTTATAATAGTTGTAGGGTGTTCAAGGTGCAAGTAAGAAGAGAAAAGTACCGGCAAATGATGCTCAAACTTCATCAAGGGAAAATACTTATAATTCAATAAATGCTTCTCAGACTTTATCATCAAAAGTAATCATTTGTTTGAACTTTATGCTTATTTATATGAACGTTATCCTACAGCACCTGAACATTTATTTTACAAGGTATTGGACGACAATCTTCAAATAATAACACTAATACCTCAACAAATGCTTCTCATACTTCATCATCAAAAGTAATCATCTATGTGAACTTTAAGTTTATTAATATGAATTTTATGCAATAGCATCTGAACATTTATTTTACAGGGTATTGGACGACAACCTTCAAAGAAAAACACTAATACCTCAACAAATGCGAGTCAACCTTCTTCATCAAGTCAATTTGGATATCAAGCTAAAAATGGAAGTTTTCAATATGAGAACATCAAATGGTATCAGGTAAATCTGAACAACTTATTTACGTTTATGAACATTTTCTCTTTATTTTTGAACTTATGTTTTTTTGTAATTGTTTTTTATTATATCTCTTTTTTTTTAGTATTTTAATGCTAGGCGCAATGTACAGATGAACGGTGTGAAGTTGGTGGATCTTCAAATGTTTCACAATATAATGAAATGTTATCCATGTTTAATAAGACAATCAATGTTTATATTTTTTAATAATTGACTATTTATTCTATTGCCTAAAAGTTGTAACAAAACACATTATTACTTATTTTCATTTTATAAATGGTTTTCATTTTCAAGAATTAATTTACTGATTTTTTTTATTTCTTTTAAATATATTATGCAACTTAACATAGTAAAAAAGAATGATGATGAATTAGCATTATATAAGTTATCTACCATTATATAATAATGAGAGAAATCTCAAATTAAAATGCATAATATCTACCAATGTTTCAAGTAATAAAAGAAATCCACTACTATTAAAGTAAGTTGTCTTTGCAAAGTTATTAACTATAAAAACTAAGTTGATTCTTCCACCCTTCGTCTTGCAGCCATCTTTATTTTGTGTGCTTCTCTATCTATTGGTATTGCTTAGTAATATCTCAGCACAATACTTCACTCTTAGCTTCCTGGTTTAATCAATCTGGAAAAACGTATGAACATAGATATTTAAAATATGAACAAACACACTATATAAATGAACATATTTATAAATTGAATTTTAAAAGGTTGAAACCTTACATTATCAGCTTTCAGATCACACACCCATTCTACTGAAGGTTCTGATGTATATGTTTCCATATGCTTCAACAAATAAACACCATAGTTCTTATGATCCCAATTGCTCCTCCAATTCATTTTTATCAAGTTAGGATTGAAAGCTTTTATTGCATCCAGTTCTTTCTCATCGTAATGTTTGGTTTTCTAAAACCCTATAAAAGCTTCAAGCTAATTTTGAAAATTCACATTCAATAGTTAGTTATAATGAAATGAATATTAGAAATAAATTAGTGAACAACACAGAAAGTTCAAATGAATAAAGATGAGTATTTAGTATTTACCATTTTTATGGGACTGATACCATATTTATCTTTTGCTTTCATATCCATGGGAAGCTTTCTGTTATCAATCATATCAATAGTGGCATTGTACATGTTGAAGTAACCAAGTAGAAGTGGTTACATGCTGACATCGAGAAAAAGAATTGTTTGACTTCTTTTACTTTTTTTGATACTGGTGTTTTTCATTTTAGCTTGAAGTCTGGAAATGAGAATTTTGAAATTCTTGTTTCCATGTCACCCTCTTTCTTAACAATTTGGTATGTGCACACTATCACCTGCGCATAAATAAAAAACATAAATAAATAAGTTCTAATATATGAAATTTTAATAAAATATTAATGAACTTCTAGTTCTAATATATGAACTTTTAATAAAATATTAAGGAACATCAAATATATATTTAAGTGTAAAAACAGATTTACTTACATAAGGAATCGTGCTGAAGTAAATGCTGTTTTTTCGACACTTGTAATTTAAAATTGTAGCCCAAGCATCAATGATGGAATTGTCGATTTCTTCATTTGTGCTTAGTGTCTTAATTTGAGATCTGTTAATACTAGTTTCTCTATCAAAGTACATCACCTCACTTCACACACAATCTATATATATTAACTATTACAAAAACAGAATTTGCTGATGTCACCATTGCCCACATGTGGCTTTCTCAATAAAAAATTTCCCGCCTAAATGCAATGATGATGTCATTTTTTTTTTGGTAGAGTTATTATATTTAACACTTTTGAAATTTAAATATTGGAAGCTTCTACATTACAATTAAAACCTATCAATTTATCTTAGGAAATTGAAACAATTTTAAATAGCACACTAATAAATGACTTTTTACATTGAAGTATAAATTTGATAACGTTGAACATATACCATATCATAATTTTGATGAAAATAAAAAATTTTAAAATTACAAAATATACGTAATTCTTATTTATATTCATGTATTTTACCATGAATGGTGATTTGAGACAAGGTGGCAAATTGTGAACTTGTCTTATAGGTCGTTTGCCAATTTCAATTTCAATTTCTTTTCTATCACTACATAAAATAACATTGTTAGTTTTAATAAGGTCAAAAATTATGAAAATGGGGTTTTTTTTTAATGAAATTTATTCACCTTGCTGTTTTGTCCTTCGACACATTTCTGCAAAAAACAGATAATAAGTAAAAGTGATCATTATGTGAATATAAATGAACAATTGCTTAATATAAATGAGCATAAGTTTTTTTTCCATTTTTTACCCTGGATTTTTTGCTTCTTCTTTAGATCTGTCGATAGATGAACATAATATAAAAAAAAATATCAAACAATAATAGATGAATATTTATAGTAAAACAAAAACTTCATTATATAATTTATAATTTTCATAGAATATATAATAATTTTCCATGTCCAAAAAATTTACATTACTTTTTCTAGTTTGTTCATCCAAAAAATTTACATTAGTTTTCTCTTTACATTACATTAGACTATCTTAGCTAGTTATTACAAAATATATATTATAGTTAGGAGTCACATTACCTTGGATATTGAAATTCAAAACTGAATGGGTTATTCAAAATGTCCTCAAATGTAGGGTCTTGAGTTTTGAACATATGATCAAATTCCGATGCTTTAATCACCGGCTGCTCCTGCACCACTTGACCCAAACACCGGCTGCTTCTGCACCACACCTGCATTACTTGACCCTCCCATACCTAACCCGAGGTTCAGATCAATTTTTGTGCAATTTCTGTCTCAGTTGGATGAACCATCGAGCTAGGAGTTTGTTCTTTGTCAAACCCTAAGTTCTAAGTAGTTTCTGGATCGAATGACTCTCTTATTATCTTCTTTCCTTTGCTTCAATTTTTTCTTTTGCTCTCTTTTCAGCTTTTACCTTCTCCAAATACTCCTTTTCAGCCTTATCTAAAGCATTCAAGAAAAACTTTGTACCAAATACTTCTTCATCTTGACTCAAGATTGAAGGATTTGAAGGTTGGGGTGAAAGTTCGGTTTGCGGTTTGGATTATAGTCAAATCCGAATCCAATCTAAATTAATTCGGTTTCGAAAATCTCAATCCGAATCCAAGCCGAATTAAGATTCAATCCAATCCAAACCAAACCGAATTGATTCGATTTTTCTAATTAGAATCCAATCCAAACCGAAATTTATTCTCTTCTTTTGCAACATTTAAACCCAAAATCCGAACTTTACCTAAAAGATTATTGCAATCATTCAACCTTTTCTTGTTAAATACATTCTTTGTGAGAGAGTAAGATATTGAGCAAGGAGAATTAAGAATTAAGTTGTATTTTTTTGGTTTATATATGAAAAGAGAAAGGGGTGGGATACTTTGGAAAAGAAAATGGGCTTAATGTAATGGGTCGAAATTCGGTTTGTAATTCATTTTTCGGTTTTTTTTTAAATCTCAAACCGAATCCAATCCGTAATCCATACTATTTAATTTTTCCAAATCGATATAATCCGAATTAAAATAAAATCCAAACCGAATTACTAATTCGGTTTGGTTTTCGGTTCGGTTCGGTTTTAATCCAAATTACTTTCACCCCTATTTGAAGGATCCTTCAATTTCTTTTGCATATAATCTCCCATAGTTTTGAAAAGAAGATTATTTGGGAAAAGTTCTTTTGCATGCTTCAGCTTTTCACACAGTTTTTAACAATTCCCACCTATAGTTCTGACCAAGTTAATAAAATCTTCCATAAATTCCTCCTACATAATGAACATACATAACACACATTATGAATATAAAGCCTTCAATTATGAACATAAAAAATAAAGAAATAAAAAATAATATCATTATGAAACATATGCATAAAAAATGTGAATATATAAAAATATGAACATATGCAATTCCAAATGTGAATATAACCATTCAAAATATGAACATAGCCATCGTTTTCTTTAGTGAATGTAAGTATTTCAGAAATTGAACATATGCATACAAAATATGAACGTATCCATACAAAATATGAACAGATGCATAAACAATATGAACATATGCATAAACATACTTAGAATAGTTCATGAACAACAAATATCTATATTATGAACATTTTGAAAAAATTAATGAACATAATACATAAAAATAATGAGCATGCAATAGTATAGGGCAATAAGGCTGATTCTAAAGCGGATTAAGGCAAATGACATCACACAAAATCAACTCCAAAGTAAAAATTAGCGAAAACCCATGATTATAAACTACAGAAAGAGTACTCTAGAACAAGTTAAGGCAAATGGGCATCACCTAAACAAATGAAAGACAACTAAGAAATCAAATTTAGCGAAAATCCATGATTATAAACTGCAGAAAGAATCATACAAAAACAATCACAAAATAACAAATTAGCGAGAACCCATGTACGAAAACTATATAAAGAAATGATTTTGAAGAAAATTTGGCAACTGGGTACTATAATTGAAGCAGAAATTACATTTGACAATAGAAAATGTAAAAACTGACAAATTAGAAACTGACAAATTACATTTGACATGCATTAAGATGCATAATTTACTCTATGTATAGCAAGATGTATGAACATTTTGAAAAAATCAATGAACATAATGCATAAAAATAATGAACATGCAATAGTATAGGTATATTTTCTAATCAAACCGTGGCCGTTGGTATATTAGTTGATTCTTCTTGTGTTGTTTCCTTTTTGATTTCAGCTCTAGGAAAAATATTACCCAATCCAATTCCATGGCTTTCCAACTTCATCCTTTCAACCACCATATCCTTTGTCCATATAGATATGATAGGAGGAATTCTTGGTGGCATGATGTTTTTCTTTTGAATGCGATCAAAGTAAAACAACTAAAAAGAAATACAGAAAAAATCATTAATTTAGCATAAGTACAAATACAATAAAAATATAAACATATTGTATATGAAAATGAAAATAATGGCATACCAGAAGAAAAGGCAGAGGTCCTTTGTAAAACCCTCTTGGATTCAATTTCCAAGAACTGCTTGTATCGATTAAGCTATCAAGGACATACTTGCACCAATTGTATTCCTTGAATTCAAAGACATTCTTGATTGAGAACAGAAACTTATAGTGGCAGTGTATGCTTTGGCTGGACTTCATCAATGAAATCAATAATGAAGATTTCATCAACTTCACCATTGTTCACTTTTGCAGGTTCAGTGTTCATTTTCAGCTTCTTTTTGTTCATCTTTTCTTTCATTATTTCCAACTTCTTCTTCTTTTCTTCCTCAGACTCATACTTCTGCAAAACTGTGTGTCTTAGGGCTACCAGATACAACACCCCAATATTTCCTCCATCTAGTCAAAGGAGTCTCTTCTTGTTCCTCATCTTCAACTTCCTTCACTTCTTTCTCCTCTCTCAGAATTCCATACACAACTTCAATATCTTCTTCACAAATAACAATAGATTTGTTGTATGGAAGATAAAGTGTGCGGCTATTCTCTTCAAAACAATGCACAAGCCAAGAAGAAAATGATTGGTCATTTTGTTATAGATTTACATCAAGTAATGCTCCAAATCCCATGTCAACAATTGCTTGTTTTTTAGAAGGGCTCAAATTTGATGCAAACTTCATGAATTTGAAATGGCCAACCCTCACTTGCAACTTACCATAATCCTCCACATCTTCAACATCATCAAGATTCACCACCTCATGTACATCTTCATTAGCATCTCTCTTTCTTTTTTTAGGTGCTTTCTCACTTTATACACCCTCAACTTTCTCACTTTTTTTTCCCCTTCACCACCTCAACTTTGTCACTTTTCTGAGTTTTCTTTTCTTTCACACCTCCATCTTTCTCATTTTTCAGTTGATCTTCAGCTTGTGAACTCTTGCTTGAGGCTTCTGAACTTTTGCTTGATGATTTCTTTTTTGTTGCAATATGCTTCACCCTACTAGAATGAATGTAAAGTTAAAAAAATGAACATATGCATATAGAAAGTGAACATAATCATTTCTAAATGTGAATATAAGTATTGAACACATAATCATTTTAAAGAAAAGTAAATATATACATTACAGAAAGGGAACATATGCATATAGAAAGTGAAAATAAGCTGTATTGAAATTATATGCTCATATGCATTACTTGTAAGGTGCATTAAGAAGTGGGAGAGTCAAGAAGCAACAAAAAAAGATCAATCAAAATATGAACATATGCAATTCCAAATGTGAACATAACCATTCAAAATATGAATGGTAGCCATCGTTTTCTTTAGTGAATATAAGCATTTCAAAATTGAACATATGTATACAAAATATGAACATATGCATAAAAAATATGAACATATGCATAGAAAAATATGAAAATATGCATAAACATACTAATTGAATTAGAGAAATCATCAACAAATATTTATATTATGAACATTTCGAAATAATCAATGAACATAATGCATAAAAATAATGGACATGCAATAGTATAGGTGTCAATATACCTTTAACATAGTTGAATATAAATATATGCATTGCTTGTTTCAGATTATACATTTTAAAATGTGAAGATAAACATTTTAATATGAATATATGCATATACAATGTGAACATACATTGTACATAAGCATTTCATACCTTTTTTTGGGGTAAAATTGTTGCTTTTGATTGATCTTTATGTGCTTCTTTTGATGGTTCTTCTGGTTGTTTTTCCCCTTCTTCTGGTGCGTCTTTCGATGGTTCTTCTTGTGGCGGTTCTTCTTGTTCTTGTTGTGGTTCAACTTCATTGTTGACTCTGAGTAACAAGTTGTGTATAACAGTGAGCTTTATGTACAAGTTTGAGAAATTGCATAATCACACAATTTAGACATATACATTATGGTCGATGATAATAGTATATAGGCAGTTGACGACTTGATGATAGATGGGGTAAGGCTTTGTCGATGACTGGTATATGGGAGGTTCCATATGTGCATGTGTAAATATTGCAATAAGATACAGTGACCGTTTCCAAAAAACAAGCAACCATTCATCTCATGGGAGGTAAAACAGTGGCAGAATGTCAATTTCATTTCAATACCTGTACAATTACAGAGTACATTTTTCATTGTACTTCACATGTATTCTTTTGATAGTGTCTAATAAAACAAGGTTACCAATACTTAAAATAGTTTCTGTTTTAGTAAGGCTATTGGTTTGGAAACTTGACACAAGTACTTCTATCGGAGGACTGTGGCATATATAGGAATATAGTATAGCACTTCGTTACAAGATCGAGTGGATAAGTCGCATAACACAGTTCAGAATCATGATTAAACAATTTGAGTTTTATAACCAGTCTCTTTAAGGGGTATATTCATGTATTGTAGATAGTCCAATGAGTTTTCATACTGGTGATTTTCTTACATTACCACCACCACCACCTACATCAATATCGTAACCTATTTCAACGATGGAGTCAGCTACATGAACAAAGATTTTCAGCCAATCGATCTCAACTACTTTGACTTACATATCAATCAACACTGAAATCATGCTTCTTAAATGGAAAACTCTTTCAACATATCAACACCAAGCTTAATATTTAGACTATACAAACACCCCTTTACAGCAATACATGAAAATCTTCATTCCACAGTAATATGTTTATGTTAATTCGTTCTTTGTAACAACACAACTCTTAACTTGTTAAGATGAGAAATGTTGTTCAACATACTGCCTAGTGCTAGGAATTACAATGAAAGGGAAAGTTCAAAATCAATCAAAATCATGTTTGCTGAACAGTTAAAATACGCACACATCTCATATATTCATTATCCCACTCCACTAGTTAAGTGATCAATAAACCAATTATACTTTAATCCAAGATGTAAAAAAGAAAAAAAACAGCTCAATTGTAGTCAATATAATCCTTACTTCGCAATATGGGGGAACATGACATGGGGTCATTCAATATCACATGATCTAGTCAACTGGATTTAATCAATGAATATAATGTTCTCAAACATGAACATCACTATTTAGAAGAAGAACAAGGCAACAAAGAATTCAGTGCATATTTTGCTACCCTTTTTCCCGCTCTTTTAACCTACACCCCACAACTCTTAATCCCACACCACATTAACCACTCACCAACACTCCCATGTTCCATACTTCATCTTCCTCCTCAAGCAATCAACAAAAAACACCAACATACATGCAAATTTCGGACAAAATTCACTAAAAAATTAATCTAAACAATTCAATACCAACCAAACAACAATAAACATGAACAAGAAAAAAAATGAATATACCTGTTATCTTGATTTTCCCCTTCTTCTATAACTTGTTTCGAAATGTCTTTGAGTAATTCTGGATCTACAGTAGGACTCTTTGCAACTTTTTTCTTTTTGGTGCCGAACATTTTATTTAGCGGCTTATTCAAGAAAATTAGGGTTTATATCAACAATTTATATTAACAATTACACTTTAACACCAAAATGAAATTTTAATTTATAGAAATGACAATCGAAAAATAAACATCTATACTTACATATCATCTTGATTTCCAGTAGATTTTAAAGTATTTTTTTTTATTTTCTACAAAAACAAGTGAAAAACTTGTGTTAGTTTATGAATTCATCCACATACAAAAATTAACCTAAACAATTTTTTACAAAGAAAATAGAAAAAAATGTAACAAACTAATCTAAACAATTTTCATATAATCTATCACCAATTTCACTAATTTATTGAAATTTTTCGAAAAATAGAGTTTCAAAAATTTCGGATAAAAATTCACTAAAAAATGAAAATTTCGGACAAAATTCAGTGCAAATTTACCTTTTCTTGAGAGGATCCTTTTGATTTTGCATCAATGTTTTTGCAGTTTTTTAGTGTATTGGGTGTGGGTGGGTGTATGGCATTTTCTGTGTTTTTTAGTTTTAGGGCCTTTTTTAATTGGGTTATGTGTAATTGGGCTTTTGGGCCGCTGTTACACCTATCTAAGGTGCACCACCTTAGACCAATTGTTGTTGTGCCCCAATCTCCCAAACCAGGGCACATCACCGTACCTTTGGACTCGAACTCACTGATCGTGCAACTAGACCCGTGATCATTGTTCAAAAGGGAGTTAAGTGATACGAAGTACGAAGTATAAGACCTTTTTTCCCTTGATTTACCATAGAGAAATTAAATAGGGGGGTACTAAATGCAGGAATAGTTTTCCTAAATGCAGAATAAGTTAATTTTTTAAAAAAGCTTTTATTCCAATTTTGCCCTTATTATAATTTAATCCTTTACACTCCTACCTATATAATCATCCTTACTGTTTAATTTACAAGCATATTTTAACATATTCAACCTTTCATCCTATTTTATATTCAATAATATACAAAGTCATGGACAATAACGAAGTGCGCTATGACGATTTTTTTGAGGTATGAATATTATGTGCTGTAACTTTTTTTTCCACAAAATCTAATTTATAGATGAACAATCAAACAATTTAAAATTTTCATCTTGCACGGAACATCAACGATATGATTTTAGGGATCAACAATAACCCCCGAAAATCATGTCCGAGGGTCGACAATAACCCTCGGAAATCATAGCCGAGGGTCGACAATAACCCCCGGATTTGATTTAATTTCCGAAGGTCAACAATAACCCCCAGATTTAATTTCCGGGGATCGATAATAACCCCCGGATTTGATTTCTGGGGGTCGACAATGTCCCCCGGATATGATTTCCAGGGGTCAACTATTCTCCCCTAATTTGATTTCCGGGGGTTTTTGTCGACCCCCGAATATGATTTCCGGAGATTTTATTTTTTAGGGCTTAATTATTATTATTAATTATTATTATTATTATTATTATTAATATTATTATAAACTTTTGCACTTGTTGTATAATGTTTTTATTCTTAATTATTATTATAGTAGATATGAATAATATTCTTCTAAGTGATGTTTAATTGAGATGATTTTTGTCAAAACTATGAACAGGATTATTATTTTAAACCTGATGAGAACATTGAGAATTATCCTGATGTTGGCTATCTTTTCATGACGGACAAATTATTTAATAATCGCCAAGAACTGTTAGAATGGGTGAAAGAAGTCGGCAAAAATAATGATATGTATTTTGCTATCCAAACCTCTCGTAGAAGGAATGGATTGGGATTTGGTCGAGTTTATATTGGATGTGAAAGAAGTGGACCCTATAGGTATAATGTTCCTTCACCTGGCAAAAAATTCAAACCTAGATACAACATTAGTACAAAAAGGAATTGTTGTCCCTTTGAACTTCTTGGAGCTGAGCAAGTTGGGGGTAAATGGAAATTATTAGTTGATATGAATAAAAGTAAACATAACCACACATTAGGGAAATATAAACAATGGCATACATCGGCTGCAAAATTGAGTACAGAAGAATTTGAGAAGGTTGCTCATTTTAAACGAAGTAACATGAAGCCAAAACAAATGTTAAAACAAATACAATTAGAAAACCCCAAAAATGTAAGTGGAAGGAGACACATCGACAATGCATTGCAAAAAAATCAAAAGAAAACAAATGGGTGATTTATCTCCTATGCAATATTTTTTTAAGTTATTAAAGGACTATGGGTATTATCAATGGCATAGAAAAGAGGATGGGACTAATGCTGTTGGGGATGTCTTATTTGCACATCCCAAAGCAGTTGATCTGCTTCGATTGTTCCTCATGTAATTCTAATAGATGTAACGTATCGAACAAACATGTATGATGCGCCCTTGTTAGAGGTGATTGGAGTATCTTCAACGGGACAAAATTTTCATGTTGCATTTGGTTTCGTGAGAAATGAAAAAACTACAAGTTTCTTATGGGCGATGCAAAGGGTGAAAGAATTATTTGGCTCTGAGAATAACCCCGGAGTAGTTGTCACGGATAGAGAGTGGGCACTAATGAATGCTGTCGAACATGTATTTCCATCTTCTGCACATTTACTCTGCAAGAGGCATATCGCTAAAGACGTGGAGAGATATGTAACAGATGTAACGGGTAATAAAATATATGCAAAACCTTTTTCAATTAGGTGGAAAAAAATAGTCGATTCTTTAACAGAGGAAGAATACAATGTGGCTGTTGCTGAAATGGTATATGCATGGAGTCCTAATTTATCGACAGTAGTTGATTATGTTCACAAAATATGGCTAGATCCTTATAAAGAGAGATTCGTATCCGCTTGGACCAAAAAAATTCTTCATTTTGGGGATCGTACGACAAATAGGTAAATTTTATGATACAATTATAGTTTATGATTATTATAATACTGCAGATTTATATTTTACGATATAATTGTCATAATATATTTTTGTAGGGTGGAGAGTGCACACTCTCAATTGAAGAATTGGTTAGGAACGGTTACTGGAGCTTTTCATGTGATATTTCCAAGAATTCATGATTTAGTAGAGGTGCAGCTTAATGAAATCAAAGCTGAAATAGAAAAATCTCGTACAAAAAGTCTGCACATCACTAGATATCAGTTATTTAGTCATCTTAAGTGTAAGGTATCTCATCATGCTATCTCGTTATTAAAAAACGAATACAATGACAGATGCAAGAAAATAGGTACAAATGCCGAGGCTTGTGGATGTGAAATGAGGAACGGTTATGGTTTACCGTGTGCCCATGAAATGTGTGAATTAATGAATACGTATACTCCAATTGATTTATTAGATGTCCATATATTCTGGAAGACTATGGACATGGAGGGACTAAATTTTCAAAGAGGGTTTAAGACAAACATCTTCACAACGAATAGACGAATTAGTCGCAATGATGAAACAATACCCTCCTGATCAACAATACTTTTTTGCGAATGCAATATATAATATACTGTTTCCTGAATCCACCGATTTGAAGCACCCAATACATCATCCCCACAAAGGTCGTCTAAAATATAATCCAACAAAGAAGGAAAAATTTTGTTGGGAGCATTCCGAGAAGAATGCTACTAAAGGTGAACTTAACAACTTTTTATTATTTGTGTCAAATATATTTTTCTTTAATTTTAATGTATATACTTATATGCAAGATCGAAGAAAAAACAGAATTCGAATAAAGATCCTAAACAGGATGCTGCAAAAAAATCAAAAGGTACATTTTTTAATTGTATATACTCGTATTTGATTAATTATGTAGTGCATTATTTAGTTATCTATAATTTATAATATATATAGAGTCGAAGAAGAAAAAGAATGCAAAAGAAAGTCATACTGAACATGTACCAACTTCCCAAAATAAATCAAAAGGTACATTTTAATTGTATATATTTGTATAATTATGTATGCATTATGTAGTTATCTTAAAAATAATTATAATTTATAATATAAATAGAGCCGAAGAAGAAAAAGAGCGCACAAGAAAGTCATACTGAACATGTACCAACCTCCCAAAATAAATCAAAAGGTACTGGTTATTGTTTTACTGTTATTAATAATAGTACGTGTTGTTAACAAATTAAAAATTCTAACTTAATATGTTATATGAAGGGCAAAAGAAAACAACAAAGTCAACTAGATATTCATTTCTATAGCCTTGCTAATTACCCGAATTCTTATTGCCTTATGTTGCAGGACACATAAATGTGCGTGGTGATGGAAATTGTGGTTTTCGAGTAATTGCCACTTTTGAGTATGGTGACGAGAACAAATGGCTTGATGTGCGGCGTGATTTACAAGATTAGTTAACCAAACATGTGGAGTTGTATAGAGATAGAGAAGCATTGGGAAGTATACAAGAGTATAATAGAATGCTTAATGTGGTAAAGTGTGATAAGTCTCCAGCTCCGTTTCAAAATTGGTATGATACATTAGGTTTGAGTATGGTAGTCGCTACTAGATACCAAAGAATTGTGACTAGTTGGTGTAAAAATCAATCTGTTACATTCTTACCATTGGAGACTCGACCCCATCTATATACATCAATTTAGCTTACGTATGGAGTAATCATTTTATTTCTCTCCACATGCCACCAAATATTCCTTTACCACCTATTTTTTCCTCTAACATCCATAATGGCGGCTCTGATGTGCAACGATGGGCTTCAACTATATTCAAGGATCAACTTGATTTATATCGTCAATTAAATGGTGATAAATAGACAATTTTATGGTTTTTATTACAAATTTATGGAGGAAATTTGGTTATTGTTATCGAATATATCAAGGATCTTACTTTTGTTCTTGTTATTATTTTTTTTATCCCACTTCTTTTTATTTGCTTTATATTTAGACTAAGTGTTTATAAATCAATCAAAATGATTATAACAAGTGTCAATTTTGGATATTAAACTTTGCATCTAATTTAAAATACATATGTGAAACAATATGATTATAACAAGTGTTACTTTGAATCTAGAAAAAAAATTCTTCCTATAAAACAAATGTTATCCCCTACGACTACCCTCCTTGAACTACCACCTACACCTCTTCTTTGACGATCATCTTGTAGTCTTGGCATCCAATCTTCTAAATGACGGGCTAAATCATCAAGGCCATTGCCAAAATGTCACATCATCAGTCCGGTGTCGAACGTCTGGGTGGAGTGGGTAAGCTCTTGCACCTAAGTATTGCAGACGCTGCAATTACAAATAAATGTTATACTACAATAGTAAAGTCATAATAAAAATAATAAAATTAAATAAAATAAAACTTACTGAAACTTCGGACATATCCCATGGTTCCATTGGCATTGATGTTAATGCGACATCTCTATGAATTCGAATATGAGTGCGAGCTTGGTAATAGTCAAGATATCCTTCCACCATTTCAGTAGAAAAATTTGCTCTGTAATACTCTAAAACAATGATTCATCCCAGAATCCCATGCACGAAGGTTCTCATCGCGTTTGCATTTATATTTGTTGTTCTCTGATCCTCTGTAACTAGATTTGGGATGCAATAAACGTATGGGTATAATTTGCACATATCCAAATTGTCTCAATACACGATCAGGAATATATGGCTCTGTAATATCCCTATAATGAATTACACCAGAATACAATGTGATCAGAAATGTCTGATGAGGATTTCTATCAAATGGAGTCCACACTACCTAAATTTTGAAAATAACAATATGAGAAACAAATGGTGAAGGATATAGTAATATATTTTCAATAGTAAAAATATATATAAACTGCTAATCTCATCAACTTTCATATCATCTAATATGCGTCTATAAGACACCAAAGAATCAATACCAACACTATGAACATGTGGAGGGATCCATTGTTGTGCATGCGGTAATCTTAAATCTCATTCCTTGTGTTGGGGTTTGGTGAGTCCGACTCACCCCGGAAACAAACCCAAAACCAAGACCGCACTCGCAATAAATAAAACCATAAACATAATTAACTTAATGACAAGATTAAGATAGAATTATACCTTTGACGCGTGCTTCGCCCGACCTCGAGGGGCTCTTACTTCGAAAGCTAGACTCGAAAATACGACGACCTCCAACAGAAGTCCACCCACAACTCGAACACCGACTAGGTCCAATGCCTTGGAGTTAGCAAGGCCCGACCAAACCCGAGTAATTGAGTTCAAAGGTTTTCACAATGGTGATGTCTTTTTCAACTCTTGAGTTCAAAGGTTTTCACTACTAGTGATGCCTTTTCCAATTCTTACTCAAGTGATTTTTCCAATACCCCAACTTGGGTATTTATAGGGAAAATCATGAGTGTGAAAAGCTCTCCCATCAATGTGGGAGAATTTGATTTTCTTATTTTATTTTAAAGCTAAAATAAAATTAATAATCAAACTAGTAATAAATCAACAAGTGGCAAGCTCATATGAGTGGTTAGGTGAGGACCATTTGGAAGAGGGGGGGACCAAACTTGCTCCCCACTCCCTCTCCCAAAACCGGCCAACACAACACCTCACTGGCCGCCCGCAAGAAATGCGTGGCATGCTGGCCGAAGCGTGGACAGCAACGCAAGGCAGCCCACCTTGGGTGCCTTGGTGCCCAAGTGTGGGTGCCATGTGGCGCAAGGTGAGAGGGTAGTATTGAAATAATAATAATATTTTATTAACATTACCAATTTTGGTATTAAAATGTAAGGAAATTTTTTATTTAATAGTACCTGAAGGAGCATTAAACATCCAGTAATTTGAGCATTGTCAAATCTGGAAGCTACCCCTAATTGACGATACATATATGTCAAACAAGCAACACCCCATGCATAATCTTTAACCTTTTCTAAATCAACCAAGTATGGTAGAAGATAAGGACTAACACTAGTAGATGACCTGTCTACAAAAATAGTACACCCTAACAACCACAACAAGTATCCAATAGCTTATGATGACGAATGCAAATTATTTGATGAACAACAACCTTGTATAAAGTTTAACCGCACGCTCCCCCTACGATATTCATTATCCACCTCAGATGTTGATACATTAAGAGTTGTTTTTAGATGCTCTTTTAATTGGGAAACTAAGGGTTTACCAAAAACTGCTTGTTCGGTGATAGGAATGCTTAAAATGTATGCAACATCATGTAGCGTTATTGTTAGCTCTTCGAAAGGTAGGTGAAATGAATTTGTTTTTGGATGCCACCTCTCCACAAAAGCGGATATTAACGGCATATTCAAATTAGAATACATACAATTAGCCAGGGGAAAAAGCTCACTAGGTATAATTAATGACTTCACCTCCTTATTACGAGATTTCCACTTTTGTAAACGCTCACTTTGTTTGTGACCCTTCAATACATTTCGTTCCTATTCAAGTCACAAATATAATGCATATACAAATATCAAGTAAGAATTCAATATAAAATATGTATTTATCTCTTACAAATTAAATTGTTGAAATGTAGATTGTAAAATAGATTAAATAAATACTACAAATGAAAAAATAAACTAACTACTTAGACTTACCCGACCATGCCAAATATAATATGCAACGTGACCACGAAAACTCTTTAGCAATTCGGGATTTGTTGGGCCACCATCAATTGAATCTTGCAACTCACTATAGTCTTCAAGACAAACCTGTTTATCTCCCCCAAATTGCCCATGCACCTCAAAGTTACCTCGATAACTACTCATTCTTGAACCAAATTGTTGTTTTGACAATGGCTCCTCCTCCTCCTCCTCCCCATCCTCCTCCTTGTCCTCCTCCTCCTCCACATCCTCATGCTCCTCCGCCTCCTCCTCCTCCTCCTCATCATCATCATCCGAATTGTCATCATCATCATTGGTTTGACTAGCATGAGCGGATTGTTGAATTGCTATTTCAAAGGAATCCAAATATTCTTGCTCCCCTTTATCTCATGCAATGTATTCAGGTCTAAATTTAGGATTTTGTGTACCGTTTGAGAGAAGTTTGTTGGTCTTAACACGCTTAGCCCTATTGGATACCGTAGGACGTAATCGTGGAATAGGAATATCCTCATTGATATTAGAACTCTCTTTTAACCTCTTACTTTTTGCACCTCCACCTTTACAACCCTGTGACATCTACAAAATAAAATTATAAAAATAAAAAAAATTATAATAATTTGTAGTAATTGAGTAATCATGCAAAAAATAAAAATAATACATTATTTTTCATCTAACTTGATTCTCATTTCAACTACTTTGAGTATTAACCAATACAAGCATAATACTCATAAAAAAGTGATCAATCCATTGAAAACTATGATGATTTGAATGCAAATTAAACTAGTAAAAAACTAATTTATAGTAGTAAGATAGTTAAACCACCACCACCAAGCTAAGAGGTAGTAGGACCACTCTAAGCTATAGCAAAGCTTGCTAGGTTAGTAAGAAGATAAAAGATCACATTGTATATATGATAGTGTGGTAGATAAATTAGCAATACAGTGATATAATGTGAATATATGTGATAGATTATAGCATATCTCCCAACTACTACTTAAAGCGTGACAACTTTTCAATTTATATAACCTTGTCACTATATATGTTACATCTCAAATACACCACAACTATACATAAACGTTTCTCAATTTTTTGCTTATTGCTAATATAGTACAGACAGCAGAGTACACATCAGAGCTATGAGCAGAATTTAAAGAAAGTAAACCTTGCCTTTAACATTCCAGAATTTAAGTAAAAAATCACAAAATGGTTACAATTTTCCAAGAAAATGGCATATAATTACCACAATTACAATAAGAAAGTCTCAATTTTCACCGCATACAGAATTAATCCGAATTCCATCATTCCCATTAAAGTTTGGATTAATCAAACATCATATCCTAGAAACTGAGCATAATAATGGAGACCCTAACCCCAAAATTGAATTCAAAATCGGCCAAATTAGACCACAATAAGTCATTAATAATCCCCTAAATCCAACCCGTAAACAACATTCATATAATCATAAAAAAAAATCCAAAAAAAAAACGAAATCAAACAATAAATTGCTCAACATTCATATGATATGATTGATGGGTTGTTGTTGATGCGTTGCTCTGATCCAAAACATTCAAATCCAAGGAAATTGAGTTTGTGAAAAACGAAATCAAATGGAGCAACTATTTATATAACAATTAAACCATTTCAAGAGAAAAATTACAACAATTCAAGAAAAAATTAAACAAAAAACAAACCTTAGACCGAATGGTTGTTGAATGGTGAACGACTTCTTCGTCTCTAGGGCTTAAAATTGAAGGATTTTGAGGGATTAGGGATTCAAGAGGTAGAAATGGTGAATGAAATAAATTGGAAAAAATAACGTCAAAATGGAAGTCAGTTTTTTATTATTGGAAAAGGGTATTTTAGTCTTTTTTATGATTTAATATCATAAAATCATTTTTGCATTTAGGTTATTTTGTACTGTATTTGGTACTTATGATTAAATATTGGGCAAAAACCAAAAAAAATAAAAATAAATAAAAAAATAAAAAGAAAAAAAATTGCAATTTTTGGCGATCTCAGAGACGAAGACTGATTTGTACGCATCAAACCCCGAATGCTCACTCTGTTCTTCACGACCAGAGCTAATTCCTCTTCATAGGACAGAGAAAACCGAGCAAATCAATGGTGTTGGTTTTGGCGATTGGGGATTTACACATCCCACATAGAGCACCTGATCTCCCTGCCAAATTCAAGTCTATGCTTGTTCCTGGAAAGATTCAACATGTTATCTGTACTGGTAATCTTTGCATCAAAGTATGTTTCGTTCTTTCTCTTTCCTTTGACCTCTCTTTGACTTTTTCTGGGTTTTGCTTGATTGCTCTTGATTTTTTGTTGATTGTGTTTTTGGGAACTTTTTGTGAAGTGGGGTTTTGAGATTGTTCTGGATTGTTTGATTTTCTGGGTTGATGATCATGAAGTAATGTATTGATTTTGTTGTTTTTGGTGGTTTATGTAATCTGGGTTACAATTACAATGTCCAGAAATTTTGAATTAGTTTATTTAGAAAATCATGTAAATATGTTGTTCTCCGGATTTTGCTGTAGTTGGGTCTAAAGTTATTGAGATAAAAATGACGACCATTTTTTATGTTGATCAAAGAATAGATAAAGGATATGATACGGCGAAGAACAAACATATTTACTTTATGCAGTGTGAATGTCATTTTTGCAATGTGCTTCAAATTACAAAGAGTTTCAGGAAGTTGCATTTGCATCCGACTTTTTAGAGAAAGGGGGTACTATTGTGGGCTAGTGGTTTGTTGTAGATTAGAACCATTAGCCGCGAAAGCAAAGAAAGTATCTCCTATGTACACAATGGAATTCTTAAAGAGCTAGGCAAGTACATCATAGGCCTAATGCAAACCTCTGGCTTCAAAAGTTAGACATAAATTGCGATTTTGAGTAATATCCTCATGCTATTGACATTTGCCAGTTGGTAGCACAAGCAATCATATGCATGCATAAGACTGATCAATGATGCATAAGTACATTTTTTCATTTTTTGTGTATAGTAACCAGTAAGGACTAACTGCGAAGCTCGGACTCGGCCAACCACCCCACCGTACCGGTGTCGACACGACGCGACCCGGGTGCGGACACGGAATCCGGGTCGGACGCTTGGGAGAAAAAGTGGACTCGTCACTCATAAACCCTAGATCTAAATAGAAGGTCGGATTCACCAAAACAAGAGTCGAAATCTTAGGGCTTTTGATCGGAAGGGAAAGACGAGTAGGCCAGCACCAAGAAGTTGCCGGTTTTCTTAGCCGGCGATAGGAGGCTGGGTTGTTCTAGTTTTTCGACATTTTCAAGTTGCAATTTCTGTTTTCTTTTTTTTTTTAATTGTGGAGGTGGGTGTAGGTGGGGATAATAACGTGTCCTCTAACTCCTCTTTACCAGGTTTACCTTTTCTTTTATCTTTATTTTAATCTGAACAATAAATGTACTTTGACTTTTCTTTCTTACTGTGTTTTTTTTTTACTGCCACGTACAGTACTAAACAAAAAATTGAAAATAAAATTTAAAAATCATAGAATAATTAACTATTTTTTTTTTTATTTTATTATTATAGTATATTTTTTTTGCATTTCCGTGTCCCCGAGTCCAAATCCAAATTTTGGACTCTTTAAAAACGTGTCCCCGGATCCTTAATTTTAGAATTTTCCGAGTCCGACACTTAGACCCATACCCGAGTCCGACACCCGTACCCGAGTCCGTGCATCTTAGAGGACTAAGGTGACTGTACTTGGTTAGCCGTTTTGGGGTTGGGGAGGGGAGGAGAGGGTCTTTGCACTTTAGATCCGTAAAAATTCATGTAAGAACAGAAACTTACGAGAAACTTACGACTATGTTGGTCCATTTAATTCTTAACTCTCCCGCCACACCAGTGTGTAAAGGAATAGAAGGCAGTGTTAAAGATAGCCAATTGTAAGACCGTAGTTTATTTGTTTGTTTGTGAAATACTAGCAGATATGATAGATTGAGTTACTTTATGATCTCAGAGATCTGCTTATAATTACAAGGCTTTTAGGAAGTTGCTTCTAAGTTTCTAGAGAAAGGGTGATTTTTGAGGGCAGGTGGTTTGTTCCCAAAATTTGTTGTATTGAATTAGTACCATTAGTTGCAAAAGGGAATAAAGTATCTTTTATAAACCTAATGGAATTGTTTATCAACAAAGAATATATAAGTAGAGGAAGGGGCTCTATAAGGAGCTTATATAGAAGAGATAGGAATTGGCTAAGAAGTTATAGGCAAGTGCATGCTTGGCCAAATGACAAGTGGTATCTATACAAGATTTCCCAGGTGCTGACACCAGAGCTGTGATGAATTAACTTTCCATTCATTTAGCAGCCTAGTCCAGGTGCTATTTTTTGGGGGTCAAATTTTGTAAAAAGGAACTAAAGGTTATGCTTGTATGTGGTGGCAGGAGTGAGATTGAAAATTTCAAACACTCCTTTCATGTGATAATATTTGTGAAGCACTAGCAGAAACGATAGCTTGAAGTACTTTGTGATCTCACAGATAAGAAACTGGAGATTGTGCAAGATTCCAGTGATACTAACTGGAAAATGTGGGACTTTGAGTGGAAAAAAGTACTCCACTTGTTTTTTTAATATTTGCATCACTTCCCATATTTGGAACTTTCTCTATTGTTGTATATTTTCACACTCAATAGATGGTCTCCACTCTATTTGTTCCATATTTTTTATTCTTCCACTATCCAAACTTTACATTAAATAATTATCACTTACTCATTATAATAATACCATAAATTAAGTCTCCTAAAACTCCGCACACAGAGAAGTGATGCAATTATTAAAAATAGGGGGAGTAGTCTCCCTTAATGATGGAGTACGTAGTTTATAAAAGGTTAGAATGGAGTAAGGGATTATAATTTTGGAATGGTAGGTTGGTTTCAGAGGAGCAGATTATTGTTGCTGAGATCTCCTCTTTTGTATGAATGTTTCTAGGAGACACAGGACAACCATTTGATGTGCTCTTTTTTAATTAAAAACGTATAGCTGACTCAGGACATTGGTTTACAAGTTTTTATAGGAGTATTTCATTGATGTTTATCTTGGAGACCTTATGCAGTGTGATTTTGATCTTAAACCTATTTGTGACTTAAGGACATTGTTTGGTTTGCAGGACTTAAGTAGTGTTTTGTCAATGTAATTGTAATACAGAGATAAACAAGTCTCTCCTTGAGATTGTTTAAGAGCAGTTTAATTTTAGTTTGGGGGTTGGGATTTTAAGAATGGGCTTCTTGAGACATTTCAAGAATGTTATGAGATGTGATACTGGATAAGGCTATCATCTGGACTCTTTTTTTCCCCTTTACTGCTGGATGTCATAGGGGTCTAAGATCTTTCTCCAATCAGGCTCGTTTCAAGTATTTACCAGATTTTTATAAGGTACCTTTGAATAGACTTTTGTAAATCTTCTATATTTTATTAGAACAAAGTGCTACTATGAAGGTTCATCACACCATCAGTACAACTTGTAGAATAGGTAAGGTGGAGGGGAAATAAGGAGTTGTAACTTAGATGGATTTTAAGAAGGCTTTTGGTTGAGTGAGCGGGACTCCTTAAGAATTTGTGCTCAAATGGAATTTCGCAGCGTAAGAGTTATAGAACTAGATGGATTGGCTCTTTCAGGGATGGCTTTAAAATCCTTAATTTTGTCCATTTACATTCAAAACTGGGAAATAAGTTTAGAGGAGTCTGTCCCTTACTCCCTTTCAAGTTAATGTGATCTTGTGTATGTGCTTACTGCTAAGTGGATTATAAAAGGAAAGGGGTACATGAAATGAGGATTCACGACAGGGAGTTGATCAGAATTCAGATTGTCGTCTCTTTTGAATTTGGGAATGTTAGTGTTTTATTTTGAAATATGTGCCCATTTGTCATACTTATGAGTGATGACCTTGCTTTTTCAGTGATTTTTGGTGTCTCAGGATTGACTGAGGATGCATGTTGTAGGACTTTTAGTATGTTAGGGAAAACTCTATTTTTGAACATAAACCAAGATGTGAATTTTTTGCTTTTAAGACACATCTATATCCTTTTGAACAAACTTCTAACAGAGCTCTTTTTCGGGTTTTTTTTTTCTTTTTTGTTTTGTTTTTGTTGTTGGGAACCAAAAATTGATGAGTGAATTGAAGCGAGACCTATTTGTTGTTGTCTGAAAGCTATCATAACATTCATTAGTCGATTAGAAATTTACTTTTTATGATTTACTTGCTTATTGAGTAGTTGACCACAAGAGAAGAACCAAACAGGAACTTTGAAGCAGATATTCCTTATATAAATTCTCAGTATCTCCTTAAATTTAAATCTGGTCTAAATGCCTAACTCTGATTCCCCATGGAAGCAAGAGTAATCCAGTGGGAGGCCAACGAGAGCTAAAGAAGCAAGTAATTATCTCATGAGGTAGCCTAATCCTTGTGGTTAGGTTAAGAGCTTAGATTGTCTCATAATTCATTTCATGAAGACTTCTTGGCACAGGGTTAGGCTCTTCTTTGTTCTCCATAGTTGTGGTACATTTTAATTTGGCAATGCATTATATCTATGGAAGACTCCTTTTCTAATTTTAAGTTCATTTTGCTGCATCTGTACTCGGTTTGGTCAAGGAAGGTTTCAAATCAACTAGTCTAAACAATTTTTTCTCAAGGTACAGCACTACATATATTAATATGCATTTCAAATAGTATAGTGCTCTTGCTTGAGATATAGTTGTAAAAGGTAATTTGGACTACTTGCATTTGCATCTACTTCTATTATGTGCATCAGTTACACTTCATTATAGTTTGAAAAGTCAACCAGGACAAATTTTGTAAAAGAACTAACGTTAGTTTTGGATGCTTAATCTTTCTCTTATCTCTTAGCTCTATGAGGCATGAGCTGTCTAATGCCATTGTTTGCTGACTGTAAGATTTCATTAACTTTTTATAAAGAAACTATGACTGTCTAAGAGGTTACAAGTTTACAACTTTTAATTAATTCGTTGTTTTTACAATCTTATGTCTTTGTTCTATCTGAACAACCTCATTATTCGGTTATTCCATACAGTTCTAAATCCTGCTGTATACATTCTCGGTGGTTGATATGTTGCTTTATGATGGTAGGTTATATCTACTTCAATTTTTACTACACTCATGCACATTCCATGGGAGGACTGCCATACCTCACATATAGGATTTCCTGAAGATTTACTTCCAGAATCTAGCCGTGAGACTGCAACGAACTTGGTGGTTCAGATAGCAAGAAATGGTCGGAAGGTTAATTTTGATTGATAAAGCGTAAAGCTTGCGTACATAACAATGGCTTTAGGCCATTACTCTCCAAGAGTTCGCTACAATAATTTTCTGCATACCCTCTCTAACTTAGGCTAGCTCTACTTATACTACTTGCTTGTACTACAAACTTGGCCTACTGCCTTAATTGTTACACAACTACTCTCTTGTCTTCTTGCTTAGTTACTTTAGTGGAAGCTAATAAGCCAAACACTGCCTGCTCCTTAGTGAACCGTGACTGCTGCCCTTGGTGGAGAAGTGTTGTGAGCCTTCCCCTTTCCCCTGCTACTGCTGCTACTTTCCCTTGCTGCTGCTACTTTTCTCTGCTGCTGCTGCTTTTGTCCCCTGCTGGCTGGTGGTGGCTGTGGGTTCATTGCAATATTCGCCCCCAAAAGAGCCACCTCGTCCTCAAGGTGGAAAGCTGGAAATTGAGCTTGGAGTGCTGCAGCATCTGCTCCAGTAGCTTCGAATGTAGGCAGCCCTTGCCATCGAATAAGAACATCAAGACCATCCCCTCCTCCCGCCTTATTCCTGCTAACTAACATCACATCTTTTTCTTGCAAGAGTTCTTCCACTCCCTCAACTTGATTCAACTCCATCAACAACCCTTCTTTCTCTTCCCTCATCGTTCTACGCATAGCCCTTAAAGTGATGCCTGTACGAGCAAGTGTGGGATCACCCTTAATCTCAATCAACTTCCCTTCCACGGTAAAACTCATTTCATGTAGTTTCCAGTTGGTCGTCACCGGTCCCAGTTTTTCCAGCCACTGTACACCTAGAATGATGTGAAGCGAAATAAAGTTGTTAGTGGCATTGGAATCGATCATTATCACATCCGACTTCCCTTTAATTTCTCCAGTAACTTTCATCACATCCGGATTGGTCAACCTGACCATCGAATTGAAGGAGGCATTGGCCGGAATGTGCTCTGCCTTACTCGCCGGAGTCTCCATCGCCATAAGCTCTCCTCCGTCGTCATCATCATCCTCTTCTACCAACAGGACGCTCAACCCCTTTGCGGTGCAAACGTGGGTGGGTCCGTTCCACCGGCTGTCGCATCTGAAGCATAATCCCTTGGCTTTCTTGTCTTGTATTTCTCTCTCCTTCAACCGTCTCACATTACCGCTGAATTGGGAAGAGCTGGGGTGGGTTTGGTTTTGGTAGGAGCTGGGTTGGGTTCGGTTTTGATTCTGGTAGGTGTTGGTTTGGTAGTTAACAGAAGCTACAGAGCTTTGGGTTACTGAAGTATTTTGCGGATTAGATTTTGTGGAGTTAAAAGGTTGGTTGTTTGTTGTGTAGGATTGGGTATTTTGTGGGTTAGATTGGGTGGGGTTAAATATTAGATTAGAGGTGTTTGAGTTTTGGGCCGGCCCGTTGCCAAGAAGAGTAAAAGTTGGACTTTTATTGAAATATGAATAGGGTACATAATTAGAACACGCCCCACCCGTTTTCTTTAGTGCGCTGACCCGGTTTCGTTCTTCGACCCGTATTGCAAGGTCCATCGCATCCTCTAGGTTAAGTGGGTTGAGCATTCGAATTTCGGATTTAATCTCCTCCTTAAGGCCATTGATGAAATGTCCTTTCATCAGACTCTCAGGGATGTCCGTCAATGGCAACGCCCTCTCGATGAAGGCTCTCCGATACTCCACTACGGTGGTGGTTTGCTTCACCGCGAGCCACTGCTCATGTAGGCTCCCCTCATTCACCGGTCGAAATTGATTCAAAACTCAGGTTTTGAGATCCTCCCACCCGATTAGTGGTCGGCGCCGGCCTTCCCATTGGTACCAACGCGGTGCATCACCATCCATCGCCACGATTGCGGCCTGTAATTTCTCCGTTTCCGAAAGTCGATAAAACTGAAAATACTGCTCTCCTCTAAGGATCCACCCATCGGGGTCCGATCCATCAAATTTCGGCATGTCCAACTTCCTATATTTCCATGTTCTGTGGTTGTCCCCGTGGTCGTTGGTGTATCGAGGATCCCAATTCCCAAAGCGGATGCCGTGGACTCCTGACAGTTGCTCCGCCTCGTCTGCCGCCCCTATAGGCTGCTTACCCAGACCTTTAATGGTGGCTAAGACCCCTCGAATTTCCTCGAAAAATTTGTCCTGGTTACTCTTCATTAACGCATTTTGTTGGTTCTGGTCGGTGCGGAATCGATTGATACGACCCTCAAGCGCGTCTGTCTCACATCATCGATGGCGGCTCTGTTTTTGCGTGCCTCCTCTTCTTGGCTCTTCATCAGCATCTGCTGAAGAGAGTTTTCGCCATCTCCAACCTTGTCAAGAATTTCTTCTACCCGCTCTTTGAGTGCAGCCACTCGCTCAGGTGTCACCGTCAGTGGCATCGGTGCCATGGCGGCTCTGATACCAATTGCAACGAACGTGGTGGTTCAGATAGCAAGAAATGGTCGGAAGGTTAATTTCGATTGATAAAGCGTAAAGCTTGTGTACATAACAATGGCTTTAGGCCATTACACTCCAAGAGTTCTCTACAATAATTTTCTGCATACCGTCTCTAACTTAGGCTAGCTCTACTTATACTACTTGCTTGTACTACAAACTTGGCCTGCTGCCTTAATTGTTACACAACTACTCTCTTGTCTTCTTGCTTAGTTACTTTAGTGGAAGCTAATAAGCCAAACACTGCCTGCTCCTTAGTGAACTGTGACTGCTGCCCTTGGTGGAGAAGTGTTGTGAGCCTTCCCCTTTCCCCTGCTCTACTGCTGCTACTTTCCGTTGCTGCTGCTACTTTTCTCTGCTGCTGCTGCTTTTGTCCCCTGCTGGCTGGTGGTGGCTGTGGGTTCATTGCAGAGACGTGGCATAGTATGGTTCTACCAGCTATCTTATAAACCACATTAAGCTTAAATGTGCCCAGCTTTATATACATAGATTAAGAGTCATTATTCATGGAAATTTTAATTGTTGGCTGGATCCACACAGTAAATAGTTGGGGAGACTACTAACCTGCTTGGTGTGGTTGATTCTTATCTCCTCTCTAATTTCTATATCCCACAAATAGGTTAGAGAACATATCCAATTTAAATTTATCTGCTTGATTCTTATATCTTCTCTGTATCCACTGATAGGTTACTGAACAAACGCAAATATCATAATAATACGTGAGGATAGATTGGAGAAAAAGTTATATTTAAGTTTTTGTTTGATTCTCGGTTCTGCCATCTGTTGTATTGACTTTAGTTTCTCTCCTCTAGTTCCCGCATAATGGATGATTTCTTTGCTTAAATTGTTGGAGACGCATAAGCATGTTCAGTTGCTGATTAATTTCGATTTTTTTTTTTTTTTTTTTTTTTACTTTTTAAATTTATTTTTCATATGATAGTTGTTTGAGATGTATCGGATTGCACTCAATACAGATATTATAATTACTTCTGTATCTCTGGAAGCTTAGATAATCCTGAAAATCTTGTTGGCAGATGCCTGAAGTTAAACGTGAATATTTTACTCATTTTAAGCTGTTATCTGCAGGAAGTACATGACTACTTAAAAACAATATGTCCAGATCTCCATATTACTCGAGGAGAATATGATGAAGATGCACGTTATCCAGAGACAAAAACCCTAACAATCGGTCAATTCAAGCTTGGACTTTGTCATGGTCACCAGGTTGGACTTTTGTTTTAATTTGTTGGCCCTATGATTATTTGTGGTTTGCAAAATCTTTCATGTTGGGATGTATAACAAGTGGCAAATGGAATTGCTTGCTGCATCATCTGTAACAAGAGAATCAATTCAACTGATCAGGATGTGCATTGAGTATATCATTGTTGTCCTCCCCTGAAGACCCTTTAACTGCACCGGAAGAATGTAATTACATGTACATGTATAATAATTTATAAATCTTTCGCATCCCATCCACTACCAAAGTAAAATTCAACCCAAACCTGAATGCTAAATTAAATGTTCTATGTAGTTCAGGCCAGATATATAGGCCAGGATTTTTCTACAAGGACTTTTCGAATTTAGTAAATAGGAGATAAAATATTTGCTAATTGCTATTTGGGTGATGGAAAATGTTTCCTGCTCAATAATGGCAAATTCTCATTCTTATTTCCTGCATATCACTTCTCAGTTGTCTACTGTATTGATCCGTCATGACTATAGAAGATCATGAATTTGAAACTGAAGGTGTTTTTATGTGATATTGTTCAACTCTATGTAAGCAGACCTTGACTAACCCTTTATTGCTTTGCCAATCCTGAGCAGTTTGGTTTGAGGATAAGGGGATGAGAAAACAGTATAAAGAGAACATCCCTGTTTAGCAATTTGCAGTTAGCTGTCTGCATTAACTGGTTTGACCAGCTAATTTTATTATTAGATATTTGTGTAAAAGAGTTTGGTAAAGCTGTTAGCAAGCTACTTTTGTAAATTGGTCAATAAGGATATTGGAACAATTTATTGGTAGGAGAGATTTTTAAGAACCCTATAAAGAGTGGCAAATTTGACCTGGATAGAAATATAGAATAACTCTTTCAAAAGCTCTCTTCCAAAAAGCTCCTAAACCCTGCTTCTCGTTTAGCCTTTTGCCCCATACCTTTCTCAACCATACACTCCCTCATTTCAACTTCTATTCTTGTTTGGTATGAGAGAGTGACAGTTGGAGGAGAAAATCAGAGTGGTGGTGTTAAGTTTAGAAAATTGTTGTGAAAATGACCTGAAGATTTAGGTTGGGGGCCCCTGGGGTGGCCACCAGCCACCCAGAAAGGTGTAGGATCTAGGATTACATGGAATTTGCTTGTATTCTCCTCTACCCTTGACACAGTGGAATGGACACTAATGTCTGCTATACTAACAAGCAATGTCTGAAATTCTACTTCCGTGAAACTCTTTTATTCAACATGATGTATTTGATATTGAAAAGCATGAAAAGGAATATGGAAAGTTCAAACCTTGGCCCCCTTTAAATATTTTTGAGTCTGCCATTGTGACTAGAGACGTGTTACTCCTGTGTCTCGATATGATTGACTCATTTTTTTTTTAGGAAATAGTTGCCCATATTTATGTGGACCCTTCAAACTTCTTAAGCTAAAGCATATGCATGAAGTTTACATTTGTGTCTCTCCTTGTTATCCAACCATTGGTTAATTCTTTCAGGTTATTCCGTGGGGAGACTTGGACTCCTTAGCTATGCTTCAGAGGCAGCTGGATGTGGACATCCTTGTCACTGGGCACACACATCAATTTACTGCATACAAACACGAAGGTGGTGTTGTCATAAATCCAGGATCTGCCACGGGTGCATACAGCAGCATCACCTATGATGTTAATCCAAGCTTTGTTCTGATGGACATTGACGGGCTGCGTGTGGTGGTTTACGTTTATGAGCTTATTGATGGGGAAGTTAAGGTGGATAAGATTGATTTCAAGAAGACCACTGCTCCTCCATCTCCTCACTGACTCAAACAATCTATGTAGATGTGCCTACCTTCTTCCCCAGAACCTGAAACTGACTTCTGCTTTTTCTTAAATTTTCCTTGTTTGAAAAAAGTTGTCTTGAAATGGTTATGAAAAGCTTTTAATAGGTCAAAATAGGTTTTTTACTTGTGAGTATAACCCGATTTTGTACTTTATTGTTTGGTTTGAGTTGTTTATCTTGAATTTTATTGTCCAATTTATCTGCACCAACTTTACTGTAGTTCTACGAAGTTGATAGTAAAATTTACCATGCTTATATTAAGGTTGTATGCTAATCGCCTATACTGCTATAATCCAGAAAAGTTTGGCTTAACCATCCCAGATTTCCCAAGAATCCGAGAAGATCATGTATTAAAATCTCAAATAAAATAGTTGACATGATATAAATTAAACTTTTCTAACAGCTGGTAAATCTAAAATAACTTTAGTTGTGTATTAAAACCCAAATAATGGTAATCATAATTTGGTACATTTAAAAGAAAATAATACGAAGTAGATGACTGTCAAGTGATAAGACTTGGAAATTCATAAGAAAAAGATTCTCAGATAGCTCCATTAAAATAAAAGAAATGCTAATGGCCAATAATCTCATGTGATTATGACTGATAGTTTGATACATATGTTCTGCCTTCTCCTATTCTACATAATAACACTCCTCGAACCAGGTCTGTCAATAAGATGCAGGGAGCAAAATTTGTTACACAATCATACCAAATCCTCTATGGCCTCAAATGTACATTTTTTTTTTTTTTTTTTTGAAAGCCTCAAATGTACATTTTGTTAAGTTCACCCATGCCAAAAAAAAATGTACAATGATGTCTTCTGAAATGCTCCTGAAAACATACAAAACATAAGTATACCCGATTTTGTAATCCTATTCCCTTTCCACAATATATGTGACAGCTCACATACGAATTCTCAATTTTCTATTACTTACCCCCTTGTTTATCCGTAAATGAATTGGCCACTCAAGCTATTTCTTCCTCATGATGAAGAAAAATCCAAATCTGACCAGAGACATAAATTTTTGACAACCTGAACCATCTTCCAAGACATCAATTATATCTCAGAGGAATCATTCTGCATTGCTATCATGAGTCACCAAACTCCCATCAACCTTCGAGTCTTCACTCTTCTCCTCGTCTTCAACTACATTTGTATCCTCTTTCTGCTCACTTTCAGGGACAACCCCATTTTCTACAATAGATGAACTCCCATTTTCTGATATGTTTTGTATATCTGTACTTTGTGTTCGCCTAGGAATCTCTCTTGATGATGACGATACGGATAACAAACGGCTTAACCCATCAAATGAACCCTTGGCATCCGTAATAAGGGCAGCACCACTAGGGTAACAACGACCAAAGCAAGTTGCACAATGAGGAAAGACAACCTGATCAAGAATATAATGCACGTTATAGTTAAGATATAATGTCAAATCAGAAACAGCAGAGAACTATATGAAATTTACCTCCATGAATGCGCGACAAAGTGAGAAGAAAAGTGTAGATTCATTATTTCTAAGCATCCGTGTTTCGTTATATCTCAACAATGAATTATGAACAGCTTTCAGTCCCTTCACTAATTCCTGGGCAAGAATATGTTTCAAGCTTACTGGAGCACACGGACGTAACTCATTCATTGCTGCTGACACACCTACCAGCATCAAGAGATCATAGAAAGAAGGAACCAGTCAGAAAACTGATCTAAGGCAGGATTAATCTAATCAATGCATTTGTGATCTGACATTGGATAGAACATACTTTACATTCATCTAGTACTCACCCAAGCTGAAACAGATTCTTACGCATAATAACCCAATTTTTTAAATATTACAATGTATTTCAAGCCTAAATATATGCTTGAAAAACATACCATTTATAAATACAGCAAGGGGCGGATGCTCCATCAAATATGAAGGTGGGGTCACATCCTCTTGACTTTCTTCACTGGCGGTACTGCCTGAATACCCAACTGCTGGAAGAGGTACCCAACGATGTGAATCCAGGACAAGCTGGCAAAGTATTTGAAGAGTAAGATGCAATTATACAAGAAATGAGCTATATTTTAGAAATACTGAAAGAAAGAGTCATGACTCCACGGTAATCAGTTAGTTGAAGTGAAAGCTAAGTAAATTATCCAAATTAATAGCCTCATGAAGAAATCTTAGTTTTTAAAATACTTTTTTCCTTCACTATACACACTATTTTCTCTCCATCGCTGTAAGCATTTAATCAAAGCCCCACAATATATTATTCAAAGATAGTAGCAGTCATAAATTTTAGAATTTAGCTACATGTGTTACCTGAAAATTCTCAACAGCAGTAGCAACATTCTTTGAAAATAAGTTGAGAACAGCCCTGGAAAGAGAGCAAATGCATTTAGTGGCAAGATTCTTTGGACTTTCCAGCATCATACTTCAATCTAAAAAAAATCCTTACTCTTCAAATAGTGATGGAAGAAGACCTCGATAATCCAGTCCGACCCAACCAAGTCCCATCGCCCAGTGCTGTCACAAAGCAGGAAGTCTAGCGTTAACTTCAGGATCAGAGGATACAAAATTATTTTTAAGAAAACACTCAGAAATAATGCATTTCCAAGATTGAAAAGAGATCAGATGCAGCTAGTTGTGCATTTTCAAATTTGAAGAGGAATAAGATGCAGCTAGTTGGCTTTGAAGCCATCATCGGTGCCTTCCATGTCCTGGTGCTTCTGCAGCTATTATATGCATTCCTAGATCATCAATATAATATTTGTTGTAGTGATAGAAGATAGGACTTAATTTTATTGAACGAGAGAGACTGTGGGTCCTAGATTTTTAGTGGCAGGAAGAGAAGGTGTTATATTATTAGGCAGGCCTTTCCCAAATTAAAAGTGTAAAAACTAATCTGGGCAAATGAAAAGGAAAAGTGTAAGAGCTAATCTGGGACAGGAGTAAATTTTTCTGACCAATAATAAGGGAGATGAAGATGAAGAACCAAGCTATATTATGCAAAGTAAAACCAGATTGAGAAATATCTACTTCCTCCGTTCTTTTATTATTGCACCACTTGCCTTTTTAGGAAGTTTTACAAATATTGGACCATTTCCTCTTAAGGAAAAACATTATTTGTGTTCATACTACAAATACCCAACATACCCTTGCTTTTTCACACTTACTTTTTAGTTTATCAATATGTCACATGGGCAATTTTGTATTTTTCCTTTCTCTCTCTTACTTTTTTCCACTACCAAAATATTTGTACCCAACCTCTATGGTGCAATAATAAAAAAACGGAGGAAGTATATGGTTTTCCAAAGTAATGTCCTTATCTTCTTTGTCTCTCATTTCCAAGCAATTGAAAAGAGAATAAGACCCACGCATCATTTTGGTCAGTTGTAATAAATGGTGAAAATGATAATGCTCTTGAGCTTATGTGCTCTTGAGCTTATGTATATTTCTGTAAAGAAAGTCTCATATTAATGAGACAATTACCCCCCCCCCCCCCAAACACACACACACACACACAAGTATCTCTTTTTGTAATACCACCTCTAAAGTGGTAATCATAACATATGAAGTAAGACACTTGTTTGAGGGAGGACTTGGACTACTATGAAAATTGACATGAGATTTTTCTAGCAAAATTGTTTTTTACCCCATTCTATATATATTGCACCATTTACCTTAGAGAGTTTCACTTATATTGCATCATACCCATTTTAGGAAATTAACTATCTCCTTTTACACTACAAATACCAAAAACTTTCTTACATGTATATAATTGTTGGTGTAGTCAATACTTGCAATCACATGGTTATTCTCTCTCTCTCTCTCTCTCTCGGGCAGTATTATTAGAACAGAGGAAGTAAATTTACCATTACTATCTACCAAACAAGGCATCAAGGTTTGATATATGATACACATGGTCTTTCAATACTAGGGGAAATACATACATCTAAACATGACCAACTACCCCATTCATAAACATGAGAATAAACATACGGTTACTTGTGCTGCCTACAGATTTCTAGGATATAAAATTCTTCGGTTAGCAAGTGAATCTAGACACAAATAGGTATTTAATCACTTAATTGCACACAACCTACACCAAACGCAAAAAATCACTTACCATGCACTGATCGAGAATGTTTGATAAAGATCCTCCTTCAGTTATTTTGGGAAGCATGACCTTAAGCATTCTAAGGTGAGATGTAATTTGATGCATAGCCCAGCTGAACAAAAGCCCACCATCATAGTTTTCTTCACTTCCAGACGTGTCATCAGCAAATATCGCTCGGTATTGGTTGACAACATCAAATAAATGCATCCTGTGACAGTTAACCATCCCTCTCAAGTATTCATATGGATTTCTTTGGTCTAAATCATCAAGGGTTCCAGTGATCCATGCCTCTCTACATCTCAAGAACTGTATCAAACAAACTACAAAGTCAAAAATCACCAACACGAACAAAAAATCAAGAACATCTGAATAGGGAGCAAAAAGACACATAAACTACACTTATAATTCAATAGCTCTATACCAAAACAAGCCTAACCTGCAAGCGCATTTCGTATTCACTGAAGACACCAATCCGACGTAAATATCCAATGATACGAAGACATTCTGGCAACTGCAATATAAAAATTGTCAAATTGATATTGCCCTGGCTTCCTGAAAGTTTCAGGATTACTGGAGGGGCAAGAAAGAGCTATGAATCTAATATAAAACATGTCTTTTGAGCCAAAAAAACAGGCACATTATTAGTACCTGAATATTTGATCTGAGCTTCTGAAGAAGCTGTGAAAGAAGAGATTGAGTTGTTTGCTTAACCTCAGCAGCCAAAGCCTGGATGACAGGGATCCTTTATAAAACATAAAGAATAATAAATAAATCACGTTGAATATCAGTAAGATTCTCTAAACTGCTCAACTGTGACAATACTTGTAATGAACGAAGTTGGAGCATGATTCTCACTTTGGGTGCATGGTGCAAAGCTTACTAACAAAAGCTTCCAAGTCAAGAGCTTCATCATAATTTCCATTCCTAACACATCTGGACAGAAAAGGTGATGCACAATTATCAGCAATGAGCTAAGTAACTCACCTACGAACAGAAATCAAAAGCCAGGAAAGAATCTTGAAATTTTATTGCTGACTAGGATACAAAGGTTTCATAGTGAAATAAGTATGTGATAAACACTGGATAGGCAGACAACATAACGATTACAAATTGATATTCAGATTCTCAACCAGCTGCTACAGTGCCAGTAAATATGAATTCTGGTTCAATTTTCATTACTCATTTGCCTGATTACAGGCCACTGCAAAATCCTAACCAGATATGACTCATATTCAATGTTAGAACCAAATTAAGAAACCCTTTGAGTTCAAATAAATATCTGCTCTTAGACTCTCAATGCGAGAAAGGAAAAAGATGAAAAGGGCCAAAAAAAAAAAAAAAAAAAAAAAGAGAAGAAGTGGCACTACAACTACAAACCGTTAGTGTTTTCTAACATGTTATGCATGGGAAATTTAACCACTTTCTGTAATTGCCCTAAAGTCACATATCTAGTCAAAACACCAAGCATATGCACTTTGGGTGCCCTCAAGGATTAAACACAGTTACCACTTTATAACTACATACGTGTCCATAAGCTGAGGAATTTCAAGCAAGTCAAGCAAAGTACTGTGATTTGCCAGCAATGTTTGGTTCATTTTCCTCTTCTCCAGAATCTGTTCAGCTGACTCAATGAACTCTGTGCAACCAGATGTCAGCTTAGGGATTTCATCAATCTGCAACAAACATTAAAGCATATATTCATTTCCAAAAATCAATGATCAATTTACAAATGTCAAAGTATTTCAAAATTTGAGAAAAAATAAAATTCTAAACATTAAAGATTGCATACAGCTTCAATTTTTAAACAAACTTCCTGTGTTTCTATTTATTTGCACCATTTCTTTTGGCACCATAATTTAGGAGAAAAAGGAGGGGCATAAGAAGGGTACTGTAAACTAAGAAAATTACAAGAACTAAGTCAAGCGGGAATTGGTTCCCATGTGAAAAACAGGGGCATATACGTAATTCTATAGAGTTTTGGGGACACAAGGTGGAGGAAGAATGTTCACAATTATAAATGCTTAGATGCTGACATGTGTTATAAAGGAATGAAGAGCTTTTAACTCTAGGGTTTTCTATTATTCTTCCTTCTTCATGCAAACAGAGGAGATGAAAACTTAGTGGTGATTGAGATTCTAAAATCCTGACATTTGACCGTCAAACAGGACAGTTGTCACTGGTCACCCTATAGTATTACTTTATGCATTAATCTAAAACTTAAAAAGTTATTATTCAGTGTAATAGAACTTTAGATTTTCGCTAAATAAGATACACCAGATATAGTCAGAGGAGCAATTCAAGTCTCAAAACATCTTTATAGGAAAGACAGACTTCTTAATTAGGATAGAGAGATTAAACACAAAAGAAGATTTAATTTGAAAAATCAAAATATTCATTAGCCAATGAAAAAAATAAGACAATGTAACTTCTCCTGTCTGTGCAAGTCTTATCTTTAAAAAACAATGCTTTCCCTCTAATTAAAATTGCTTTAACAGATGTCTGCATAAATAGTCTCTCTTTCTTACAGGCTATCCAAGATATCAAATTCGTTAAATTAATTCTATGAAATCCTCTGTCTGGCAAGTGAGTGTTTACTTATAAACTTATCAGAACTGTATACATTCAGGAAATTATGATCCCCAAGGGCCTAGAGACAACTTACTCCCTCTTCTTCTTTTAACTTTTTTCATAGTAAATTGTTAATTTAATCAAAACTTCATCTTGAAACTGCATATTCTTGTGTCACCTACAACCTCCTGCTCTCACGAACCTTCACATTCGATATAGAAACTCATACATAGTCCATTCCATAAGCAAAATATGATGGCATTTCAATGAACTTCTCTATTCATTTTTAATTTTAATCAGGCGACAGACGAAGTAAGCTAAAGATAATAACAGTTGAGTCCACTGACAGTTGTATTAACCTGCAATTTACTTCTACCTAAAAAATAGCAATTACGTCCACAGTGTATCGTTCATTGATCTGCAATCGGATTTATTCCCTCAAATAAAAATGACTATGTTCCTTGGACTTTTCACTTCTCAAGTATCATCGACAAACTCTTGACACTCACACTTTGTTTGGATAACAAGATATAAGGAAAAGGAAGGCAGGAGAAACGTGAGGAAGTTGAGGGGAATAAAAAGGAAGATGGAAAGTGGAGCTCTATTTTCCCTCCAAATCTCTCCAATTTTAAAGATGGTTTCTATATCCATCTTTCTCTCCCCTTCCCCCAACCCTCCCTTTCTCTCCATTTCCTTTTATCTAAATAATTCGCAAAATATGGGTATGGATGTCTAATTGAGACTTTACATTGGACCAAAACAAGGAATTTTTTTCTTGAAATAGCTGAGCCTTACACTTGGACACATTCCCACATCAAACACCCGAGTTCCAAGTAACATATAAACAGTAAATCAAACCCAACTTTATTAGGAGATATTGAATAATTGATCAATTTCAAATCATCAACAATGACACATGGAAGATGGAACTTAGACACAAATTTAACATCTAAGTAAAAGCTACTAAAAAATAAAATCCAGTTCAAATAATCAACATTGTTCACCGCATGTTCTTAGAACAATGTTAAGTGAATCCGCATGATGCTATCGAGTTTAGGATCTAACTCGCAAACATTGTTCAAACCTAATCATAACATTAAGAATTACAAACAAACAACATTTCCAACTAAATTAAAACAGCAACAAGATCAATTTATTACCAGTGATTCAAGATGATTATCAATTGAAGAAACCTCTTCCCTAATCGAAACCAAAGCATCAGCAGCAGATATAAAAGAGCGATAATTCGCGACCGCAACTTCCTGCATCTGCCGCCGAATCCTCTCCGCATCAACTCGAAGAAGCTCCGGTTCCTGCCAGAAATTCGAAAATGGCGCAAAAATTAGAGCTCAGAAATGGAGAAATTGAGAGAGAAATTGAGAGAATCTGACCTTGTGAAGACGATCAAGGGTGAAAGAGAGGAGTTCAGAAACGTAAGGTTGCTGGGAGATTGAAGCGAGAGGAATGAGACCTGCAACTTCTTCGCCATTGTCGTCTAGGTTTGAGGATGATGATAGGGATAACGACTCCATGGATTTTCTCTCTCCTCGATAGTGTTCTTCAGCTTGAGCTTCAATGGCGAAATGGAAGGAGGAAGATCGTGATGAATGTGATGAGAAGAAACCAGACTCTCAGATCCAAATTATTTTACTCTTTTTTTTTTTTTTTTTTTTTTTTTCACTTACTACCGAGTACGAGTATAATTAATTTTTCACAAATTCGTACGTAGCTGATCACACAATGTGTAATATTACGACTGATCACACAATGTGTAATGCTATTGGAAGAATTAATCATTCACTTAGGGTCTGTTCTCATACGCTGAACTCAGCTGAACTGAACTGAGCTGAACCGAAAATAAACTGAACTGAACTAAACTAAACTGAAAATAAACTGAACTGAACTAAACTAAACTGAAAATAAACTGAACTGAAGTGAACTGAACTTAAGTGAAGTGAACTGAACTGAAAATAAACTGAACTAAACTAAACTGAACTGAAAATAAACTGAACTGAACTGAACTGAATTGAACTGAACTGGACTGAAATTCAACGTATGAGAACAGGCCCTTAGTAAAGGTTACTCAATGAGTGTTATAGGTTTACACGATCAATTTTATAAGGATAAGGGTTATTTGGTAACTTTTATAGGGTGATAGGATTACTCGATCAGTTTTATGGAGGTTACTTTGTTCTTTTATAAGTTATCAGTAAATCACATAGTATGGTAAGCCGTATACAAAACGCATTATCTCATAAGGACGAGTGATGAGTTATAATAATATTACGAATAATATGCACTGAATGTACTTGTATTAGGTAACTTTTAGTCAGTTAAAGTAATTTTTTGTCATATTCGGATAACTTTAAACCTGTAAATACGAGTAGGCATAATACTTGCGCAATAATATTACTGGAAGTTATGATATTTCGTTTTAAAATCAAAAGTTATTGAGTAATAAAAATAAAATCGCAAAAAAACTAGAAAATAAAGCCTGAACTAAAATTTTCAAAACCCCATTGGGAGAAATGCCTACAATTTTAGTTTATCCTCTTGAATTTCAAAAATTTTACTACGTAAGCGTTTTTTCCTCAGATTTCGAGAAAAAATAACCAAGTATTTGATCTCCACCCAAATTTTTTTCATTTCTTAAAATACCACTTAAACTCTCGATCGGTGATGGTTTGTTGGGAGGAGAGAATATTAGATCAAGTTAGAGGGGGAAAAAAATGATAGTCCATTCAAGTTTAATTGCGGGTGTTAACTGTAAAATATTAACGTCGTTTTTTTCATTAAAATATTATTGGATCCTTACCAAATTAGTGAAAACTAAGTAAAATACTCGTAATGGCTACAGTTGCAGACTTGCAGTAGACATTGAAATTCCTAGTTATTCAAAAACTGGTTCACGCAAGTACCCCCACCCCACTTCCATCTTCATCCACCGTCCACCGCCGCAGCTCCCCATCTCTTCGCCTCCAATTTCTCCGGCAGCCGCGCACAGCTTAACCTTCCTCCAGTACTCGAAGCATCGGTTGCACAACAAGGTTGCCCCTAATTTAATATAAAAGTACTCCGTAGTATAAATTCTGTTCAATTGTTGATTGAATTTGTATGTGATTGTTCATCGAATTGTTGTCTCAATCAAGATTTGTGTATTGCATTTCCATTATTTGTCTTTAATTTCATATTTGCGAATAAAATATGTTATGAGTTGCATGATTTTAATTCTGGGTGTCACAAAATAGCTCATTTCTTGCACGGCGAAGGAGGAGAGAGAAAGAGAGCTTTATTTTAATGGCGCAGCAGAAACCGGAGGATTCAACACACCCTTTTAAGAATCTCTACAGTAGAGAATATCAGGGTCACAAAAAAAAGGTAATTTTACCTTTAATTGCCCTATATATAGGATTTTCATTATTGTATTTGGGTCCAATTTCCTGCATTCGAGTACAATGTTTTTTGAGTAATATTGTAAATGTGTTCCAAAATATATTTAGGTGCATTCAGTGGCTTGGAATTGTATTGGAACTAAGCTTGCTTCGGGTTCGGTTGATCAAACGGCTCGAGTTTGGCACATTGAACCTAATAGTCATGTAAGTATTGGTTCTATGCACTCGTCTATTAAAATTTATCTTATTTGATGTTTGTATAATATTGCTAAGATTAAATGAATCTGTTTTGGGTAGTTTGTTAGGTTTAGGGTGGTTTTGTTAAAGTTGTAAGTGGTTAGAGGTGAGATTGCATATATTTGCCAAATGGGGGATCAATACTAGGTACACCGGTGGTTGAAATGTTTTATTGAATTGGATTGTCAAATTTACAATTTACTTAGCTATGTATGAATCGTTTTGAGAGCAATGAAGCCTGGCTTTCAGGTGAGGAGGGGAAGAGATTGAATTAGAAATTTATGTTTGAAGTTGACTAGTTGTAGTTTGATGATGTTGTCAGAATTGAGAGGGGAATTAGTATTTGATAAACTGTGACTATGCCTGAGCTACTGTATCAGAAAATTATTGACTTGCCCTCTAGAAGAGATGGTTCTAATTTATCTCAGTCTTATGCTCTTTAGCTTGTGAGGTGAGATCGTTGAATTAATTGTATACCCTCTGTCTCAACTTTGTGTTGCTCTTATTTTGATTAAAAGTGTTCCTTTAAATAGGCGCTTGGCTAATTTGTGAAAAAATTTCCTAATTTTGGCCCAAAGTGAAGTGCCGGAATGTCCATGGGGAATTCTACATGGGTACTATTGAGGTGAAATGAGGAGTTCAATTAACATAGCTTTCCCTTATTCTCTTACTCGTGTCCTTGTGGGGACCTATTAATCGGGAAGATTGATTAAAATATTGTTTTGGATACAAGATCTGTGGATTAGGTAGACCTATTGGAATATTGTGTGGATACTAGATTTGTGGATGGGGAGACCTATTGGAATATTGTAATATAACGTATTAACATGCATACTTTATCCCTTGATGGCTTTGATTGTTTGATACGATACTCAAGTTTTACCCTCTGATGCTCATCCTACTAGTACCCTTTTTTAGTTGGAGCTTGAGCTGCCTTGCCTTTGATACTCTTAAGTGTAACACCCCAATAATTGTCTCTCCTACAGTCCTACCTGTATAATAACTTAAAATAAGATATAAGAGAATCACTAACACTCTGGTTACCTTTCTAAGAAGAGTTCCATTTCTAAACCTCTTATAGCATTACTTTGGTTATAAGAATTCCCAAAGTCTTTTCTTTTTTCTCCAATTTTACTATTTTCAACTGCGTCCTTAGCATTCAGACCATATAAGTGCACAACTCTTTCATATACCTTATCTTGGTCTTAAAAACCTTCCCGGCTAATGATATATAAAGAATGATAATATTCAGCAACCATCATTTATCAAAACTACCTTTTCTTCTTTTAAGAATGACTGGAGGGAAGGAAGAATCCCTTACGAAAGATGCCGAATGCTTGAAGGTGTATGTGGCAGCATATTTTCTCTAGGAGAAGGACAAAGATACATTTTGTAGAATGCAACATGACACCCTTTGATAGTTAGCTGTCATTTGGGATTATTTTAGCCTCCAATAATACGAACTAAATGCCAGGTGTGTAAATGCTTAACATTCAATTTATTAAGGTAGTGTTTTCAAAGCAAACAAGACTAACTTGATTGTTGGATGTATCATCATCCACAAACAACACCAACGGTAGATCTCCCAGTTTCTTATGGCATTTTTTTTGGCAACTCTGTGATATATGCACAATCTAGTTGCACAAGTGAAAAGTGATTTATTATCTCATGGATATTGGAGAGAATTCTAGCTCATACACATTCCCTTTGGAAATGTGGTGAAATTCATAGGAGTATAAAACACTCATAATATTCAAGGAAGATAACTTGATCACATTGACTTTTACACAAATATAAAGATGGAGTGAGGATGAAACCCTACTATTTTTAATAGTCTCATGTTTGCAACACTTTTGCATGTTATTACTCCCTTTATTTGGATCTAATTTTCCCAAGTCGATAATAAAAAGTCAAAAGTCAAGGAATTATAGCTTTTACTATTAATAGTTTAGCATACTCTTATTGGATGTTGGCTTATTAATTGGATTCCTCCTGGTAAGATAGCTTAAATTAATCGCATAAGTTTAAAATTTTTTTGCCTTACGTAATACCTGAATGGTCAAAAATTGCTTCTCGACTAGTCTAAATGTGAAATTAAATCTTGATGGAGGGAGTACCTATTTTGATATCTCTTGATAATTGCAATTTGGAATTTATAAGTTGAGGTAGGCCAAGAGAACTTGGATAAAGTTAAGAATGATAAGTAGAAATTTGGTTTTCTGGAACATATAGTACTTGATAGTATTGAATGAAGTAAGAGGATCCTTGTTGACAACCACTGGATACAATTCTTTGGTTCATGCAGTTGATCCCAACTCCATCCTATTAGAGTCAAGGCTTGGACACTGTTGATATCTATTGCGATGTGCTACACTATTTTAAGTTCCCAGTAGTCCTTTCACGATGGCATGAACTGGGGTTTTTTTGGGTTACCATGTAACCATGGTGATATAATAAAGAGTTGGTATCCTGACTTGTGCAAATTTTATATTACTTGTATCTGGCAAGTGCTATCATGTCTGAAATACATCTATTATAGTATTTATAATTTTGTGTTTTTGTATGCGTTTAAATTTCTTATCCTTTTGATATCTACTGCAGGGAAAGGTAAAGGATATTGAATTTAAGGGGCACACTGATAGTGTGGACCAGCTCTGTTGGGATCCCAAACACGCAGACCTACTTGCAACTGCATCAGGGGATAAAACAGTTCGTCTGTGGGATGCTCGCAGTAAGTCAAGATAATCTAGATGCTTGTCACTTTGTGATCTTTGTCACTTAGTATTACTTACACAGTTACACATGTCCAGAACCTTGTCGCTTTGTGATCTTTGTTTTTGTATGCTTCCTTTCTATAAGCTCCATATATTCTCATCCTATTATTGCATCTCTAGCAAAAAAAAGTCGAAATATGATCTAATTATAGGTGGTTCCAAACATGCTTTTTAATACTTTTCCTATAGTGTCCTTTTTTATTACTGAATTGTTTATTTAAATTGTTTCTCAGTGCATGCATCAGTGCACAACATTATTATTTCTTCCAAAAAAATTATGAAAAGTTGATTTTTTTGAAAATTGAAAATATAAATTGAGATTAACCCAACAAAATTTAGATAATGACATATATAACCACATAATAATAATAACACGTGGTCTAATACCATGTGATCTAAGTTAGTATATGAATAGTGTAAAATTTTAATGATGCTTGTATTAAGTCTGAGAAAAAGTTTATAAAGTCAAAATCAATACAATACAGTTATTATAACTAGTTAGGGCCTTAGGGGTGATGCTGCATTCATTGACTTTTGTTACTAGAAGGCCAAAAACCCCATTCATATTGGCTTTTTTCCCCCCTTTCATTTCCTGTTGAATAATCACTAAAAAATATTTCATTTACCTTGAAAAGGGAAAACAATAATCAGAGATAGTATAACCGAACTATTGAAGTAAAGATCAGATGTGAGAACAATGAATCATCCAACTTTGCATTTATTACAACATATTCACTAGAATGAGACTCTTAGCATGTTTGCCATTATGCTGAGCAGGTGGGAAATGCTCACAGCAAGCAGAACTTAGTGGTGAAAATATTAACATTACATATAAACCTGATGGGGCACACATAGCTGTTGGAAACAGGGTAATTTTCTGTAATTTTCATGCTTGTTCTTGAGTAGCTCTTACACAGTTTTGAGTTTTGTTCTTTGTGATCACTTAATTAGAATGTCACTTAATGCATGGTTGGCAGCATGCCAGCTTGCTGGCAACTTTTATCCCCCCTATTGCTGTAAGAGGCCATCTCACAACTGACCTTGGCTTTGGGATGTTTTGCTCATTTTGACACCATTTTTTTTTCCCTTTTTGTAGGATGATGAACTAACAATTCTAGATGTTAGAAAATTTAAGCCAATTCACAGACGCAAGTTCAATTATGAGGTGATTTCCTTTCACCTTACTGTCAGTTTGTCTCTATGCTCTTTATTTCCTCAAAATGCTTTAAATTCCACTTCACCATTGCTTTGTAGCTCTTGATAAGTGTGATTGGCCACATGATTAAGTACTTGACATAACATTTAGATTACGGTTGTGTTTAGCATAGCTAGCTGAAATTCTAAATGTTAGTTGAAAACCAAATAGTTATATGATTGCAGTAAAGCTGCTAGCTAAGGGTTTGTTTGGTATCAGTTTTGGTTTTCAGTTTCCTGTTTTTTTGAAAACCAAAAACCAAAAACAGGATACAAGAAAAAGGTGTTTCCACTTTTCAGTTGTCAGTTTTCAAAATTATCGTGATTTTAATAAGTTTATATAATTTTTGATTCATTATGGGACACATATCATATACTTTTAAAAAACAAAAAACCAATAAACAGAAAACCACAGGAATGCCAAACGAACCCTTAAAGGTTGAAAGCTTAAGTCAACCAAAAGGTCATGTTTTAGATCTTCTGTAGTATGACTAAAGTTCAAAGTGAAGGAAAATTCACAAAAAAGAAAGTAATCTTTTTGAAAAAACTAAGAAAATTGGGTTATTAAAGTTGGAATGTATTTATCTGCATGCATTCCTGTGTGGGAAATCCCAATTAGTTCAAGCATGAGTTAGCTTTCTTCAGTCAACACCAAACACTTCTTTCCGTGTAACTTGTGTTTGGGGCCTGAGAGAGGCAACCCAGGTTGGGCCTTCTATACATAAACCAAATATTAACATTTTATTTTTATTATATATACTTGCTTGCAACTATGCATTGGTTCCTTGTTGTCCATTATCCTGAATGAATATGAATGGTTCACAGTTTTGGGGGTTTTGTGTGGGAAGGTAACTTCCGTACTCTTTCTCACCTAGAGAGCAGTGCAAAAGTCAATGGAAACTGTGCTCTTAATTCTCATGTTCTAAGTAGAAGAGTGTAAAAGTCAATTAAGCAAGTGTAAAAAATCAGCTCCAATATAGTTGTTCAATTACAGAGTTTATCATGTATTTATTACTAATTTTTTTGCAGGTTAATGAGATTGCATGGGACATGACTGGAGAAAAGTTCTTTCTGACAACTGGAAATGGTAAGATTTGATTGTTGATTTAGAATATTTATTTGTGCTTTTATCGAATGGAAATGTCAGTATCAGTCATGTTTTGCGCTATAGGTACTGTTGAAGTCCTTGCATACCCCTCTTTGAAGGCACTTGACACTCTTACAGCTCACACTGCTGGTTGCTATTGTATTGCGATTGATCCGCTAGGAAGGTATCCCAAATTCTGTCTCAACTTATCTATCCATCCTGATACAGAATTTTTTTTGTCTTTCATTTGTTGGAAGATAAGCAGGAAAAAAAAAATTGCAGCTCTCTTGCTAAGATACCTTTGTTCAAACTGTTGCTGTATGGTGTGATTTTCTGTTCCTGATATTAGATCTAATTTTTAGCTGTAGTCATTAGTTTTGGTGCTCGTGGTAATCTGGTGGCAGCTACTGAATTCCCTTGTGATTTATGTTACTTGGGTAATATGTACTTGTGTTCGACACAATTACGTGTTCTGGTGTCCAACTTGTCTATTTTGTGAAAGTTCAATTTTTGTGTCAAGAATCTGACTCTGGAATTTGAAGAGAAATGAAAAGTCCGAGTTACATAGCTTGTGATTATACAGTGTTACCAATATAGTATTATGTTTGTAGCACTCTGGTCATTAATCATCTCTATTTTGCTCCTAATAATTAATTGTTGACGTGTGTATAGGTCATGTCTACTGGTTATAAAGATCAAATCATTCATCATTTATAACTTTTTCCTTGTAATTAATCCAAACAAGTCCTGTTGATAAATTTGGGATAAATGGCAGATATTTTGCTGTTGGAAGTGCTGACTCATTGGTCAGTCTTTGGGATATTAAAGAGATGCTATGTGTTCGAACATTTGTAAAACTCGAGTAAGATTACTTCAAATTTATCGTATGTTTATATATTTGGTGATCCTCCTATATTTCTGTGACTCTTTTTTTTTTTTTTTTTTTAAATAATCTCAGGTGGCCTGTCCGAACAATAAGTTTTAATCACACTGGAGAGTATATTGCTTCAGCCAGTGAAGATTTATTCATTGACATAGTAAGTCCCCTAGATATTCTTTTGCTGACATTTGATTCCAACCCTTTCCTAAATCTACTGCTCTGTTTGGTATCTAAACTCCTTGTATTCAATTAGCATTAAGAACCCCTTGTGAGGTGTGGTCAATCTGGTCATGATTGTTGGAAATGCTTTATCTGATTTATTTGACTTGAATTTAACAGGCAATGAGGCAAGCATTGAAACTGGACGATCTATCCATCAAATACCTTGTCGGGCGGCAATGAATAGTGTTGAATGGAATCCAAAATCAAACTTGCTTGCATATGCTGGAGATGATAAAAACAAATACCAAGCCGATGAAGGTCGTAAGATTTCTGTGCACTTATTCTTGAAGCTGATAATCCATTTATTTAATTTTGTAAGCACCCAGCTCAATTCCTTTTGAGAGGACAATCTTCAAATTTTCACCCTTTTTTTTTTTTTTTTGGTGGGATTCTGGCAGGTGTTTTCCGCATATTTGGGTTCCAGAGTGCTTAGTGTTAGCAGTGCGACTGTACGAGACGTTAGTATGCTCACTTTCCCTTCCCTTAATAGCATTCTGCTGAACTTTTGGTGTGGAATGAGACATGCGTATGTTAGGTGGATAATTTAACTATGCTAGATTGCTAGTAATGTATTCCAATACAAACAATATTAAAGAGATGAAGCAGTAGCTGCGGCGATCTGTGTAGAGGTGGGCAATGGATTATTCACATGGAATATGGTTCAAGTCCAATTCATTTGGATCATATATAGTCTGTCTTTCAGTTCGGATTGGCTAATGTGGGATACAAATAGTTTTTCTGTAAAAATCTATCAATTTTAAGTATTATTTTAATCTTCAGAATTAGTCAGATTTGGTTCCAGTCAACACTTTTTAAAACTCCCCAACTAAGCTTCTCTGAAGGAGGCATGCTTAAGAAAAGAAAGAGGATGGATGAGAAAGGAACATCGATCGGAGACTTGAGCATCAACCACTAGTAATTAACTAGTTATGGCTTTGTTTTGGGATGGCTGGGCTTAATGTTTCCAATTTGAAACAAATATTATTGCTGAGAAATGTAGGTAATTTTGCCCTGAAATATACTTGAAATATTCCGTTCAGAAGTAAAACATTCTGAAATTAGTAGGATTTGTAAATTTTGCATACTGCTATACTCGTACTTTCCACGTTTTTGTTAATTGCAACCTTCTTTAGTATGTAGTTTAAGAAAAAATTGGAGAAGGAAAGAGAAGGAAGAGTTCAATGATCAAGTTTTAAGCTACGTACTTAATGTTAATCCTTGAGCCTATGACATTTCCTCTGCTCACAAGGAAAAACAGATCTATTCAAAAAAGCTATTCGTTTTCGGATTCTTTACTCATATGACACTCTAGAATCACTCTCAGGGATATAAGCAACATATGTGAATATGTGATGCGCTAATGTAACACCTTTCTATCCATAATATGTCACAAACACCTGTAAGTTAGCTTGGGTATTAAGATCAAATTTTCTGTCGAAAGTTTATGCATCATGTTGAATACACTTGTGCAAACAGTGCTATATCCCTACCCCTGATTTACAGCGAAATTAACATCAGCAAATTTATTCAGGTAAAGTTGAGAATTAGAAGTTGATGCTTCATGTTGAATGAGTGTAACCACTTATTTCCGAGTTATGGAATTGTAATCACTTAGCTTCTTCCAGAGAATTAGAGCATGCATAATTAGCAGCCGAGATTAATGGATGATACTTGAATTTGTTCTTGATAGTTCTTGATATTTACAAAATATTACAATTCAAGCTGACAACCAAAAATAATTAATCGCCAAAGCTATTATGTGGAGTTTGGAAAACCTTGATGCTTTCTTGAATTATCCTTGAAATGGTTTTCTTGGCGTAGATGTACGATTCTCTAATGATTGCAATCTCTGCTTCAGGTGAAAAACTTCATACTGAAAATAATATTGATGCAAAATTAGTGAACTGCCATGTATGTCGAGTATGTCCAGATAACGCACTCCTTGGACAGTTGAAAATACGAAGTACTCCGTAAATATTTATTGAAATTGTTTTAGAAAAGGGGTAAATGAAAACTTAATACTAGGATATGACAAGTGAAACTTGAACATAGAATTCAAGGCCACACCTGTGATTGGAAAGCTCTTGTTCGTTCATTAGTCAGCATTTTCCTGGTAGAATGCAGCTCCTACATACAATTTATAGAAGAAAAAGAGGAGATACGTGAACATAAAATATTCTACTAAGCAAGTGATAGTATAAATCAATGTACATAAAATGGAGCGCTTTTTAGTAAAGGCGTCGAAGAAAGACATACCTTCTGAGTGTCATCCAAGACTGCTTTCAAGAAAGCTACATCATGTTCAAGTCTAATGTTATCAGAATGTGCAATGTTAGACAAATTATTAGCCTCTTCCTGTGCCAGTTCCAAACCTCCTAACTTCTCCTTTAGCAACTCCAACTCCTTCGTGGTATCAGCCAGCCTTTTCTCTGCCTCTTGCTTACTCTTTAGAGCAGATGATGCGTTTTTCTCAGTAGCTTCACGATTAGCCAAAGCAGCTGCAAGTTGACCTTCAAGCATCCCATTCTTCCGTATCAAGGCAGCCATTCTTGTTTCATACAATTGATATATGCTTGAAGGAGCAGAATAAACTCCACACTTTTCATCACTCTCTGGGAAAATTATCTCCTCGTTATCAAGTGGAAACTTTTCACTGACACAGCTGGGGACACTAAGATTTCCAGACTCTGAAAAAGAAGGTATATCTTCCATGAGAAATCTGCCTGAGGTTTCGGCTGGACAAGCTGTTTCAGGGGGTCTTCTTTGTTCTAAGAACTGAAATTCATTCAAAATGTACAAAATAAAAATATTAAATACAAGCATTACATTATCAAGGGACACATATTATAAGCTAACAACCAGGCATTCACCAAGCAACACTTACATTTTACAAGTAAAAAAAAAAAAAAAAAAAAAATTCTCTAAGAATCAACAGAAAGCCCAATATTGCATACAAAGTTACAAAGAAATTCAGACTAGTAATAATAACAGAGTGAAACTGTGATGGCCTCACCTGAGAGAGTGAGTTCTCATCATCAGAACTCCTCGAATTCGATGGTTTACGAGTTGGATCCTCCTCACAGTGAAATTGCTTCCTTAGAGAAACACTTCCAGAGGCATTTGTTGAATCAGCATGGACAGATTCTGATAGAGATCTCCTAGTAGAGCCATGTTCTTCTATTATCGATGCTAGATTTTGTCTAAGAGAATCAACTGGACAGGAAGGAGCACCATGAAGCTGAGATGCAAACTCATTAGATGAAGAACGATTATGCCGTGGTAATGACCCTGGATTTTTGTTTGGTGCCAACCTTCTCCCAGAAGAGTTTCCACTCTTGTCCAATATCAGCACTTCAACCTGTGCAATAAAGTATGGTAAATCATTGAAACACAAGTGATCTCTAACACCAGCTGTGGAAGAAAAACTTAGAACCAACCTGATTTGATGGTTCTTTCCTAGATCCTCCAAATGCAACAAGGAAGTCCCTCTCCTTGTGTTCTACCAGCACAAGACTAAATCCCTGTATATCACATCAGAAAATAGTAATAAGGAACGTAGACATGCTAGGAGCCTAGGACAACACCCCCAGAGAAACAATCTACAACTGCTACATGTGAAAGAGAGAGTTGTCTCACTTTATTGGTTGTGATTAGTGGTGGGCATGGGCCGTGCCGGGCCTGCCGTGGGCCGTGCCTAGGCGGGCCATGAACAGTGTCGTGCCGGGCCGTGCCGGCCCACGGTGGAGGCGGGCCGTGCCGTGCCGTGCCGGCCTTCAAGGTTTCCCTGTCCACGGCACGGCACGGCCCACCGTGCCGGTCGTGCCGTGCCGGGCCGCCCGTCGTGCCGGCCACCGTGCCGGCCCACGGTGGAGGCGGGCCGTGCCGGCCCACGGGCCACGGCTTACCCTTTTTTCTTTTTTTTTTTTTAAAAAAAAAATTAAAAAAAACTTTAAAAAAACTTGAATTTTTTTTATGAAAGAAAAAATTGAATTGAATAATTATACAATTTAATATTTGAATTTAATAATTATTAAATTTTTTATGGAGTTAAGTTATATTAAATATTGTTTAAATTATATTAATATTTATTGTTCATTCATAATTTACTATATATCATATTATTCATATAACTATATAAGTATTAGACAAAAATTAAATAACAATATAACATATTCCATAAAATTAAAAGTTGAAAAAATTCATTCATAAAAATTTATTAAGTAAAAGATAATATGAAGTACAAGTGTACAACTAACAATAATTGATGAATAACTTATTTTGTTATTTTATTATACGGCTAATGTTAATAGAGTACATAGCCAACATAGGAAATACTAACATTTTCACTAATTAATAGAGTACATAGGAAATACTAGAATTTTCGCTAATTAATATTAATTCTCGAGTTGTTGGTAATCTTCAATCAAGGTCTTCATTATCTTCTTCGTCTTCATCTTCGGCTTCATGTTCACTAGCTAATGCGGAGGAGCTAGTTGAACCAGAACGATCGGAACCATCGATGTTGTCGTTGGCCGTAAAAGTACGATCTTGGATGCGTTCTTGGGCATCCATCCAATCCTTCAAGCAAACACACATTTCTAGTGTTTCGGGCTTCAAACTTGTTCTTCTATCGTCTAGAACCCTTCCCGAAGCACTAAAAGCTCGTTCCGAGGCAACGGAGGAGGCTTGGATGCTGAAAATATCACGTGCCATTGCCGCCAAAATTGGATGCTTTGTGCTTTGGGATTTCCACCAATCTAGGATGTCCATCCCCAACCTCGAATCTTCGTCCAAGCCTTTCATGAAGTCGTAGTTTAAGTACATTTGCAACTCCGAAACATCGCTTTGTGTTCGCCTTGATGATGATCCACTACCTGAAAACTTAGATAACATGTTAGCAGCTTGGGCCGCCAAACTTTTGCCCGTTTTACTTACGCTTTTGGATGTTTGAGAAGGGGCAAAATGAGTGACGGTTCCATATTTAGATTCATAAACTCTATATAACTCAAAAAATTTATCTTTCACATGATTTTTATATTGTTCGACACCATCACCGAGTTGCATGCATTCATAGTAAATATCAATTAGCATAAATGTGCCATCATACTTTGATCTAGGATCTAAAATAGAAGCAAACATATAAACCATAGGAAGCTTAGTGTAATATTTACGCCATTTAGCCTCCATTTGTGGAACATAATCATTGTAATCTTGTTGTGATCGATGTTCATAAAGAAGTTGAGCAAATAAACATGCATTTTGAAGGAAAGAATGAATGCAAGGAACATAAACAGAAGAAAAACAGTGAGTCATACTATATAATAATTGTAAAAATTGCATATATTTTTCACAATTATCCCAATCGGAGTCTGCTATCATGAATTGTGGATACTTATTATTGTAAAACAATGAAAATGGAACTCTATACGAAAGTGCCTGACTCAACATGTCATAGGTGGAGTTCCACCTAGTTGGACAATCCGTTTTAATTCTAATAGGCTTTATCTTATTTTGCTTAAGATATCGCCTCCATTCCTGATACCTACTGCTAGAAGACATAATAGACAAAACAGCATTTCGAATTTTGGAATAGTATGGACCAATTGCTTCTTGTCCATCCTTAACACACAAGTTTAAAACATGACAAATGCATCTAATATGTAATGCATCTCCATCCATTATGACATTATGCAAGTTTGGTTTAATTAGATTAGCACTAACTGTCATGGATGTTGCATTATCAAACGTCATGGACATGATTTTGTCCCTAAGACAATATTCATCAAGAGCACTCATAATACAATTAGAAATATTAAAGGCCGTATGGGGGTATTCAAGCAATTTGAAATAAATAATACGTTTTTGCAATAACCATTCACTATCAACCCAATGACAAGTAACACACAAATAATGTAAACCATAACCACCATCCCATGCATCAGAAGTTATAGAAACTCTTGAAGTAAGAGTTTTAAGTTCTTCAATTAATTTCATTTTGTATTCTAAGTAAGTTTTCATGGCAGCTGTTTTAACGGTTTTTCGGGAGATTTTTTTGTGTTGGGGTTGTAGTGCTCGTTTAATGTAATTGTTAAACGGATCACTTTCAGCAAAAAGAAAAGGTTGTTCGGCTTGGACTATCATTCTCCCAAGTTCATCCCTATCCCTCTCATAATTGTAAGTGAAGCCATAAGGATGAAATTGAGAAATTTTTGGTTGAGTTGGGTCAGTACTAGGGGCACCACATTTTTCACTGTGTCGGTTTAGGTGCCCCGTACCGCCTTTGGCTGGAGCCGAATAAATATTACCACAAGTTTTACACTTGGCTTTTTCACCATCTCTACTTAACAAGAAATATTGCCAACATTTACTCTTTCGGTTTTTCAAAAGGGTCATTTCTTCTTCGGTGTACCATTCAATGAATGGGTTATCAGATGGGGGAATAGTATTTTGGACGGATGGGTCACTAGAGCCGGCAGGTTGTGTGTTGCTTGCTTGAGTTGTTTGATAGTTAAATTCAAAAGGCATATCATGTGCGGAGGCATAATAAGGTGGAGATTGGGTGCTTTGCCATGGTTGGAATGTCCCTTGTTGATCTAATCCGGTGGGAAAACCGGTAGAAAACCCGGGGTGGGTGGTGGCCATTGTAGGGATTTGCATAGTAGGGATTTGCATTGTAGGGGGGGCATAGAAGAGCCTTCCAATGGTCGTTTAGATTTGGCTTTTTTAGAGGAGGATTGGTTCGGGTTTGATGCCATGATTAATTAAGATTATTAACTAATAAATAATAATTAACAACAATATTAACAATTATAACAAATTAACAATTATAAGTTTATAACACTAACAAAGTAACAAATTATAACAAATTATAACAATTAACAAGTATAAGTAAGTTTTTTTTCTTAATTATTACTTAATTAGTAAGTTAATAAATTTTCAAAAATAATTATAATAATAGTAGATTATCTAAATCAATGAGATCCCAGGTAGGTTATGGTTAGGATCGACGTTGTCCAGAGCCCAAATCCCGCCTTAGACAGATTTCAACAATCCAAATAACCCACAATTAAAATAGAAATTAGTTTTTATGTAATTAAGTAGTTCCAAGTATACAATAATAATAATAATAATAATAATAATAATAATAATAATAATAATAATAATAATAATAATAATAATAATAATAATAATAATAATAATAATAATAATAATAATAATAATAATAATAATAATAATAATAATAATAATAATAATAATAATAATAATAATAATAATAATAATAATAATAATAATAATAATAATAATAATAATAATAATAATAGTAACAATAATAATAATAATAACAATAACAATAACAAATTAAAATAAAGTTGAGTTAGATCTTACAACGACGCTTCAACGCTTTCCCAAATTTATAATTTCTCGAATTTATAATTTCCCGAAATTATAATTTCCCGAATGTAAATATAACAAAGTATTTTTTTTTTTTTGGTAGTAGACTAATAATATTAAAAATGTAAAATTTATAAGAGAATAAGAGATTAAGAAATATTAAGAGATTATAATTTATAAATTATAATATATGAGAATAATGAGATTATGAGAATAAGAGAGTAAGAGAATGAGATGAGAAGTTGAGTTGTGGAAAGAATTGGAAGTTTAGGGTGGTATTTATAGGTGAAAATATAACCGTTTATAGCCGTTTATGGCCGTTTATGGCCGTTGGAGGGAAAACAAAAACAGCCTTATAGCCGTTAGCCCGCGGGCCGTGCCTGCGGGCCGTGCCTGCGGGCCGTGCCTGCGGGCCGTGCCACGGGCTATTGGCCGGGCTCGTGCCGTGCCGGGCTGCTTTTTGGTTTTTTTTAACCGCAGCCCGCACGAGGCACGAGGGGCGTGCCATCGTGCCGGGCCGGGCCTGCCGGCGGGCCGTGCCGTGCCGGGCCATCCTCGTGCCGTGCCCGGGCCGCCCGCGTGCTGACCCGGCCCACGCCCAGCTTTAGTTGTGATGGAAGATGGAGGTGATGTAGTTGCAACTGACCATTCAACTTTTACAATGTCAAAAATTAAGGTCTCCAAGTGTCCTGCACAAGCCATAAGAAAAACACCATTGAAACATGAGCAGTTTCAACGCTATTTCATCCATTGAAAATAGGCTCTTACTTCATAAACAAGGAAAAAGTATGCTTTATGTTAAAATATAAGGAACAAGTTTTCATGATGGTTCAGTGTAAAGGAAGTTTTTAGTACAGAACTCTAACTAGTAAAGTATATCATTTAATATCGATGTACTGATAAGTTGTCCATTTCCAATTACGCCAGAAGATTGATTATGTGTTGGGTTTGGATTTAGATGAAAAATTCACAGTGGCTAATTATTGGAAAGATTTGACACCCCAATAAAGTTGCAAGCTTCTCACTAACTACTTCAAAAATTCCTGAATCCAGCCAGCTATTGCAGAAAGCATAAGCAAGACAATTAGCGAAAATCAATTAAAATAAATACTGCTAATACTTACTTTTTTTACGGCTTCCACCACCAATAATATACCATTTAGTTCCACATAGTACACCACAACAACCAGCTCTTGGTGAAGGATGGAAACCCCGGATCTTGTTTTTTGACCACATCATCTGCAACACAAAGGCACAGTTTAATTTATCCATTCATATCAAACAAGTGAAAGTACAGAATGATTTTAGATGAAAATTTGAACAATGATAAATGAGCAGGAATGATTCTACTCACCGTCTCAAAATCTAACGAGTACAAGTCATTAAAAGTCTTAGATTTTGAAGACCCTCCAAAGATATAGAGTATCCTATCATCATATAGAGCTGCAACATGATTAGATCTTGGAGATGGACCTGTTCCCCTGTTCACACATTGTATTTGTTAAAGCTCTGGTGATACCAGCAATTCTTACTTTCCAAGTACCCCCAACCCCCAAAATTTATAAAGACTCTCCCAAACAAGTACCAGTTATAACTTAAATCAGGTACAATGTAACCTTGGACATGTAAGGCATTTGGCCTATTTGACAGGTGGTAATAAATGGTAATAATGGAAATGAATTTATATGTAACTCAAATCATTTAGTTGGACATCTAAGGCATCTGACTTACAATCCATTAGATAATCGGTAACAAATAGCAATAATGGGACTAAAATTTTTATGTATATTGCAAAGAAAACAAAAAAAAAGTCTCACACAGACATGCATATGCTTGTCCACCCACAAACATCTCTTTTTCTTCATAAATTTCACTACCTTCTTCTTTAGAAAGTGACAGTGAGTGCAAGTAAACGGAGTGGCATTGAGTTCAAATAAAAGGAGTGGCATTGGGTACAAATAAAAATTCATGATTAATGAAATAAAGAGTACATGTTTGGGGATAGAGGCATTACCATGGACATTGACCTAGACTTTTCTTTGGAAAAATACAATTTTAAAATCTCCATCACCACAATTTATTACCATGCTAGATTTGAGCTAGATGCGAAAGTGCTAACAGTTCCAAGAAAAGATTAAAGACATGTGGAGGAAAATGGGATCCACTTACGTGCATTGAAGAGGTAACCATGTCATTGACTTCAGATCAAACATGTGAAGGTCATTTAACTTCCTTCTTTTAGAATCCTCACCTCCAAAGAGTATTAAAACAGAACTTGATTTGACCACCGTATGACCACTACGAGCAACCTACATGAATATGCTTCCTTTAAGAATCTCTACTTTCGAATAGAAGCTTTAATGTAGATACATATACATAATCATGACCCATCAACATGGTTGTAAAATACCTTCAGGTAGACAAGTATAATTAACTATACTAAACAATGATCAATATCTCATTAAATTTTTTAATGAAGGGTAGGAGGTACATGAATAGCTCACATAGTTGAACGTGTTGTCCACACTATTAAACCGCATCAAAACCAAATTGGATCACCAGTAGATAAATAACTAAACATGTTTGAAAGACATACACTATTCACACATAACTACTCTCGTCTTTCTATCATGATTGACATAGTTGAAAGAATCCCTTTCCTGAAAAAAAACACATCTACGACGTATCCAAATTATGTCAAAAAACCAAGGAGTTCACTAATTATCATTATCTATCACCAAGGAGTTCACTTATTATCATTATATATCACCAAGGAGTTCAAGTGTCCAATATGCATAAACTGCATAACAATGACCAAGCATGACAGTTACTTAGGGAAAAACAAACAAAGAAACTACAGCAACTACAACAGGAATGATAGGGTACATTATTGTACCTTTCAAAATATAATGATCCCAAGTTTTTCCTTCAAAGTTCTTTGAAGTAACAATCATTGACTAGTGAGTACAAATTTGCACTGAATCATTGACTAATGTTTGGCAGGAAGACAAGCGTAGGGACACAGTGTAGGGACACAGAAGCAATCTACACTTGTCTTCCTGCCAAACATGTGATAAATTTGTACTGAATCATTGACTAGTGAGTACAAATTCACTCACTGCTCACATAAAATCGTCATTGTTAGCTATCACAACAATCCAAGGTATTCCAATCCCAATAAACTAATTACAGGTAGGGTCTATGGTATAAGTAAATATGCACAACTTTGTAGCATATGTCTGAGTTCAGCCAGCGTAATAGAGTGGACTAGAAGCATTAATCACAATCTAAAAATCTACCCATGTTTGGCAGGAAGACAAGTGTAGGGACACAGAAGCAAAATTCACAACCTTGAATTCAGAGAGCATGGTATTAATCTCAGTGGCATCACCGTATTGCGACCACATAAAAAAGGAATTTGAAATCAGTGCGACTGATATATTAGGCCGCAACAGCCGCATTCCACCCGCATTGCCCGCAAAAGTGGTTACACAACCGCATCCAAGATTTAAAACCATGGCACAGGAGAAAAAATAAGATAAACAAAGGCAGCAGTCCTAAACATTTCTCCACTTTTGAAAAAGATTTCACAAGTATATGAAAGATATGTTATCCTCCATTTCCATTGGCTCTTAACTAGTACCCCCGCTGTCGACCCATACTATCTTTGTTTACAGCTTTACTCTCACAAGTCACAACCACTACCTCTAAACCCACCACTTTTCTCTCACATCAACTCATTTCAACCTAACATTAAAAAAGTAACTCTATCCTTTTGGAGCAAAGAAAAGGGGACAGAGGGAGTAGTACAACTCTTAAAATCAGATGATGGATATGATCTCTTTCAGTGACCAATCTGTAATACCCGAATATTTTATGATTTTATATAATATATTTTATAAAAAGTAGTTTATTTTTATTTATTAAATAACTTTCCTAATCTCATATTATTATTTTAGAATTCGGAAAGTTTTAAAACCCTATTTTAATTTAAATAGGACACTACTTTTTTTTTAAGGGTGAATAAACCATTTTAAAACCTATTAATTTTCTTAAACCCTATTATAATTATTTTATAAACTTCCATCCTTTGGCCGTTTTGTTCATTTGCGTTGGAACAAAGCAGATCTTAAGCCCTATTATCAAACAAGCAATATTATTCTCTTAATAACTCTTTAGCCCTTTCAATTTTTGATTAATATCATGATTTTTCCACCAAAATTTTTATGATGACAATTATAATGTACCCATGTAAGCCCACGTATCTCATGTAATGTGTCGGCTTGGATTGCAAGTCGAAAATCAAGAGGCAGTGCAATACTTTGCTATAATATTTGCTTAATCATTTCGAAAGGTAATCACCATATCAATTCTTTGGAGTCGTATGTTTAATTTATATACTTTTGTCTCGTAATCACACGGATTTACTTTGGAATTGTTTGTATAATTATTGCTTTATATTATTATTGTATGATTTGATATATATATGCTTGAGTTTCTATGATTGATGTATATAATTTTATGATATGATCTGATTTAATTGTCTTGTTACTATTGTCGTATCAATTGATTGTGTTATTCGTGCTAGAGTTTTTAATATTATTGTTGCTTTAGGGAATATTGTTATGTTGAGGTTTTAGGGTTATTAATGCAGAGTATTATTTTTGGGTTGTGAGTTAATTAATTTTGGGTACTAGTATTAGCCCTATAAGAGTTGAGATATTTATGAGTTGAATATGTCGTCATATATAAATTGGGAACTTGTGCCAATATTGAGATATTGTTTATTAACCTGTGAATGGTTATTTGATCGAAGTATAAGATCAAAAGATTGAGAATTATTATTTTATTCTTGGTTTGAGGCTCGGCGTTATAGACCTTAGTGCTTGGCATGTTGGTAAGGAGATGATAATCATGACTTAAGAATGAGGTACAATCTTTATTTTATTATTTTTCTATGGTCTCCTACAGTGGGAATTGGCCCCTATTGGCCCGTATGTGGTCTGATTCAAGGTTTTTTGGTTATTGAGAGTATTCAAGTTTTTATACTTGTGGGTTTATTAATTCAAAGTACCCATGTCCAAGGCTAGGTATAGAACAAATAGCATGGCACACTTATTGGTTATGAGTTAATTGAGTAAAAGTTCCGTATTATTATTCGAGGTTGGGTTTGACAAAGATTATTTTCAGAATACAATGTGTAATGTAGTTTTGTACTACATTGTTTAATTGAGCCAGTAATGTTGATTATTTTGTTATACTCTGTATTCTGATGTGTGGTGATTACTCAGCTTTTTGCTGACGTGTGTTTGTTTTTTTTGTTGTGCTATTTGTGTTTGCAGCCATGTCTTTTTCTTATGGTGGCCCTACGACGATCTATTTTGGAATTTGTCCTTAATTGTGAGCAGTCAAGATTGTTTAAACAGGTTCATCAAGTGATCGTAGCTAAAGGAGCTCAAATGATCGATTAGTGTTTTTATAACGAGTTTGTAAAGTCGTATGAATAGCTCACTTAGATTGATTGGGTTGTAATTATTGGGATTTTGTAAGCCTTAGCACTTGACAGGTTGTCAAGTGTGGCGGTAATACCTCTAATTTAAGTGCATGCTTCCGCAAATTTATTTAAAGATTGTTTATTTTTCTTTTAATTCTTGATTATTATTAGCTAGTAAATCGGGGGTGTTACACACTCTCTATTGGGTTTTCCTATCAAAGTAAAGGATTAAAGAGCAAAAACACAGGTGGAATGGCAGAACAAAATCGTGGTCATCTTTCTACAATAACAAAGGGGCCATAATACGACTATCACATCAGTATCCTCGAGAAAGAATCACCTTTGGGCTGGGTTATTTGATACTTGGATAAATAAAGTACTACAATAAGCTCCAACATGGGTCAATTTTCATCTTGGAAGTTGTGAAGAGAGCATACCGGTACATCGCCCTTTGCTTCCATTAGTGACCAGCATTCTGTTTCTGTGTCATATGCCCACACTGTAGAATATAAGCATAAAAATTAGATTTGCTTACTTCCCCATAATAGCAGTTTTCAGCAAGCGTAGCAACATATAGTCAGAGAAAGCGCTCAAAGTGCAAACCTGAAACCTTTTCGCTACCAGGATTAGTTTTTCCCCCAACCAAGAGAGCTTTCTTACCCCAAGAAACCTAGTAAAGAGAACACGAAACCCATATAAATTGTTAAGGGCCTCAGGCTTGTTAATAAATAATGTTCAACAATCTGATGCATTATATATATCATAATATAGAAACAGTACCAAACTATGTCCCTTGCAAGATGGGATCTTCAGGGGCAGGGTATTTGGTGACAAATATATTTTTGAAGAAGCTGTGGTCCATGAAAATTGATCAAAACTAAGCACCTGCAATCGTGCAACAAAATGTTGAAGGGAACACCGGAACAGCGATGGTACTTTCTAATTTCATGAAGTTGTATGACATTTAATCATTAATTAAAAGTGAAGAATGTAAGGGATAACCTGCACATCATCTAACATTCCATCCGTAGATTCCCCACCAACCACCACCATCTTGTTTCCTACTACAGTTGCAGCATGCTGCTCAAATATACAGGACATGATTTATCTTGTTCAGCTCACTCCGTTTACCAAAAATAATTTAAAAACTTAATGATGAGTGACTGAAGTGAAATCGAAATTACATTCAGGCGAGGTTTGGGCTTGTCTCCAGAAATTGACAAAACCATCCAGCTCTCAGAGCTTCCTGATGTGCAATTGCTGATATCTCGTGGAGCAGATGAACAATGACAATCAGACTCGCCTTCTTGGTTAGAAGCAACCACAGTGGTTTCCACCTATAAGTATAAGGATTATTATGCAAGATTCAAATCTCTTGACACAATGTTACATAAAGGTGAATAAAATGTTTTACATTGGAATTGCTAGTCCGCTTGAGAGGTCTTAAAGGACTTTTTGTACCCTGGGCCGAGTCTGCAAGGTGCACTTTCATCCTGGAATAAAATTCAATCAAGTAAGAATCTCTTCTTCTACAGCTTATAAATATGAAAACCTCAATGTTGTTATCTACTCTCCTTCCCTTCCTTTGAAATCGACAGCCCAATTGCCCAAACCCATTGTCGTAAAAAAAAAAATCACAAAAAGACCCTTTAACAAAAATCACAATAATCCTATAGAAAAGAACGTATCATAATGACTTCATCGGTATAATGTGAATTGTGAAAGTCAAATGGAACTCCATGAATTGAAAGATTTGAAACATCATGAATTACATATTACAGTACTTAGAAAATGCATTAAAGTACCTTCCTTTCAACCAAAGTTCAACCCCAGAAAGCGTAATTGCAAGAATTAAAACATCATAACTTATATATTACTCAGCATGCATGTAAGATCCTTCAATTCAAATTTCAACGCTAGAAAACATAATTCCAAGTACTAAAACATCATAAATTAGTAAATTACATATCACTTGGCACAAATGTTAAATTCAACACTAGAAAACATAATTCCAAGAACTAAAATAAATAATTTACATATTACTCAGCAACAATATATGAATTTAACCTCCTTCAACCCAAAATTCAAATTACTGAGTATACAAATACTTGTACCCCATGTCGCCATTAAATTCAAGTTGTTATATCATTAAAAAAAATTACCATATACTTCATAAACAAGAACAGCAGCACTAGCGTACTTACTATATTACCTATGTCCCGATTTAGTTGTCACATTATTAGTTCAAATCGAGTGCGCATTCAATAAACCATAAGAACACTGACCTTCCCAGCTTAGGCCGCCTCCGCGAAAAACCAAACATTTTCATATGCACAAGCTCCCTTCAATATAATCCTAATTAATCAAAAATCAACAACATTTCAATTGAAAACAGACCCACCAAAAAATAAAAAAATAATTGAAATTCCACTATTTTATCAACAACTGAAAAAAGGGTCACTTTTAAAACTTAATTTTATTACTCCATATTATTATTTTAAAAAGACACAAAATCTTAAAAAGACATTAAAAGCAAGTAAAAGAAAAAAGACCCAAATCTTAAAAAGACATTAAAAGCAAAACATAGATTCTGAAAGTATAGAACATTCTAAACTTGAAAAAAGAAAAACAGTACCTGAATTATAAGTGAGAAATAGGAGAGAGAAAATAGGCGGAAATACTGAAGAACCCAAAAGAAGAAACGAAGCAGAGAGACTGAAACGACACCGTATTGAAGAGTGATAGATATTATAAGATTATTATAATATTTGTCGCAGAGTAGGATATATTTGTATATATTTGTGATATAGTTTGTATTCTTATCGTACTAGGTTTCCTAACATGATTAGGACTAGTATTGTAACACTATATATATGATTCAATGGTACACACTCCAACCCAAGGAGTTTTCCCGAAATCTAACATGGTATCACAGCCTAGATTTTTTAGGGTTCCACAAAATTAATTTTCTAAAAAATCCGATCCTTTTCTTTTCTTCCGCATACTCTAATCCTTCGTGGTTTGTTTTTTCATCACCTAATTAAATTGCTAACTTCCTTTTTTGGTCCACTAACTTTGCTGCAACATCTAGTTTCTTTGTCTTTAGCCTTATTTTGGTTTCCAGTAACGTTTTGTTTCGGCATACTTAGCAATGGCCAAGGATGATGATATACAACCCACACCTACTCCTCCTCCTCCACCCTCTAACGACTACCACCCTGCTAATTCTATTAGCAATATCAAGAATGAGGTCCCGGAAATTCTTGATCGTGACAAAGGGAATTATGGTAGTTGGGTTGAACTCTTTGAGATTCATTGTCATTCCTGCAATGTTATCGACCATATAGATCCAAAATCACCTCGTCCTACGGACCTCACCTCGGCGCAGTGGAACCGCCTTGACTCAATTGTGAAAAAGTGGATTTATAATACAATTTCTGCAGATTTACGAAGCACGGTGTTGTACAAGAATGCTACGGCACAAGAAACTTGGGATAGGCTTGCTAATATTTTTCAAGATAATGGTGAAATTCGTGCTATATATCTTGAAAATCAATTTAACAATCTTTTTGTTGAGAATTTTCCAGACGTGTCTTCTTATTGTCAGAAATTGAAGGAACTCAAAGACCAACTTGCTAATGTTGGTCAACCCGTATCCGAGAGAACTTTGGTTCTTCGTCTGTGTGCAGGTTTAATTGACTCGGACTATGATGGAGTGGCTCAATCCATCACTCAAATTCGCCCTCTTCCCGGATTTGATGAAGCAAGATCACGAATTTTGTTAGAGGAGTCAAGAAAATCGGCCAAAGAAAATTCCGGGCAAGCCTTTGTGGCGCAAGTCAACAACACCACCACCACCTCCGCGGCAGCCGCCCAACAGCAGCAGCCACCGCAGCAGCAGGGCAGGGGTGGTGGTGGACGTGGTAGCAAAGGGAGGGGAGGCAAGGCTAGGGGAAAAGGCAGAGGGCGTGGCAATTCTCAGCAGCCACAAACGGCCCAAGCCCAGTCCACTCCTTCCAATCAAGCAGGCCCAACTCAGCAGCAACTGTGGGCAAGTTTTCAGCAGTGGGCTCAACAAGCTACTTGGGCCAGGCCACCTGCTCCGTTTCCAGTCCAGCAGCAATCCATCCTCGGTCAGCCCAGACCCCAGCAAGCATACGCGGCCCAATATGGGCAGCCCATGACACCAACGGAATTGGCATCTTCTTTCTCCACGATGACTCTTCCAAATCCCGACAATCAGTGGTACGTGGATTCGGGTGCAACTTCTCACATGACAAATAACGCTGGTAATCTCTTACCCTTGTTTAATTTAAGCACTAAAAATCATATTTTAGTTGGTAATGGTCATCGTATTCCAGTAACAGGTTATGGTCATAGCACCCTTCCCCATACTAAAACACCTCTTGTCCTTCGTGATGTCCTCCTAGCACCTCAACTCATAAAGAACCTTATTTCAGTCCGTAAATTTACCTCTGATAATTCTGTGTCTATTGAGTTTGATCCTTTTGGTTTTTCTGTGAAGGATCTTCGTACGGGGAACATCATAACGAGATGTGATAGTTCGGGAGACCTATATCCAGTCCGAACCACCAAGTCCACTCCGTCAACCTGCCTTGCTACTTCCCTCACTGCTGTTTCACCTTCTACTTGGCATAGTCGTCTAGGACACCCTGGAGCTCAAATTTTTAGCTATCTTAAGTCTAAAAATCATATTTATTGTAATAAGGAGCATGACTCCACGTTTTGCAATTCATGTCAATTAGGAAAACATACTCGACTACCCTTTGATAATTCTAATAATACTACAGTTTGTGCTTTTGATATTATACATGCCGATTTATGGACATCTCCCATTCGTAGTGCTCAAGGTCACAAATATTATCTAGTCTTATTAGATGATCATACTCATTTTGTGTGGACAATTCCTCTAAAATACAAATCTCAAGCTTTTCAATCCTTTATCAATTTCCGAAAATATGTTGAAACCCAATTTGAACGTCAAATTAAATGCTTTCAATGTGATCATGGTAGGGAATTTGATAATGACCCATTTAAGCAAAAATGTATTGACCATGGGATGCTTTTCCGCTTCTCTTGTCCTCACACATCTTCCCAAAATGGCAAAGCTGAACGTATGATTCGTACAATTAATAATATTAAGCGTACAATTCTCTTTCATGCGTCTCTCCCTCCCTCGTATTGGTTTTATGCTCTTGAAACGGCCACTTATCTTCTAAATATTTTGCCAACCAAAGCTCTTAAAAACAATACTCCGGCTCTTGCCTTGTTTGGAAAAACTCCTTCGTATGATCACATTCGTGTCTTTGGGTGTCTTTGTTTTCCTAACTTGTCTGCTACAGCTCCACATAAATTAGCTCCTCGTTCAACACCATGCGTGTTCTTGGGCTATCCCATTGACCATAGAGGGTATAGGTGTCTTGAAATCACCACCAATAAAATTATAATCTCGCGTCATGTCACTTTTGATGAATCTACCTTCCCTTTTCGGAATCTAGCACATTTCCGTAGTAATGATTATGATTTTTTGGTGGATGATTCTCCATCACCTGATTTGTTGCATCCCCATTTACTTAGTCCGCAACAAACAGCCCACACTCCCTCTCCTAATACCCAAAGCCGTGGCTCACAAACCACAACCCAATACCACGGCCCACCCTCTCCTTCATCTCCAAATTGTGGCTCACAAACCACAAACCGAGGCCCAAACCCAACCTCAGTCACTCCCCTGCAAACCCCGCACTCCCCTTCTCACCAGCCCACATCGCAGCTGGGCTGCGACAGTCCAATTTCTGCCGCGGCAAGCCCGCGATCTCCTCTGTCCAGCCCAGTTGCACCTAGCAGCCCAGCGATCACTACACCAGCTTATACCCCGCCACCTTTGCGTGGTGTTCAGCCCATACAACCCACTCGGCCACCACCTCCTTCTCCCCGAGTCACCCGTAGTCAATGGGGTATTTTTAAACCAAACCCGAAATATTGTAACCTCACAGTTCAACCTTCGGGTCCCCATCTTCATAAATCACCACTTCCAAAGTCCTATAAACAAGCTTTAAATGACCATAATTGGAATGCGGCGATGAATGATGAATATAGTGCTTTAATTAAAACAGGGACATGGGAATTGGTGCCTAGGCCTGCGGGGGTGAATGTTGTTAATTGTATGTGGCTATTTAAGCATAAATACAAGTCTAACGGTGACCTTGAAAGGCACAAAGCTCGTCTTGTATGTGATGGCAGGTCGCAGGAAATTGGTGTGGATTGTGATGAGACTTTCAGTCCGGTAGTTAAACCGGCCACTATTCGTACTGTTCTCAGCTTAGCTTTGGCTAAAAAGTGGTCGATACATCAACTAGATGTCAAAAATGCCTTTTTACATGGTGACTTGAAAGAAACTGTTTATATGCATCAACCTCCGGGTTTTCTTGATCAGAGAGCGCCCAATCATGTTTGTCGTCTCCGCAAGGCTCTCTATGGTTTAAAGCAAGCTCCCAGAGCTTGGTACCAACGCTTTGCAAATTTTCTCATTAAATTGGGCTTTGTCATTTCTAAGAGTGACACTTCTCTCTTCACTTTCCGACAGGGTGATGATATGGCATATTTGCTTCTTTATGTTGATGATATTATATTAGCTACCTCATCTGACAGGCTGCGTGCAGGGATTATATCTCAGTTACAAACTGAGTTCCCTATGACTGACTTGGGTCCTCTGAGTTATTTTTTGGGTATTGCAGTAACCCGAAAACCTTCTTATTTGCTACTTTCACAGGAGAAGTATGCACAGGAGATTTTAGAGCGTGCGGGTATGGGCTCTTGTAAACCTGTAGCCACTCCAGTTGACACTAAGTCCAAACTTAGTGCGGATGCAGGGCCACCTTTTCGGGATCCTACTTTGTATCGCAGTTTAGCAGGTGCTCTTCAGTATCTCACTTTTACAAGACCAGATATTGCATATGCGGTACAACAGGTGTGTCTTTTTATGCATGATCCCCGGGAACCTCACTATGAGGCATTGAAACGCATTCTGCGTTATGTTCAGGGTACCATTGATCACGGCTTACATTTATATCCGACAGCTTCTCATCGACTTATTACTTACACTGACGCTGACTGGGGAGGTTGTCCCGATACCCGACGTTCCACATCGGGCTATTGTTGTTTTCTTGGGGACAACCTCATATCTTGGTCATCTAAGCGTCAACATACTTTGTCAAAGTCGAGTTCAGAAGCAGAATATCGAGGCGTCGCAAATGTTGTCTCAGAGGCATGTTGGCTTCGTAATCTTTTACTTGAGTTACATTGTCCTCTACGGCAGGCTACTATTGTTTATTGTGATAATGTCAGTGCAATCTACCTTTCTGGCAACCCAGTACAACACCAACACACCAAACATGTGGAGATGGATATTCATTTTGTTCGAGAAAAGGTTGCTTTGGGTGAAGTTCGGGTTCTGCATGTCCCTTCAAGATATCAGTTTGCAGACATTTTCACTAAAGGCCTACCACGAGATTTATTTTTGGATTTTAGATCATTTTGGATTTTCACTAAAGGCCTACCACGAGGAAGACAGAATCTTATCTCTCCTTTATTACTGGTACTGTGTCAGGCAGAGATAAGCTGTAATTGCGAAAGACCAAGATGAGGCGCATGTTAGCAGCATAGAGAGAGAGGAGGAGAAATAAAGGTACTCCTTTCATTATATTTGTGGAGTAATTTAGCCGGTCTGTTCTGATTTATTGAAGTGAAGTGAAATGAAATGAATTATTTATGAGAGAATGAAATTAGGATCTCAACTAAATTGATTGAAACTGAACTGAATTGAATTTAAGCTGAAGAGAACAAACCCTTCTTTTGAGCTTCTTAGTAGAGCAGTTGTCAAGTAGGTGTCAGCAGAGTAAGATAAACTGACAGAGTAGACCATAAATACTCAGTAGAGCATGACGCAACATACCACATCAGCTTAAAAGAACAAGGCCTAATCCATATTATCTATAAAGATTATAATACTCTTTCCGGCCACTGTATTTATTTAAGTGCATTATTAGATTGTCCATAATATTTATACAAGTGAAATAATGTGGGTATTTTATTGTTTAAATTGTGTTAGATATATGTTAATAGTCTTAACACTCATAAAAGATGAATAGGATGGTATTTTACTATTTTAGTCCGACTAAAATGTGAGTATGTGTTGAGACTATGGGAAGAGAAAAAAATGATAAAGTATTACAAGTGGAGTTTGTAAATAGAAAAAAATTTAATTAAATATAGAAAGATATTCCATCTGATATGAAAGAAATAATAATTCCTCTATTAGAACATAACTTTAATTAGTCCCTTTGTCTTTATGAGTGTATTAAAAAAAAATCACAAATACAGAATATATGTATTACTTTTTTTGACGTATAATATCTTTAATATGGAGTATATGCTTGTTTAGTACTTATTCCGTCCCTAAATTACATTTCTACTTGTAATATTTATCGCTTACATAATAGAGAAAAATAGGAATGTAATTTAAGGATGGCGGGAGTATTCCCTTTTATTATTGTAACATTTAAAAATTTACACTGTTTACTTTATTCGACAATGTTTACGTTGATGCTATAGTACGCCGGGTGTAGTGTAGTAGTACGGGAAAGAGTGAGTGTGAGTGACCAGTTGAGTGTTGACGGTTGGAGGTGGGAAATGATGACGAAGAACAAGGCAAAGTCATTTAATACGTGCGGCAATATTGCATCGTTTGCGGGACCATGTTTCATCATTTGTTTCCTTTTAACTAAATAACTCCAAAGCACATTTCGTTCTTCTGTGCTCCCTACCACATTCTCACGTGATCTTTATATGATCCCATCTCTGATTTAGAGTAATCTCATTCGTTAAATATAATCTAAATCAGAGATGTCAATTCGGGAATTTAGGCTAGGTTAGATGAGGTTAGGTCGAGTCGGGGGTAAAGCTATATTAATTACTCTTTTTGTTTTGTAATAATCTCAATAATAGAGAGGGTATAAAGTTTTAAGGAAAATTATAGGGTAGAGACTAAAATGAGAACAATCTTACGTAGCAAAGAAGAACAGTTTTACATAGCCAATGGCGAAGTTAGAAAGTTAATTTATTTGTGGCTTTAAAAGATGCCTACTCTACCTATTCAAAAAAAAAAAGCCTACCCTAATATAAGAATAATTTATGATGAATTTTAAAGGGATAATGATTAAAATATTATAAAAATACATGGTTGAGAGAGAAAAGAGGGGAGAGATAGGAAGAGAGAGGTCTGTAGGTGGATCCCATCCATCTTTTGGTCACATTGTCTCACGTGATGGGAGACCACATGCTGATTGTTATACTGTAAGTTTATATAGTACCATTGAATCTTCAGTGGTATTACTTATGCATAAGTTTAGTACAAATGAATGTATATATAATACCACTATATGCATATATAGAATTCAATGGTATTATTTGATCATCTAATGATATAACTCTCTTACATATATGTAATTACATGAATGCCCCCTGTTAGGCATTTATATATTCATAACATTCCTCCATTACTACTTTCCCATAATTTACTTCCTTCATTCTATTAATATTGCAACAAGGATGAAATTACGCATCCCAAAGCACATTTTATATGCTAAATATTTATAATATGGTAAGAGTAAAAATTGTAAAAAGTTGATATTGTGAAAATATTTTATGAGACGAATCCAACAAAATCCCACATGATTATATTTTGTTTAACGTATAAATCACATTATATGGTCAAATAAGAGTGATGAATAGTGCAAAAAGTCCATTGTTGCAATATTAATAGAATGGGGGAAATATATGATTAAAAAGAATGGTATTCCAATACTACTATGATAGTGCTTTTTCCATTTGTATTAATTGTACAGCAACCAACCACTAAGGTAATAGATTATTTATCTGCAATGTAATTAATAGCCAACTTCATCCTCCTACAAGTTATAAGCATCACCAGAAGGGCAAAATACTTCTTACTTTTACTGCAAGATGCCACATTGCAAAGACTGACTTCAGGAAATCTTAAGACACTCTCAAACCACATGAAAGATTAAGTACACAGAATCAGATTTAAAACAAATGAACACAGGATTGAAGCCCTAATTGAAGAAAAATGGGACATTTGATGCCAGACTTGACATAAACAGTTCTATTTAGCTGGAACTCAATTACAAACAGCTTATTTCCTCAGCATTACATTTACAAAAACTAGAACTTGGTCAGAGTTTAAGATATGCAGCCTGCAAACTTCGCCATACAACAACAAACAACATACAGCCCTCTGTAAACCAGTTGACTCTTACCAAAAATTGTTAACTACGAGTAAGCTGAATCATTTTTCCCCTCAAATTACAAATTTAGGCTCTTCTGTTGTGCAAATAACTCAGTCAAACTTAAAGCTTTTTGCAACATTGAAAAAGTGGGCAACAGCTTCTTCTGGTGTTCCCACAAGAACGCCATGACCAAGATTTAAGATGTGACCCCTCGGCCCTGCACATTTCACTACTCTGCAAATATCAAAGGGGGACAAAAAATATCAGCTTAACCCTCACTTTGTATAAAAGAGATAAAAAAGCCTAAGGTTGCATAATTTGAAAAGACAACCTATGGATTTCATCAGTCAAGGCTGCAAGAGGAGAAAATAAACAAGCAGGGTCAACATTCCCCTGTACACTGATTTCTGGACCCAATCGTGACCTCCCATCAGCCATATCTACTGTCCAGTCCAGCCCAATCACATCGACTCCAGTATCTTTCATCCTTTCAAGGAGACCGCCATTTCCATTGATGTAGAAAACAAGTGGTGTTTTGGGGCATTTTATCCTCACTGCATCTACTATCTGCATTTTTTCTAAAGTCTATCAGATACACCACCAAGCTTTTTCCAAAATACAACCACACGAAAAGGAAGGTGTAGTGAAAAGGTATAGCCATTAAAACCAACAACTCATGGCTACATTGCTACAATAAGACACTATTCTCTTCACTTGATATTTACTAAACTTCATTATTTTTACTTATTCTTATTGATTCCCTATTATATTTGCTCTTTCAACTTATCATTACTGAACTTCACTTACTTTTCCTAAACTAAATATATTTTCACTGATTCTCTAATATTGTTTACAATGAAGAGAATAGGGCCTAATACGATATAAACATCCGATGTCCAAGTAGATAACATCCAATGTCCGAGTAGATCCATTTATGATACTAAGCTACTGTTCCAAATGTCAATGCTAAGCTCATCCAGAACAATGTGACGATGTGTTACTCTCTTGCAGAGGAAGCTTATTTGGAAAGTTTAAGCTTGGTAATCAGCTCAAAAAAACACAAAGACCTTAGTGTACAGTGCAGATTCACAGGCACAGGAATACAGTTCAACAAAACCTTGCAAAGTTATCAAAACATAACAAACCCCACAACCAGCAACAGCTTTAGAATTACCATCAAGCTATGCAACCCTGCATCCACAGTCAGCATCAACACCCCCCAATTCCCCACAAAAATAAGGGTAATACAAAAACTGGCAGAAAAGTAGGAATATCAGACGGAGCTTCAACCAGAGAAAGCATTTACTAAAAATGACAGTAAAAGGAAAGAATGAGGAGGTAGTAAATGTTTGTCAAGCGATATTAAAGCTTTTGATAAACAGTTACACATAATCTACATATGATTACAAATCAGTGGGACGTGGGCTCAAGATTTGACAAAAGTTCTTATCTTGTTTAGCTTTAAAAAATTAATCAGTAAAAGACAGTATAGAGGCCTGCATCTAATTTTTCTGGGCTTAGCAGATAAAGAGAATTAATCACCCCTAGCAGACAACTTCTAAACAATAATGCAAGTCTCTTGGCGTAAAAAATAGAAAAGGTTCAAAAGCACAAGCCACAAATGAACAATGATCTAGTCATAAACTGTAGAAAACAGACTGAAGACTTACCTGTTTAATGTAAGGCTTAGACCAGCGTTCCCACATATGTGGTGGTAGTTGTCCACCCCATGAATCAAATATTTGAATACAGTGAGCTCCAGACTTAACTTGGTAAATCACATATTCAGTAATTGCCTCCGTTATGTGTGACAGAAGAGTCTCGAGGACATGAGGTGATGTGTGGCACATACTTTTTATTGTGGTGTAGGTGCGAGTAGTACCCCCTTCCACTATGTATGTTGCTATAGTCCAAGGTGCACCCACAAAACCCAGAACGGCAGCCTTGTCACCAACCTAAGGGGAAGGGAGTGCATTTAGTAACAGTAGAGATTCATAGAGCACGAGGGATTTACACAGGAATCATGAAGAAAATAGCATTCACCTCATTGCGCAAAATTTTAAGAGATTCGCCAACAAAATTAAGCTTTTCCAAGTCAATTGGATGCAATGCTTTCAAGGCATCTTCATCACGAATAGGTGACTGGATGACAGGGCCTCTGACTTCTTCTATGTCAAAAGGAACCCCAAAAGCAGGAAGAGGAGTGAGTATGTCAGAAAATATTATAACCCCATCAGGGCGAAATGCTTCCCAAGGCTGCAAGGAAATTTTCACAATAAGATCAGTTGTCTCTGATCTCTCTCTAAAGGATGGGTATTTCTCTGCGAGCTTTCTGTAAACAGCCATATACCTTCCTGCCTGGCGCATCATCCATGCTGGGGGGCGGCTAACAGGATGTCCTCTTGCAGCCTGAACCAAGAGTGGATCTGAATTTTGTAATGTGGAGGAAATAAGAGATCTAGCAATAAAAATTTATACATGGAAAGTGGTAAAAGCTCACATAACATCACCACTGCTTCAGCGGCAGCATAGGTCAAATATTCACTTAGTCAGTCATCTATCATGATGCAAATAAGACATAACAAATACTGTCTTCAGATTCAATTTGTACATTCTAACGTATACCACCACAAACAATAGTCTGTCTCCTAAGATTTAACCTCCGGTGAAACTCTCAGAAACATAAGTTAAGCTCATGTTTTACAAGAGTTTAATAATTTAAAGCTGCACAACCTAGTCTATCGTGGATTTCTTAATAAGTAATCAAGTATGCGTGACTTCCAAGTTAATGGTCATCAGTTCTTTCCCAATGCCACAAGCCACAGCACAAAACCAGTCTTCCATGTTTTGTTGACAAGCCAAATTATTTTTGTTGCATATAATGAAACTACCATTACATCATTAGATATGATTAGTGAATTCTAGATCCTGGGCACCATGACCCTTGGGCTTCTGTCTTTAAAGCTATTTGAAGGTTCCAAACCCTAATTATCCCAATGTAACAAGATACTTAAATGTTAATGAAGATCTCTTTACTTAGAGGGAAAAGATGATCAATCCATTTGCAGCAGCTTATTTGGTTCACGGTTAAAAAAGATATAACTTTACCGCGAAATGTCGCATGTACAAATTCGTTGTGTCCCAGGTAAGGAATCTCGCTTATCCAGTGAAAATCACCTTTTAACTAACAACCATGTCTTTCAATGATGTATCAGAAAATATATCATCTCAACATGCTAGTCACAGCCTAGGCCTAATACAGAGAAGTTGTATGTTCACATGCTTATACACCAATATTTAAGAGGATACATATGTAGAGTTCCGGTACTAAACTCAATAAACTGATGTATTAGCCAAATGTTGGTGTGAAGGTGACATGTTAAGGGTATAAACAAACAGTATGAATTCAGAAATTTTAACGTTACGATGCAGCTTGCTACGAGACATTACCTTCCCCCACCACCACCAACATCCCCCATAGAGTATTAGTACAATTTATTAAAATCCTCTAAATATAAACGCCTGGCCTCACGTCAAGTTTCGAGCTAAAAGAAGTTGAAGAGTATTAGTTGATTTGGAGGCGGTTAAGATTTATACGAATAAGGTGTGTGATCGGGTTAGCTGGTTCTTTCTCCCTAGGTGTTACGTGTACATGAATTCTTAAAGCATTGGATTCAACTCGTCAATCTATGCATTTATTGCATTATAATAGTTCCTATCACAGTTTTGGCAATTGGAAATATTCAAAGCACTTCTAATCCCATTGTGGATTGTGCCAAGGTGACCTTCTCTCACCTTTATGTATTCAATTTGCATGAAGAAAGCTTCCTATGTCTTAAAGTGTCAAGGAAGAGCTCCAAAATTCCTAATTTGTTTCTGTGATATCTATTCCTAACATATTTCCCACCAAACAAGGCATTGGTGATATTTTTATAAATACCCAACCAGCAATTTCCAATACATTTCCCATTCTCTTTTCCCCTGATTCCCATTCCCACATACCAAACAACCCGTTAAAATTTTGTACTTTTCTTAATGTTAATTAAAAATCATAGTGGTGTTAAGTATTTTCAAAGATCAAAATAAAATAGTTGCCAAAAAAAAAAAAGATGGAGGTTGTAATCAATAAGCCTTGAAATCAAACTCAAATTACAAAAATCCATACCTGTGGTAGCAGAAGCAGAACAAGTCTGAGGGAATTTCCTGTAATTGAGCTTGCGACGAGGAGAGAGATTGTGTTTACAATTGGAATTAGGAAGACTAGATAAAAAGCTCAACGTATTCCAACCATTAGTGTGACAACAACCGCTGCAAAATCGCCATGAAAATTGAGATTTACAGAATTTAAATTTGAGGTCAATGCAAATCAATAATTATCAAAATTAAGAAAATAAATCTAAAATTGAGTAAGTAAAATGACCTTGAAAGAGAAGGAAGAGTCATCTCCAATGGCTATTGTTTCTCTCTCTTGCTAATTATTTTTCTTCAATGGCTTCTATGGCTGAAAAGAGGCAATGTGAATATGTGAGTAGAGGATAGGACTCAACCCTTTTTTTTTTTTTTTTGAAAATCCTTCATCAATAAGTCTGTTTGTTTTGAATAGTGCATATAACATGGAAATTATGTAATTTCTAGAAAATAACTGCCCATTACACGGTTTACACCCTTCTCATTTTCCATGTAATCCTTAAGATACTCAGGATGCCCAAAATGATTAAAAATGTCTTTGTTACATGCATTATCCACAATATAACGAATATTTTTCATACGATCTCTAAGTTTGTTGAAATTGAACTTTAATCGTACCTTTTTTTAGGGCAACTTAAATCATACTTGCATACTAATATGTTAATAAATTACAAAATATCAAATTGGTCTCTTAAGTTCCGTATAATTTTATATTTTTCAAATACCTAAATTTTATCGGCAAGTCTTGAGGGTGTTGTAGTCATATGGTGTGGCCACATTGCTTATAAGACTAACCATTATTCATTCACTTGAGTAACTTCATTTATTCATCATTTAGGTAACCTAATTATTTCCATAAGAGTAATCTAAATTCATCATATGAGTAACATCAATCTATTAAAAAAAATAATCCCAATTATTCATTTAAGTAAGCACTAACCCATCTTTTGTTTTAACTTTTAAGAATAATCTCACTTGTTTATAAGAATAAACCCATTTTTTTCATGGGAGGAACCCATCCATCAAGATAACCCCAATTATTTAACCCCCATTACTCAATAATTGTCTTAATGTGAAGTGGCTCCATGGTATGGCTAACCACATATAAGAATTTGTGAAAATATGTAGTTTTTATTACAAAAACTAATTTGTACTGAACTGATTGGAGCTGAGCTGAACTAAATTTTTTATGAGCTGAGCTGAGCTGAATTGAATTGATTGGAGCTGAGGTGAACTGAAATTAAGCTGAAGAGAAAAGGCCCTTAGATGAGTACATCATTGATTTTCATCTACTACTTTAATGAGGTATTGAAATATATCTCTATTACCCTAGACATGGTGTAGACATCGAAAAATGTCCCGTCCTCTTATCCCAACGTAAAGTTTGATAAATCAATAATTAAACAATAACAGCTGTTAACTGAATCGGTACCATGAATGGGCATGTAAAATGCTAAAAACCAATTCAATACTCAAGCAAATCCATAAACCCAATTATTTAAGCCCAAACTGGTCAAGAAAAGGAGCAAATTGGTCATAAACACAACAGCATGCAACAAATTAGCAACTACATTTATCAAATTAGGCTTCAAAATCATCACTTTAAATTCTGTTCGCTTAAGAATGTCAACGCAAATTGCACATAGCAAATTCTGGCAACAAAATCAATTGTTATAATCATTCATAACTTGAGTAATTATACAACCAAAAGTTCAATAATTCATCTAAGAAGAACCCTAAATTGACTACACTAACAATTAAATCAACAAAAAACCTACATTGTGAAATTGAAATCTGATGCTTAAGATAAAAAAAAATTAAAAATAAACAAATAACTTGCCTCAGAAGCTGCTTTAATGGAGGAGAGAAAGCTCAGAAGCTGCTTCGATGATGAATTTAGAGTGTGCACTTCAATGGAGAATTAAAAGCATTGCGCTTCAGTGGAGGAGAGAGAAGGATGGGGTGACCTGCGGCTAATTTGCAAAAGCGAAGAGCTTCAAAAAAATGAAAATGTTTGAGGAAGATAAGATTAATGATACGCATATACGAGCGAAGTAAATAGAGTATTGTCAAAACAAACATCAATACATACGTCTAAAGATGTTAATTTGGATAATTAGATCAGGTTCACGTGAGGTCGGGTCACATCAGGGCAATTTTAAAAGTTGAGTACTTGAGTCATATGAATCCAATTCTGAATTGGATATTTTTTGGATCGGTTCGGGTCGGGTGTGATTGACACTTGATCATACTTCCGCAAGTCCTCGTTTATGTCATGCTCTTTCCACCATGCTAAAATGAGAAAAATAAAAATACACTTGATAAACATCTCAAGGGTTGTATTCATCTTTTTACGATAAGATGGGAGTCAAATTGTAATTTGTTTTTTTTTTTTTTTTACCAGATTTGCTTCTTGTTTTTCATTTCCTCTCGTCTATCAGTTCTTCACCTTCTTCCAGGAAGGACGCTGGCACGACGTAACTTGGGCAACCGTGTAAGACCCCAGAATAATAGGAACTCAAAATAAAATAAAAGTTATAAAAAGTTATTGTGAATATAATAGTTACGTGGTTTCAAAAAATAAATAAATAAATAAATTATAATAATTATGTAAAGCTTTTTTGGTTAAGTGGTAAAGATAGTTGGATTATTTAAAAGAAATTAGGTGTTCAATTCTTGTTACGGAATTTTTTTTTTAATAAATGCTTTCGCCACCTATACCCCATTACTATACAAGTATTTTTTAATTGATGGCTCAATATAAATATCGAAATAATTTCAGTACTTCACTTTATTCTATTTTTTTTAACGGACTTCACTTTATTCTTTGCTTCTCTCTCTCCTCTCTAATCTCATGCGTAGGACATCAAGACTTTAGGAGTACTAGTTCTTTTTTCACCCTCATATGATGTCTTTGTTTTTTTTTTTCTTCCACAAAATAATATAGTATCTATTTCCCAATTTCACTACCAGTCATTTTGAAAAACAAATTTGGGTTAAAACATGCTAAATTTACGAAGCTTTTTAATTAATGAATATGTTAATTTTCAATTTACATCTAACATATAATGAGTCACATGCTAAAAAAAATATGATATATGATAGTTTTTCACATATATATATATATATATATATATATATATATATGACAAATTAATTTTATTTAGATAATTTTTTTTTATCTTTAAATAATAAAAAAATGCCCAATTTAAAAAATTTGCACAAGGTCTCGAAATTCTTTGCCCCGCCTTCATCACTCGAATTCGAATGTTTTCAAGGGAGAAATCACCACATCAATAGATTTTATGAGCACTTTAAATGGAGGAGAAAGACCCTTACCCTATAAGGTTAACAATATCCTTATATTTTTTTTAGGGTTTTTCGTTTAATTTGGGGCGAAAATAGTAGTATTTTGGGTACAGTATTACTGCACTATTTCAAAATAGATATTAATAATATCTCAACGCTTATAGGGCAATAATACTAGTACTCAAAATTAATCAATCCTCAACCCAAAATAAAATCTATACTATATATTAAAAGGCGAACGTCGATGTGCCACGCAGTCCATTTTTGTTGCTCCACGTCATCATCCCTATGTCTCATGATGCCACATCACCCAAGCAACCAACATTATTGAATATAAAAACATAAGGATAAGGGGGATCGAACCCTCAATCTCTTACAACAAAATAACCATTTCACCATCTAAGCCACTTATCAAGTATATTATCAATATGAAAAAAAATAATATAAGTGCAAACCACAAGATTCAATTAAAATAAAATATTCTAAAAATAAAAACATGATTGCACGTCTACAACAGTAGCAACCCGGGGCAACGCCCGGGCTACTCACTAGTTAATATTAGTAACCCTAAGCCTCGACATCAATACTCCCAAGAGCAACAACATTAAAACCTAGAAAACTAATACAATAAATCAATACGATAATTAAATCATATAATACCTCACACTAATCATATACATATAATCTTGATCATACAAATAGCAAAATAAAATTCACACATGATAATATAGAGAACAATCAATAAACAAATTATAACATACAACTCCAAGACATTGATAGTGTGATTACTAGACAAAAATATAAACGTACGACTCCAAGAATTGATAGTGTGATTACCTCGTAAGCCGTTTATCTAACAACAATAATAATGGAAGACCACGCATCTGCATAATTGCTATATCATCCCATAAAAAAGAAATGTTGGTTTTTAGATTAATTAAAAGCACTAATATGATAATGCTAATGAGAGGATGATGATGATGTGCAAAAGCGAAATCAAAATAAGAATATTAAGGTTTTTTTTTTTTTCTTTTTTTTTTAATTTTTTTTTATTTTTGGCTGCACTCGATTGCCGTGAAAGGTTCACAGGGATTTATAAAATTATCAAATATAATTATGTTTTTCAAATTATATAAAAACCATAATGTTTATGTTTTATAAAATCAACTAATACACGGGATTACATTTTACCCTCCTTAAAACAAATTTCCTCCCCGAAACTTAAAAAAGAAAAATTTAGGGTATTACAGAACCTGGTTAAGTGTAAATTATTAAACATTGATATTTGAAAACTATGCATTGAAACAATTCTAATAAGTACCTACATGACTATATAGTCTATATTTAATCCTTTATATGAAAAATAACATTAGTCAAAGCAGTGCAGAATATGTTGATTTCTAATACGAAGTATGTGTAATTTTATAGTAATCAATGTAATTAAGCAAAAAAATTAAATTGATTACTATATGAGGTTGGTGAAGCTGGTAAAGATTGGAGGGTTAATTTGCGTTAGTAACACCCTATGTGAAGGGTACATGGGCAATGTGGCTAAACAAGCGCAAGATGAGTCAGAAAATAAGAGATTTTTTAGACAACAATGTCTCAACTTCATTAAGGAAATAACACAAAATCCTCAAGTAGAAATATGCCATTTACCAATAAGCAACAGTTTTCTCATGTGCAAGCGCCTTTACTAATTAATAATATTCCAATCTATCATTTGTATGATTCGAGTTTATTATGTTGTACTTTAATCGTATGAACAAGTATTTTTGGTTTTTAATTGAATAAAGATAATCATGATTTATGTTCAATACTTGTATTAATTGAAACTCGTATGCAAGACTGCCCATTATTGTTATTGGTGTTTAATTTATAATAGTGTGGCACGGGTATTGCACCGAATTGATACTTTAATTACTAGTTAAGCTTTGTGATTACTACCTCCGTTAACAGTTATTTGCAACAAAGGAGGTCTGTGTGCACGGAGTCCTAGGCAAAAGTTTTTAAGCATGATTATTGAAAAGTAAGGGCATGTAATTAAGTATTAATCCTACAAAAAAAAATATATAAAAAAATAAATAAATAAATAAAACAATTAAACAAAAAACCCCATAACCACACAGAAGAAATCTAGAACCACTAAACCTTGAATCACCACCAAAACCACCGACAACCACCAAAATCACCAAACCCACCAAAACCCAGAACCCAAAACCACCGACAACCACCAAACCCACCGAAACCCATAACACAAAGCCACCACCAAAACCATTGAACCCTTCGACGAACCACTAAAACCACCCCCACGAACCACCAAAATCATTGACGAACCACCGAAACCCTTCGACTACCACCTAAACCACCAAATTCAACCACAAACCACCAAAATCACCCCCACGAACCACCAAATTCAACCACATACCACCAAAATCACCCCCCACGAACCACCAAATTCAACCACGAACCACCAAAATCACCGACCAACCACCGAAACCCATCTACTACCTAGACCCAAGAAACCAAGACCCTCGCACCAAGACCTAGATCAGACGCACTAACCCACCACCCACAAACCAAGATCCCAAACCCACGAAACTAAGACCATTTTACCAGATCTGAAATTGAGTGTCTTTCTTCTTCAATTCATGAAAAGTGGTTGAATGAGGAGAGAGAAAGTTAATGTTGAAGAGGATAAAGTGGAGATATTGGATTATGGAGGAGAGAGAAAGATAAAGAGGAAGAGGAAGAAGATGATGAAGGAGGGGAAGATGAAGAGATGAATATGGATCATTGGATTGATGATTATTGAAAGATAAAATAAGTTTAATTAGATTAGATTAGTTTCTAATCAATTATGTTTTAAGTATGTAAATGATGTTATAAAGTTTTTACTAAGGGTGTTTTTGTAATTTCATTTAAAAAAGTTCTAAAAAAATGGAAAGATTTGGGAATGCTGCAAATAATAGTTAGCACCCTTTTTTGGTAAATGTTGCAAATAACTGTTGACAGAGGTAGTATATGTTTTTAATATTAATGTGTTGTTTTTCCTTTTATAATTAGAACTTGTGATTTGCAATTATATACATTTATTTTCATTCTAATAACATGATTGATAATTTGGCTTATATGATTAAATAAGCATCCTTCTTATAAGAGGTTAGACTTTCGATTCCCCTTATTCATATTGAATTGATTAGTATTGTATAGCGTGATATTTTAGAACCTTGTGGTTAAATTAGAAATTCGTCAAAGTAACAAGGAACCTAGATAAATAATCATTTAACTTTTCAAATGTTATTCAAGTATAAATAAATTAATACCCGCGCGTTACACGGTAGTTATAAGTAAATTTTCATATTTTTATATCTTTTGTTGATAAATTTTTAAAATAACTTGCTCACTTATTTATATATTAAAAAAAAACATGTGCATAGTCATTTTTAAATTGTTATTATTTAATACTACATCATAACATTTATTGTATTATTGAAAATATACAAAAATGATGGTTATACAAAATATATTTAATGTTGTATTATCTATTGAGCATAAACGTTTAGAATGGAAGCTAAAGGAATGAAATACTCATATAATTAGCAATCAATATCTATATCTATTAAATATTACAATGGAAGAGAAAGTCAAAGTTTCAAAAAATCTTGGGCGGACCTGGTCCACAATAAATCTATTGTGGACCAAAGGTCTCACGTGCCAAACCAAGCTGCAAAACACACTTAAATCTTCCCGGCCCAGCCCACTGAAATCTCTTCTTTCCCAGCCCAGCCTACTAACTTCTTTCCCCTGCTTTATCTTCGATGCCATTAACAAGTTTCTTCAGAGCTGGATTTTTATTCTCTCCTTCTAATTCTAATCAAATCTAGGGTTTATAATTCCTCCCTAATCAATCAATTTATGCAAAATTCATGGAAAATTCTTCTATACAATCAATTGAAATTGATCTAAATCGAAATATACATGACACTATAGAAAACTTCGATATTAATGTCATCAATTTTGATCTGAACGATGAAGCTCAAATTGAACTTTAACCAGAAGATGAAGCTGTTGAAGATGTAGAATAAACTATTATTAAAGTTGAGGATGAGAATGAAGTTCATGAGGAAAATCAACCTCTAATGCAAGCTCAAGGTATTATACAATATATATATATATATACTACCTCTGTTAACAGTTATTTGCAACATTTACCAAAAAAGGGTGCTAACTATTATTTGCAACATTCCCAAATCTTTCCATTTTTAGGAACTTTTTTTAAATGAAATTACGAAAACACCCTTACTTAAAACTTTATAACATCATTTACATACTTAAAACATAATTGATTAAAAACTAATCTAATCTAATTAAACTTATTTTATCTTTCAATAATCATCAATCCAATGATCCATATTCATCTCTTCATCTTCCCCTCCTTCATCATCTTCTTCCTCTACCCCATTATCTTTCTCTCTCCTCCATAATCTAATATCTCCATCTTTATCCTCTTCAACATTAACTTTCTCTCTCCTCCTTCAACCACTTTTCATGAATTGAAGAAGAAAGACACTCAATTTCAGATCTGGAAAAATGGTCTCGGTTTAGTGGGTTTGGGATCTGGGTTTGTGGGTGGTAAGTTAGTGCATCTGGTCTGGGTCTTGGTGCGAGGGTCTTGGTTTCTTGGGTCTAGGTATTAGATGGGTTTCGGTGGTGGTCGGTGATTTTGGTGGTTCGTGGTTGAATTTGGTGGTTTGTGGGGGTGATTTTGGTGGTTTGTGGTTGGATTTGGTGGTTTAGGTGGTAGTCGAAGGGTTTCAATGGTTCGTCGGTGATTTTGGTGGTTCGTGGGGGTGGTTTGGGTGGTTCGTCGAAGGGTTTCAATGGTGGTGGTTTTGTGTTCTGGGTTTCGGTGCAGGTTTGGTGGTTTTGGTGGTTGTCGATGGTTTTGGTGGTGGTTCAAGGTTTAATGGTTCTAGATTTTTGTGTGGTTATGGGGTTTTTTTTGTTTAATTGCTTTTTTTAGGATTAATACTTAATCACATGCCCTTACTTTTCAATAATCATGCTTAAAAACTTTTGCCTAAGATTCCACGCAGACCCCCTTTGTTGCAAATAACTGTTAACGGAGGTAGTATATGCAATTGATTTTAGAATTTGATAATGTGAATTAAGAGATTATGAAACTACAACTGTTTGTTTGGAAAATTAAATTAGGCATTTAGGTATTAATTCGTATTATTGTAACTAGTTGTGCGTAATTTATGTTGATTGAAAATTAAATAGGTTTACAGTAGTTATAGACTGCAAAGTCACTTTTAAGTAACATAGTTGCCTTTAGTGATAATATAGTGATCAATTTTTTTAAAATAAATACATGGTACTTAAATGATGGTTGTTAGTGCTTTTCTGATATGCCTGCTGTGCTTTAGACTTTAGAGTGCAAAAGCCATATCTCCAATTTGACCCATATAAATGATTATTATGGATGGTGCAAATAATAATGATGAGATTAGTGGTTGGTTAGTAGGAGAAACTCGAGTAACACTTGCGGAAATACATGAATTGTATTGTCAACATGCTGCTGCAATTGGTTTTAGTGTTAGAAAAGCAAAACAAACAAGCAAAACCGGAACTAAAGATATCATCACCAAAAAGTTCTTTGTATGCTCTGCAGCTGGACTAAGAACTTCTGGTAAAAAGAAGGAAAAAATTCTAGAAGAAGTCTTAATAGAGGAAAGTTCTTCGGTTAAAAAAAAAACAAGAAAAAGTAGGAGAGTTCTAATAATAACAAGGACGAATTGTAATGCTTTGATAATAGCAAAATTGAATGAGGAGGGGAAATTTGAGATAGTTCAGCATGTGTTGTTGCACAATCATCCATCACTAGACCACAATGGAACCATTTCCACCGTTCAGAGCATGCAAATAGTGAATTTAAAGGGCAAGCAATTGAGGCCATGCAAGAATCTGGACTAAGACCTATGGAATTCTTTAATTACATGTCAAATGAAGCTGGAGGAGAAGATGCTATTGGTCATACAGTGATAGATCACATGAATTATTGTTATAAACTGAAAATAAAGGCCATTAAAGGAGGAGATTCTCAAGTAGTTTGTGACAAATTACAAGAAGCTTAATCTGAAGACCCTAACTTCTTTTTCAGGGTAAGGTTGGATGCAGATGGAAGGGTTTGTAACTTGTTTTGGACGGATTCCATGATGTTTGAAGATTACAAAATATATGGGGATGTCACTGTATTTGACACCACATATAGGACGAATCGCTACAACCTCATTTGCGCACCCTTTGTAGGAATAAACAACCACTGGAAGAACACTATGTTTGCTTGTTCTTTTATTGGTGATGAGACCATAGAGTCATTTTTGTGGCTATTTGAGACCTTAAAAAAGGCAATGGGTGGTAAATGTCTAGTCTCACTGTTTACAGACCAAGATGCAGCCATGGCAGCAGCAATACCCAAGGTAATTTCTAATTTTGAAGGAACTTTTTGACTACTACTACATCTAAATATGTTTGTACTGAAATTATGTTTAGTTACCTTTATTTTAAATGTAGTAACCATTTTTGAAACTATAGTAACTGTATAAAAATTTGCAGGTATTTCCAAACACTAGACATAGACTATGTCTATGGAATTTGATTCAAAATGCTGTAACAAGATTTGGAGTTTTGAAGAGTGATGACACATTCAAAGCTGCTTTCACGAAATGCTTGAGTGGTTATATTAAAGAAGCTCAGTTTAAAGTATGTTGGGATTCAATGACGACAAAGTACAAGCTGAAAAACGACAGTTGGTTCAAAAGGTTACATTCACTAAAGCATAAGTGGTCAACAGCTCTAAGTAAGGACTTTTTGTCCGCAGGAATCTTGTCGTCACAGAGAAGTGAAAGCACAAATCACGCAGTGGGATTCAAAGCAAACAAGAAAACTAGTTTGACAGAATTCTACAACATATTTCAAAAGACAGTGAAGACTTGGAGAAGGAATGAGGATTTTTATGAGTTCAATAGCACAAAATTAATTCCTACTTCAAGTTATCCGATGTTTGCCTTACTTAAACATGCTGCTGAGGTTTATACACATACATTATTTAGGGACTTTGAAGAAGAATTCAACCTAACCATTGGATCTCAAACTAAACTGTTATTGATTAATGGAGGCAAAATGGTTTACCAATTGTACCTTGAAGGTAGAGATGGCACAACTCAAGCAGTAACTTATGATCCAGCAAACCAAAAAATTCAATGTCCATGCAAGAATTTTGAAGAGTCGGGTTGGTTATGCTTCCATAGCCTTAGAATCTTGCACATGCATTCCGTTGAAAAAATCCCAGAGCAATAAATATCTTTCAGGTGGACTAAAATGGCTAAGGTTGAAGTTTGGAAAAGTAAGGAGGCAGAGCAAAAGAAGAAGGGGACATTAAACAACAATCTTTTGCGAAGCTTTCTTCTAAGACTTTCCTTGCTTGTTCAAACAAGGAATAAAGCAGATGAGTATTCTAATACCTTATAAACAGAGACCCAAAGCCTCCTTCTCTAAGCTTGTTGTTGTGTGAAAAATAATTGGTAGCTTGCTCTACTGCACCGAAGGCTCCTTTTAGTTGTTAAACAAAGGATCCTTTTAGTTCTTAAAGCTTTCTTGTTCACCTTCCCTTGTTTTAATTGTATTCTGTGATCAACAAATAAGAAATCAAGAAAAAGAAATGCTCAATTCTTAAAACCACTGGTTATTATGATGTAGTGTCTTTTATGATTGACATAGTAACCTGTAATTTTGAGATATATATTTTTTGGAATAGTAACCTTTTTTTACAATATAGTGATCTTTATTCCTAAATAGTAATCTTTATTTAATACCCTTGTATTGACATAGTTTTTCACCATTAATTAACATATAGTCCATAAATTTAACATAGTTACCTTTATATTTAGAATAGTAACCTTATTAATAAAATAGTAACTTTATTTTAACATATAATGACCTACGATAATTGCCATTAATTTAACATAGTCCTTAATTTTGACACTATACAATATTAAAAACGAAGTGACCTTTTTTCACCAAACAAAGACCATATAAATAATATAGTGACTTTTTTTTAACATATAGTGACCTATGATAATATAGTTACATTTCATTGTTAACCTTTTTAATATATATTTAACCTCTAATATTAACATAGTTACCTTAACATATATAGAGACCTTTTTTAATTTTAATAACAGAGAACATTAATAATTGAATTAAACAAACAATATACCATTTTCATAAAATGTTGGCAAAATCTTGTTACACAAAATGAATATTTTTCCAATCTTCATTCAATAACCTACACAAGAGTTGAATTAATACTAATTAGCTATACAATCTTCAAAGTACTTTGCTTAGCATCAGAAAATTATGATTACAACTAAGTCAAAAAATCAGTTACACAATGTTCTGACATCTTAAGCCTTCCCTTTTCCTTTCTTCTTCTTGTCTTCAGTCGGCTTCTTCTTATTCTTCCTCTGTTCAATCTCTTTCTTCCTTCTTTCTTCAACCTCTTTTGAAAGACGCTGCCTATCAGGTTTGAATTCAACCACTTTACCAATTATAATTGATCTAACTTCATTCATATCAGATAAAACCACAGATTTCTTTCAAAAAAAAAAAAAAAAGATAACACGATTAACACCAAAGATGAAACAATTTGAATCCGGAGAATCTTCCTATTTGAAGCCTAAAAAATTAAGTAATAAATATAAGATATTGTGATATTAATTAAAAGAAATAAAACAAATAATTTAAAAGGGAAAGAATCATAACTGTTTTTAAAATTTCACATTTAAACTCACCAGCTCCATTGAATAAAAGCATGCTCATTATAATATAAACACCAGAATCTGAATTATCTTTTCTAGATCCCCAATTCAAAGTAGGAAACTCCAAAGCGAAGTCAACCATAGCTCCAGATTGAGTAAGCCTTTGATCAAAGAAGGTACTGATCATATCACACTAGCAAAAAAGCATATAATCAGATCACAGTCGCATTAAACGATCTATTAAGAGTCATTATAACAACCATGCTGCAACTTTATGTTCACTATCAGCTACAATGTTGCCCAACAAAGTTCAGACCACACAAAATGCAGATCAAGATCAAGAGAGATTAGATCCTAATAACATATCAAATGATAGCCATACTCCATAAAATTCATGGAATTAACTCCGAAACACCAGACAAGAATATGTGGCTCACTATAAACAAGTCAATACAAACAATAAACTTAATTGTGAAAATATGGAAGAGTGAGAAAGTAATACCAGGAGACTAGACAACTTTTTCAAGAAGATACGATTATCCTCATCATAATTCAGATTATCAATAAACTGGATTTTTCCTTTAGTCAAATTCACTACAAATAAGCAATAGTGATTGCCCCAAAGACAAGGTAAAAATATCTGCAACAATAATACCATCATTAGTCAGAATAAAAAAAACACATATAGATTCCATTTTTGATATTATAGTGACCTCTTTTAAAAATATATTTATGCAATATAGTCACTCTCATTTAAAAAAAGGTATCAATAACATAAAAAAGGGAACTATATTTTTCAAAGCATCAAAAAATAGAAAGTATTACCAGCTCCACTTCTGACAAATCAAAATCATTGCAAGCTATTTTCATCCACTCCTCCAAACCTTGATAAACATGTCCATTAGTTGTGAATTGCCATCACTGCCGACAACTTCTACTATTGTAACCTTTATAATATTTAAACAAATCAAAAAAAATAAAAAGTATAAACATGTATAAACATTGAAATAATTAAACAACTCACACTAATTGAAGAACCAAAGTGCAATTTTCGAGGTCCATCCTTCAAATATTTCTAATTTTCATTGAGAAGAAATGCCCAACAATCCAAAATACTACTGCTCATGATTTCATAAGGCTCTGCTAATGTGTAGAATTCTTGCCTTTGAATCAAATGCTTTTCGTGAAAAAATACCAACAGTTCACTGAGTCAAAGAGTATAAAATAAGAATTAAAAAGGTGTTTCATAAATAAATAAATAAGAGGAAAATCAATGTACAATTAAAAGATTACTTACTTAGAAGCCAAACAAGAATCATTGATAATGCAATAGTCAACAATCTCTAGGACTAATAGATCCAATAGCTTCATTTCCTTGTTATTTGACTTCAAAAGTGTGAAATGAGTATAAGCTCTTCATCTGATTTCCAATTAAAAGAAAACAAACACCTGGACCCTCCATTTATTTTCAAAGCCAATCATAGGCAAAGTGCCTCTAATTGCCTCCTTCCCTCCATTTGTTTTGTTGTGGTCAAATGTAGAAATTTGATCCAACACCTCGGGAATTTTTGTCACCTAAATAGCAAGTCCAAAGATCTCGTCAATCACAGATTAAACTCAAGGATCCATAAAAAACTGATCATCTTGGGACAAATTAATACCAGGAGAGTTGTTGGCCTCATTGCGGCGAGAAAGAAGAATCTCTTTTATCTTATCATTGTAAAAAAAAAAGATCACATGCATATCGCTTTTCATGAACAAAAAGTGCTCATGAACGGGTTGCAAAAACATTAAAAAAAACATGTATGAAAATTTAAATCATATCCAATAATAAAAATAACAATATAGAATAAAAGTCAGCTACTCCTTACATCAATAGCAGCCGAATGGATCTCTTGATCTGACATCGAACCTCATGGGAGAATGAACTGTATTGTACTAGGCACATCAACCCATTCCCCCTGACATTCCTCACAACATTATCAACACTCCCCCCTAACATTGCCCTATACTTCCCCCTGTGGTACCCACAACATGTCCATCTAGAAACTTCACTTTACCACTAACAGGATACACATCAGAGAGTAAAATCCCACACCCAAAACTTTTGGACAACCTTTCCTTCTTAATTCTATCTCTAATCAACTCATCATTCCAATGTTGAATTAAGGGTAAAGAAGTACTTAATTCAACAAACCTAAATTTCAACCTATGGAAGTAAATAATCTCTAACATCAAAATACAACCACAACAGTTATGAATTTCTCCTTTTTTTGTAACTTTTAACACCTTCACACAGTTTTTCAAGAACATATTTACACCAATTCAAATTCTTAATTTGTCCAACATCATCAAGTGCCTTGACAATCCTAAGATCAACGGTTCTGTTAGAAGTAGGAGCTAAAAACGTGGATATTGCATGCATAACAAAGAGTTGCTTAAACTCATCTCCACCTTGACCTAAAGTAGGTATCCTAGCTTCTAACAAATTAAAAGGAATTTGATCATTTTTATCTGTCAACCCAAAATGCAATCTCCAATTATGTTGAAAACAAAGTCTGGATTATTTTTATTAGCAGATCGAGGTATCTCCTCAACATTTTTGGGGTTCAAAGGAAGGCAAAATACATCATACTCAGTCACCCCAAACTCCTTACTATTATTGATTGAAAATATGCAGCTACCACTGTCAAAACAATCAATTAGCCACTTGTACATACTAGTAGACCAGGATTCCTTTTCAACTTCAATGATAACAACCCTTCAAAACTGATTTCATTTATAGAATTGTTTTGATCAAGAGTAAAGTTAGACATCATGTCAACTAAATGCAAAGGCCTACATTTAGTTTTAAATGGCCGCAATCTGCAAAATAGAAATAATAATTCTATCAACATTAAATCAACATCAAGTTAACAAATCAAAAAATCAATGCAGTCTAACAAGTTCAAATTAGTGGCCAATAATTAAAGGTTAAAGAAGCAAAAGCAAAGGTTTGGCTTGGGGGAGTTTGATGTGTCCAATTTATATAGTATTTTACCCCCGTCCCTTGGTCACAATTGGTAGTGTTTTTGGCTCTTTAGAGCCACTTTTATTACTAATATGTGTTTTCTAGTGTTTTCGTAGTTTTGGTTGAGTTTTATAAGGAATTGCACTCTTGGAGCATTTTCCCGGGATTTTATGGAGCGACTACGAGCATTGGAGGAGCACGACCATCTTTCATAGCCCAAGATCGTTTAGAGTCGTCGAACCGGTGATTAAGGCTCGACTTATGAGAAGATGAGGCATTGGACCGAATGATTAAAGCCCCAAGGAGGATATTTGGTTTGGGCCGAGTTACAAGCCTAAACAAGGAGTCCAAGTAGCCCGAAGTGTCACCGCCCGGTGCAAGGGTCTCCGCCCGAAGGCGCGCCCGATCGGGCGATGCCGCACCCGATCGGGCGCGAGAAGAGAAGCTCACAAAGGAAAAAAAGGCGAGCCCGATTGGGCGGTGCCTCGCTCGATCGGGCGCGTGTTTCTGAGGAGAAGTTTAAGCGTCGTTTAAGTTGTTTTAATTTAGGATTTTCGAGCTTAGTTTTATATACGCTTTTGTTAAGCGAGTTTAGTATTCTTTTCTCCCTTCCCTTACTCTCTCTCTTTCTCTCTCTAACTTTTCTCTCTCTCCTCTTAAACTCTAGTATTATTTTCTTTCTCTACAACTCTTTGTTTAATTCCATCTCTTGTTTCCTTCAACTTTGGTAACGATTTCTTCTCCTTTAATCTCAGTTATTTCTTCTCTCTCTTTCATCATGACTTGTTTAATTGCTTTGTTTAGTTTATATTTAATTATGTGTGAGTAGTTTTCTTTCTAGGGTTATGGGGATCCATAAATAATATGAAGGGGTAATTTATTATTGTCAATTGTCAATGCTTGATTAATTTCCTATTGATTGATTTAATTCTATGCGGTTAGATTTGGCCAGATTTAATTCGTATGAGTTTAGCAATATTGATTCGAGATTCGAGAGATGAGAATTGATGTTTAGGCTTACTTTCAATAGGCAGACTAATTTATAAATGGTTAGGTCGAGATTCGAGAGATGGGATTTAATACCGACAAATTAACTCTGTGATTGTAATACGTAGCGAAAGCCCTTTATGCTCTGATTAATTGATGCATTGATGTTTGATTGTTATGTTTTACTCTGGAATATTATTTATTGTTGAACCTATGCCCTAGGTATTTTATTATTTGATTTCTCCCTACTCATATTCTTCGTAGTATAGTTCCTTCAAATAACAACTTTTGGTTACTTAATAATTTAGATTATAATAATTAATTAGGAATAGAAAGACTCGTTTCCCTGTGGATTCGACCCTACTTCCCTGTCTATTATTAGTTAATGGTTTTAGGAATTACTTTTGATTAGGTGATACGACTCTAGCATGTCAAAGCCTTTGGCACCATTATTATAGAAAAAGAATCAAAACGTAAATTATAGTGACCTTTCTGAAACAATAGTGACCAGAAAATTTAAGACTAGAGAATCATAGGAATCAACACTCAAAAACAGAACCATTACATATTACATAATGCAGGCTAGAAACATCATCAAGCACAAATCATCATTGATTTCATTTTCAATCAAAATTCAACGAGAAAACAAACAGTTAAACCATCGAAACAAAATTCAATCAAACATTTGTTGTGGTTTTATGTGTTCAATCAAACAATAAACAGAGAAAACAATTGAACATCGGAAAACCCTAGATCTTCAAATAATCTTCAATACGAAACAAATTCAAACAAAAATTCATACAAATAGTTTCAATTAAAGAAAAACAACAATTAATCAGCTCAAAATTGCACAAATCATCATTGAGTACAAAACATTATCAATAAAAATTCAATGAGAAAACAAAAAACAATCAAAATTCAACGAGAAAACAAATAGCTAAACAATGGAAACAAAATTCAATCGAACATTTATTGTGGTTTTATGTGTTCAATCGAACAATAAACAGAGACAATCGAACATCGCAAAACCCTAGATCTTTTATACGAAACAAAATTCAAACAAAAATTCATGCAAATAGTTTCAATTAAAGAAGGCAACAATTAATCAGCTTATAATTGCAGAAATCAAATGATAAACAAAGATTATACCAGAAAGTGCTTGATTTACTTTTGTAGCCGAAGAACGAAGGCCTCTTCTCCGGTGAAATATGCCACCACCTCGAGTTCTCGCCATAGAAGAAGAATTCAAGCAATTTGACAGAAATGGCAAATCTGATTTTGAAGAGAGAGAAAATGGAAGAAAGGAAGCTTGAAAGAGAGAGAAAGTGTGAGGTGCCTTTTTGTGGAAAGAAAGAAAAGGAAATAAATTGTTGTATTAATTTGTAAGAAGCTGGTAGTAAGGGAAGTAAGCACGTGAGAAACTTGGTCCACAATAATCCACAATATATTTATTGTGGATCAGGTTTATTTAAGAATTTTTAGTCAAGTGTCATATTTTTAGTTTCATACCTAATTAATTCCTTATTTTTAGCAAATAAAAGGAATAAAAAAAAAATTAAAAACAAACAATAAATGATGACATTATATATAAATTTTGAGGGAAAATTTTCAATGAGAGTTTGATACGTAACAAACTTTAAGGGATCGATGACATCAACATATTTTGTTTAGTAATTGTTAATAAATTATGGGCAATCTTATAAAAATGATAAGACTATATATTACTTACAATTATTTTTTTATTTTTTATTTTATTTTATTTTATGTAGGTTCAAATTAACATGAAATAAATTATATTAAAATATCATTAAATTAACAAATTACGTGAATCTATACGTATATATTATATTGTATATTGTTGATTTCCTTAAAAAATAAGCTTGGAGTAGGGAGTTATCTAAACATTTTTTTAATACTAATTTTTATGGGTTATTCCAAAGAAAACTGAAATCGTGTTATGAAAATATTATAGTGAAATCGTATTAATTAAAATACTTTACTTTTTTGAGTTAGTTTTGAAATGTCCTCATTTCTTTTAAGATTGGCTATGGGATGAGATGTAATACCCCGAATATTGGGAAAATATTTTAATAATTTCTTAAATTATTTAATTTGAAGCCAAAATGAATTATAAATTTTGGCGTCAAATATAAGTATTTTAATCATTTGAATAATTAATTATTTTTCGGATTTCTAAATTAATATTATTGGTTTAATTATTTTTTATAGATCGGTCCATATTTCATTTGATATGTATATTGTTACTAACTTTAGTTTTTACATTATCTAAAGTATTTATATAATAACTTGGTTTAATTATCAAATTTAATTATTTTATTTATTATTTTCGTTTTTATATTAAAAAAAATTATGATGGTCGTGAGTTGAAGGTGTCCATCTCATCTTCAACCTTAAATATCTTACTTCCCTAACCAATTAACACCTATCTTATTCTCACTTCTAATCTTAATCAGTAGATTTTCCACAAAAATTAATTTAGACCAAATGTTACTTAAATTCATTTAACAAACTTAAATTCATCATGTTCTTATACTAATCTCATTCCTTCTTGAATTCTATCATTTCCACCCTTAATCACCTATAAATAGACCCTTAATCTTCCTCATTCATTCACACAAAAGAAAACTCTACTCTCTAAGCTCACGTATTTTCTTCCTTTATTTCCTTCCCTTAAATAAACACTGCAACCGCAACCAAACTACTTTATTTCCCCGAAAAACCATTGCCGCCACCATCGTTGTCACCCAAACTGCTGCCATCCTTTTGCCGTGACCTGCTGCCAAGAAGGTGCAGTGGCACATCCTTTCCTTCACCCTCCTTTTTGCTACAAATTATTAAAAAAAATAAAATTATTACTATACATGATTATTATTACTAATTCTATTCTTTTGAGAAGCTAATGCATTATTTTTGATACTAACATTAAATCTTTGATACTAATAGCACTATTTTGATACTACTCCCTCCGTCCCTTTATTACATGCCTGTATTCCTTTTTGGGGTGACCAAAATTAAGTGCCTGTTTCTATTTATAGGTTGTACTTTTTTACAATATTATTTTCTTTTTGATGATTTGTCACCCTTTTTCTTTTTCTTTTTTGTACTTTAACATCAATTCCCAATACTTTCTCTCTCCTAATTCCCTTTCTCTCTATCTCTCTCTAACCCCACATGCATATTTATACTCCCAATTATTAGTTTTAAGGAATCTTTAACTTTCTTAATTCCCATGCAAAATGAGAAATAAGCATGTAATAAAGGGACGGAGGGAGTAACATAATTTGTTGTTTAAAAATAAACAAGGTTTAATAAAGCTTAATATTTAGGTAGTTCATGCACAATTAGAATGGTGTTTATAGTTTTGTGTTAATTTTGTTAACCTTATATTAATTAAGGTTATTTTAATTGTGTAGTAGGAGTCCCTCGATCGTGGTCAAGTTTAGTGGTCTTCCTTAATTGTTCTCGTGATCAAGGTACGTATAGGTGGCTAGGTCCTTGATACAATTTTTGAATGCGTGTTTTGGTAAAAATTTATTTTAATGATTGTTTGAATAAATGTTGTGTATGAATATTTAAGTTAATGATTTTTACGATGAGTTAATATTTATAATTTTACAGGTTTGATCTTTAAAAGTGTTGATTGGTTTAATAAAAGTTTTTTAATGTATAAGTCACTTGATTGAATTAATTTACAGCTCATTATGAGCCTAAATATTTGATATTTTAATTGTCCCTCTACCCGGTACTGGTTAAGTAAGACCATGAGCTTTGTATGATCTGATCTTACCTCGAGTACAGTTTAACTTGCTTGGGGGGTATGCACACTTAGGTGAGGAAAATTGGTTTAATAATATATCTTAAAAAAAAGAAATTGAAAAGTTTATAAATTGGAAATCTATTGGTTTGGAAAGCTTTTATTGAAGGACATTACTACCCACGGGTTTAATTGGAAAGTGACTTGTGGCAAGTTCAAATTTAAGTGATTATTTTGAAAGCATGTTTGCCTAATAAAAGCATTTACATGCCTTGCATTTATACGTACTTAGCGTTTTGCTAATCTGTTTTCCTTTTTGTTTTTGGTTCTCCCTGTTTACCATTATTGGTAAGCAATCTTAATTTCAGGTGTGGAGTTGTTTGTGAGCATGCTTGAGTCGGGATTGGGATCACATAGTTAGGAGTTAATTGTTATTTATGACTGGACAAGTTTTATTGGAGTATTTTGAAACAGTTATTATTATTATTATTATTATTATTATTATTATTATTATTATTATTATTATTATTATTACTATTATTATTATTATTAATAAAATTTAGTTATTTTTCCGCTGTAATTTGAGTAATTAAATAAGCCTTACGTTTTCACGTGGCGGTAATACGCCCAAGTCTATCTCTACGGTATATGCATATGTATAGATATAGTATTTACGTAGAGGGAGATTTGGGGGTGTTACATGAGATACCAAGAAATGCATCGTTGTTGATGATCGGATAGGTTGGCAACTTTTCCTACCCATTGGATTCAATTTGTTTGATCAAATGCCTAAGGTTTCCGAATATGTTCACCCTATTCAAATTCTAATTCTTGGTAGACCTAGCTCCTCATGCGTTGAGATATACGTCGATGCTTCATTTTCAAACCACCTAAAAACTAGTGTTGATGGAGAACAATTGTTTTCATCTATGAGAATGGTGATGTTAAACTATTTTTGAATACTTTTGCGGCATCTACTTTATTTGAAGAGGAATGACTCATATTGCATGATTTCTTCAAACGCGCAATCGCCCAAGGTATTACTGAAGTTAAGATCAATTCGGATAGTTTTGACTGGGTGGACGTTTTGTTGGACATGAATTCATCCATTCAAAATACTCCGTATGGTAATTTTTTTTAAAATATATATCGAGTTTGAAATATCTCACTGATTGCAATTCCTTGATCGTAATTGTAAATATTCTTGTATCTTTGTTATCACTCTGATATTGTAATACTCTGATGGGAAGGAGAACGGTAGGTCGTTGGGCTACCACCCCACCCTATCAAACAAAATTTGTAACTTAACTAACCCCTATTTAGCGTAGTGGCAAGTCAAGGTCGAACCCAAGTGAATGGATATCAAGTGCACGATGTCTAAATCAAGCTATTTCGGAATCAAGAAGGGGTTTGAGGTAGAACTAAGGCTAAACTAGGTAATGCAAACTTGTATAAAATCAATCTAAGACACTAGGGCAATGGATCCACATGCAATCATAATGGAATCGGTAATTTGGGAGGTCAAACCGACTAAGTCAAGCGATATGAAGGAAAATCATCATGTATCCAAAAGAGCATACTAAGGTGGTTCACCTAGAGGTCTAACTAGCGTCAACTACGCTAAACACTAGCTAGGAAACGTCACAAAGCACCTCAATCGTGAAATTGCAAGTTTACTAATCAATGGTCCGTATCATAGCAAGCTTACAATGCAATCTAGTGTATTAATCAAAGATGGCCAAACCTCAATTAATCACACACATGCACATGAAACATCAACCAAATTTAATCATATCATCAACTCCATCAATTATCCCCAAATTACACTATTCCATCATTCATACATGCTTCACCATCTCTCTAGGTAGGAAACTACTCACTAACCATAGGAATTAAGATCAAAACTACAACATTCATCAAATTCATCATCAACATACTTGAAATCAAAGATTAAACCAACAATCAATCAAAATCAATCAAAATTCAATCAATAACCAAATCAATCATCAACAATATGAAAAACTAATGAAATCAACTAAAATCAAACTTGTATTGAAATCAAGAAGAAAATCCTTACAAAACTTTGATCCAAAGATCAAATACAATGAGGAATCCTTGAGCAATCACCAAAAATCATGAGTTTCTCTCTCTAGTTCTTGAGTTTCTCTCTCTAAAATTCTCCCAAAAACTAACTATCAAATTCAATCTAAAAACTAAAAACTTCCTCTTTTCAAAAATAGGTAGAAATAACTATATATACAAAGGAGAGGTCGGTAATGACGCCCAAAAATAGACCCTCGTAGGTGCGGGCGCTCGAAGGAGTGTACCCAGGAATGTGCGGCCGCACACGACAGATGTGCGGCCGCACACTCCTCAAGTGCGCCCGCACATAGCTGCAGCTTCCTCCTATCTTCTTTGCCCTTGCTCACGAGGTGCACACATCCTAGATGATGATGATGGAGGACAAGGTAGGCAGCAACTTCCTTGAATTTCTTGAAGAAAATGAGCCATGAGGAAGGCATAAACAAGACTTTGAAGCATGCTCCTTGAACCTCTCATTGACTTGAAACTTCTTGCACAAGCTTTAGGCATGAAAAATCAATGGAAAACTATAGAAAGGAAGCCCGGGAATTCTTGGACAATCAATTACCACCTACAAGCAAAAGATAAAAAGCAAGTAAAAGAGAAAAATAACAAGTAAACTAGAAAAAGACATGAAAAAGAGAAACTAACTACAAAAAGCATAAAATGAAGAAAACAAGAATAAAACTAAGGAAAACTAAAGAAAAGAGAGATAAAATGAAATAAAAATCATCCAAAAAGGAACCAAATGAGTGCCAAAAATGTCACTCATCAAATTCCCCCAAGCTAAACTTTTGCTCGTCCTCGAGCAAAACAAAGCAAGAAAAAGAGAGGATGAAAATTTTATTAAAAACGAAAAAAAAAGACTCAAGATAAGAATATACACTAAAACTCATTGTCGTAGGAATCACGGTTGTTTTTAGCTACAACAAGCCCTTTAACCCCAAAGTCGCCTATGAGGACGAGTGAGGTCTCGTAAGGGTATCCTAAGAGTTTGACCCATAACTCTCCACCAAACATCAATGAGGCAAACCATAGAAGAAAAAGAAAGAAAAACAAACCTTTACGAAATGAATCATCATAAAGACTATAAAGCAAATGAATGACAATCTTTCTTAAGTAGTTAAGGTATGCACGTTTCAAGATATCCAAGGTTGATTGAAACATAGGGTATGCTAGGCATAGGAACTAGTTATCACAATTCACTTTCATCCCAAACAATCTTACCGCGTTCTTCCCACTAGTCTCAAATCTCCCTTTAGTGAGTGTCCCAATGATTCCTCGAAGGAACCGGAAAAGAAATATTTTAAGGCTACTCGACAATCTTGACTATGCATCCCCTTTCCTTAGGCAATGACCCATGATGCCCTCCCCCGAATAGTGACTCAACTATCTAGGTCGAAAGGTCTTTCCCCAAGGTTGTAACGTAAGGCATAAAGGGTGAAGGTAGGCTAAAATTTAAAAATTTGGTGATATTCCTTAAAAGTGAAGCAAAAGGGTGATCAATCCTTAACACCACAATCAAGAAATTACCAAACAAAAACAACACCCCCAAGCTTACTTGAAGCTATACTCACAAAAATATATACAAAAAGCGTACACGCTTCTCCCCCAAGCTAAAATGGAGCATTGTCCTCAATGCTTAGAAGGAGAAAAGAATACATCAAAATATTTTTGAATTTCTCACTTTTCAATTTCTTTTGTTTTTATATTGTAAATGCAAAGTCCTTGCCTTTTTTTAACTTTGGATGGCTTTTACAACCTTTGCACTTATTTGTCCATGCCTTTTATAATAAAGGACGGCTTGTACTCATACTCATTTGCCATTATTCACAAAGAAAGTATAACACAATCTTGCTTTCATAAAAACCAAAATTCCAACTTAACCACCACAAACTTCATCTCAAATGATCATATTGCTTCACAAAAATCAAGAAAGGTAGAAAATGAAACAAAAAGTCAAATAACTAAAGATGTGGCTTGAAAAGAAGGGATAAGGCTCAAATGGTTGCAAGAAGGCAAATGTAAACCCAAAACAAAAGAAAATAACAAAATATAGTAAAAATGAAAAATACCACCCCGAAAAATGTGCCTTTGTCCTTCCTAGATAATTCGGTCTCGTGTTTGAGAATCATACATCAAGCGTTATTAGATTAGGTTTGCATAGTCAAGGATCCATGCCGCTCATACAAGGAATGTTGAAGGCTAGAAAAACAAGTAACCTCACAAGGTTGTGGCAAAAACTCACCAATGGTGTCAAATCAACTATAGGAAGCAACTTCCAACATACCACAAACAAGTAGAATCCGGCTTCATGATCCTCCTAGTTCAAACCAACTACCCTAGCATACACTATCCTAGAGTCAACCGAACATAATCTCAAACCGTGCATACCTTTACAACCTAGGAAGAAAGTCATGCAAAAGACAAGTCCAATGTACAAGGTTCATCTCAAAAGAAAAGAAATGAAAAACAATGCCTCAAAATCACATCAAAAATAAAAAGAAAAATAAAAGAAAGTAAGAGAAAAAGGTAAAATAAAAGAGAGTAAAAGAAAAGAGATGGAGACATAGGAAAGGAAAACATAGGAGAAAAGCATGCAAAGGACTAGAAAGCATGTTAAACACATAAAAATCCCAATCGACAAACAAGTGATCGATAGACAACAAAGTCACCGATCCCAAACACATTACGTGTTAACAAGCATCCATCCTCGAACCATTCAACTTCTCCTAAACTAATCCTATTCTATGCAACCAAGGAAAATAAAGAGAAAAATAAGAAAGGTCTCACCGGGATTCCAAGCATAGCAAAAATAAACGAATCAATAAGAAACCATCTCGTAGCATTCCATATCCATAAGCTCTTCAAGGAACCAAGTGAGAAAAAAGAAATAAAAGAAACTATGAACAAAGAAAATGGTTAGTAACTTCAAAACAAATAAAAGAAAACAACAAATAAAAGAAAATAAACAAAGCAAGAAGTATATACAACTAAAGGAAAGAAAAGCTAAACTACCAAAGAAAATAAAGAATAAAAGAAATAAAATCTAGACTAACTAAAGAACTACTCTAAACTACAAGAGTTGGATTTAAGGGATTTGGATTGAGGGATTTGGATATAAGGGATCATCATCAACAACAACATGCCAAGCAAAACAACTCCACAAACAACAAACATCCAAGAAAATAGGGCAAACAAGCTAGCTACAAGGAAAGTAGCCTAGAGATCAAGAAAATGAGGAAACCAAAAAGAGGAAAGAAAATAAACATGCAAGCAACTAAGATATGTACACAACAACAACAAGGTCACCGAGCAAGTTACTAGTTCCCCCAAGCTAGATAGAAAATACATCTCAACATCCCGATCAAAACAAAGCAAGTATCAAAAATATGAGGGATGGAGGTAAAAAGCATGAGAAGCTAAAAAGGGAACTAATAACTACTACCATCACCACCACCACTCCCACTTGGCCCGGCCCCATCGGGGTCTCTGTTGCGCTCAGGGTCATCGAAGGGATGAGGGTAAGGCTCCCATCCTCCGGTGTACCCCTCGGGCCACCCATAATGCCCCTTGAAAAGATCGTGTTGCCAAGGAGCAAGAGGGGTGAAGCTATCGGGCAAAGTGAGTTCAAAGGGGTGGTTGGGATGGACATGGGGGTAGTTAGGATCCCCCCTATAGTCACTACCACCCGGAGCCTTGTAATCATAGTTACCATGCTCGTCCGGGTAATAGTGATGCTCGGTGTCGGGGTTAGAAGGCCCCGACCAATAAGGATGCCCAAACGAAGGTAGAGGACCTTGTTGGGGCGGGAAATACGGATAGTTAACCGGGGGAGTAATGTTCCCACGGTTAACTTCCGCATCATAAAGTTGTTGTTGTATAAACATACCTTGTTGCATCTCTTGAATACCTCTTATTTGGTCATAGAGGGCCCCAAAGTCTTGATCGTACATGCCGTCTACGTGGACTTTCAATCCACTCATTTGCTCACTAAGAGCCCTCAAATCTTCATTGGCAAAAGCATGTTGCCCTTGCTCTTGTTCTTGCTCATGAGGAGCTTGTTGTTGTGGAGAAAAATGTTGTTGTTGTTGATGTTGTTGTTGTTGTTGATTTTGTTGTTCTTCCTCATCTTCTTCTTCTTCATCCTCCTCGGAATCAAAGTTGGGATGCCGGAAGGACCTGGGAATATGCCAAACATTGTCGGCAATCCTAGCCAAAGAAGTCAAGCTAGGGTTAGGCAAGAAGCACCAATGCTCGTTGCCCCTTAGCCACTCATATCTCCCTTCACTAAAACCCTTGGAGATAAATTGGATTTGACCCAATTGTTGCATATCGAGGTAGATGGAATCTGCATCCCCGATCTCCTTACAAAATGGGAGATAATCATCGAGGCGAAGGTGAGTCAAAAGCCTAGTTACCATACCCCCACATGGGATCTCTCCCGTCCTCCTTTTGCGAAGTTCCAAGCAATATTGGGTGAAGATATAACCCAAGTTCAACCGGCCCACAAACTCCGGGCGAGTAGATAGCCAAAGGACCTTGAGCTCTAATTTACTCAATTTCCCCATCTCTTGCTTGGGGAACAAGACATAGCCCAATAAACGGTGTACAACCCTAAGACAAGGTTGGTACACGTCCGAGATCTTGGCCTTGTTGGCGATGAACTCACTACCACCGGAGATGTCTTCCCACCAAGAATCTTGATCATAATCCGGGAAGATGAAGTGTTCAACGTTAATAATATCCCCATGGGGATCAAAATCCAAAGCGGCGTTGAACTCCTCCAAAGATTGGTCAAAAATGTTGTTGAATAATTGGAACCGCACCCTATATACCCCTCCAATGGGTACAAGCTCCAAGGTAGCCAAGAACTCCAAGGTAGGCTCCTTGTAGGTGCGGTAGGCATCGGCGATGAAAGTCCCCAATCTCAAATTCAAAAGCAATGACCGCACATCATTATCAATCCCCAACTTCAGCATATCGGATTGAAAGTAATGGCGGGTTTGTTTGAGGGTTCTTTCATCTTTCAGATTTTGGTAAAAGGCTTTTTGTTTATCGGTGAAATTTTTCTTTTTTGGAAGAGAGGTTGGAGGTTGTGTTTGAGTGGAAGATGGGTTGGAAGATGTACTAGGCCTAGAGGAGGTACTTGGGCGGGGAGGTTCCTCGATGCTAACATCGGTTTTTCGCTTTTTGGTGAGTTTCTTGAGGTATTTAGACATTGTGAGAGGTATAGAAGATCACCAACAACCAACAAATAGCAATCCAAAGAACCAAGAGCACCACACCCAAATTTACCACTTACTACCAAAATCACCAAACTCCAATTTCGCAATTCCTTTCAATCAAACCAATTCCAAACCAATCAACAATATCAATGCACCAAGAAAAATTCCTTTTCAATCAATCCAAGAGCAAACACAAAGCCAATACCGAAATCACCACATACTACCAACTTTCCAAAATTTCAACTCACAAGAATTCAACCAAAATTGATGAAAATCGCTACAAAATCAACAAACAACACAATGTCATGCAAAATCAATCATCAAATATCACCAAATCACAACCAAAATCAAGAACAAGCATCAAAAATCACAAAATCAATACTACACTATTCATGCTCATACAAATTTGTAATTCATGCAAATTTATGATATAATTGGCAAAATTAAAGCAAGAATTAGTGATTATACCATAAAAGAAGCAAGATAAACCAATTTTGAGCAAGCAATTCCAACTCCACACAAAACCCCCAATTTTCGGCCACCAAGAGTAGGAGAGAGAGTGAGTGAAATTTGGGTCAAATTGTGAGGAATTTGTAGTGTAGAAAGATTTGTAAGTGATTTTGAGTGAGAATGGAGTGATTTTAGTGAGGATTTGAGTGATTTTGGATGATGAATGAGAAGGTAGGAGTGCGCACAAGAGGAGGGTTTGAAGGAGGTGTTCATGAGGTTTGAGATGAGGAATGAAGGAAATGAAGGGAAAGAAGGAGGAAGAAGAAGATAATAGCACGTTCAGCATCTGTGCGGCCGCACAGCGCTGATGTGCGCCCGCACACGCAGGCTGTGCGCCCGCACATGCCTCGTGTGCGGCCGCACATCCCTGTGCGTGCTTCTTCCTTCTTTTTTTTTTCAAAAATTTGATACTTACTGCCTATTTGGGTGCGCACATGAATCATGATGGTGATGAGGAACAACATAGGCAGTAGCTAAAATCATTTTCAAAGTCCTCAAAGTTGAAAATTCATGTACACACCACAAAAATTCACTAAGTATCAATTTCCTCCAACTTTCAAAATATGAAATTCCTATCTTACCTCTCTAAAATTCTTACCCTTTTACCTCAAATTTCGATTAGAATCGAACAAAATATGATTTGTGCCATGAACACCTTCCATCCATCATGCATATTTGTTGAATTCCAATCCCGCAAACGGACATCCTAAAAATCCAAATAAAAAGAAAAGTAAAAGAAAAGACAAAGTAATAAAAGAAACAAAAATGAGAAAATTCAAAAATCAAAGAGAAAGGTTAGAAACTCCGGGTTGCCTCCCGGGAAGCGCTTGCTTAAGGTCCTAAGCTCGAACCTTCCTCCTAATCATGGAGGATCAAAGAACACCACCTTCTTCAAGGTGGTTGATAGAGCAAATTCTTCTTCAACCTTTGGCAACTTCTCATTGTTGCTTGATGAAACTCTCACAAACTTCTTTTCAAATTCTTCTTTTTCACTTCTCAACTTCTTTCTTTTTCTTGCCTTCTTTGAGTCACGAGCCTTTTTCTTCGGTTTGACTTCAACATCCTTAATCATGGAAGCTTTCTCTTCCTCATGAGAATTAAGCTTGAACCAATTTGGAAAACCAATATCTTTCTCATCCTTTGGCTTTTGAATCACAAATTCTTCTTCACTAACATCATCAATACTTGCATAAACATCATCAAAAATCTCAAAAACATTGTTAGTAGAAGAATCAATCATGCACATACCATCAATGGAACGAGAAAGACTAGCACATGCAATATCTTGGACACAAGATAAAGACTCATGCATTGGTTTTAACTTAAAACTCTCTTCTAATTTCCCACACCTCAAAGTAATTTGACCTCCTTTGACATCTATTAAAGCTCCCGAGGTAGCTAAGAAAGGTCTTCCTAAGATGATTGGAATATGTTCATCCTCCTCAATCTCTAGAACAACAAAATCCACCGGAAAAACAAACTCTCCAATCCTTAAGGGGACATCATCAATTCTTCCCTTAGGAAACTTAATAGAATGGTCGGCCAATTGAAGTGTTATCTTGGATGGTTGAAGCTCACCAAGATCAAGCCGCTTGAAAACCGAGAAAGGCATAATGCTAACACTAGCACCAAGGTCACACAAAGCATTTTCAAAAACCATTTCCTTAATTTGACAAGGGATTGAAAAATTCCCCGGATCCTCCATCTTCCTTGGGAGTTCACCATGGATAAGAGCACTAAAGCACTTCCCTCCTTCCACCGAACTACCCTCATCAAAATCCTCTCTCTCTTTTAAGATCTCCTTAACAAACTTGGAGTACTTAGGCATGTCGGGAATTGGTTCGGTAGAGGGTGTAGAATCATGAACATCCTTAAGAACTTCAAGGAACTTCCCAAATTGCTCATCCATTTTGAATCTCAAATATTTTTGGGGATATGGGAGATCGGGAAATCTCTCTATCTCACTCATCCTTTCATCAACACACTCTTCTCTTTTGTCAACCTCACAAAAGAATTCCTTAGACTCAACTTTTTCCTCTTCATTCTCCTTAGCACCACACTCATCTCTTCCTTCTTTTGACCAAGAAACTCCCTCATCAAAATCATTTCTACCACTTGTGGCAATAGAGTACACGGGTTTCTTTGGTTCAACACCTTGGGAAGGCAAAGATGAAGGACTAGCAAAATCCTTAATAGTGCTTGCTAATTGGGTAATTTGAGTCTCAAGCATCTTATTGTGGGTCATCATCTCATTGAATTTCTTATCACTAACCGCCATATAGGTGTTAATGATCTTGGTTTGATTATCAATCAACTCTTCCAAGGTTGTCTTAGGAGAAGAAGGTTGTGAATAGGAATTTTCATTTTAAGTCTTTGGAACAAAACCGGGTGGGGGACCTCTTTGAGCATTGTTTTGAAAATTTCCCCTTCCTTGATTGTTCCAATTACTCCTATTTTGATTTGAACCATAACCTTGATTATGGTTACCACCACCATGATTATGGTTTCCATTACCTTGGTTATGATTTACATAACCTTGGTTTTGATTACCATAATTATGATTTTGATTACCATAGTTTTGGCTTTGATTTTGGCTACTATAACCTTGGTTATGGTTACCACGAGAACCTTGATTCCCTTGGTTCCTATAACCACCAATATGATTATAGTTGTCAAAATTGCCTTGGTTTTGGTAATTCCTATTCCATTGGCCTTTTTGATTATCAAACCTTTGAACATTGTTGTTTGACACAAAATTAACATGTTCACACTCATTGTTGTCAAATTCATTAACACATTCATTAGGACAAACACTAGAGTCATGATCATACGATCCACATGCATCACAAAACAAGCAACCTAAAGGCATATTATGTGAAGAGGGAGGGGGTTGAGAGTTAGAAGGAGTACCTCTCCCCTTAAATTGGGAGGGAAGATTAGAAGCTTGAGAAGAGGAAGAAGTGCTCTCCAACTTAGCTTTGATTGCGGTGACCTCCTTTCCTAAGTTTGTCATTTGGAAGGAAAGGTTGTTGATTGCATTGAGATGGTCCACCGAATACAATGAAGATTGCTTGCTTGAAGAGTCTCTCTCCCCATCTTGCCAATCCCTATAATATGTCACCACGTCCTCAATGATGTCCTCAACTTCTTCTTCGGTTTTGTTCATGATAGGGCCCCCGGCCCCTCCATCAAGACATGACTTGCCTTGGGGACTTAAACCGCCATAGAAGATTTGGATCACTTGGTATGTGGGGATTCCGTGGTGAGGGCACTCCCTTTGATACTCTTTGAATCTCTCCCATGCTTCATAAAGGCTTTCACTCGGCCTTTGCTTGAACCCTTGAATCAAGGCTCTTGCCTCCGCCGTCTTCTTTTGGGGATAGAAACGGGACAAGAAAGCCTTTGTAACATCGTCCCAAGTTCTCAAGGAGTTGGGCTTCACTTCCTTGTCTAGCCACTCCAAAGATCTTCCTATTAGAGAGAAAGGGAACAACTTGAGGCGGATGAATTCTTGAGAGACCCCATTGACTTTGATAGTGTTGCAATATTTTTCAAATTCTTTCAAATGGTTCAATGGGCTCTCATTCTTAGCCCCACTATATTGCCTTCTCTCAATCAAGGTGATCATTGCCGGCCAGATTTCGAAGTCATTTGCCGGGGTAGTAGGTGGAGCTATTCCACTCTCAAACCTATATGCCCCGGGCACTCCAAGCTCCTTCAAGGCTATTCTAGGATTTTCACCCATTCCTTGTTCTTCTTGAATTTCTTCTTCACTTGAAGAGCTATAAGCCAAGGATCTATTATCCACTCTTCTTCTTGAAAGAGTCCTCTCAATTTCCGGATCAAGGGAAACAAGGGGACGATCGCGGGTTCTATGCATGCAAAACTCACACAAAAATGTTAGTAGCACGGCTACAAGTGTAGCCTAGAGAAACAAAATCTTTTTGTATTTTATCAAAATGAAATAGAATCAAAAACAACATACACTCAAGCACCACTCCCCGGCAACAGCGCCATTTTGATGGGAAGGAGAACGGTAGGTCGTTGGGCTACCACCCCACCCTATCAAACAAAATTTGTAACTTAACTAACCCCTATTTAGCGTAGTGGCAAGTCAAGGTCGAACCCAAGGGAATGGATATCAAGTGCACGATGTCTAAATCAAGCTATTTCGGAATCAAGAAGGGGTTTGAGGTAGAACTAAGGCTAAACTAGGTAATGCAAACTTGTATAAAATCAATCTAAGACACTAGGGCAATGGATCCACATGCAATCATAATGGAATCGGTAATTTGGGAGGTCAAACCGACTAAGTCAAGCAATATGAAGGAAAATCATCATGTATCCAAAAGAGCATACTAAGGTGGTTCACCTAGAGGTCTAACTAGCGTCAACTACGCTAAACACTAGCTAGGAAACGTCACAAAGCACCTCAATCGTGAAATTGCAAGTTTACTAATCAATGGTCCGTATCATAGCAAGCTTACAATGCAATCTAGTGTATTAATCAAAGATGGCCAAACCTCAATTAATCACACACATGCACATGAAACATCAACCAAATTTAATCATATCATCAACTCCATCAATTATCCCCAAATTACACTATTCCATCATTCATACATGCTTCACCATCTCTCTAGGTAGGAAACTACTCACTAACCATAGGAATTAAGATCAAAACTACAACATTCATCAAATTCATCATCAACATACTTGAAATCAAAGATTAAACCAACAATCAATCAAAATCAATCAAAATTCAATCAATAACCAAATCAATCATCAACAATATGAAAAACTAATGAAATCAACTAAAATCAAACTTGTATTGAAATCAAGAAGAAAATCCTTACAAAACTTTGATCCAAAGATCAAATACAATGAGGAATCCTTGAGCAATCACCAAAAATCATGAGTTTCTCTCTCTAGTTCTTGAGTTTCTCTCTCTAAAATTCTCCCAAAAACTAACTATCAAATTCAATCTAAAAACTAAAAACTTCCTCTTTTCAAAAATAGGTAGAAATAACTATATATACAAAGGAGAGGTCGGTAATGACGCCCAAAAATAGACCCTCGTAGGTGCGGGCGCTCGAAGGAGTGTACCCAGGAATGTGCGGCCGCACACGACAGATGTGCGGCCGCACACTCCTCAAGTGCGCCCGCACATAGCTGCAGCTTCCTCCTATCTTCTTTGCCCTTGCTCACGAGGTGCACGCATACTAGATGATGATGATGGAGGACAAGGTAGGCATCAACTTCCTTGAATTTCTTGAAGAAAATGAGCCATGAGGAAGGCATAAACAAGACTTTGAAGCATGCTCCTTGAACCTCTCATTGACTTGAAACTTCTTGCACAAGCTTTAGGCATGAAAAATCAATGGAAAACTATAGAAAGGAAGCCCGGGAATTCTTGGACAATCAATTACCACCTACAAGCAAAAGATAAAAAGCAAGTTAAAGAGAAAAATAACAAGTAAACTAGAAAAAGACATGAAAAAGAGAAACTAACTACAAAAAGCATAAAATGAAGAAAACAAGAATAAAACTAAGGAAAACTAAAGAAAAGAGAGATAAAATGAAATAAAAATCATCCAAAAAGGAACCAATGAGTGCCAAAAATGTCACTCATCATACTCCGTATTTTTATTATATTTTTATATATATAAATTAATTATTTTATTTATTTTACTTATCAAAATAATTCATTTCATTTTAAAAAGAAATTATTTATTTAAATAAATTATAAGTGTGTGTAAACAAAATGGATCATGAATTGAGGCAACAAAAGTATTTTTAATTGGGTCATTCCTATTTAAAAGGGTGGACCAACTTATTGGGAATTTAGGGGCCCAATAAGTTGGCCCAAAGGGAGAATTTGTAAGGGATTAGGAATTACTAATAACAAAGTTGTAAATGAGTTTTAATTTTAAAAGGAGAGTATAAATACCTTAAAACCTCAAGATTTTTCCACACAAGTTCATAATTGTCGGATTTCACAAAAATTCAAAGGTTTTCTCTTTATTTTCTCTCTCTCCTTTTTCCATTATTTTTCTTTTCTTTTTCCTTTTTTTCCCCTAAATTCCACGCATCTCCTCTCTCCTTCTCCCTCCTTTTTGGTGCGGCCGGCCACCGGCACCACCACCACCACCGACGGCCACCGGCAGTAGTAACGGCGCCGGCAGCCCAGCCGGTCGGCACCCCCTTCTCTCTTTTTCTTTTTTTTCGGTTTATATATATATAAAAAACTTTTTTAATCCTAAAATTTATTCTATTGATTTATTGTTTTAAAGACATGAAATTTATTATGTTTTCGTGTTGATTTTGGGATTTTGATGTTGCTAATTTATTGTTATAAAGTTCAGATTTTTATTTAATTAAAAACCCCAAATTATAAACTCTAGAAATTGGGGATTTTGTATAATTGGTTAGGGATTGAGGCTAGGTTGTTGTTCTTGATTAATTCATGGTCTAATCATGTTTTTGATGTATTTAAAGCCTTCAATTTAATGCTGAAAATTATTTACACACGCTACTTTTTAATTATTGAGTTAGAGTTTGATTACCTATAAAAGGGAAAAAGGTTTTAATGATTTATATATGATTCCCTAGTTTAAAAGTGATGTTTTATACTAAATAAGTATGCTGGAATTTTATTTAAGTCATAAAAAAATTAAGTCTTTTTGAAAGGATTTAAAGTACCCACTTAAAGAAAAGGTTTTATGGCTATTATGGCATTAAAAAGGGGTTAATTAGTATGGTTTGAATAGTATTATAGTTGCTGGAAATTTGTGAGAATAGTGGATTAATTATAGTTATGTATTTTTAATTGTAGAAAGTTTCGAGCTAGGTGATTTCTAGCAAGTGTGGCCGAGTTTAGGTGTTATTCAAGGTTCGTATGTGCACAAGAATATTTGTGTATGCGTAGTATCATGCTAGGATTATGATTTGTGTTTAAAGTGAGGAATTAGTAGCATGTTTGGTTGATTATATGCTTGGAATTGATGTTGGTTGAACATGAGTTATTATGCAAGCATGTGAATATGGTATTTGAAGCATGATACAAGTTGAATATATGTGAATCATGGAAGTATGTTTTATTTTTGAGTATCAGGAAAGTATGAAATTAATAAGCAATGCTTATGTATGTTTAAAAGAGCTATAATTAGAATTATTGAACATGATTCATGAATTTTATTCTCACCTATTTATTATTGGTGTTGATTCAAGGAAGTTAATTTATTAATTTGCTCACTCAAGTAAGTTGAGATCAAGTCAAGAAAGTTTATTAGTGCATTCTATGCACCAAGGTAGTAATCGTGCAAACTTGTGCACAAAACTAGGTAATGAACCTTAATTAAAATAAATAGTATGTGCTCACTAATTAATTCAAGAATCAATTGGAAGTATGTGTTGATTATTATTATGTTTATTCTTGATTGATTGGTTGGAGTCTTCACATGTTAAATTGATAAATCACGTAAAGTGTAAGATGATACGCACCAAAACTTTTGGAATGTATATACCATAGCTTCTACAGGGTTACAGGACGCTGTACTTTCTTTTATTATTATTATTATTATTATTATTATTATTATTATTATTATTATTATTATTTATACACTGGAATTCCGTCACCAAGGTGTGACATAGTAGGTGCCAATTGGGGTAGCTCCCTGGTTGGAAGCTCCATTTTTAATGGGCTATGTTTTAAGGAAGGAAACTCGTTCGATGCGTAATCCAAAAGATTTTAATTAATAATTAATATTACTAGTTATGAGTCAAAGGTAAGTTGACTGTGATTGTATGGCAAGCATGTTTTATTACTATTCTTTTTTATAGGATGTTCATGTTAGTGTGGTGCATATGTACTCAACTTTTGCTAATTCGTACTATTGTGTTTGTGTTTGGCTTCCCTTTGGTTGGCCCTACTATGACCCATCTATATGGTGAGTAGAGGGTTAAAATAAAGGGAAAACGACAGGTACTTGAAGCATGAAGAGCATGATGGGAATGAGTGCCGAGAGTTACTTGTTATGTTTTCCTAGTTTTATGTTTTGAATTATTTTATTATGGACTAACCTTTATATGTTATTTAAAGTTGGATTTTAAAAGGGTCATGTTTTGAATGGTTCTAACTTGTGATCTAATTATTTTTATTTTGTTTTGAGGTTGTGAACTCAAGTTTGATTTTAAAAGTTGGTTTATTTCATTTAAACTTCCGCTGTGTGACTTTGAAAAATAGCCTTAGCCGTTATCACGCTGGCAGTAATATTTTGGTTATTTCCTTAAAATATTTTTAATTAGAATAAAAGTAACTTAAAATAGGAAGGAAAAATTGCCCAAAATAATCCGACCTTTGCCTCATCCGCCTTTGATATCAATCCGCTCAAAATGGTCCCAACCGGTCATGCAACTTGTTATACCAAGTTACTTGACACGTGTCGGCTCGTGATTCGTCAAAAAAATAAAAATAAATATTAAAAAATGTTATAGTTTTTTAAAGAAAAAATAAAAAATAAATAAACTTTAATTTCCCTCCCCCGCCTGTCTTCCCTGCCTCGTCGCTCTGGCCACCCAGTTCACCAACTCCAACGCCGGAGCCGCGCCTATCTGACCCTTCTACCCACAACAACCAACCCCTTTTGCCAACCAATCACTCCATACCCTCGTCTTCCCTGTTCCTCCTTCAAAATAGCAGCGACCAGCCACAACGCCACCATTTCCGGCCACCGCAAGCAGCCCTATCCATTTCTCACCCATAGCCTCACCTCACACCAGCCACATACCCCGTACCACAATCCACAATCTGCCACATTACACCACTAGACCACCTCACGCACACCGCATATATAGCCACCAACAACCACCAACCATCTCCAATTTACAAGCCCGCAATTGCAGCGGCAACCAATCACAACCACACCAAAAATCGCCTACCCACTGCAATTCAAATCGCAACAATTTGCCGCCATGAACAAACTTCTAGCAGCCCCAATTTCGGCTCAATTTGCGGAACCCATGGTAGCTATTTTGGCCTCCCTCACCTTCCCCTTTCCCGATTTTAGCCGCCCAGACCACCCACAATAGCGACGACGGTGTCCGAGCTCCGATGTCACAGTTGCTACTCTAATGTCATGGTGGTTGGGGAAGGGAGTGGCTGCGTTTTTTTTTTATTCAATTTTTTAAAAGATTTAAAATTTTAGACAAATTATACTGTGACACGTGTACTTTAAACTCATAAAAAAAAATTTACTTGTTTATCAGGTAACCGGTCTCTTGGGTCTATTTTGAGCGGATTGATATCAAAGGTCGAATTATTTAAAAATAATCCAAAGGTGGGATTATTTTTGGTGAAAGAGGAAAAGGTCGGATTATTCTGGGCAATTTTTCCTTTAAAATAAGGGAATTTCCGGGATATTATATGCTTGTGTGTTATTTTTCAAATATTTAACATAGAATCATATATAGGATATGATATGCTTATATGCATGGTTAATGAGTTCATGGTTAATGAGTTACTCAAACCACTTTGCCACTTCCTCAAACCACTTTACCACTTTCTCAAACTTTTGCGTCTTTATCCTCAAACCACTTTGCCACTTTCTCTTGCCTCCATATCATAGTATCATGGTTAATCAGTTCCGAGACTATGAGAATTATAGCTCTTCCTAGCGATAGACTACTCTTAACTTCAGGAGTGTTGCCTTTTACACATGCAGCACTAGTAGCCAAAATTTTGTTTTCTGTGCCCACCTTCTAAGTAAAACCTTTAAAAAGCATAATAGCCTGGTGCAAGCCTCTCTTCCCCCAAGACTTACCTATTCTTCTTCTGCTATTGGTTTCTTCATAGTTCACCAAGTTATCTCCTTGTGAATTGTACACTCTATCATTTAGGAGCCGGGGTGTGTGTTAATTCTTAAGGCCTGCTTGAATAGTAGTGTGTTGCTAAGAAGTTCTACTCCTCGTATCCTATACCTCTATTATCCTTTCCATCACATGGTCTCGTAGTTAATGACTCCACCACTATTATCCTATCACGATTGATCCTGTTACTCTCCAAAATTGTTTGATACATGATGTCTTGTAGCAAACTAGATATGTTTTGGTCACCACTCCTCAATTGTTAAAAGGGTGTGGATGCCCAATCAACAATACCCAGTGTTTCAGACAGGGTGGTAGGAGTTTTTTGACCTGCTCGCGAAGACTCTCCAACTTTATAAGTTGAGTTTTGCTCAATAATACCCAAAGACAATGTTGTCCTTGCCCTACTCATACGAGCCCCAACATTAATTTCCATCATTTTCGTTGAATATGCCCCTGTTCTCGCACCCAACATAGCCCCTATGACAACAAATTATTCTTTAGCATCACATGTAAATTGACTGGAATTAGAAACATTAGTCATACCTTGTGTCATCCTCTCGTGAGTGACATTTCCCTGAGTTGATAAAAGACTTGGTTGCTGAATCACCCTTTCCATATCCCCTTCTTCTCAAACTATATCCCTCCCCTGCCCTGCTGGATAATATTCTGCATATGGGTCTTCTGATAAACCCAGTCTTCTTCCTGGTGATTGTCAAACCGCAGGGACATAGTTACTGGTGTGAGTTTTCTCTTGGCTCATACCACTCACATATTCTTCCATTATCTTACTTGTGATAAATTGCTCAAACTCGCTTTATGAAGAGAAATACATGGCCCCTATCAGCTTCAAAGTTTTCCTTTATCTCCCATACGGGAATATCTTATGGATTCATACTCGTATTTTTGTACCTGTATCTGTCTGGTAACCCTTCTATATAATTGGTAGCCCTATTCTTGCGTTTTCTAATTGAGTAATGTGCCCAACATGTTGAAAAATCTTTTTAGCCAAAGCAGGTGTAAAGCATTGCTAAAGGCATACCAAAAAAATACTGACCCACAACCTTGTAGTAGTAAAGCTAATTTGGATAGGAATATATATATAACACATGATACCTTCTAAAATTAATGATTTGACCATTGAAAAAGGTAATATAATACCTGATGATACCTTCCACATCTTGCTCATCTCTGCATTCAAACATGTAATATATTCTCAATCTATTCACTTGAATGTGCTCCCAACGAATCACCTTGAGTTAACTATATGCTGCACATATTCTACTAGTGGAGGGTTGTTCCCTACAAACATAACAATAACAAATATATTGAAATTTATTAGAGTTGCGCCAAAGGAATCTGGTGGAGGGTTAATAAGTGTTCTTGATCTGTAAACAAGTGCTTGCCCTCTTCCAATTTTCCTTGGTGAACTTTTCTAACCATTCTGAAGGTTATCACCTTCCATAATTGAGAGTGTAATAGATGAACTTTGTGTTAGAGGAAGAGCAAACAAAAAGTAGAGGATGAAGCTAAGTTATCTGTTGTTCTTCTTGTCAGTTAATAAATAGAGTTCATGTCCCTATATGATAGAACTCCCCAATAGAAGAAGATATAGATCAAAGATTTGTTCTGAAAAACCCTAGCAGCTATTTGCATGCACAAGGAACGCCCTATACCTAGGGTTTGAAGCACACACGGTAAGAGGGAGAGCTCTCTTTCCCATTCTAGAGAGAAACTTAGTGGGCTTTGTTGTTGTTTTAGTAAATCATACTATATGTTTAAATTATTTTCATATTTATTTTAGTTACAATTTTTATGCACAGTGACATCATGACATAGCTTTCCAACTTTAATCGTTGGGAAGTATGACATTTCCCTAGTGAAGCCAATTCAATTCTTGATATAATATGACAAGCACTACATATATGCATATAGTGTTAGAATCAAACTAGGCACTTAAATGAAAATGGAGAATGTATACTATTAGTTTTAATTTAATGAGTAAAGAATGAATATGGTATAACTGTAGGGATTTAGGTACTTTAATGCGGAATTTCATGAATCATATTCATTTGCACCTAAATAGGGTCTACAAGCATAACACATAAAAAATCACATAATACATAACTTTGACGCGTAATTTCCACAAGCAATTGACTGTCAATTAGGGAGATAGTACAGCCCCAAGCGTTGCTCCTCTACTTAGTCCACGGGTTAGGATTAAACCTCCACTACTGCTAGGTAGTTGGGCATGAACACTTCGAACCACCTTTTACGGAGAGGGGAGGAGAAAACCGACCACAAACAACCACCACCGTGCACCACCTTGCACAAGGGGGCCGTATGGTTGTACGGATGGGAGGAAGGGAGTAAGGAGAGAGATTGCGTGAGGCTAGGGTTTGGTTGCTAGCAAGTCTATTCTCAATTGACTGCTCAAGTGTGTTGCATATCAAACCCTAGGCAAGGCCTCTATTTATACATCATATGTATAATTAGAGTCCAAACCAAGCCCACAATGTTCCCTCTTCAATCCCATATGGTCGACCACTCCATGAGGCCCAATAATGGGCTTCTTTCTTTTGTTCAATCCATCACCCTTTTGTGTGACCTTATAGGATCCATTCTATTGGGCTTTGGACTATTTGACTAGCCTAAAGATCATTGTTCACGTCTAGCAACAGATAATGACGACCCAAAAGAACGAACTTAATTATCTCCATAATTTGATCAATTATATATCTAGTAATTGCACTTGACGAAGACATAAATCCTTCAATCTCCCACTTGTCTGAGATAAGTATGCAATATTCAAATTCCTTAAGTCAATATGTGTCGATTTGATAATATGATTACATCTCATGTCGAAATCATATTAATCTACAAATCTTTTCTTGAATTCTGAGTTAGAATTACAAAACAAATGATTATCGAGTAATACATTTGAGCACGGCCACGCATTCACTGAATTCTCCCTCTTCAAGGCGCGATGACACATTCCTAATTAAATAGGTAGACTCAATCCAATCTTGTGGTAACCAAAGCTCCCACTCAATTCTTGAAGTAACCAGGAAACACCTTTTATAATCTCCAATTACGGGTAGACGTTTGACTGTACCACAGTTAAATCAATCATTGAATGAAATCAATGTTCCACTCATGTCAGAGGAATCCACTAATATATCCGGAAGTTCTATACTTGAACTTCAAGTAGGTCAATAGTTCTATCATGCATCATTCATGCATATCCATGTGATTGATTGAGCATCATTATGCCCCTATAGCCCATGAAACTGCGCTATCCAATCAATCTTACATGCTAGTCCATTTATTGAAATCATTTATGTCCACTTTAATGATTTCGAACTAGAAACTTAAATAATGTATGAATTTAGTTCACCTATGGGGTTTCATTCACCAGGTCATCAACCTGATGAGCTCATCAATTCATAATTATTTTGGACATTTTATTTAATTTCAAAACCATAATTAAATAAGATTGAAACTTTGTTTCAATTGATAGACATAATTATGCAAGTTAATGTATTACTTATGTAATATGTTTTCTCAAAACATACACAACTTAAATTACATAACTTGCTTCAACCCAAGAACCTTAGTATGACTCTCATACCTTGGTTACGGAAGGGGTTTAGTAAGTTAATTCATGAGATATTCTCATAAATATGAATTTTGGAATTTCTAAATTTTAATAATAATATTCATCTCCATACACTAAGAACTTTCTTTCATCCTTTTACTAGGAATTAGAAATTTCTAATTGTATTCCAATGTTACATTGGATTTCGATTGAAATCTATTGTCACTTGTTCTTGAAACACGTAAATCAAATAGACGAGTATAGGCCATGACATACATGATGCATCCTTTGCAAAGTGCATAAGGAGCATCACTCAAAACCTTAATTTCATCAACCTTTCTCAAAGCATTAAATCTTTAAGCAATGTGCCATGTTATACGGGATTGAAACTCTTTTCAATATAATGTTGAATCTCATAAGAATCTTATCAATATAAGCTTCTTAACCAAACTCAAATATCCTTCGAGACCTATCTCAATAGATTTTGACTCCCAACTGCACTCATCTTCCTCTTCAAGGTTTTTCATACAAAGTGCATTAGCCATTACTTGACCCTTCAAGTAATGAATAATTTCTCTTTGTACTAGACCAAGAAGACTTCATGGCTCCCACTAAACATCTTGTATACATAATATCTTCATTTTAGAACATCAAACAATTTTGATTAACTCACAAAATTAAGAATACTAACTCCATGATGCTTTTTTTGATCCATAAATGAACCTCTTATACATCCTTAAGATTATTGGATTTTCAAAACTATTCTAATTGTATCGTATACATATCTTCTTTCATGAACAATTTCAACAAAGTGTTTTGAAATCCATCTACCAAATCTCATAAGATAGAAATCACTAAAATATCTTTAATAGATATTAGCAATATGACTAATGTAAAGCTTTCATCGTAATCATAGTCATACTATGAATTAGTTTTATCCTTTAACAAATCTTTGCTTTGGTTAGAAAATATTTTTCTTTCTTATCTGTTTTGCTTATAATGAGTCTTACCCAAATAGGCAAATTAATCAAGTGTTATACACTTTCTTACAGACTTAGAATCTATTTAAGATTTCCACGGTTTTTAAACCACTTGGAGTTATAACTTGTTAAATCATCTTTATTATTTGCATAATCATCATGTTCCAAAATAAACATTTTAGAACTCTTAGTCAATATGAAATCATATTTCTTTGGCTAAGTTTTATATATGCTAGTTATCATTGTGGGTCTTTATGCAAAAATTGAAACTTGTACAACAAGTTTGTTTAGTTTTCAGCGAGAAACGACAATTGAGGGTGTGCACTTGGAATGTACTACCTTCAACACACGATTATTACTCCCATTACACTTAATGAGACCACGCATTGTCATTTGTAACATAAGGTGAATCATGCTCATATTGTTTCTTTTATTCGATTATTTCTCGAATTTTTTCAAGATTTTCGAATTTACTTTTCTTGAACTCTTTCAAGACTCTCGAACTCTTTCGAGATTCATATAATCCCACTTGCCTTTTGAAGAGGCATATTTAGCATAGGGTGAACCAATCATGGTTTGAACCATGGTTGTTTGTTACTTTTCTCGAACTCTTTCGAGATTTATACTACTCCCACTTAACCTTTTGGAATGACATCTTTTCTATAAGGGCACCTACTTGAGCGACAAACATTTTGTGCTAAGTATGACTTGTGTAGTAGAACCCGTGCTCTATATTGGACTTGAACGTGCATTAAACGATTTAATACAACTTTCATTCCTTACTTTGTAGAAAGACTTTATAAGAACTTTTCTTATCCATATCACATATGAAGCCTTTGCTACATTTTGATTTGACATATGTAGTTTTGTTTAGTTTTGTAGCTTATCTTAAAAGTATATCCCTTGAATAATGGTTGGAAGATAGGGTATTTTCATCCATTATCAAAATATATCTTATATAGATTGATATCTCCTTTTCATTTACACTTCATAAGGTTTTCTTTCGGAGTTTGTTGTAAAACGATTTCACAACTCTTGGATGTTTATCAAGTTCTTGCCTTGAATTCTCATTGTCACGACCATATCGCAATAAATTGAATATATATATATTGCCAAGTAAATGTATTGACTCAAGCTTTCACAATTACAATCATATTGTAATGTAATCACTATCTTATCAAGTTGATAGTGAACTTCATGCTGAACTTTTTGAACTTTTTAAAATTTTCACACTTTAGTTTCTACTAAGCACATGTGATCATATCACAAATGAAGTTTCATTATCTGTCTCCAATTGCTGAACCTTAGGTTTTCTTACATCGATACGTTTTCGACTTTGAGTTCATATCATCATTTCTCTAAATGGTGACTTTGTCAAAAATTTCAAATTAGAATGATGTTTATATATATCAATGGATTCATAATGTAATGATATTGAAAGTCCATCCCTTTGGATCTTCCGCGTGCAATGTTCATTTTTCATTCGAATCATTTGACATATAGAGACCATTTATATATATAGAACTGGTTTATCTACCACATAGAGTTTTTAAACCTATTTAGCTATTCAAAACCCGTCGTGACTCAATAAAGCATAGAATAACATTTACTCCATGTTTTTTGAATCTTCAATGCTTAGTTATTACTAACATTGATTAGTATTTTGATAATGGACAGAATAAATAACATTTATTTAATTTTAGCCAATAACTAGGTAAGGTGAAAATAAGCTTATACTTTTAAAGTTGCAACCTTTGCTTCTATACTTGTAGATTCTACTTGTGAAGTAGCAACATTTGCTTCTAAATTTGTAGATTCATTTCTCCCTTAGCCAAACCTTTTCATTTAGTTCAACCACATTCTCAATGAGAGTGAACTAAACATGACATCACATATCAAGAAGTAGTAATATGCTAAATCAATTTCTATAATATACTTCTTTAATTGGAGCATTTCCATTCTTTTACCTTCCAACTGTTATGAGGTTGTTTCTAATCAATTTGGAATTGGTCCATTTAATTAGAAACCTTTGTTTTTCATAAGAACTTTTAGCATATAAGTAGTTTTAGGTTTTAGTAGCAACTCGCTTGTATTTCTTGGCCTATAACTTCTTAATGCAATCCTCATATATTCTTAAACCTTTCCCATTTGAGCCACTTAGAACATTTCTCTTAGGTTCAAAATGATACTTTGCTTAACTACTTTAAGCACTTTTCATGATTTTGCTAAGTCTATTCATTCATTGTTCATATTTGAGTTTAATCAACTATTTAACTCTATATGAAATGGATGAAGAATAATGTCGTTTGATCAATTTTTTATCATAGAGACTTCCATTCACTTTCTTATTTTCAATCATATTGAAGATAAGAGATTTTATTGGACTTCTATACTTGTCTTTTAGAGGATTTGCACCTCCCATCTCATTCTAACCATTGAAACACTATTCAAAATGAAGATGGTGTTGGTATTTTATTCAAACATTTTGAGTTAAAGTAAACCAACTTTAGACATATGACATGGGTTTCTAAAACTTGCTTTTAGAACCATCTTAGCAAAATTGGAATATAGGTTTATAAATTATCTTTTAACCTTTTGAGAACATTTCTCAACTTTATTTTCAATCGAGGAGATTATATATAATTATAAAATTAGAACAAAATATTACTCATATAATAAATGCAAAATTCAATTATGTTTAGTTTAATTTAAAGTACCATAAACGATTTAAATATGTTACTTTAAAAGGCACTTTATTCAATATTAAGTGATCTCAATTGAATTTTAAGTGATTCCAAGATCCTTTATTCGTGCAATAATTGACCGGACTTTGGCCCTACCATCAACCATTACATTTTCAAGGTGAGTAAACTCTTTACTAATTACAACTCTTGTAACTCTTGGTTGAATAATTAACCATCACATGTTTAATTATTACCCTTTGCTTCAAGGTTATAAACTCTTTTGGTAACATTGTTGAGTATAACCAATTAAAATTGTAAAACTTGATTTACCCCAAATCTCCCAAGATATAAAATGACACCCAACTTTGGCATGACCTATCATAAATATCAAAGGTCATTTGGGTTTTTAATTAGAAAAGCAACCTCAATATTACCGGGACCTAGATTCATTATGTTGTGATTAATTTAGTGAACTCTAGCGCATCATCACAAACATCAATAAAATCTAACATGCATAATATACTGAATGCATAAACAAGACATAGCATGGCCCCTAATCCTAAGAAAACTAATAAAGTAAATGCTCCCACTTGAGTCTTCATGGATCTCATCCACCTCACTCTTTTGGGCCTTCACTTTATGGGCATCTTGGATTAACTGCAACATGTAATCTACCTATTCTATTTACTACTTAAATAAAATAAAATAAAATTACAAAAATATTTTATCGGTTCGTAGACCGTACTTAGATTACAAAAATACATCACGATGAGCAGATCGTATTTAGCAATCTAATGGGTCATACTAGTCATTATATAGCAACATAATATCATATATTATAAAATTGTCACATAATAAATCACTCATCATGCTTTCCTAAACTACAACATCGAATGTTCATAATTAAGGAAACACGACACCTAAATATCTCATATTTTGATTATTGCAATTAGATAATATCATATATTATTCATGACCATCAATAAAATATCATATATTTTAAATTAGGCATGAGATAGAATCAAACCTTATTTTAATCTTAAAAGATAAATCATATTTATCCTCAAAGATTATCCTAACAAAATTAGGACATTCTATCCTGATTACTAGCCAATCACAAAATTTAAATCAATTACTTAACTAATTATTGATAATCACATTACCAAGTCAATCTTTATCTTTTGGAATCTTGCTCAATTATCCTTTTAAAAATATTTTCAAAGATTAAAACAAATTTTAAGATTTGAATATATCATTTAATTTAAAATTATCTTTTAACTTTTAAAATTATCTTAGATAAAATCAATTTTATCTAAAATTAAAATAAATAAATAATTTTAATAAATTTTTTTAAAAAAAAATGGGGCTGAATCGTGGCTGAGCTAGCTGCTCAGCCAGGTGACTGCCGTTGCCGCAGCCAGGCACACAACCCAGCCGGAACAACAGCCTTGCCACCAAGACTAGGCCGAAGCCCAGCCTCAATAGCACCAGCTGCTGCAGCCAGGCCACAAGTCCAGCCACGTAGCCAGCAGGTAGCAGCTAGACCTGGCAAATGGGTCATTCGGGTCGGGTATGGGTCGGGTCATTTCGGGTCAAGTCAAGTTCGGGTCAAAAAGTTGTCGGGTCAAGTTCGGGTCGGGTCAGGTCATTTCGGGTTTCGGGTAGATTTCAGGTCAATTGATAATCGGGTCGGGTTTCGGATTAACATTTCGGGTCAAGCTCGGGTGTAATACCCGAATATTTTATGATTTAAAATAATATATTTTATAAAAAAAATAGTTTAGTTTTATTTATTAAATAACTTTCCTAATCTCATATTTTTATTTTAGAGTTCGAAAAGTTTTAAAACTCTATTATAATAATAATTTCTATCTATAAGAAACTATAAATACCTTTCACGGCTTCACCCTATACTATTATTATTTTGATCTCTACAATTCAACTCTAATAACATTGCTTTTGCGCTTCACCATCATCAGTCATTGGCATTATCATATTAAGTGCCTTTGATTAATCTTTATTAAAACCTTTTATATCAAAGAGCAATAACAATCAGTCATATGGAAGATATAGCAATTATGCCGTCATGCGTGGTCTTCTATAATTATTTTTGGATATGTTTTGGCGAGGTAATCACACGACCTCAATTAATTTTTTTGGGTTTGTTTGATTATAAATTGTTAGTATTAATTGTACTTCGTATTGTTATGTGTAAATTTTATAATTTGTGAATTATATATCATCATGATTTATATATACACATGATTAGTGTGTGGTATAATATGATTCTAATTGCCGTATTATTTTTGTGGTGTTGATTGATTGTGTTATTTTTCTAGGGTTCTAATGTTGTTTCCATAAGGAGTATTGTTTTATCGAGGTTTTAGGGTTGCTAATGAAGAGTATTATTTTTGGGTTGGGATTTGATTATTTTTGGGTGCTAGTATTATTTCCCTATTAGGGTTGAGACGTTTTATAAATTGAATTGTTATGTTATTTGGGAACATGTGCCATTATTGAGATATTATTTATTATCACGTGAACGATAATTTGATCAGACTATGCGATCAAAAGGTTGAGAATGATTATTTTGTTATTGGTTTGAGGCTCGGCGTTATAGACCTTAGTCCTTGGCATGTTGGTAATGAGATAATGATCATGAGTTAAGAATGAGGTACCATCTTTATTATTTATTTTTCTATGGTCCCCTACAGTGGGAATTAGCCCATATGTGGTCTGAGTTAAGGTGTTTTTCTGATTATTGAGAGTATTCAAGTTTTTATACTTGTTGGTTTGTTATTCGAATTACCCATGTCCAAGGCTAGGTATAGAACAAAGAGCATGGCACACTTATGGGGTTGATGAGTAAATTAAGTAAAGGTTCGTATTATTATTCGAGGTTGAGTTGATCAATGGTTACTTTTCATAGTACAATGTGTAATGTAGTTTTGAACTACATTCTTTAACTGATCTAGTTATGTTAATTATTATATTATACTTTGTATTCTGATATGTGGTAATTACTCAGCTTTTGCTGATGTGTGTATATGTTGTTTTGTTACTTGTGTTTGCGGCCATGTCTTTTTCTTATGGTGGCCCTACGACGATCTATTTTGGAATTTGTCCTTAATGGTGAGCAGTCAAGATTTTCTAAGCAGGTTTAACAAGTGATCGTAGCTAAAGGAGCTCAAGTGTTTCGATTAGTTTGTTATAACAAGTTTGTAAAGTTGTTTAAATAGCTCATATAGATTTATAGAGTTGTACAGTTGGGATTTTGTAAGCCTTAACACTTAACAAGTTGTTGAGTGTGGCGGTAATATCTCCGATTTAAGTGTATGCTTCCGCAATTTTATTCAAAGGTTGTTTATTTTTCCTTTATTTCTTATTTATTATTAGCTAGTTAATCGGGGGTGTTACAGGGTCGGGTCAAGTTTGGGTCGGGTCGGGTCAATCTTCGGGTCCAATTTTCGGGTCAACTTCGGGTCGGGTCATATTCGGGTCGATGCATTGGGTTAAATTCAACTCTGTATATATATTTATATATTTTTTGACGATAAACTCACTATATTTATTAAGGCTCCTTTTTTAATGGAATACAGTAATTGTTTCACTTTAGATTATTTTGTAATTTCATTTGGTATTGAACATTATTTTATGTACGCATTATTATTGTACTATTTTTTTTTCTAGATTTGTGAGAATTGTGACTTTTATTTTGAGCTTTAGTTAATTTTTTTTAATCTTATGGACAAACTCCGTAGAATAGTCATTAAATTTCAATCTTTTTACGAATTTTTAATAACTTATAGAGATAAAAGGCCGAAGAAATCGAGAAAAGTAATGCTCAAAATCGGTAAATTACTTACACTGTTACACATTACAGATTAATAAATAAAAATTAAGTCAGTTTGTTGCAGTTTTTTTCTATTTTAGTTTGCTCAGGTCAAGTCTTTAGCTTAAATAAGTTCTGGTCATTTAAGGTATAAGATAATTTGGTTCGGGTCACTTTGGGTTTCGAGTCTATTTGGGTCAATTAATTCAAGTTAAAGGTTGGGTCACTTTGGGTATCGGGTCAACTTCGAGTCTCGGGTCATTTCGGGTTTCGGGTCAAGGTCGGGTCAATTCCACTTCGAGTCGAGTATGGGTCGGATCGGGTTGGTTCGGGTTTTGGGTCAATTTCGGGTCGATTTCGGGTCATGGGTCGGGTCATTCGGGTCGGGTCATCGGGTCTGGGTCAGGATCGCCAGGTCTAGTAGCAGCTAGGACATGCAACACTTGCATCGTCCAGCCACCACCAAGCCCAAAAATGCCTGAGCTGCTTCGCCGTGACTAAGCAATCCGTCGAGCCACATGCAGCTCCAGCCGCAGCCGCGGCCAGCCACGCAACCAGAATGCCCAGCCACGCCACCAGCCCGAACAGCAGCTTCGTGCTGCCCCTCCCCTAGCTCGGCCATCCTTACTGCCCTCCGCCCTACCTAACCACCGGAGCAGCCACTGTGGCCAACCAGCACACTCAATTGCTTGATTGTTTTTTTTTTTTTTAGTTAAATTAATTTCACAAATTTTGTAAAACTAATTTGGTGATCTAATTAAATTAAACATAAACTCTTTTATGCCTAATTTAAAAATTAATCCAAATTCTCTATTTCAATTAATTTAGGGCTTTCATAAAATTTTATCCTTAATTCACATAAAACTTTTTTACATGAATTAATTAATCACACCAAACACTTTTAAGTATGAAAAATAGATCAAATCATATGAAATTGACACATTAAATTCGAAAAATTAGGGTTCATAACACTGCAAAATTTTCGAAAATTAATTAGGGCTTTAAGGTTTAAAATAATTCGGCTAAGGCATAGAAAATAATTTAGCAATTAAATCATATTTAAACAATTCCAAAACTTTAAATCTCCATTTAAAATAAAGATTGAACCATAATTAGATTATTCTCCCTCTTAATTGAATTAAAATTTGTGGACATCAAAGATTTATGATCAATATGCGTAAATGCAAGAGGCTAACTAATACCACTGTAGGGACTTAGGTACTTTAATGCGGAATTTCACGAATCATATTCGTTTGCACCTAAACAGGATCTACAAGCATAACACATAAAGAATCACATAATACATACCTTTGACGCGTGATTTCCACAAGCAATTGACTATCAATTAGGGAGATAATAGAGCCCCAAGCGTTGCTCCTCTACTTAGTCCACGAGATAGGATTGAACCTCCACTACTGCTAGGTAGTTGGGTACAAACACTTCGAACCACCTTCTACCGAGAGGGGAGGAGAAAACCGACCACGAACAACCACCACACCACAACCGTGCACCACCTTGCACAAGGGGCCGTACGGTTGTACGGATGGGAAGAAGAGGAGTAAGGAGAGAGATTGCGTGAGGCTAGGGTTTGGTTGCTAGCAAGTCTATTCTCAATTAACTGCTCAAGTGTGTTGTATATCAAACCCTAGGCAAGGCCTCTATTTATACATCATATGTATGATTAGAGTCCAAACCAAGCCCACAATATTCCCTCTTCAATCCCATATGGTCGGCCACTCCATGAGGCCCAATAATGGGCTTTTTTCTTTTGTTCAATCCATCACCCTTTTGTGTGACCTTATAGGTTCCATTCTATTGGGCTTTTGACTATTTGACTAGCCTAAAGATCATTGATCATGTCTAGCAACAGATAATGACGACCCAAAGAACGAACTTAATTATCTCCATAAGTTGATTCATTATATATCTAGTAATTGCACTTGACGAAGACATAAATCCTTCAATAACATGTTGAGAAATTTAAACTAAAGTAATAAATAAATGTAATAAACCAACAAATTATTATCAAATTTAATAAGATTAAAGTATTACGGAGTATTAGTATACATACTTTTTTTTTTTTGAGGAAATAGTATACGTACAATCTATTCAGTTAAAATAACCAACAATAATGTTTAATTTCTTATATATTAGATGTACAACCTTGTCATTTAAAAGAGAACGATAAAAAGAGAATGAGAAATTGTCTTTTAGGTTATTATGATTGATAGAGGAGTGATTGAATTTAAACAATTGATAATTACTACTTTTTAGCTTGATTGAAAGATGACTAACGTAATTTATGGAGTGTTTTTTATTTTATCCCAGGATTTAGATAAAAAAAATTTATTAAGTGAAACTTGCCTCACCAATGACTTAATTAATTATAATAATATCATCAAAGTAGTTACTGATATCATCCAAGTAATTAACCATGTCATTCAACTAATTAACCATGTCATCCAGCCTAGACATTAAAGATGTTATCCAAGTAGCTACTCATTATAATTCAAGTAGTTACTGATATTATCCAAATGATTAGCCACACAAAGTCTTATATGTGGCTGGCCACACGGTGTGGCCATCCATCATGAGGGTTACATCGTTAGTGTTATAGGGGTTACTCGTTCAATTTTACAGGGGTTACTTTCACTACAAGAAATGAGCCAAATACCGATGTTTAAAAACCATCAGTAAACATGCCAAAAACCATCGGTATCACATTTACCGATGGTTGCCATCGGTATTTGGCCATCGGATAATAATACGTCGGAAAAACAAGAAATACCGATGGAAAAGCCATCGGTAAAAGTAATATCGATGGTTTTATCGATGGCAAAACAACGTCAAATTTTTTTTTAGTACTGATGGCAAAAGCCATCGGTATTTTTTTACCGGTGGAAAAAAAAGCCATCGGAAGTTTGTAATAAATTTTTTTAAAAAAAAACAATACCCCCACCCCGTCCCCCTACCCACCCCATACCCCTTACCCTTACCCTTACCCTTACCCCCTACCCCAATACGCCCCTAACAACCTTCCACCGCCACCTAAACCACTCGAAAGATAGGAGAGAGAAAATAGAACGTGAGAGGAGAATTAAGGAGATAGGAGAAGAGAAGAGAGGAGGAATGTGAGAGGAGGGGAGGAACATGAAAGGAGATAAGAAGATAGGAAATGGAAAGGTGTTATAGGAGAGGAGAGAAGAGCAGAGAGAATAGAGAAGGAGAAGAAGGGAAGAATAGAGGCGGAAGAGGAAATTAGGGGGCTGATAGGGTTTGTTAATCAAAAATCTAGTTTTCAATTTTTTTTAAATTTTTTTTTTAAAAATTATCGATGGCTTGTAGCCATTGATAAAATACCGATGGTGTAAAGCCATCGGTATTTATTTTGTACCGAAGGCTAAAAAGCCATCTGTGGAAAAAATATTTTTTTTTCAGTATGTTTTGTGTGAGGCTGCCATACCATGTGGCCACTTGAAAAAGAACAAAGTAACCCGTATAACATTGACCGAGTAATCCTTGTAATATTGACCAAGTAACCCTCATAACACTGTCAAACACTACTAAAATAAGCTCATTTACCGATGGAAAATACCGATGGCCAATAAAATCCATCGGTAATAAAATAATTTTTCGATGGTTTTTTCAAGCCATCGGTATTTTGAGAAACATCGATGGCCTAACCATCAGTATATTTTTTCTAATAGCTTTCTTCCATCGGTAAATTATTTCTTTTTTTAAAAAAAAACACAAATTCTTATATGTGGCTTGCTCACACCGTGTGCCCAACCATTATAGGGGTAGCTTTGTTAGAGTAATAGGGGTTACTTGGTCCCAGTATTAAAGGGGTTACTTCGTTAGTGTTACAAGGTTACACAGTCAGTATTATAAGGGTTACTCGGTCAGTGTTATTGAGTTACTTGGTTAGTGTTATAAAGTTACTTATTCTTTAATAAGTGGCTAAACGATGGGGCTAGCCACACACAAGACGGCTGATTAATTATATTATCCAGCTTAGACACTTAAAGATATCATCCAGGCAATTAATGCATGATATTATCCAAACAATGAATGATATATTTAGACTTACAAATAAAAGATATCATCCAAACAATAGCTATGTCATCCATTCAATCAATCACATCATCCAAACATTAAAAGAAAAATATTATCTAAATAATTAATCATATCTTCATGCAATTTTATGAAGGAAAAATTGCCAAAAATAATCTCAACTTTGCTCCATTCGTCCATAATAATCCCAACTTTCGATTATTTTTTAATAATCCCAACTTTATACCCCATTAATTTTAAACATTCCCAAATGACTTGAAAGCGGCTAAAAAGGTTAACATTTGTGACTTGGAATTAGTTGGACACGTGTCGTGTAATACCCGAATATTTTATGATTTTATATAATATACTTTATAAGAAATATATTTATTTGTTTTTATTTATTAAATAACTATCTTAATTGCATAAATTTATTTTAGAGTTCGAAAAGTTTTAAACACCTATTTAAATACAATTTAAAGCGTACATAAACTTTTTAAACCCTAAAAATATTCTTAACTCTCAAAAGATATTTTATTTCAAAAATAAAATTAAAAAAAAAAAGTCGTCGTTTTCCTTTGGCTTTACGTGAAACCAACTAAACCAAGATTTCATTTTTTTTTCTCATCATCATATCTAATGTTTAATATGATGATGATGATGATGATGATTTACATGGAATAGAAAAGCTAGGCAAATTGCAATATCACTTGATATAATTTTTGCCTTGAATATTGTTATTTCATTGTACTTTGTCGAAGGCAATCACACCATCATCTTTTAGAGTTGTAATCACACGATCTTAATTCTTGGAGTTGTTTGATTATAGATTATTGTTTTTATTAATTGTACTTCGTATTATTATGTGTAAATTGTATGTTCAAGATTTATATATATGTGATTAAAGTGTTGTATTATATGATTTGGTATTAATTGATTGCATTATTTATGCTAGGGTTTTTAATGTTGTTGTTATAAGGACTACTGTTCTTGAGGTTTTAGGATTATTAATGCAAAGTATTATTTTTTAGGTTGTGAGTTAATTAATTTTGGGTACTAGTATTAGCCATATAAGAGTTGAGATATTTATGAATTGAATATTTTGTCATATATAAATTGGAAACTTGTGCCAATATTGAGATATTATTTATTATCATGTGAATGATTATTTGATCGAAGTATGAGATCAAAAGGTTGAGAATTATTATTTTATTCTTGGTTTGAGGCTCGGCATTATAGACCTTAGTCCTAGGCATGTTGGTAAGGAGATGATAATCATGAGTTGAAAATGAGATATAATCTTTATTATTTATTTTTTCTATGGTCCCCTAGACCCCTACAATGGGAATTGACCCATATATGGTCAGGTTCAAGGTGTTTTTCTGGTTATTGAGAGTATTCAAGTTTTTATACTTGTTGGTTTATTATTCGAATTACCCTTGTCCAAGGCTAGGTATAAAACAAAGAGCGTGGCACATTTATGGGACAGATGAGTTGAGTGAAGGATTGTATTATTATTCGAGGTTGAGTTGACAAAGGTTATTTTTCAGAGTACAATGTGTAATGTAGTTTGAATTACATTGTTTAATTGAGCTAGTATTGTTAATTATTCCATTATTCTTTATATTTTGATATGTAATGATTACTCAACTTTTTGCTGACGTGTGTGTGTGTTTCTTTGTTGTGCTATTTGTATTTGCGGCCATGTTTTTTTCTTATGGTAGCCCTGCGACGATTTATTTTGGAATTTGTCCTTAATGGTGAGCAGTCAAGATTTTCTAACCAGGTTAATCAAGTGATCGTAACTAAAGGAGCTCAAGTGTTTCAATTAGTCTGTTATAACAAGTTTGTAAAGTTGTATAAATAGCTCACTTAGATTTATTGGGTTGTATTGTTGGGATTTTATAAGCCTTAACACTTGACAGGATGTTGAGTATGGCGGTGATACCTCCGATTTAAGTGTATGCTTACGCAATTTTGTTTAAAGGTTGTTTATTTTTCCTTTAATTCTTGTTTATTATTAAATAGTAAATCGGGGGTGTTACATTGTTGGGCTTCAGAAAATCCGAATTTCCGCGGAACAAAACCCGACCCCAAGACCCGCTCACAATTAATATAACTAAAAGACATAAATAACAAGATAGAGTGAAAAGACCATCTTACCCTTGACGCGTGCTTCGCTCACACCACGGAGCTCTTACTTGAAAAGCCAAGTCTTGCAAGTGCAAAGACCTCCTACGGTATCCACCGACAACCCCACCCGAATGGTCTCTTACTCGGAGTTTAGCCGAGTCTGACCAAAAACAACTTCTCGAGTATTATGTGAACTTAAAGATTTTCTCTCAAGTGGAGTTGCCTTTTTGAGTTCCTACTCAAGTGATTTTCTCCAATTCCCAAGGTGGGTATTTATAGAGAATGTCATATGAGGATTCCACTCTCCCATCAATGTGGGAGAGTTGATAAAATCAATTTTCTTATTTAATTTTTAAATCAAAAATAAAAAGAAATCCCAAACAAATAATTAATCAACAAGTGGCAATCATAGAAGGAGAGGGTAGGTGAGGACCATAAGGGGAGGGGACCGTTTCTTTCCTCCCCAAGCTTCCCCAACCGCCACTCTCACACTCACCCGGAACCAACTGAGCTGCAACACGTGGCGCGCCCAGCCTTGGGTGCCAAGGCAGCCTAGCTGGTGCCTAGGCCCTAGGCTGGGCTGCTTGGCTGGTCGCTAGCAAGCGCAGCCCAGCAAGCATGCCTTGCTTGCTAGCAGGCCGCTGTTGGGTGTTGCTTGCTTGGCACGCCAGCAACAACATGCTGGGCTCGCACCAGCCCGCACATGCGCGCAGCAAGCCACACACGCAATGTGGGTTGTTGCTGCTGCTTGCGTGGGGCTGGTGCTGCTAGCATTGCGCCAGCAGCTTGCTAGCCATGTGCACCCAGCACTCTAGCCTTAGTGCGGTGCGCATGCTAGCACCATTGCCCCTAGCACTCGGTTTGCTCGGGGCATTCCGATGCTAGGGTATTTTGGTAATTGTTGATTAATTATAGATTTTACCGTCTCATCTTTTTATTAATTCGACTCGACTTGCGACGCTCGGTCTCGACGCTCCTAGCTCGATTTCCGACGTCTAAATTCATAATACTCAAGCGACTCATTAATTCCTTCCAGATTAATTCGTTGTATCGGATCATTAGTTGCTTGGGTGTGACCCGAAGGGTTCAGTCAAGATTAAGTTGTAATATTAATTATAGATTAATATTACTTATCGGAAGCGGCCTCCAAATAGGCATTCCGATCACTTGACCTCACTGAATAATTAGCTTTTAATAATTCTGAACCCTCTATCGGAATAATACACTTGTTTGAAGGACAACATTCCTATCATACATGTCACCACATGATAGGCCAAAAAAAATTAAAAAAAATATTTATAATATAAAAAAAAAACACCGGCAGCCAGAGCCATCTTCTCCCTCTGACCCTGCCAGCGCCCGATGAACCCAACCATCCCGGCGACACACCTATCCCCATCTCTAAGCACGACAACCCTTAACTCGTCGTCGAACCCACCAACCCTTATGACCCAGCTATCCCTATCCTTACCCACGATAACCCCACCGGAGTTGTGGCCGGATCAGGAGAGGAAGGGAGGGGTGGGTCGGCAAACCAGAAGCATAATAGCTCACTTGCGAGCATCTCCGACAAAGCAAAAGTAGCAATTCAAATTCTTTATTTTTCCATAGCGTAAGTGATGCGATGAATCGATTGAGCTGTCATAGCGTGGCCAAAATCGAGGAGATGAAGGGAAGGGGTGGCCAAAATCGGGGAGAGGAAGGGAAGAGGTGGCCGGATTCGAAGAGGGGAAGGGTGGAGATGACATGGGTTGCCGCTTGCCAGGGTGGCAGTGGCTGCCGCCTACCAAGGCTTGGTTTTGTTTTTGTTTGATTTTTTCTTTTATTAATTTTAAATTTTATTTTTTTAGACCAATCATGAGTAAACATGTGTCTGATAACTTGTAATAGCAAGTTGGATGACTTGTAGGGACCATTTAAAATGATCGGGGTATAAATCTTGGATTATTAAAAAATAATCGAAAGTTGGGATATTTTAGGCGAATGGAGCAAAGTTCGGATTATTGTGGGCAATTTTTTCTTTTATGAATGATATCATCTAGCCAATTTAATAATACCATCTAGCAAAAACACTAAAATACATTATTGATACAATTAATTATATCATTAAAATAATGAGTGACATCATCTAACAAATCAATCATATCATCCAGCCTATACACTAAAAGATATCATCCATACAATTAATAATCATATCATTTAAACAAGAAATAATATCATATAGTCCACAAATAATCTTTTGTAACAAATTTAAATTTCTTTTTCACCTCCAAATTTTTTTATTTGTAAAAGCAAATAACCAATCAAATAATCCAAACAAATGTAAATTTAAATTATAAAGTTTAAATACGAGTAGAAATTCTAAAATTTAAAATCCTTTGCAACTTATTAGCAACAACCAGATTGTTTTCTTTAGCGACTACAACTTCACCAGCAATCTTAAGATATATATACAACAATATGTCTATATATGTTCTTTAGGATATTTGTAAGATCCACATAAAGTGGCCCACAATTGCACTTTAACCCACAGTTCTAACCTTCTTGTTACAACATAGATTTTGATGATAACAATTTTTCAATGTCGGCAACTCTTAGGTGATGGATTGTTCCTCCTTTAAGATGGTGGTCATGGTAACACTTAGAACACATGGAAGAATTTCTTTGATGATGCTTAGAGCATTAAAATCGATAAGGAATGTCATTTTGTTAGCCCTCATATCCTAAAAGGATCCTTTTACCAAAAGGATTATTTAAGTTATGCCTTTCGGTGGAAATGATATGTTTCCTAGGCTTTTGTCCCATTGTTGACTCAATATTGAAATTAAAAAAAAAAAAAAAAAAAAACAGTGTTAAAGAGCAAAAGTAACAGCATTGTGATGCCACTTGTCAAGATATGAGTGCTCCTGTATTTTTATGTGGTTGTAAAATTTATAATGGAAAAAATAATATTGGTGTTGGAAATATTTAAGAATGAGGATGAGAAAAAATGATAAAGAAAGTGGAAAATGATGTGGAGAAAAGAGAGTGTAATGTGTCAAATGGAAGAAAGGAGAGAGAAAATAGGAAAGGATATATGCTTCCTTCCCATTGTTGATGCTCTTAGGTGACGACGATGATGGGAACAAAGGAATGACTCCGTAAAAGAAGACAGGGGTTAGATGAGAGAGAAATTGATAGTGGGAATTAGGGGAATTGGAGTTGGTGTATGTGACCTAATCTGTGTTTGGAAGTAAAAGATTATTAGTGTGAAGGTGAGGGTTGTCTCCCAATGGTTAAATCAAGCTAGGGTCATCTTAATCATTTTGGAGGCCTTGTTCTAAACTTAAAATTTGGGCCTAATGAAAAGTACTCCGCATAATTTTATTTTACGCATGACGGTAATTCTATAGCTATGCACGGTTCTTTTGGTTCTTCCTTAAGCCCTTTATAAATATTACAATGATTTTCAAATTATTTTTCAATTCCCAAAATTAATTTGAGTAGATATTTCTGGTTATCAAAGAAGATAGGGTTTGAAAGGAAATTTAGTGATGAAAGAATTTTTAACCAATTGTTTGATAAACCGAAAATTAAGGGGGTTTAATTGTGGAAAAATCAAAATTAATTTCTCCATTGAAAGTTGACAAGATAAAGTCGTATCACCTAGTAAAAAAATAATTCCTAAGAGTTCAACTATGCAGATAGGGAAGAAGGGTCGAACCACAGGGAAACAAGTCTTCCTATTCCTAATTAATTAATATAATCTAAATTATAGAGTAACTAAATTATAGATATGATGAAATTATACTAAAGGAGATAAAAGTAGGGAGAAATCAATTAATAAAAGCCTAGGGTATAGGTTCACCAATAAACAATATTGCAGGGTAAAACATAATAATCAATCATCAATGCATCAACTAATTAGATCATAAAGGGCTTTCGCTACGTATTACAATCACATAGTTAATCTACCGGTATTAAATCTCATCTCTCGAATCTCGACTTAACCATTTATAAATTAGTCTGCCTATTGAAACTAAGCCTAAACATCAATTCTCATCTCTTGAATCAATATTGCATGACTCATACAAATTAAATCTAGCCAAATCTAATTGCATAACATTAAATCAATCAATAGGAAATTAATCAAGCATTGACAATCAACAATAATGAATTGCCTCTTCATATTATTTATGGATCCCCATAACCTTAGAATTAAACTACTCTCACATATTTAAATCTAAACTAATCAAAGCAAATAAACAAGGCATGATGAATTAAAGAAATTAACTTACTGAAATTAATAGAGAAGAAATCGTTACCAAAGTTAACGGAAATAATGAGTTGAATTAAGGAACAAAGTTGTAGAGAGAGAAAACAAGAGAGAAGTTTAAACTTAAGAGAAGATTAAACTAATGAAAGAAAGATAAAACGAATCAAAACAACTAAAAAATGTATTTATACAAAGCCTCTAAAAATCCTGATTAGAAACTAGGTAAAATTGTCGGAAATACTCCTCAAAGATACGCGCCCGGTCGGGCGAAGCACCACCCGGCCGGGGCCCGCCTTTTTGTCTCTGAAGCTTCTCTCGCGCCCGTCTGGGCGCGAGCTCGGGGAAGAGTGCTTCTCTTCTTCATCCGCCCCGCCCGGTCGGGCGCGCCTTCGGGCGAAGACCCTTGAACCGGGCAAGCTAGCTTGGGCACTTCTTTGGACTTGATTAGGCTTCGAACCTTAGCCCAACTCGGATTTCCTCTTTTGGGACTTGATAACTCGGTCCAATGCCTCGGTATCTCATATGTCGAGCCCTTAATCACCGGTTTGATGACTCTAACCGGCCTTAGGCTACGAAAGGTGGTCGTGCTCCTCCAATGCTCGTGGTTGCTCTAAATAATCCCGGGAAAATGCTCCAAATGTGCAATTCCCTACAAAACTCAACCAAAACTACGAAAACACTAGAAAACACAAATTAGTAATAAAAGTGGCTCTAAAGAGCCAAAAGCACTACTAATTATGACCAAGGGACGGGGGTAAAACTCTATATAAAATGGACATATCAAAAGTAATCAAGAATTAAGAAAACTCCATTTAAAGTAATTCTAATCTTCTTGCTGGTGGCAGTGAAGCTAATAATGCTTCTCGTTCTTCCTTTTCTTCTCCCATTTCTACGCGTGTCGTTTCTCATTCTCTGAATGATGGCACCTCATTTATTCATTATTTTTCTCTCTCCTTTGATCGATCTGTGAATTCCCTTTTGTTTGTTTGTCTTAAATTTTCGATTTTATAACTGGGTTTGTTTCTGATTGTTTGTCCTTGTTGGCCTCGATGTTGCTGCACATCGTCGCCTTCCATTTTTCACTCACTTTGATCACGAATTGTTCAATTACTAAATGTTCATTTTGTTTCTAGAAAATGTTTATTTTTATAGTGCGGGATCAGCTAAAAAATTGCGGTGAAAAAAGTCAAACATAATTTGTTTTTTAAAGTTAAGGCTGGGCTTCATATAAATAATGGGCCCTCAAAGTTTGAGGCCCTGTGCTAAGGATCTGTTTGCACAAGCCCTTAGCCGCCCCTAGATTAGGTTTGCCTCAACCAACACTTTTATTTTATTTTATTTTTTTAAACAACCCAATACTTTATGTTAAGGAACATATTAGTATTTCATTTGATAATATTTTTGGAAAAATGGAAACTAATAATCCCACCTTTACCATTTTTGCTCAAAACAATTCCACCTTCAAATAATCTGGAAATAATCTCACCTTTAACCCATATTTGCTCAAAACAAGCTTTTTACTAGTTTTTAAAATTGGTAACCTGTTTTAGAAGGTGACTTGCCACGTGTCACCTTTTAATTGGTTTTTGTTATTAATTTAAAAGACTAGAAAATAAATGAATCCCTCTTTGCCCTCCCCTCCCCCGCCGGAACCAGCCGCCGTCCCCTTGCCGAAGCTAACCCATTAAAGATGTTGAGCATACTCTGTGTTATTCTCCATTAAAGTGGCATGTCAGCTTTCTCTCCTCCATTTAAGCGGCTTAAAAGTGGTTCATTTTAGGTTAGGGTTGGAGTGCAGGTAGGAGTTCAGTTTGGGTGGTGCTTCACGGGGTGTTGGGTGAGAGGGGGTAGGCTTTGTGTGGGTTTTGTCGGCAATCGTCGAGTCAAAGATCACAAAATTTCCACGCTTCTTCACGCACTATGCTGGATCTTTCTTCTTCATATACAATTTCTCCTTTTATTTTTTAAAATTATTTAGTAAAGTAATTTTTATGATTTCATTTTCTGCCATAGTTATTGATTTTATTGAAATTGAATGTTAATGTTTTTAATTTTGATTTTGATTTTAGCTTTGTTAAACTAGATAGATTTTGAGTTCATACTTTGTGGTATTACCATTGCGAGAACTCCGGTGGCAACAATTCACTCAATTCCATCCACAAATTGACGCGAGAGGAGAAGCAAAGCAGTGGAGGATGTCGCGTGGGTGGCTGGGTTGTCGAACTTAGGAGGTTAATGTGTGGCTGGGTGGTAGGTTTAGGGGGTTCATGGTCAAGTGAGAGGGAGTGTGGTTAGGAGTTTCAGGGTGGAGGTCTGGTGGTGGTTATGGAGGTTTGATGGTGGTGATTATGGTGGAGTTATTATTAATGGTTAGGGAGGTGGGAGATAGAAGGAGAAATTTAAAAAATTATAATTAAATAAAAAAAATTAACCTGTTAAATAGGTTGTAGGTAAAAAAGATCATTTTGAGCATATCAGGGTTAAAGGTGGAATTATTTCCACATTATTCGAAGGTGGGATTGTTTTGAGCATAAATGATAAAGGTGGGATTATTAATTTCCATTATTCCTAATATTTTCTCTTACGAAATCTATTCACTATTACTAAAACAAAATATTATGACATCATTAAGGGACACATGTCAATTTCTTATTAAAAATTTTCCCGCCTAAACTATTTTTGACATCATCCTTTTTTTTTCCTCCTATATTTCAAAATTAAATAAATACAGTGCTTCTTTCAAAATTAATTAATAAGATTATGATTTTTTTTTTGAATATAAAATTGACAACTATTTAAACAAATAATGGCTATATTAATCCGTGCAACGCACGTAACTAAACTAGTTTGATAATATTTCGTTAGATTAACTCAATTAGATGAACTGAACATAGCTCGTCAAAGAAAAAGGGAAAATTTGCAAATTGCAGCCATTTAAAAAAAAAATACAAATTATAGTCCAAAAGTTCATATAAATTGTAAATTGCAACCCGATTCAACTTTTTCATCGGTTTACAAATCGAAAAATCTTCTATTAAGATTTTAGGGGCCATTTTAGCTCTTAGGGTTCGAATTGAGCTCGAAATTAGCAAAAAAATAACGCAAGTGCCTCGTTTTGCGTAGTAAAAATGTGTCAATTTGTGGAAAACTGTAAAAATGAGACACCTACGTTATTTTTTGCTAATTCAGAGCTCAATTCGGGTCCTTAAGGCCTAAAATGACCCCTAAAACCTTAAACGAAGATTTTTCGACATGTAAACCGATGAAAAAGTTGAATTGGGCTGCAATTTACAATTTATACAAACTTTTGGGGTGCAATTTGCAATTTTTTTTAAATGACTGCAATTTGCAAAATACGAATTTTAAATGGTTGCAATTTGCAAATTTTCCAACAAAAAGCTTTAATAAACCTCACATTAAATTTTTACTTGCTTGTACAAGTCACTATAAAGTGCAATACACTTGTCCTCTTTAAAAACGCCTTGCAAATGGCGGAAGCAAAAGACTCAATTCCAATTCCAATGGCTACTGCAGCGGCAGCAGCTCCGCGCTCTTCTCTCTCTCCTCCCGAAGTTGAAATGCAACTTCACGTAATCAATCGTCAAAAACTCGTCAAATCTCTTCAACAACACCTTGCTGATTCCAATCGTCCAATTCAAGGCATCGTACTCCTTCAGGTATATAATTAATCAATCAATCATTTAATTCTCTTCAATTCTAATTTTTCCCTAATTTTATGTTAATTTATGTATGAGATTGATCAAAATAAGTTTCTGCCATTAATTCGATTGTGTTTTCTGTGTTGTTAGGGTGGAGAAGAGCAGAATCGTTATTGCACCGATCATACTGAACTTTTCCGGTTAATTTACTGATTTTTACTATGGATTAGGTGTATAATTAATTTTCTTATTATGTTTTTCTTCGTATTTCGACCGTTCTGTATTAATTTCATCATTTGGAGTGTCATGAACTCATAATTGTCCATGCACAAGTTGGTTAAGGGGTGATACTCGAGACCAAATCCCGTCTACATCATTCGCCCTTGTGACTCTCTCTTCCAAAAATTGATATTTTAATAATTAATGGTATATAGAGAGGTGAATCTAACAAGATCACTAGTAATTATATTTTACACATAATCAACAAAAGATCAAGATGGTGAATGATGAGTATGTGAATAGTGTAAAAGTTCAAATGATGCAATTAACAAATATGAATTTATAAGTTGTGCTAAATGTATGGGATGAAGATAAACCTATCAATTTATGATTGGTGCGGAAATGTGGATGTTCTTACCTTTTATTGCTAGTGGTGCTGGATATCCGACTAGATGATTGCAGAATTTATATTAGCAGTTGCACTGCGAAGTTTTTGTGTCAATATTGTCAATTTGGGTCTGTAGGATGTCATGAAATTTTTGCTTAAATATTTTGATTTTCGGAGCTTTTAACAGCCAGCAAAAAGTAAATTCTGTTCGCTGTTTAAGCAAAAGTGTTCAAGTGTAAAACTGCTCTTGGGAATGAGTTAGTCCTGCATAATTTGACTTATACCAGTAATTTTTTTTTTTCCCCTCTCCTGTTGCTCAATGTTAAAATGTTAAGTTGACTTGATGAAATTCTGGGTTCACTGTAAGAATAAGAAGATGCATCTTTATCTTGTTTCTGTATTTGTTTAAATTCCTCTACTTGACAACAAATTCTCATGACCTGCTCGTTTTTCACTTAAGAATAGCAAGTTTTGTATTTGTTTTTGATAGATTGTTTGGATCACATACATGTGTGGTTCTTTTTGTAATACATTGATATTGGCATTTACATTGTGCTAAGCTTACACTAAGACCCTTAATTTCCAAGAGCAATTCTCAGTTACAGTGTACGACTTTGTTAAATTATATGTGTGCAAATGTGCAATTAAGCTTTCTTGAATCCATCTTAGTAATAAGTCTCTACATTTAGTGCTCCGTTCATCCTTACAATTTGCATGTACAATATAAGAAGTCCTGTTCATAATTCAGATACTAAGTCGGTCTTTGTTTTCTTATGTCAGACAGGAGAGTTATTTTGCTTACTTATTTGGAGTTAGGGAGCCCAGTTTTTATGGAGCTGTTGTAAGTTGTTCTCTCTCTTCCCTCCTCCTTGTTTCTTTTTTCCATACACCTCTCCATGTATCAAATTTTTTTCTTTATGTTAGTTCTTTACATCCTTCATGAGTGGGGCGGGGATGAGGGAGGTTTGGCAGGTGATGGGGAGGGGATGGGGATAATAATTGTTGGGGCGGGGATGGAGGGAGATTTGGTGGGTGATGGGGCGGGGATGGGGATAAAAATTGTACCAGCCACGGTTGATGGATTAGGTTTGGCTTTTAGACTCGCCTCGTCCGCCCTGGCCATCCCCGCAAAAATAATTTATATAAATCCAAGTTAATCATTAAGTCTCATTTTGGGAGTGTTTTCTAAGAGCAGATTATGGCCTTTGGGCATCAATACACTTACGCCAATGATGCTCAATAGGGTAGGAAATGGCTCGTTACGTGTATTAAACACATAAAAAGGCTTAGGCTAGTGGCATGTTGGCACTAAGAAAGGATTGTGTCATTTCTGTCATGGTATCAAGCCTTCATACTGAATTGTGGACTATTAATGACACTTGAAATTAACTCATTGTCTTGGGTGGACTTCAGGCTGCTATGATATACAATAGCTTGATTATCATAAATGGCATTAAATAGGAAGAAGATTATGAATTTTGATTAATAAACTGAATTACAACACTTTTGTATGATAAATCCACTTTCGAGAGGTGGATTCTCTCACAATTTAGCCTTCTAAAGTTAATCCAAAACATTCAACCATATTAAACATGCTTATCTCTCTCTTATTAGTTCTATTTATAAGGTATTTCCCTTACAAATTAACTATCTCCTAACAACATTATTATAACTCTAATCCCTAAGTTGCCCTTCTTCCCTAATATCAGTTCATTGCACAAGCAAGGGAATAGTAGTGTTAGGATTTGTTATCTTCACTTGAAATAAGGTGATCTGGTCTGATTATAATAAGGTATTGACTGGTCTGAATTTTAATTTGGTGTTGCCATTTTTTTTAATTACTGGTGTGATGTGATGGACTTATTTGACTAAACTTTTGACCATATTTTTACACTAATCTATAAGGAAAATTAAAATATCAAATTGGATCTTGTTAGATTCATTTCATCATGTACTTCTCACATATGTAATTTTTATAATATTTTAAAGACGCAATTAAAGATATATATTAAGCAACAAGTAAACGAGATTTAAAAGGCTTGACTGGTCTGATCTGAAAATTTCTGGTCTAAGTTGATTCTGACAAGAATAAGTAACAAGTATCTGAAATACAAGTCCGTATTGGTTCAATTCTAGGTGATTGATGAAGGGCTGGAGGTGTGTGTGATAATGGTCTATTAGATGAAGCTGCTGGCAGCAGTGATTTACTTAGGAAGTCTCAACATGGCTGCAAAGGCGTCATAATAAAACACATATAAATAGGAAGGAAAGCAAACTGGTTCACCAATAGATGGAGAAAGCATGCCTCCGCATTGATTTTTATTTTAGTACACCATCAAATTCCTTATTTTGGGACACCTGTGTTTCCTTTTTTTTTTTTTCCTCCTAATGATATACAGAGTAATACTACTCTTGGGTGGTATCCTGATTTTTGAATGAAGATGAGAAAGCAATTCCGCACTTGTTGACATTCCAACTATCACCTTTCAGTGCATTAAGCTTCGAAATCAAAGTTAATAAGATTTATAGTGTGCTTGGTTATTTGTAGATGAAGATTCAAGACAACAAGATTCATTTTAATTTTGACATTCATTTACTTTTATTGGTAGAAATTGTTGTAGGATCTCACTTTTTTTTTTCTTCTTGCATTATCAATCTTAATGATCAATTGATCATTATTCATTATTATGACTATTCCTATCATATACAATTGTTTGGACTTGCTTGCAAATGCGTTGTTTTTCCTTTATTCATTTTTATTTGTAACTTTTCTCAAAAAAAAAAAAAAAAAAAAAAAAAAATCATTTGTAACTCATAACAAGTTAGTTTAGTTAGCTTTTCTGTTGATACTAATACTTGATCATATTTGATTGGCAAGGATGTTGCCACAGGAAAATCTATCTTGTTTGCTCCACGTCTCCCAGCAGAATATGCTGTTTGGCTAGGGCAGATCAAACCACTATCGCATTTTACGGTGAGAGCTTATGATTTTATCATTCTATTACACCTTTGGTTTTTACTATTCATGTCTTTGCTCATATCTTCTCGGTTTTGATCTTTTGCAGGAAAGGTACAAGGTTGACATGGTCTGTTATGTGGACGAGATGGAAGAAGTTTTGCACAGTCTATACAAGGGAGAAGATAAGTCTTTGCTGTTTCTGTTGCATGGGCTTAATACAGACAGTGGCAATTTCTCAAAACCAGCAGATTTTAAGGTGTCTATTATATCCCCCTCTTCCCCCATATTTGGCTGTTTCACATAGTTAGACCCCCTTGAAACTTGCATGATTGGTTACCTCAAAAAAAGAAACTAGCATGAATAATCCAAACCTTTCGAAATATTCTACAGTAGTTGACTTAGAATAGCACCAACAACATTTTCATTAAACTCTTGATGACAGCCTTTATTCTATTGCATTGAACTGTAAGGTTGAAATAGACCAAACTCTCATACCATTGAACCTCAAACAACTACTTGCAGACTGTTAAAAAAGACGATAAAGTTGCAAATTTAATTCACTGATAACCACGGGGGGAATTTTGGGACTAAATAGTATTTTGGATGTACATTCTTCTTGTAGGATATGATGACACTAAATACCTTGACATTCAACTTTCCATTAAGGCTCTGTTCTCCTCATCTTATTTTCACTTTTTTGAGTTTAATAAATTCATATATAAAAAAGGCTAACAAGTTCAAATACATTAAGGTAAGGGGATATGAGTTCTGTTCTAATAAGACCCAATTTTCAATAAGATAAGATAAGTGCTAATTACTTTAGATACTATAAACGCTAATAAGTTCTATTAAGATAAAATAAGCTAATATCAATGAAATTCTGAAGTAAAAAGGAAAATTCAAGACTATTATTTATTTATTTTTCTTTTCTTTTTTGCACCTATGAAGTTAAATACTCTCTTCGTTACTAAATTATTGCCTCGTTTCCTTATTTGTTAGCAGGTCCCAACAATGTCTAATTAATTTCCTATCCCACGTGCAAATGAACAAAATTACCTACTCATTTAAAATTGTGAAAGAAGGGGTTGATCAAGTCCTATATAAGCCTAGTGTTTGGTACATGTGATCACCTTCGTGTTGTTTATCTACTTTCTCTGTTCCTTTTTTTACTTATCACACTCGTTATTGCATAGCTTTAACCATCAATCCTTGTTTCTTAATAAATAAAAATTATAAAAAAAAAAAAAAGATTTTATTATAGTAAGGCATTTCTAAAAAGATCCCATTTAATTTTTTTCTTAACATTCAAATCTCAAAAATGGTCAAAGGAGAGTTTGTGAATAGTGCAATAGTCAAACTCGGTCAAGTATAAAGGAATTGAGGAAGTATAAAGAACGCAGGAAGTACTTAGGGCTAATTAGCAGAATTGTTTGAAGAAAAAAGATAAAAAAGGATAAATTTGTCAAGAAGTTGGATTTACATAGTTATGTAGCTCCTTATATTTTATGCTTGTTGCCGAGAAACACAATCTTGGGTAAGGCTTTACGAGGCTTTCTAGCTTTTGGTTCGCTTATCAGCACTAAATTCCAATGTTTTATTAGGGTTCATATTCATCAATCTGTATTAGGCTTGATAACGATTAAGTGAATTTGATAGGGAATTTGATAGTTTACTAACTACCTTAGGTCATGTTTTGCTCACATTACTTCCAACTTTTTTTTTAATTTTTTTTTTTAAATGTCCTATTAAGGGTTAATAAGTTTAGATAAGCTAAGTTCAAGGAATATAAAGGCTACCCAGTTCAAGTCATAGCTAAATTAAATTCTAACAAGTTCATATAAGTCCAGTTAAGTTCAAATTAATTTAGTTATCTGAAAATCAAGTGAATAGAATACACCCTTAGTAGCTAAAAGGGGTTATTGGTTCAAGAATCTCATTATTATATGTAGATAGTTTACACTTAATTCATTTGCTCATTTAATCAAAACATGTTTTCCTTTCAACACTTCAATTGTGGCTATAAATAATAATGTATTTAATAAATACATTATTAGACCTAGAGTTCTGCATTTTATGAGTTTAATTGATTTCTGCTCCTGAATTTGTTACACATTACTAGAACATGACACATTCCTAGCAACTCTTAAGCTCAACTGAATTGGTATGCCAATTGGTGCTCAATTCTAAAATTGAATGCTGCATTCGATCAATAATTCCACTACCTTGTTGAGGTCTATTAAGAGAAACAATTCCATATGTTAGTGTTAGGACAGTGCTACCTGGAATGTGTTACAGTATGGGTTAGAATTATCTTATTTCTGATGTTTGCATTATCAAAGCTGTCTTTCAGATTGTCAATGTTATTTGATCTGGCATGATGCTGAAATCAAATTGTTGTTTTGAAAATCAGAATTTTATGTTTTGAGTACTTTTGACTGCTTTATATACTAGCAAGTTTTTGATAGGTATATTCTTTACTTGTCAGGGGATTGAGAATTTCAAAACGGATCTAAGTACTTTGCATCCTGTATTGACCGAGTGCCGTGTTCTAAAGTCAAAGATGGAGCTTGACATTATCCAATATGCAAATGATATAAGCTCAGAGGCTCATGTCGAGGTATTGTTTTATCAGAGATATACATGTTTTGTCTCTGGAGGTTGCTATGCTTTTTGATCCTCTCTGGATGAAATCTTTTTGTAATGCAAAAAGAAAAAAAAAAAAAAATGATCAATGAATATAATCTAAGATAAAAATGTATGAAACCTTTGATGTATTAATGTATAATTTATTAGTTTTGGGAGTTGTTTTTATTTATTTGGATCATACTGGCTCGAGTCCTTCAAGATAGGCTGATCTTTGGTCTCAAGGACCAAAAAAATGAGGTGCTCTAAGCAATTTGTCTTTTTTGGCATGTTCAATAGGTTCTTATTCTTCAAGCATTAGTTTAATGCATCTACGCCTACTTAACCTTTGGAAGGATATACTGTGTGTGTCAACTCTTGGCCCCTGAAGACAAGTTTGGAGCATAAATAGTTTCAAGTTGGCATTGCAAAGTTCTGTTTTGCCTTCAAAATACTACTCATGGATAGGTTTGTTATATGATAATATTCATGGGTTGATGATCAAAATCTGATTACAGCTTGGATATGATATTCTTCATGACTTGTTACTCCTCTTTTCATAATGATGGGTTAAGGTTTATTACTAAATGGATATGGTACTTCATGGGTAGAACCGTAGAACGGTAGAAGAAGATTGGGTCTTTAAGTTGAGATACTGAAAAAAAAAGCAGAAGAAACAGGTAGGAAAGTGTATAAAAGCTAAGAGTAGAAGATTTAGATGATTATCTGGCAAGTTGATGAACTGGACTGAAGATTATTATAGGGAAGACAGCAAATTAGGGGAAATGGATGATTGATTGTAGTGTAAATGCAATTATATCATCAATAATGGTGTTGCAAGCTTAGAACCCCAGGCCTTTGAATGGCTGGATACTCCAAACTACAAACTTAAGCGAAGCAAAATAAACTTCTAAATTCTCTGCTTTATTTCTCTAATCTCCTTTATATATAACATTTCTAACTTTCTTTCCCTTTTCACCTTTAACTAACTCTTTCGCCTTTTCCCCCAAGCTAGCCTAATAGTGCAAAACAAAACTACCCTTTTCTCCTAGGCTAGTTTATTACAGAAAGAATGAGGAGTGAGCAAATTTGTACAAAATATAATTCCCAGGTATCTTATTCTGTTAAATTTAGTCAGCAAAGCATATCATATTCTCTGTAGTAAGTTGACTATTTATAATCTGCAAACTTCTAAAATAGATGGTTGTTGACAAGTAGGAGTGTAGGACTATATAGACTTTGGGAGGCAAATCAAGCAAGCAAGGACCTTGTGTATGGCCCTAGTTTGGTCCAATTCGGTCTAGTTTTGAATTGGTGAATGGCCCTAGTTATGGGCAAGGCATTAAAGTAGGTCTTTTTAGATAATGAAAATTATAATCCCTCCTAGTTTTTTCTCTTATCAAGACATATTGTATTAGGTGTGATTTGGGAGTATGGTTATCAATAATTATAATAAGAAAAAGATGGGTGTGATGGGAGATAGTGGAGTATTTTAATTGAATGAAAGAGAGTGTGGGATTTTAACTTTTAGTAGTTGGTCCTTGCCAAAAACAGAATGGGGCAAACTAAGTTGGGACAAATGAAAAAGGAAAATTGGCAAAATAAAGTGGGACTACATAGGGACTATGTTTGTTTAGGAATTCCAGTTCATGTATTTGGCGTTTTAAAGAATCTAAAGATCCTTTCCGCTTTCTTAATGATTTCTGTATGAAGAATGAAGTAATTTCCTTGTCCAATATTATACATAAACTCTATATACAATGGTTATTAAATTATATTTGACAATTTTTAAATAATTAACTCTGTATTATTATACAATTCATCAAATGAACTTTCTCATTTGGCTGGATTTTCTAAAAGTTTTTCTCAAAGCTGAATTGTTTAAAGTTTTGATATAATCCTAATCAGGAAGTTATAGCTTTATAGGGAGTATGTGAAAAATAAACTGAATACAAGAAAAAAGTAATACAATACCTTTGATGAGAAGGAAGAACTGTTGTAAAAAATATAACGTAAGGAATTTGCATTCTCAAAATATCTGAAGCAAGTTTGAATTCAGCATGAGCGAGTATTTCATGTATGTACTTTTAGTCTAGAAACTCTGCTGGGATTTACTATTCCCCCCCTTTCTTTTTCCTTAAATTTATTTTAATAACCTTTTCCTTTTTTTTTTTTGGTCTTTATACTTGTTTCTTGTATTTGGTTGCTGCATTTACCTTCTGTCATACTTATGGGCTTGAACTACAGAAGTTCAAGCAATCCTATCTATTATGCTACCTATTGGATACTTTTTATATTCTCATTCTTTAGGGATAAAATATTTCTTAATTTTATTGCTTGTAATATTATTATGACGATGTTGGCTGGCAGGTAATGAGAAATACAAATGTTGGGATGAAAGAATACCAATTGGAAAGCTTGTTCCTTCATCACACATATATGTATGGTGGCTGTAGGCACTGCTCATACACCTGTATTTGTGCCACAGGCGATAATAGGTATTGCTTTCATTTATCACTCTAGATCTTTTCTATGGATAAAATGTATTGAAATATTAGACTGTTATCCTATTTTGTGGTTTATACTTTTGCCCCTGTAAGCTTTTAATTAGCTTTTATTATCTCCATTTGGTCTTTCATTGCTGTGTGAAGAACTTCGAATAGTTGCTTTGAAATTTTCTTTGGTGGAAAACCTATCTTCAATGTGTGGGATTTAGGGTTTCTACTGCTACTGGCTTTTTCTTTTTCAATTGCTCAACTCTATAAAATTAGTGAATCTCTTTTGCTCTTAAAAATCAGGTCATCACTTCTGTCATTTTCTTTATCTTCGTTTGTATGGAACCAAAGGTCCTTAGAAATTCAAGGGTATTGCTTGTTGGACTTGTTTGAGAAAGATAAATGGTATTGTACTCCCTCCGTTTTTAAATACTTGCTCCACTTTCTTTTTTCGGCCGTTTTTAAATACTTGCTCCATTTCTTTATTTGGAAATCTTTTACAATATTTAATTAATTTCTCTCACCTAGTGGACCCACCATCAATATATTTTATTAATTTCATGTTCTCTCTCATTCAATTCTCTCCACTACTTTTTCTTTTTACAATTTTTTATTCTTCCACCTACCCCACTACCTCCATATTTTATTATATTCTCAAATTTCTCCTAAAACTCCGCGCATGGAGAAATGGAGCAAGTATTTAAAAACGGACGGAGTAGATTCAAAGGTCGATTCATGACATTTTCTTGTATGTTAATTGTGGAAATATTTGGAACCAATCTGACAGTAGTGTGTCAATTGAAAAAAAAATAGATTTAATTCACTACTAAATTCTTGATACATATATGTGGATAAGAGACATGTAGCAGAATATTCTGTTCTGACTACATTCCTTTGGATAACTTAATCTTTATTGTGAGGGTGTTGTGGGTTTGTTTCTGGATATCTTGGTGCAATTAGTGCTAATTATATTTTCTTTGATTTACTTTTTTTTTTTTTTTTGAATAGCAAAAATATTTCATTGATTAAAAGTCATACGACATCTACAATAGATATTCGACGTTAACAAATATATAAGATATTGAATCAAATAAAATTTTCCTTCATAAAAACTACGCTCGTCGAGTAGATCTTGCACCGTGGAACATCTCCTGCTTATATCGCTGGAAAATACAGCCTTGTTGGAGAGACAATCTAACGATCCTTTGTAGCTGTGAGAATTTTTTCTTCCTGATTCATTTGTCTGTATTCGAAAACTTGATAACTTTTTCACCAATGAAATAATTTCACGACAGTCCATTATATCTAATATCATGGATTCTAAACTAAGAGTTTTCTCCCCAGAAAAGAGGAGATAAACCTTGTCTTTCGAAGGAGGTCGAAAAACCCTTGTCTTTCGAAGGAGATCGGAAACCGTCTCTTTCGAGGCAGAAAATTTCCTCCCAAAAGGAGGAAGCATTATTATAAAACCTAAAAAAACTTTAAAGAAACAAGGATTGGGGCTTTCCACCGGTTAAAACCGATGGAAGCCTCTTCAAAATTCAACAATGGAGGCTAGAGTTTTGGAAAGAGGAAGGAGGAGAGAGGAGAGGGGAAAAAAAAAAAAGTATTTCTTTGGTTTACTTAAGGGGAGCATATAGTGATGATATTTTCAAAGAACTGAAGCACTCTGTGAACTCGAGTGGCTACTCTGGCCTCTTGACAGCTTGAAATTTCCATTAATGGGATGAAGTTTCTACATGACATTGGTATAATCATCAGTAAAATGACATTTTGTAACTAATTTTATTAATGTGATAAAAACTTTGGCCAGCTACCCTGAATAAACAACTGATTTGTCCTTACCTATTGATGGAACCTTGGTGAATCAGAAATATAGATTTCTACAATTAGATCCAGTGCTTTGTATGGCAAGCTCGTCTCTATTTCAATTGGAGTTACTCATCCATGTAAGCCTAGCACTATTCTTAGAAAAGCGTTGGGTGTTTGTTTACATTCATATGTTAGTAATGAGTCTAAATCTGAGTTGCTCTATTGTTCAGTATCTTTATCCCTCTCATATACGAGAGTTAAGTTAGTTTTCTTCAAATATCTGTCAAAAGCAAGTCAAAACCACATAATAAAAGTCTCAAGTACTTTGCGTCATCATTTCAACTTCAGTCTTTTGTTGGCTCATCTGCTTAGTTTATTATTTGTGTTTGCTCATGGATAAGGTTAGGAGTGCATCACCTACTCTTAGCTGTAATCCTTCCAAAAGCTGCACAGATAGTGACTCAATATCAAGTAAACACTCAGGACTGCGTTGCATCATTGCATATATAAATTGTGTTTCTTGTTGTAGTTTACTTATTTTCCTTGAAACTTAGACCAAAGAAAATGACATAACAATTATAGAAGGAATTGGATATAAATTTTACTGCCTAGTAAAGTGCACATGTCGTCTTTAAAATGTAACTTAGATATTTTTTCACTCGAGTGGTATATGTTGATATATACTTAGAATCAATGATCGAGCAAGTGAGCTTTAGCTCACTAGTTAGCTCGTAGACGAATGACACTCCATAGGGTCTATCGCTCGAAGTTAGTTTCGGTGCGCAGTTGGCGAGCTATTGCTTGCGGCGAACAGCTAGAGTTTGGGCGTGCACTAGTGTCAAAGTTGCCTGCACTGGGAGCTGCGCGTGCAGGTCGCTTGCGATTCTTAGCCTTGTATGCTTGACTAATGTTCTTGGGCTCCGGTTTCTGTTTGGGCCTTAGTGTTTTCTGAATTTTGTTTTCGAGAGTACTATATAAACATTCCTAGCTGTCATGATGTTTATTATCCATCATTCAATCTGTACTCTGTATTTTTCCTCAATAACAATAAAACTTTCCTCTTGCCTGCCTGTGGATGTAACCAACTCATTGTTGGTGAACCACGTAATTCTATGTTCTTTTGTTTGTCGTTTTTCATTATATTTCTTGCATCCGTTATAACAGTATATGTTCCTGCAGTTCAGTTCTTCACTATGGGCATGCTGCGGCTCCAAATGATAGGGTATGTTGGATCTAGCAACTCAAGTCTCTTAATAAACCAATGTTGTCAGTTTTCCATTGTAATTGCGCTAAAAAGCTGCTATGAGTTAAAAGAGGGCTCCTTAGGGAAAGATTTAACCATGTATATACAGGATGGATTGATGGAATGAGATTTTTTTTTTTTTTTTTTTAAAAATTAAATTTTTAAAATTAGATGTGTATACGTTTAATATGGAGTATGAAGAAAGCTTTAAACTATTAAAATAGGGAAGAGAGAGAGGATTTAAAACCATTTTACAAGTTGTTTTGAAGGTCTTTTATATTATGTACTCTTTTATGTCACCCTGTTGCATATAGATCTATTCTCACATTTACCTCTCTGCAGACATTTATGGATGGAGATATGGCATTGCTGGATATGGGAGCTGAATATCATTTTTATGGTTCTGATATAACCTGTTCGTTCCCTGTATGTAGCTCCATCAGAAATTCTTTCTAAGTACTAGTTTGCTTATATTGGTGCGTATTATACATGAATGTGCTGAAAGATATGAAAGAAGTTGCTTTCGCGGATATTAGTATTGAAGTTATTTGTTTTATGTGTAAATTGACAAGGGCACAAATTCCACATTCATGCAACGTTCTTCTGGAATGCGGATGATGTATTATTGGCTGTAGTCACCTCTAAACCCTTTGAAAAACGTTATTGTAATGATAGTTGGGGGGACCACACATGAATAGGTGAGAGTGAGACAGAAGGAGAGAGATAGCAGTAGAAAGTGAAAATAGCAGGTTAGAGATGGAGAAAGGAAGAAGAGAAAAAGTAAAAAAAAAACAGAGAAAGATAGATAGCATGTGAGGGAAAAGGTAAGAAGAATAATATTCCAAAAAAAAAATAAAATTAAGAGGAATAAAAATAGGGAATATATTGTATACCAATATAAATATTCTTGGTACCAATGGACTAAGTATTGCCTTGTCAATACTATTAGGTTATTTGGTTCTTGTATTTTACTAAAATTTCTACTTACTTTAGACAAAATATAAGTTTAGCAAAAATAATTGATTTGTCTCACTCTTTATTCAAGTGGTGAAGCTATTTGTCTTCTTACTCTGATTACGGTGCTTGTTGGTTTGCTTCAGGTAAATGGAAAATTTACTGCTGATCAACGTCTTATATACAATGTGAGTTTCTTTTTAAGCTGTATGCTATGATCTTCTGAGTTACAAAGTTGACAACTTTGTTGCTGCATACTCTCAAAATTTTCTTCATATTTGCAGGCTGTCCTTGATGCTCACAATTCTGTCATAGCGGCAATGAAACCTGGAGTAAATTGGATAAATATGCACAAGTATGTCTGAGAGTCCGAGTCCCTTTTTATAGTTATTGCTTTCTGCTGCATTTCTTTTGATGTTTGCATAATTTGTGTCTGTCACTGAGAATTGTTTTCGATAATAGAATGGTTTGAAATTTTTAAAGTGTTTGACAGTCAGTTACTAATATTGGGTGAACTCTGTTCAAGACATGTGCTCTATGAAGTATGTAGATTTTGCTTCAACAAAACATTATATGCTGATGTTTTATAATGCATTAATAGTGTAACTGTAAGGCCCCTAAATCTGAGGAATTTGTATAAAATCATAATTCTATTCAGTTCTCTCCACATCGGCAAACTGAGAGCTTAAGGCTTCTATATCTCAGTATATGCTTACATATTTAAACCCATTCTTCACATATTCTTAAACAATAGTGTGTGCAATCTGTGTACATTCGTCAATTTAATGGACTTGCCAGATAGTATCTCCCTTTTACTTAATTATATGAAGAATATGAACACTTATAGGGCACATTTGTGGCATGCCTTAGACAGTGGAGAGCTTAATTTTGCTCCATGGATTAATGAAGAAATGAAGAATTTCAAGTGATCATCATCATTATTTGATCCCTTAAGATATGCCTAATTATTAATGTGTTATCTTTTTTTTTAAACTCTATGAGCGTCATATCCTCTCATACAATCCCTTCCCCTTCTCCTTCTAGGGTAATAATGGCATCTTTGTCAACCCTTTGTTCTGTCATCCTGCTAACTAATGATGATCTGACTTTTTTTTATTTATTTTTTGAATAATGTTGATCTGACTCTTCATATCAGCTTAGTATTTGTGTGGCTTACTTGACATTAAGATTGGATGTTGGCACTTGGAATCTTGAATTATCAACTTTTCAATAGGATTATACTTGAATTATTTTGGTCTGAATTAAAACATAACTACTTTCCTACTTAGATATCAAATTATCCATGCTTATGTGTCCACATTGTTATGTTGGATGATCTTAGGTGTTTTCCTTATCTTAAAGTTAAGAAATTCCAATACCCGAAGCTGGCATTTTATTTGAGTCAAAGCATTCTAATTCCCTGCTGCAGTGAAACAAAACCGAATTGTCAATTTGCTGGGACTACTGTTACACATGAAGTTCAACTTAAAATGGCTTTATCATCAGATCAAGGATTCCTATCTAGGGTATTTCTCATTTTGAAACTCAAAGATGAAGTAAACAAAAGAAAAGTAAAATTAGAAAGCTCACATTTTCACCAAGTATATTTGCCCTCCCAATATTTTTTTTTTATTATTTATGAAGCAAAAAGAACTATCGACCTGATTGCTGAAGTTCCCACCAAGTTTGGGCCAATAAAACTTATCTGAACTACACAGTTTGTTAGTGCAATGCAGTTCAGAAAGAGTTTTGTTTAAGTCTTGACTGAATTCTTGTAAATAAGCTGTAGTGGGAAGTTTACATTAACCCTTTATCTATACTCTTAACTGAATGAAAATTCATCTATGAATATGTTAGCCTGTATCAAAAATTACTCTTCCTGTATCAAAAATTACTCTTTTTTATTTTAAAAAGAAAAGACCATGGCCCAAATCCAAGTACTCCAAAGCTGAAGAGGCCACTATTAAAAACTCTGTAGATGATAAAATTAATTCAAATGAACAATCATTTCTTTATCTTTTCTTAGTTTTGGGTTTTTTAGTTGTTGACTATATGATGAAGTATTACCTAATTCTGAGCATGCTTTTATTCTCTACTGTACTGCTGTCAGGTGGGACATTTCAATCTTTCTTTAAGGCCAATCAGAGTTGCACTTTCTTGTTGAACTCCCCCCCCCCCCTCTTCTCTCTCTCTCTCTCTCTCTCTCTCTCTCTCTCTCTTGAGAAGGAAATCATTGACCTAGCTTCATGAAATGCTCTGCGTATCACAATGCCAAAATATATAAATTTTCTTTCTGGAAATTGTACTTGCATTTGGAATTATTTCTGTTGGCATGTCTACTTCTATTGGATAAGGTGTTTTCAAAATGCCTTATTTACTTATTGTTTCTTTGTCTTGTGATTTTTGTACTGTGCGTCTTGGTGTCAGACTTGCTGAGAAAGTCATACTTGAGGCTTTAAAGAAAGGGAACATCATCACTGGGTAAGGCAGTGCCTATTGCTCTTTTCATGTCATGCGTAAACTCTTGTTCTCATATTTTTTTCTTCCCTAATTTTTTCTTCCCTAATTTTTTCTTCTTATAGCGATATCCAGGATATGATGGCTCAAAGGCTGGGAGCTGTTTTTATGCCTCATGGTCTTGGTCACTTGTTGGGCATCGACACCCATGATCCAGGGGGCTATCCTAAGGTTTTGGTTGCTCATCCTCTTGATCTTCAATCTTTCTTAGTTGTTGGTGTTTCTGATGTATGGTAACTGTTATGCAAATTTGCAGGGACTGGAGCGTCCAAAAGAACCCGGGTTAAGCTCTCTACGTACAGCTCGAGAACTAAAGGAGGACATGGTTAGCATATGTTTTTTGTTTCATACTTCACTTCACACTTAAACATGTGCATGTAAGGCTTAAATCTTCCAGAAGATGCTACTTCTGGAATGCTCCATAGTCCTTAGCCTAGAGGGTATCCCTTAAAGTCCAAAGCAATATCTTGCATATCCTTTCTTATTGAGAAAAGGGATTTATGCTCTATGCTTTTGGCTGCTATGCCCTGCTGTCATGCATCGTCCTCTTTTCAATTCATTTTATATAATGGTCAGTGCACTATAAATCGTTTATCATTGTTGATGTGTGCTTGTATTGTCTTACACACACAAAATCAGTAAATATAAACAAATAAAGAGCTGATTTGACCAACCTGTTTCAGGTAATTACAGTAGAGCCTGGATGCTACTTCATCAGTGCTTTACTGATTCCAGCAATGGAAAGTTCAGAAACTTCAAGATTCTTCAGTGCTGATGCAGTAAAGAGATTTATGGACTTTGGTGGTGTTCGAATTGAAAGTGATGTGGTATTGTTCAGTTGTCCTATTACTCTTAATATTGTTTACAATTCACTGGTGTTGTGGGTTCTTTTCATGCTTTTCTTTAACTCTGTTGTCATCCATGTTCTTTGTACTTGATTGACAATTCTACATGGCTCCTCAAGGTGCCTGGTTGTTCTTGTCATTTAAGTTAAATGTTTATTTTTATTAATGATCATTTGGTAGACACTCTTCATGTCCTCGTCTAATTATAGTTTTTTTGGTGGAAGCGAGCTTTATTATGGTTGTCCTATATTGTAGTTGTGCATAGATTTGCTTATTATTACTATCACATTTGTTTCCTTTAGCTACATGAATTTGTGGGAGTGAAGGTCTTTTCTAACTTTGTTCCTATTGAATTATTCAGTACGTCACCTCAACTGGCTGCAAGAACATGACCAATGTTCCGCGTGAGACATGGGAGATAGAAGCTGTCATGGCAGGGGCGAAATGGCCAATAGAAAAAGGTCTTAATCATTCACAGAATGGAATTGGTAATTTGCATTCGTGAAGGGGATGCTGAACTTTGCCAACACATACGAGAGGGTAAAAGTTTCAACTTTAGTCTGCAGATAGGTCCTGAAACCTGCAAATGTAGAATGACATAATGTGCTTTACAGTTAGCAGATTGTGTTAGTTTAGACTGTAATTGAAATAAAGTTTCCCAATTCCTAATTGGTTGAGGAGAAGTGTAATGCAGATTCTAGAGAATGCAACTTCCCTAATGTATTAAAGCTCTATTAGGAGTTTTTAATGATATCATCTAGTTCAAAATTCTTGTAGCAAGCTTATGTCAATTATCATTCGCTCGTAAACAAGTTGCTATTATTGGTTTTACACTTCTACTATAGGTCATTGTGTAATTTTGTTTAGAAGTGTTATCCTAATTTTTTAAATGCTTAAACATGTTTGTTGTTATAATAATATATAGATTAGAACATAGTATAACAACGGAATTATAGTATATCACACCTTAATTATATAAATTTTAAGGGAAATTCTCACCGGTAACACTCAACTTCTGTTTTTTCTCAATGGTAGAATGCTAAATTTTGGATTATCATTGGTAATCACTAATTAGTAGTACTAATTTACTGGTAACATTAATGAAACTTTTACCTAATTATTGACTAACCATAGTTTACTAATAACAAAATTACGAACCTATCCTTCTAAAAAATCACTTCCCTCCAAAGTTATATGTTGCTTTCCCTCCTTAATCAATTACCCCTTTATATAAACCCTAACCCCCAATTCTATCGTATTCCGGTATTCCCTGCTCTTCTTCTTCTCAATTTCTCTAAATACTTCAATGGCTAAACAAAATGCGAAATTATCTATTTTCTTCACTTGTTCTTCCAATTTTCGATCTGATTTTGAGTTTAATTTGGTGGATTTCGATCTAATTTGGGTATGAACTACTGGGTTTATGATTTCAGTTTCTGTGAGAATTTGGTCATTTGAACAAATTCGATTGTCTTTTCGAGGCTCAACAACGATTATTGCGCATCCTTTTACTGCTATGTAAATGTAAGAATAAAATCGCAAAAACGTTACCAGGGGATTTATATTTGTCAAACCTCAGCCACTACCATTTGCTAAAAATAGCTCATTCTCAAGCACATTTTCACCTCCAAAAAAAATTAGATATTTCCGAAGGACGGAAAAACCATAGCACTCTGGTCTTCCTTTCTTTATTAGGACGCTCATAAATTTGGATGAGCTTACCAATGAATGGTTTATACTGCTATGCAGGACTTCTTCAAGTTCTTTCTTTCCATTTTCGACAGCAGAAGTATCCTCAAGATAGTGGGATTCAAATTTGTCAACATAAACTGTCAAATTTGATTAGACATAAGTGGTTAAGGGAAATAAATAGGGGCAATTAAGTCATTTTGCAGCTAATTTCCCACTTAAATTGGTAACCATGGTTAAGGACTTAGGTAAAAGTTTCATTAATGTTACCAGTAAATTAGTACTACTAATTAGTGATTACCAATGATAATCCAAAATTTAGCATTCTACCATTGAGAAAAAACAGAAGTTGAGTGTTACCAGTGAGAAATTCCCTAAATTTTAATACTTTATAGCAAGACTAAGCTAGATCTATTATAACTTTTCTTAATGTCTAAATCATAAAAGATGATTAAAAGAGTGTGTGAATAGTGTAAAAGTCCAAATGTTGTAATTAAAAAGAAGATTAGGAAAGTAATTGCTACAATGTCTACATAAAAGATTTTATGATGTTTGAAGTTTTATTAAGTGCCTATAATTGAATGTAAATATATTCCTATAATTATGATTCGAATAAATTATACTCCAATATTGAATAACTGGATTTGATTGCACCAACCTTGCTTAACTCAAAAACCATCAACAAAATGAACAAGCAATTTTGGTATTACACATGCATTGATCTATATGATTATGCATTGATGTATACTAAGATAACATGTTATATTGTAAAGCCCTCCACAAGAGGTTCCCTTATGATTTGACCCAAAAACAATTTCATTCAATTTGGTTCCCTCTGTATATAAAATAAAATTAAAAAAAAAAAAAAATCCTACCCTTTGGTCGGGTAGAAAGGACTATTTTATCAATATGAAACCTATCATTCATCTCGGGTTTGTTTATGGTAAGGGGATCTCTTACCCTCAAAGTTTGTCCTTAATAGAAATCAAAAATCAAAAATCTCTCACAAGTCAATCCATCTCGAGTTGTTTATGATAAGGAAATCTCTTACCCTCAAACTATGTCTTTAATAAGATCTATCATTTATATACCCAACTCTGTAATTAAAAAGTTCCTTCCTCACCACTAGGGCACCAGGCCAACACTTTGCTCATAACAAGCATTGAAGTTCCTTCCTCACCACTAGGTCAACACTTTGCTCGTAACAAACACTTGACAGAAAGTTCTCCTCACCACCACTTTGCTCATAACAAACAGTTGACAGAAAGTTCCTTCCTCACCACCAGACCAACACTTTAGTCGTTACAAATATTTGACAGAAAATCCTTCCTTACCACCGGGCCAACACTTTATTCATAACAAACACTTCACACAGATCCATATCAATGTCATATTAGTGTCTTTTCTCAACTCAATAGACATGGATTTATTATAGCTTGATACCACCTACATATAGATTTTTATATTTGTGCTGTTTTCTAGGATATTTGGAAGTGTGATGTTGCTCTAAATGCACAAATATCATTAGTCCTAGTCCCTCTTCACACAGTCCGGCATCCCACCACCAGCCCCCTCAATCGTGCATCCCTCCTCTCTGTCCACCCTTTTGCCACACTTCTGTCGATCAAAAAAACCCACTATTTTTATCCAATTTCATGCAATTTTCTTACCCAAAGTTAATTTCTTGAATGTCCTATGTGCTTGATTTCTTATTTTTCTGCATAGTTTGTTTGTGTAATTCATGCATTGAAGTTGGGGCTTGAATTGTTTCATGGGCTTGCAATTCTAGATTGTGTTTTTTTCCTGAAAATGTAAACTTTAGAATCAATTTAATCCATTATTCCACAGATTGAACGATATATGGTTGGAAATAGAACAGAAATTCTGGGTTTTTGATTGGTTTGATTAGCAGCAGATATCTAGGGTTTTAAATAGTGGTAAGTGATTTAATTCCCCTTTTTGTTTGATTGAATTTATTGATTTTCTTTGATGTTATTGTGGTGATATTGCATGTCAATTTGAATTGAATTTGATTGGTGGATTTGAGAATGTCAATTTTGTTGGATGGTAATGTATGGCAGATGGATTCGAAACTCGAGGCGGGGAATGCTTTTGGGGGTGGAGCAGTTGATGTTGGTGTAGGCATGTTGAATGATATGCAAAGCTGTTCACAGTTATCAGGTCTCAGTATTACATCTGAAACTTCTGCCCTTAATTTTGTGTATCACAGAAAGAGGGTTTCTAAGAACCCTGTTCCTGTTTTCCCAACCCTATCACCTGATAATATTACTTTTGTCTATGAAAGAAGGAAGAATCAAAAGAGTGTAGCCCCTAATTTTGCAGCTATGTTCTCGGAAAACTTGTTACCTAACGGTGCCTGTACTTCGGGTATTAGATCAGATAATAATGCCATTGCCATAACCCTGGGCACAAGAAATAAAGGATTAAATGAAAGGGAGGCTACTAGGGTTTCTTCAATAGAACAACCACTGACAACATCGGAGGCAATTGATGGTTATGTGACTGAGGACCGTGGCTTTGATGGAAAAGACAAGATGAACAAGGGTTTTGAGTTGTATAGTGTAGATGATAGTTGTTCATCGTCGAGGCTTGATTTCGATAGTGGTTCGTCTCCGCTGAAGAATAAAGTAGATGACACTGATGAGTGTTCATCCTCTGGTGCAGTTGTCGTAGATGTGACGGGAAATGACCAATCCATATCGGTTAAGGGTCTTTGTGTTTCTATTCTTCGAAGTCATGGTTTGTTGTCTGATTCTGGGTCAAATAGATCTGGTACTTCTGAGGAAGAAGCTCCATCATGTAGTGGCAGTAGTTGTTCTCGAACTTGTAATGTTTGTAGTCGAATCGGTACAGCAGACACAAACATGCTAATTTGTGATGAGTGTGAGAAAGCCTTCCATATATCATGCTTCAATCCGTGCATAAGAAAGATTCCGACTGATGATTGGTATTGTCAACCGTGCTCTAAAAAGAAGCATAACTTGTTAAAAGAGAGAGCAGTAAGAAAGTCATCAATTATCAGGACTGATAAGGGCTCTGTAACATCTGAAGGAGATTTCAGTCCAATAGCACTGATGCTAAATGATTCTCAGCCTTACATAACTGGTGTCCGGGTTGGTAAAGGATTTCAAGCATTCGTTCCTGAGTGGTGTGGACCTGTTACACGGTATGTTCCAATCAATTGGCTTTAAGTATCTTCATGAAAAATTGGCGCAATTACATATGTAACCTGTTCTATGTTAGCTAACAAGTAACAACTATATCCTTTAACAGGTATGTAGTTTATATACATTTAGTGAAGAATGACTTATTTTTCACCAGTAGGTACTAGCTATCTAATTTAGTAAGAGTGGATGTTGTGGTACCTTTGATAGGTGTGGAACTATGGGGGTATCTTATATTGTTGTGGTTATTCTTAAATCTTATTATATCTTTATAGTTAGCTCAGAGAAAGAATGGGATCATAATAAAGCCAATTCAAGGTATGGTGGGTAGTGAGGTGAGTTGCTTACTATAGCTAATAGGTAATTTAGCTCTATGAAACAAGGTCATGGGGAAACACATGATGAGCTATGTGGAATATACAGATGCTCAATAATCTATGTGCTAATTTATTCAAAAAAATCAAGTCCTGTTGGCCTTTTGCAGGGATGATGTGAGTCGGAATCTCTTTGTAATCTATTAGCCGCTTTTCTATCATCATCTGTGGTAGATCTTTTCTTCTTGAGCAACATGGAATTTTATAGGGGAGAACTTTTATACTATGGTGTGTTACTTTTTGACATGGTATTTGGTAGGGGCTTCATATCTTAATATCTGGGTTCATAGCCATTTTGCTTGGTTATTTTGTCAGTTGGCTATGGCATGAGATTTCTTGTTTTAGGGTTTGAATTGCCAGAAAAATTTTATGTTTATTTCAATCAGAAGTGCTTAGTTGGATTTTTGGGTGTGTGAACTGAAAGTTGTTGGAAATGTCACGGTTGTATTATTTGCTTTTCCACTCAGCAGAATTGTGAATAGGATGACAAGTTAGGTATCTACTATGTAGTTCTGGTAGGAGAAGTTTTGGGAGGTTTGAAGTTTGATGCCTTTAAATTGGTTTAGGACATGCAGGTTAGGTTCTGGTTATCATCAGATCCATTTAATATTGCTTGTAGAAGTAAGTGGTGTAGGTTTGTTGCCTTTCCTTAATTCCTACTGTTGTGCCTTTTGGTTAGTGGATTTGTGGCCGTTTGTCCATTTAGGTGTTCTCCGTACTTGCTGATACTTTTTCCTTACTCAATTTGGTGAAAATGAAAGGAAACCATTCATATCACCCACTGAAATTATTTGTAATCTTGATTACTTGATTGAATCTTTTAATAATGTCCTTAGGCTGTCATGTTGTATCTACCTGTACTAATAGGATTTGTGAAGTTCTACCTTGTAAGACTAAACTTTGAGGAGGATATAGATCTTTGAAATGTGTTTCCTTTGACAAGCTAGTAGTGTGTTGGGTTGGTTATTGGGTTGTGTAATACAATGGGTATAGGGTTAGGGTTAATGTGAAGGGCTTTTATTGGAAAGAGTCTTCACGCATACTCAAAAGGGATAGAATCGGCATATTAATTTTATGGGATGACAAATGAATTTTTGAGCAGATAGCTTCCCCCGGACTAGGATTTAAGATTCAATGCTTAAGGCTTTTGAAAAGCTAGAGTGAAAGTATTATGTAGTAGCTTGTGAGTGTCTTTTGGCTTGGTTTTGGAGATAAACTACTTCATGATAGCTTGATGGCATAATTTGTTGTCTTTTTTTTTTTTTTTTTAATATGGAAAAAAAAATACTTTCTTTTGCTTTCTATTTGTATACGGGTGACCCCCTTTGTTTTTTAATGCCTCGTAGGTGAACAATTACCTAGTGGAAAGACACAAGGCAAGCCTGCCCTTGTTGCTTGTCATATAGATGCTAAGGGAAAAAACTTAATATTAACTAAAAGTTCTTGAAGTTAGTGTTGTAAATTTGTAATATTTGCTGCTTGGATTTGGGTCTTGTGTCCAAGTATCTATTTCTCTAGCTCTAATACCATGTTGAAGATGCTACTTGCGAGGATACAACAATGGTCTCAAGAGTATGAGTTGTAGGTTGTGATGCTCTCCATCCCCCCCCCCCCCCCCCCCCACCACATCTCTCTCTCTCTCTCTCTCGCATGTAGCCTCTAGCTAAAGGTACTAAGGCTTTATTTTTGTTTGGATTCTATTTTGCTTGATGTTTGGGCTTTTTAAATACAAAATTATACCGCAAAATCCAAAAAAAAGGGAAAAAGATTAATATCTGAGCGGATTCCGTAGAGAGGGAAGAGTCTATAGTAAGTGGGCACTTTCACCTTTCGTAGGGTGTAGGGATTATGGTATCAAATTTTAGGTGTGTCACTCACTACATCACAATCACACAAAGGATTTCAAGCTTATTGCGACTGAAATATTAGGTTGCAATAGCCACATGCCACCTACATTACCCACGGAAGCGGTTCCACTATCATTACCACGATTGTGACCCCATTTGAAACTTATAACCATGGTAGGAAGCCTTTGTATCTTGGCTCCAGTGGGTCTTTTAAAACTAAGGTGACACCCCTTGTCTATATTTTTTGTAACTTTTGGGATGGAATATTGGAATGTCTGAAAAAGTATTGGGGAAGTTTGCTTTGGGGATGAAGGGAGTATATATTTTCCCAATGGCCTATAAAGAAAATTTCATTCTCCGTTATGTTTGCCAATTATTGCTATTTTCCCATATTTGCCTCTCTCTACTTTCCAGCTATGGGGAACCCTACCTTATTATTTGGACAAAATTAGAGGACTTATGATTGAAATATGAGAAGTCTTGGGAGGGGTTAGCATCATTGTTGGACCACTAATGGCTCAAAATCCTTTGATAATTTTGAAGAATTACATGCTACTAGTGAGGATATTTTAGTGAAGGGAGAGAGAAGGTAGGGGTAAGCTTTCTGTGGAGGGGAGAGGTGAGGAAATTTGGGGGGGGGGGGGGGGGGGGGATAAATGGTGAGATGGTACAGACGCACAGGCTCATAAACACTTGAACTACAAGTCCATTGTCAGGGGGTGTGATATTTGAGCTATAATTGCATAATTTGTCAGGTTGAAACTGAGAAAAATATGCACATACAGTTTTAATAACTGTGCACCCTGAAAATGAACTTTTTTTACACCTTGAGCAAGAGAATATTGTGCCTACAGTTCGGGTCGTCTTTTTTGTTCATCTATATGTGTGTGTATATATATTTTTTTTTTTTTATGAAGTTGTGGTTTCTATGCAAGTTATATCTGCTTTTGGTTTGATGCAGGGGAGTCAGTTTGTTTCCTGAACCAATGGAGTTGGATCCATTGCAATCGGTCAATTTTCCGGTGAGGCTTACAAATTTCCATTTAACACAATTATTGGTCTGTCTTATATGATTCACATTCTGCGGAAAAAGTTGACTCCTAATATTTTCTCTTCAGGGACCTAAATCTGGCAAACCTCATAAGGCCTTTATTGGTAATTGGCTTCAGTGTAGAGATGTCATTGTTGGCATGGGAGACAACATTGACGGAACTATATGTGGAAAGTGGCGCAGGTAATCTGAAATGCAAATGTTGCAACTTGTTTGTTATTTTCTTCTCTTTCAGGCATGCTCCTTCCCAACTTTCCTCTCTCTCTCTCTCTCTCTCTCTCTCTCTCTAATTTTTTTTAGGATTAGCTGATTTTACAGTTCTGCTGCATTTTTTGCTGAAGCTTTCAGTTATGAAGTATTAGCTTCTTTTACAGTCCTTGAATTTTCGTTCGTGTTGAACTCCTTTTAAGTTCAACCTATTTTTGGACAATTGCTGAGGGACTGGACTACAAAAGAGACTTGCAGGTGTTAGTGATTTTAGACAAGCTTTAAAACCCTATTCTTGCAAGTGTACAAGTTCTTAATAGATAGTGATAAATAATAGGGTATTGTATCCACAAGAAATGTAGAATAACTCCAAGTCTAGTCTACTAAATTAATTCTAGTGAAAAGATAAATTGAGTAGTTTTAACTAGATGAACCAAAAACAAAAATTAAATGAGACAAATAAGTTGGCAAGAATAATAAAATAATCACATAGAACAATCAAATATGGAGGGATCCTAGGACGGTTGAATTTATCACCATAAATACGACTAATAACTCAATTAGAAAGAGTAAATAGGTTTTTATCAAGCAACCAAGACTACAAGTCCGGAATGCTCTAAAGAAAATAATATCGTGATCAAGTAGGTGGCATAGTATATCTATTTAAGGATAAATTATTCAACTAATTGGTCACAAATCAATAAGCACCATTGCATAACATCACACTCTGGACTACAAGAACAAAGGATGTAAATTAGATGATCAATTAAGCCAATATATAGTTCTACAAGAACTATTATCAATGTAAATTGGAAAACAATAATTGAGCAAAGTAATCTAAAGTTGTGCAATCATAAAGCGAGAAATAGTTCTCTAACAATATAAAATCATTCTAAAAGGGTTTCATCTAAGCCATAAAATTGAGAAGTTAGCTACTCATAATTGAAGAGAACATCACCCGATTATGATAACTTATCGTTTGAAAATCTACCCGAAAACTTCGAATTCGGCTCCGTTCTCTCTTCTCCGTGCTTTGTCACTGCTCCTCCGATGCCCCTGTGCGGTTGTCCTCTCTTTTCTCTTTATACTTGCTTCTGTAGATTCGTGCTCTCCAAGATCCAATCTTTGACAAATTTTGTGTTATTTCAATCTTGTTCTTTCCTTTCTTGCATGATGTATGTTGATCTCATTAGGAAAATATTTTTTCCCTTCTTTGTTCTTTGGTTCTTGCCACTGCTCTTCTTGCGTGGGAGTTAAAAGGAAATTAACATTTCCTTTTCTTCTTGCTGCTTTGTTTGTGTGTGGGCTTTTTGATGTTCATAAGGAAAAGTTTAGTTCTTTTCCTTTTTGATGCTAATGTTGGCTGCGTTTCAATCCGTGGGATTAGGTGGGTAAATAATGGGGATGGGGTTGTCTTATTTATTTGCATTTTTGAGTTAGTGATCTCCAGACTTGCACACATTCCAATCAAACCAACAAATCACTCTTTGAATTATAAAAATTATACTAATATACCACCATGACACAATTATTAGACATATAATTTAATTATTATATTGCAACAACTTGCAAATTATACATCAAAATAGCCCAAAACACATTATTAATTTTCCGAAACAATAATATAAACGTGAGCATTATTACTAACTAATCTTATTTAGAGAGTTAACAATCAAATATAAAGATATTAAAATATAAAATAATTCATACATATCAGCGGGATGGTAGCTAAGATCTTCTAAAAAGGGATGGTTTTATTTAGCCTTGCTAATGAGCACCCAACTGGCTTGAGTGCTTGACCTTTGTGGTTTTTTTTTTTTTTTTTCCTGATTTTTCAAACTTTCATATTCACTCAATTAGTGGAGCTTGTGAAATACCGAATATGGAAAGACAAGTCATCTATGCTATGCAAAAAGATTTGAAAAGGAAGACATTGGATTGCACCCAAAAAAATAAAGGAATGCATTGGGTCAGCTGACAAGATCTCATCTAAAATTAAATATGTGATGGATGCTGGACCCCTTTATATCATTAATGAGGCTCTTGGATTTGCGGAGTCGCTAATTTTGGTACTTTGGAGATTCCTTAATCTGAAACGGGTGGGGTCAAACCTTCATTCCAGGATTTGCAGTCTGGCCAGTTACAGAAGTGGCCCATAGGCTTTCAATTTATGGTTTCAGCTTTATGTTGCCGATAAAGTGGGCTTTTGGAAGCCCATCTCAGGACTGCAGTGTTTTGTTTAGTATTTAGCTTGTGTAAGAGTGAATAATAGATTTAGGGAGCAGTTTTTCTACTATACATATGTACTTAATATACTAGTATATGGCATGGGAATTGGTGCATATTAGAAAGGTCAAATGTCTACATCTGTTAGAGTTGATAATCCTATCATTTAAAGAGCCATTCTTTGGAGATGGTTTCTTGAAACATTTGGATGGTTAGTAATTAATCTTCTTAGCAGGGATAAGATCACTTTGAATGGTTGAGTTGCTTGCTTGAGGATGTCTGACAATGTCCTGGTTGCATGATGGAATATGTTGTTATTGTGTTATATAACTTATATTTAAGAGGTTTTGAAATATACTTGAAAGAATCATTGTACCAATGCTCTTTTAAATGAAGAAAGGCTTGGTTTACCAAAAGTGAGTAAATATATAATTTAGCTATATAGTGTTGTACATTGAGGGTAAGAAACCTACAGATCTTTGAGGACAAGGGCTTAAGTCATTTTCACTTTAGGTTTAAGTTTCTTTTTGAGATGGTTGTGTTGGTGGAGCCAAGGACCACTAGTAGGTTTAAGTATCTCTTTCTCTCTTTTTAAGAAAAACCATAAAGGCACTTTCAATGCCAATTTTTTCAACTTTAGATGGCTCTTCCTGACATGAAGAAGTTCAGACCTAGATCTCTAAATTCACTAACCTTAACTTTTATTCATCTAAATTAATCTTCAAGTATAGAATTTGTTAAGCACTAAACAAGCTATATTACATCAGACATTTAATATTTCTCACCAGTACAGATTAACTTTCTGGAATAGTGGAATTTGTTGAGGGGTGTTGAATTTTGCAACTCTGGCTTCACACCATTTGGTCCTTTCATAGGTCTTTGAAACGTGGAATAATAATAATAATCAATCAATCAAAGCCTTAATCCCATAAGTGGGGTTGGCTGCATGAACCAAATTTGATTATTCCATATGGTAATCAACTAAAATTTTCCTCCTCCATCCCTTATGATCCAATGCTTCATCCTCATGCAAATCCATTTTTTAAAGTGGTTTTTTTGTTCAACTGGTCTACGTTGTTTTCATAGAGGACTCAGGACTTTTTTGCTAGGAACTGACATGGTTTACAGCACTAACAATGGCAGAAAATAAGAAGAAAATGATGATTATATTAATAAGATGAGAATTACAGTAAATCAAATGATAATTCCACTTTCGAGAGGTGGATTCCCTCCTAAGTATGAGTTTTTGAGAGGCTCTCTCTCTCTCTCCCAATGAGAAACCACACAATATTTTACATGTCCTCTTTTCTCCTAATGAGATCTAATTTATAATAGAAAGTCCCTCCTAACAAACCTCTAGCTTATTCCCCAAGTTACAACTAATGGACTATGACTAACATACCCTTCCCCTAAATATTGATTCCTTGCATTTTCATTGCTTGTTACTTGCTTATTGGCATTATTCTTGGAATAATTCTTGTCTAATATTTAATGAGGCCTACTCAAAGAATCTTTTGTATGCAGGGCTCCTCTGTTTGAGGTCCAGACTGACAATTGGGATTGTTTTCATTCTGTCCTTTGGGATCCATCTCATGCCGACTGTTCTGTACCACAGGTAATAATGTCTTTGCATCTATATACTGATAAATCACGGGGCTTACTCCCCCCCCCCCCCCCCCCCCAACCTCCCCATGTCTGTCATGTCATGTCGACATAAGTAAGTGCGCCATTTTTCCGTGTCTGGGTAAGTGGATAAGTTAGCCTCACTCTGAACAATGTCGCTCAGCCTTTCCTAAATAAGTACTCCATTAACCTTTGAGGCTTTTTTATGGGTGAGTAATTTTATCATGGAAATACTAAGGGACCGTTTGGTTGGGGTTAATCATCAAAGGGAAAGGGAATCAACTGCACTGATTCCCTTTGTTGTTGTTTGTTAGGCATTTTTCCCCATTCCCTTTACCCTCTCCATTCCCTCAAATCTTTCTAAGTTGATTCCCCACCCCCCCCCCCTAGGTATTTCCATTCCCCTTCCCTAGCCACCACATCACCACCATACGACCACCCTGACCTACACACACCACCGATAAACCACCCGTCGCACTCCCCCCCACCACTCAGCGCGCTTCGTCGCCTCTCCCCCGCTGCTCATCGCCCCTCCTCTCCCCCAGAAAACTCTTCCACCAGCCCTGTAAAAGCCCTTCTCTCAGCCCCGTAAAACCTCTACTCTCTCCCCGTAAAACCCCATTCTCTCTCCCCGTAAAACCATCGTGTGACCCTCTCCCACCCTCGAATCCCTAGCCGCTAGGGTTTACACGGTGGGGGTAGGGTCGCATGATGGTTTTATGGGGAGGGAGAAGGAGTTTCAAGGGTTTTACGGGGCTGGGGGAAGTTTTCCGAGGAAGGGGAGATGTTTGGAGGGGGAGAGGAGGGGCGGCGAAGCGCGCTGACTGGTGGGGGAAGCGCGGCGAACGGTGGTGTGGCTGGGTGGTGGCTGGAAAAGGTGGGAAGTGAAGGAGATAGGTTGTGTGTGGTGTTGATGTGGTGGTGGGATTGATGGTTTGATTCTCTTTGTTTTTTAAAACAAACAACATAGTAAATTTGAGGTATTTTCATTCCATTCTCTTTCTTTCCCTCTGTTCATTCCATTCCGTTTACCCCGTGCGAACCAAACGGCCCCTAAGTGTGTTATTATTTAATGGGTTGATTTCAGCGTATATGCTCAACCAAAAGTCCAAGCAAAAACATACAATAGCTCTCATTCTTTATTGTTTATAAAGTAAAATTCCATGCCCTATTTTCACAACATTTGATAACAATTCAAGAGTACAATTAGCAAACATACATGTACACATAGTGACAACATAGTACACATGCCAATATCAATTAAATAATGTCCTGATTTCGTTACTAAGGCCAAACAATTCAAAGCATCTCGATTAATGAAACCTAAGTTACATGGACTCGGGAACGCAGCCAATTTCCAAAATTTTAGGACACAGGGACTCTGTCCTATATTTGGACACGGGTGCGGGGACACGATACTTTCATTTTTTTTTAAAAAAATTATACATTACAAAATATTTAAATAGTTCATTAATATCCAAAAAATGAAATAAAAAGACAAAATAAAATAAAGTCCTTTTACTTATCTCATAAACAAAAGTTACAGTAATACAGCTGTACTTGTTTCTGTCTTCTTCTACTTTATTTCTTGTCTCTGTCTTCTTCTCTCTCTTTCACCCACTAATTTCTTTCACCATTTTTACCTGCTTGAATGGCTTCCTTCTTCAACTTCTTCATCTTTTTCCCTTTCTTAATTATTTTTTCACCATTCTCTTTCACCCACTAACTGCCGCCCAGTCCGCCACCACCGACCACCGTCTCACAGCTACACAGAGGCAGAAAACTTAGGGTTTTTTTTTTTAATTTTTTTTTAAAAAATTCGGCTCTATTTCTCCCCTTCCCCTCTCTCTGAAGTGTCCGAGTGCAAATAGCCGAATCTGGCACGAAATTTCGTGTCCGTGTCCGCGTCGTGTCGACACGGACACTTTGGGATTTCAGCCAAGTCGGTGAACATAGAATGAAACGAATGGGAGCAATAACATGATGCTTTAGACCTTGAAAATTTACCAATCTTTTCCTTGAGAGATGATATAGGATCCGGCTCCTAGCCACTAGCCAGTGCCTTTGTCCACCTTGATCCTCCTTTCTGGACCCATGAAGTTGTGATTTTCACTCTGAAATCTCTCAAAATTTTGAACTTTGCTGGACCGAGATTTGTCTATGTTTGTCTTTGCTTATATTTTGCGTTGAGTACATTTGTTGAAGTTCAGTTAATTAACCCACCAGATAATTATACTTCCAGTAATTTGTGGTATGCCTTAACAGGGGTGAGCAGTGAGTTTTTCTAACATGTTATTGCTAGGAAAAAAAAATCTCCTTTTTAGAATTTGGCCAAAATTAAGGGTTAGACCTTTTGGGAGTATCTAGCCTCCCATTGTTCGGAGTGAGGAGTCTTCTATCTCAAGTAGTTACCTCTGTTGCTCCACCCCTTGTTACAAAATCAACATTGCCAACCACATGGCCATTTCACTTTAAGAGAAGTAGGGCCTACTCTCGTATTATGCTCTTTGTCCTAGGAGGTTTGATATCCCAAATTACATGTGTCTTAAGTTTTTTTTTTTTTTTTTTTTTTTTTTTTTTTTTTTTTTTGGAAAAAGGGGAACTAACAACTGGTCCTTGGGGTTAACTTGATTAACCTTGGACAATTGACTTAGTCACCCTTCGGTGGAACTTTAGGACCATTGCAAGCAAAAGTTCCATCACATAAGTAACTAAGAAGCTTCAGGGTAGACTAATATCCTCCCAAACCGGTCACATTACTTCTTGCCTGTGGAGGGGTAGGAAGTGTCACCTGTGGCACCTCCAATTCCCCAAAGATATGATGATGTTATTGCACACCCACTAAAAAGTAAACCTAACAACCACAAATTAATATAAATATGGATCTACAGAGAGACCATTGTTTACTACAATTGTTTGTAATTTTCTTATTAGATCTCTATATTCTCTAAATTTGGAGACATCTTTGGTCTTAACATCCACCCCATAAGAACCCATGCGATATTTGTCATAGTGAATCATACATCATGGTAAAACTAAATGACTGGTTCCTTGTTAAGAGTTGTACTTTGACACCTCATTCCCATGATTCAGTCCCCAATCGACAAATAGATGAAACCCATATCAGACCCGTATAAATTTCTTTGTTTCCGGTAGTGGTGGATTATTGAGAAATCATTTTAGGACATCTAAACATACTCTATAGATCTAGTTATTGGAAAGGGTAACCCAATGATAATAGGGTTAGGGCCCTTATTGGGTAGGGCCAATATAAGGCCAAATATTTTTCCAATTTAATACATAAAGAAAATAGATAATGTAAAAAATTTTACATACATATTTCCGTACTCATATGTACTTAATTATGGCTTTGTCCATTATTTATTTTTATTGATAGTTTGTTGGCCCGTCCATTATCGACCCGCTATTGGCCCGTGACCCACATTAGCCCGACCCGCTATTGACCCTATAAATTGTGACCCTTTTTGACCTGACCCGCTCAACCTAATAACCAGGTCTAATACTTTAGTATAATACTATGGAATTTCGTTTTGGAATAGGGAACAGGAGTATAATAGTTTAGAATATATGAGTATTTTGCCAAATGAGGTTTGCTCACAATACTTCGTTGTATGTTATACTGGTTGAAATTTTCTTGTATAACTTTTTTAGCTCCTATATTAACTTTAAAATGTGGTTTATAACTTTATATGTTTATTTGAGTGCTCATTGCTTATGTGTCTAGTTTGATATTGGAAATCATAAGTTTAAATCCTCCTCTTTGGACTGTAAAGCTTTAATCAGAGTATGCTTTAAATCTTCATCTGAGTTATTGCATCTTTAAATGTGCCAGGAACTGGAAACTGAAGAAGTAATGAAGCAACTGAAGTACATTGAAATGGTAAGTCTAATTGCTCCCACTATTAATATGCCATATTAAAGGCCTAGTACAGAGTATATGGGAGTGGCGAGGGGGAGGATATAAAGGGGTGAAGGTTAATGCTGTTAATCCTTTCATTTGCTTTAACATTAGACTTGAACCTCTCTGCTTGGTGACTAGAACAAAGCTTTCAAGGGGGCACTAGGAAAATTCTTGTGTGTTTTGGCTGACAGATCTGTATATCTTATTTTTAACATCAATGCTGGGTGAGGACTGGGTGGGTGTTGTATATTATATACAGTATCCTTGGTGCTTGCACACTCCTTTATCTTTCCTGCCAGGACTATGCATCGTATAGATCCTTTTTCCTTTTGGAAAGGAGCTGAAATGTCGTATGCCTTACACCTTACTACCTTATTGTCATGAAAGTTGTCAATTAGAAGGAGCAAATGGAGAGTTAAGCAGATGGTGGTTGAAACAGATTAGTTTATGGAGTGGACTATTAGGGTTTTGAACTTTTATATTTGTACTTTATATTGATTACCGAGTCATGCTTTCCCATGTATTGCAGACATGTTTGGCTATATTTTCTTGGTTAGGGATTGGGTGAGGGTAAAGTGTTGAACTGGCTAGCAAAAATATTTGTTTAGTGCTACAGTACATTGCAACTATCTGGAGGGAAAAAAGTGTGGATATTTTTAATGGCCTGAATGCCCTGCACTTTTGAATTTGGAACATATCTGTCTTTTGAACTTAGTCAATTTAACAAGTTGGATTACTCAACAACATTTGTCATTGTTAATCTTAAGATTTCCTTGACCACATGAACCATGTATTAGACAGAAAACATTATATCATTGATGCAATTATCCAAATGCCTCTAAAAATACTGTGGACAGAGAGGAGGGGGGAGAGAGGGGGGGGGGGGTGTTGTGATGACAAAGAGGTAGTTTGAAATTGAACATGCAACAGCTGATATTCACTTAATAATCAATGGTCTGCAAGTGTGGGGAAGCTCAGCATGCTACACAAGGATGATCAGGCAAGTTGGGTTTGAACTAGCAGTTTGTAGTGAGAGTAATGGTATATTAGTTAGAGAGTTATTTGTTGTTGTTGGAGCAAGGATTGTATGATTCTGATTTCTAGTCGCTTAAATTGGTATCACTGAGGTGGTTGTGTCTGGCTTCATTTGTTCTTGCAGTTGAGACCTCGATTGGCAGCAAAGAGACGGAAGTTAGACATGTGTATTGCTAATGGCTCTGAGGTACCAACAGAGGATGTGAGCAAGTGTACAGGCTCTGTAGATGCAGCAAGGACTACATAGTCTTGCTGTGCAACACCGGTGAATTGAATCTCAATTCATGGGTCTGATTTTGGTGCACAGGTATCCTATGTTTGCTGACCATGTTTGTAATCAAACCAAAAGTTAGTATAGCGTACTTGTAAAAATGTTCTAAGCTAGTGTTGTTTCTGCTTGAGCTCATGCAAAATTGTAGAATCATGCCCCCGGTTTTGCTGTGGTTATAGGGGATAACATCTGTGTACAAAACTTAGTCGATTCGGATGTTGAATGAATGGATCGAGGTGACTAAAAACATCAGCACATATATGGCAACCGTTTCCAGATATCTTAATCAATTACAGGCCATCGGATTGTGACTTCAATTCCCATAAAAAAGAAAAGAAAAAGAAGTTAATTAATGGAATAGAAATAAATTGAGGAAAAGAAAAAGAAGTTAATTAATGGAATAGAAATAAATTGAGGAAAAATAAACGAGAAATTTTGTTAAACCGATCCAACCCTCAGGCATCTTGCACAGGTGATTGCTTGGCATTATAGAACATCTGAATGTTGCTGTAAATAACAAATAAACTTCAAAAAAGAAATAGAAATCTTCATGCTTTTTTGTAGACTTGAATTTCCAAGTATAGTCTTGTTTTGAACCAATTAACATAATAATATCATTAAACCCCTGCGGTCCTGAAATTCAATAAATAAAGGGAATCGCTTATGTAGCCCAAGACTTATAAACGAGCTATGAAACACACATAATACATATGTGTGATTGTGTGCAATACAAGAAACCTATTAGGCTTTTATTCACTTATATTGTAATAATAAAAAATAAAATAAAGCAAGCATGAACTTCGAAGTCGAGCTATCATAACATGCGTTTTTAATACATTAGTTAAAACAGTTCACAAAGTAAACTACTAAAGCACTACTTAAACTTCTAGGATTTCTAGGATTACACACATCCCTCTCACACATATGAACTTATGAAGCTACTAAAATGAGCTCTAATAGCCCTTACAAACCAAAATGTGTTAGAAAACTATTTGCATAAAAGATACATGATAGGAAATAAATAACTCCCTTAGTTTTTTCGGGCATATGAGCATCCTTCTCGCGTGAAGACATGGTTCTCGTTGAAGTTTAATGTTTTTCGGCCGAGCAAGGTTGATGCAGTGGTTGCTATGCTATTAAGGGTCACCGGCATATAGCAATGGTGTGGTGGTTGAAGCTGCGCAGGAGTTTAGGTGCCGTGGTGGCTATGATGTTTAGGTTTATAAATTTAGGTGGTGGAGGAGGCGTGGGGGTGGTGGTGAGGAAATTGATAGAGGGATGACAAAGGAAGAAGTACGGAGTACTAAGAGCAACTCCAATGGTTGTAGATAGGGACTTGCTTGCAATTTTAAATAGTCTCTAGCTACTAGCTTGACCATTGGAGCAAAAATATGTAATTAGCTTAGTCAAGGCAAGCTAATTTGCTTGAAAAAAACTTGCCAAAAAGAAAATACTAATAGTCAATTAGTAATTAAGATAAAAATAATAAATTGATGATTTAGATAATAAGCTAATAGCTAGCCATTGGGGATCAAACTAGCTACAAACATAATTAGCTTAAAAGCTTATCTGGCATGACAAGCTAATTTGACAATTAGCTTGTCATTGGAGTTGCTCTAAGATAAAACTAATAAAACCTCACACGACCATGTTTTTTCTAAACTACTTCTTCTGTTTTATTTTTTTTTTATTGCATCACTTGCTAATTCTGTTTTTTTTTTTTTTTTTTTTTTTTATGCGCATCACTTTCTATTTTTTGACATCTCTTTTTCTTTTTTAATTTAAAGTACCCGTGCTAAATAGGGATGTCAATATTAAGTGGATATCTGCTAACTCGCTCCATCCGCTTTAAGTAAATGGACAAAACCCAAATTAAATGAATGAGAAGCGGGTAATGGATCAGATCGGATGTGGATTATACTTTTTTCATCCACAAACCATCCACCCACCCGTTTAACATATATTAAATTTTTAATCTAAGAATTTTAATAATAAAATATGAAATGTCTAAGAAAATTACTTTTTTCTTTTTTGCAAATTAATTTTTCAAACAATATGTTGTTATTGTTTCCTTTTTTATTAATAAAATTTCACTTTAATACTCATTCATTAGTTATCCGTTCTACCCGTTTCATCCGCGGATGATAGACAGACGGATATGGATAATGGATGAAGAGAGTGACGGATGGATGTGGATGTAGCGATTAGAACAATAGATGGATGCGGGTGAAGATCCACCCACTCTAAATCTGATCCGTTGCCATCTCGAGTGCTAAAGCACGAGATGAATCTTTGAAAAAAAAAATTATTTAAAAATAAATGTAGTATGTAGTGTTATTCATCCTCTTTTAGAAAAAAAAAATTAAAAATAAATGTATTTTAATTAGAGGTTATTGCAAATAAGAAAAAGAATGTACAAAAGCAAAAGATAGGGGTTTTGAAGTGCTATGAAATATCTTATACACACCCGGGTGTATCGTGCACCCAACTAACCTAAAGTTAGTTTTTGCTTTTCCCTTGATAATTAAATGAAAAACAATTATTAAAATGAGATTAAAATGCTCATGGGTGTATTGTGCATCTTGAATTCTCGATGTATATAGCAATAAAAGTTGGATAAAAAAAAAAACTCTTAAATAAAGATATGAAATGACTAGTAGCCTAAAAAGATGGTTAGAGTTTTATTGTATAATACAACTTATATAATGTTATCCTCCAAAAGAATCACAACAACATAAGCCAAAAGACTAAATAGCAACTTAAAATTATTAATATTGAAAAATAAGCCAAAAGGCTAAATAAAAAATTAAAAGAATAAAAAATTATTTTATATAAACAAGAGGACATATGGAAGAAAAAGAAATTCGGCGAGTTTCCTCGGCGTATAGGGCAAAATTACAGTAACAAGAAAACAATTTGAAGTAATAATCTAATGCTTATTTGCAATTGAATTGTACCTTATGAAATAATAGTTATTTTAACATTTTATGACTATTGAAATGCCGAGATTTTGCTTTATTATAACACAAAGGGTCAAGAATCAATTGTTGGCAAGTTATCAAAATTAACTGGAAAAAAAAAAAAAAAAAAAAAAAAAAAAAAAAACCACACCAATATTTGAAGCATAATGTAAGTCAGCATCATCATATAAAAAAAATAAATAAATAAAAATAAAAATAAAAAAGTGAAAAAATAATTTAGGGCGGATAATTTGAAGGAATAAAAGTTAGTTTCCATAAATCACTAAAGAAAAACTGGAAGAAAGTTATTAAAAAAAAAGACGTAGCATCTCTTCACCTTTTCACATTAGTCAAATCTTTTTTCACCTTGCCACACCAAAAAAAGGTACTTTGCTTTTTTATTCTGTGATTGTATTAAAAGATTTTCTTTTGATTGTTAAAATTACAGTTAAATTGACTCGAAATTGAGTATGAAATAAATAACTTGTTTCAAAAGTTTGGATTTCAACTCAGTTGGTTTTCCACATCTAATGACATGTGATACTAATTTGCCTTCGTGTTCTTTGTGCAAATCTTTGACCACCATACCTATATAATTTTCTTATGAGTTCTAGATTTTTTTATTTAAAAATAGTTTACTATGAAATATAATGTATTTCGTTCAAAATAAATACATAAATTTGAAAATTATTTTTATTAAACTGTAACTTTATTAATGCTCATATGATTTATACAAATTATTATTAATGATTTTATATAATGCATATAATTTTAAACTTTCACAATGCATCAGTACGTATTATAATTGAAATAGAATTTGTTGATAAAATATGAAACGAACAAATTATATTAAAATTATTTATAAATTAACAAATTATTCCTTTTATTATATTAAATTTTAATCATATAATCACCAAAAGTGAAGATAATTTGTAGTGATTCCAAAAAAGTATTTTTACCATTAACAATGTTTAAGAGATAATGAAGAAGGAAAAATTGGAAGAGTATAACGAAAATCAAACAAAAATGATTTTGATGTTCTGGTGGTAACAAATTTGATTAATAATTCTGCTCTAAATCTCAGTTACGATTCATATCCAATAAAAACATCTTCGTAACTCATTTTAGTGCCATTTTGGTGCCAATATGCTAGATATGTCATCTAAATGATATAAATAGATATAACAATGGGTCGTCGAGTAAGGTTGAATCTGATTTCACATAATAAAAAAAATAAAAATAAAAATAAAAATAAAATTGTATTCAATACCCACAAAATTTAAGTCGTGTTTAATTAACACGTTTAATTAACACTAAGTAAAATGATTTGAATGGTTTCAAAAATAAATAAATAAAATGATTGGAATATACCCTTGATACTAAAATTTTTATTTATTTAATGATAAAAAATGAAATTATTTATTTAAAATACATTTTTCTTCTTTTTTCAACTGGTTAAGAAACATTCAAGCTTTGGCTACTCTCTCTGGACTATTCTCTCCATTTTTATTTAAGTGTCCCAATTTGAGTTTGATAATTCACATGCATCACTTTAACCATTATTATGCTTTATATTCAGTAGCGAAACCTAAATTTTAAAATTAAGGGATCAAGATCATCTATATATATTTTTAATATCAACATAATTTCTAATTTCTCATTGGATAACATATAAAGTTTTGATTTTCTTCCAAAAATAAGAAGTGTTTGCTAATTTATTTATTTATTTATTTATTTATTATTGTTATAAAATATCATATACAAGTTTAAAAACCATGCTAAAAAATATTAACTAGAGACATGTAGAAAAATACAATAAGTTACAAAAATATGTTAGTATATGAGTCCAACCAGATTTGAACCCTTGTCACAAACTCATACTGCATTTTCATATAAATAAAGTTAACTAATCTACCTAATAAAAATTGTTTATATATATACAAACAAAAACATTTTATACAAAATCAAGGAGGTGTTCATGGCCTACTCTATACCTATTTGATTTTGCCCCTTTTATACTACTTTCTCCGTTATTTTAATATTGCACCATTTGCCTTTTAATGAAGTTTTACAAATATTGCACCATTTTCATTTTAGAAAAAAAAAATTTCTATTTACACTGCAAATATCCAACATACCCTTACTTTTTCACACTTATTCTTTACTTTATCTTAACATCACATGGACACTTTTCTATTTTTACCTTTCTCTCTCTTCCTTTTTCTCACTACCAAAATTATTATGTCCAACTTATATGGTGCAAAAAATAAAAAATAAAAATAAAAAAATAAAAAAAAATTTAAAAATTGAGGAAGTATCTATAAATATTACTAAAATAACAACCGCTGACATTATCACTTTTTCAAATTGTACACATGTTAACTTCTCCTCTATTTTTTTCCCGCCTAAACTTTTTTTTTTCTTTTCATATTTTTTTTTTTTAAAAAAAAATCTAAATATTGATTACAAAGTAGTTTAATACAGTACAATAAACTTTTTAGTTTTCAATTTTTCATTACTTTTTCTTTTAAGAACCTTTTTAAAATCTTAAGGAAAACAAATATCAACCTTTTTATATATGTGATTATTCCATCTAATTACAAAGTTTGCTAAATTTAATTGTAGATATGAATTTTCTTTTGTTTATATTATTTTAATTTTGTAGTTTGGTTTATGTCAATAATATCGTATATAATACAAAGATTTTACATATTATAACTGAAATGTCTTTGAAATTTACACAATTATAAATTCTTTTATTATATCCGTGCATTGCACGGGAGTTAATCTAGTATAAGATTAAATATAATCATTTAAATTAAGTACTTATTAGAATTATCTCAATAAATAATTTTCAAATAAACTTTTACAATTTATACTTGTTAATAAGGAAAATTTATCAGAAACTACCCCCTGAATACTTCATTTTGTTAACTACTTGCTTAAAATTTTTATCAAAAAAACTATCCCCTAAATTTAAAAAGTTTGAGTAACACTACTTTTTTCCTTTTTAGACAACAAATTCCGATAAATGGGGCCCATTTATAATTTTCCTTCATCCTTTTTGCCTACATTCCACCAAAAAAAATCCAAAATTTCAGAAAATCACCGGTTGAAAAAGGAGAATGTATTTGTCGTTTGAATTCACAAGTATGTAATGCTTCTTTATTTCATTAATTATGAATAGGCCGGGTTTAATAATTACAAAATTAGAGTTCTTTGTCGAAATAGAAATTGGGGGTTTTTCAAATCGGGGGAATTTGTTGATTTTTTTTTTATTATAATTGGATAAGTTAGGACTACAAAAATATTCTTTTATGGCACGGGTTTTGAACTAGTTAAAGATATTATAATCAAAGTTTTGCATTAATAAGTAAATTGGTCAAAGTAGAACACTTAGTTAAAAACAGAGGAGTCTCCATAGTGAAACGATTTATTACTCTTTAACAACTTCAAGTGACACACGTCATATTTTGAATGTTTTTGTAGCTTTGAAAGCATTGGCACATTTTGGGTTATTCATACTGTACATAATTTCTTAGGCTTTTGATGTGTCAATATTATTTGTTTATTTAGCTCTGCTCATTCAAATATACTCCGTACGAATTAAAAAGTTTAGAGAGTCAGGAAAAATATATTTTAAAATGAAATTTAAATAGCAAATCATGAAACAAAATGAATAAAATGCAAACTGCTGGTGCAATGACAAATTCCCGAAGTTATATGCTCAGAACAACTGAAGCGTGTTAACAAGCAACTGCAGTAGAAAAGTAGATCCAACATTACTGCTTGGAAGCAGCAGCTCTCTGACTCGAAAACCTATAAGTTAGAGAAGAAGACCAGAAAAAAGATTAAATGGAACAAATGTGACAGTTAAAGTTCCTACATTCTTCTAATGTAATCTCAGGGTTTCATCTTTCACAAGTTCTACACAAATTCATAGCCAAAAGATTTCTAATGCTCAGGGTTGTCTTTCACAAGTTCTACACAATTTACTTGCCAAAAGATGGTAACCCCAAAAATAAGAAAAGCGATGAAAAAGTATATCTTCAATCATAAGAAAAAGTAATCAAGGTTTTACATGCTCTCTGATGAACTCCTCAACCTGTGAGATATCACCTGTGAGACCTGAGGCTTCAGCAAGGGTTACTTTATTATGGCACTGAGTGAACGCAAATGGTTGCCCAGATTCTCCGAGAGTGAATTCACTTGTAATATCGGCATCTGATATCACCGTTCTCGAAGTTCGCAATTTGTCACTGAGAGTTAGAGAAAGCATGATTAATTTTAAGTATCCAATGCTTTTCTTTTTCTGAAGGCAAAAAAGACAGAATACAAACAACACTTGAGGACACCCTCTAGACTTCAGGAAATTAAGTGATGGAATGGTTCAATCTAGGGGGGAGAAAAATTAAATAGTAAAAACGATAAAACATTTCAGGGTGACTAGAATAGAAGCATCATGAAGCAATTACAAGTTAGATTTTTTTAAATCATTTTTAATTTCATAGCAAACATGTTAAAGAGCGTCATGGCTCAGAGGGCGATTGGTAGACGTAATTCTACAAAGTAGTTAGCCATCTATTTAGTACCTTTTGAATGAATTCATCCTATTGCTGTCTAGAGGGAAGGGGAAAAAAATGAGATTTTGCAACATAAGACAAAAAAAAATGAACTCTCACATTTCTTTCTCCAGTTGCTTGCGAATAAAATCTTTCGAATGTGCAGTCACTTTCTCAGTTTTGTTGCAAACAATCAATACAGGAATTCTCTTCTTTACAACACTAGCCTTGGTTAAGATATCGTACAAGTACCTAAAAACAAAACAGATAAGAAGTCAGAATTCAGAAATCATTTCAAAAGAGAAAGGAAGGGGAAGCAAAGAGAATGGAGAATAAAAGCAATTACTCAGCAGCTGCTCGGCAGTTAGGCAGGAACTCCAAAGAATCAACAACAAAAACAATCCCAGCAGCCTGGGGCACAAACTCATCAAGCTTAGGCCGAAGCCGTGAATGCCCAGGAACATCAACTAAATGCACAGGTTTGATTTTGCCCTTCTGTCCATGTAAGAAATAGTAGAATATTTAATCACATTGTTCACTCACAAGTTCCTTTTCTTGAATAAACAGAAATTTGAGGTTGGCAGTGTAGCAGAGCAAATAGCACAGATTAATAACTTTGAAGAACAATATAAAAGTACTTTAATATTGTCAATATAGCAACCATGTAAGCCCAATGCTTACCCTTCTTCTTTCCACTACCTACTCAGGGAAGAAACATATGTCTATAATAGCAAGGGAAAACAAAATCAGAGAATAGCCCCAAAAAAGCAAAGACTATAGCTGACATCTCCACAACCATGTGTTCAAATGATAAATACCATAACACTAAAGTGGTTTTATTCTAAGCCAGTATAAACTTTTAATAGTTCAAAACTTGAAACATATATATAAATTGTTGAGCAATATGGAAATCTTAATCAAGCCTTGCAAGCAAAGGGGTTGTCTCACATAACTCTTCCAGCACACACATAGTACATTATCTCACCTTCAATCCAAATCTCATCTGCAATCATGACCATATTATAAAATTTAAACTCGAATATTGTTAAACAAATTGATTTTTTTATTGAGCTTGTGGTTATTAAATAATATTAATTGGCCAAAAATATAAATACAAAATCAGTTACATAAAAAGCTATAGAACCTTTTCTCCAAAAAAAAAAAAAAAAAAACAGAAAAAAAAACTATAGAACCTTGACACTGGAACAATCAAGTGAATCCAAGGGAAACGGCATCCTTCTGTTTATGTGAAAATCAAATCATAATAGTAGTATAGTACCTTAGTGACCTCAGAATGCAGCACAAAAGTACCCTCATTTGGGTCCATTGATGTCACAGTCCCTTGATGTGAAGAACCATCTCGAAGCTGGCAAACAAGAGAGAAGACAAGATCGTCATTCACATAACCGTTGAGAATTAATTGACCAACAATGAGGCAGCAAGTCAAATAGAAAGGGTAATAAACAAACTAGTCCGGTAAAATAGGCAAAGAAACTAGAGTGAAAAGAGGCCTACTGCCAGCTTTAATGATTAAAGCAACAAGAGGATTGCTTACCTGGTAGAATAGAACAGTTTTGCCACTCCCAGTCAGTCCAGCAAGCACAATAGTGTTAGGCTTCTTACGCTTGAACAGACGTACTGACATAAACACAAAAAAAAAAAAAAAAAAAAAAAAAAAAAAAAAAAAAAAAAAAAAAAAAGAAGAGATAAACAGCCATCATTACTTTTCTCCCACACATAAATTAAAGTGGAAACAAAGTTAGACGCTATAGATGCAACAAATAATAAAGTCCAGATCAAAAACCTTTCATGTAACACAGACCCTAGAATTACATGTGCACTCATATTAAATAAGTACCTTCAAGGATTTTCACTCTTATCTAAGTACCACTCTGCACAGGAGAGGTGTGCAAAACAGAGGGACATTGTTCAAAAGTTCATACCACACAAGAAAAAAGTTGTATCAAAGTTAAATGAAAATGAAATTGGAGGTAATCCTAAAGTTCATCCATGAAAAAAAAAAAATCCTTCACTAACTCAGGGTATGAAAATAACAATATGGCATGCCTTCAATAGTCTACATATGCAGGCATTCTCAAAGTTGCACTTAAGCCTCCCAGAAAAGAAATCACTTACGGCTGAGAGCATGTACAAATCCCCATTAATAAGTATAATCAGAAGGAAACTTTCAAAGAACAACTTCTTAATTACTTCGTACTTATTAGAGATAGGAGAAAAAAGTATCATATTCTAGAATAAAAAGCGACACTGAGACATTCACAACCTTGGCATCCTAAGTCTTTGCATAGGGATCACTTTTTTTCTCAAGCCTTTGAAGTTCAGAAATCACAAAAGAAAGAAAGATCTTCCCACCACTTTACTACACTTAGGAAAAAGTTGGGGGGGGGGGGGGGGGGGGGGGGTTATACACAGGATGCAAAACCACATTTTTACTATTGTCCAAAGTCAGAACTTTTTCTGTTCTGTAATAGTAGCAAAGGGAGGGAAATTGGAGCATGATGTATCTTGCAAAAACTACGAAGTAAATTCCATGCACCAAGCTGGCTACAATCCCCCGCATATCTAGAGGGGTAGGGAGACAAATTTTCACAGTAATACCTTTCTCAAATGTACTTCACTATAGTTCTGACACACCAGCATAAACTCAGAAATTACTAATTTGCACGCCCCTCAACCAATACCCACAAGGACCCCCCCCCCACCCCCCTAGGCTCTTATTTTCAGTGAAAGAAAGAGCAACACTCCTTAGTTCATCACAGCAGCACCGCAATGAGTTGTGATGATTATATGCCTCAGGACTCCTTTGGTGTATCCGTGGCATTACATTACAGCTATAGGTACAACCATACAAGTTCAGGTCATCACCAACAATCCAAAGCTGAAATAGACAAATTTCACATCAATCTAGTTAGGCAAGCATGATGCACATCATCATGTAGGTCCATTAGAAGCAACACAGTGTACAGTGCACAGTGGCCAATATTCATAGATAAGAGATGCACCATCCAGCCTCTAAATCGAATAAAAGGTGTTATAGGCTTATAGCATCTAGCTATCATCCTTCTACCTAACCCTATGCAATTCCTGCGAAAGATTTATGTTTTACATGAAAAATTACAGCCAGCCAACTTGCAGCAACACGCCTACAATACACCAACTAAATGATATGGAAGAACTCAAATCATATCATACAATCGTCCTTCCAGTCACTTAGTTGTTATATATTTTAAAAGCCAGAAGTAAAACAATCTAAATACATGATAAAACAGTATACATATTTTGAGTTGAGAACTTACATAGCAATGACAAAAATATTGTTAGGACAACAACAGCAGCCGCAATATACAGTTGAAGTTCCGGTGTCTCTTTAATCTTCTGTTTTATGTCCGGTGTCTCATCAAACTTCTTCTTCGCTTGGATAAGACTTTCCTGTGTTTGGATAAGACCTTCCTGCACTAAACTCTTCCCCTGTTCAAACACATCGGACAATTTGGCCTTCCATTGCTCCACATCAGACAATTTCGCCTTCCATTCGTCCATTTCGAAATCCAACCAACTACACGATGATAGGAAAATGAATATAAATTATGCGTAGCAGAGTTACATTTCGAAATCCAACCAAATATGCAACCCTTAACAATAATACGGTAAAATTCTGATTAATTAAACACAAAATAGTTCACTGCCTGCATCCAGGCCCGTCCCTGAGCAACCAAATGTGATCCAATTCTCAAATAAGGCTCCAAAAATCACATAATTTTAGGGAAATTTGATTCAATTATCAAATAAGGCTCGAAAAACCACATAATTTTAGGAAATTTGATTCAATTATCAAATAAGGCTCGAAAAATCACATAATTTAAGGGACATTTGATTCAATTATCAAATAATGCTCTAAAAAACACAAAATTGTAAGGATATTTGAATCAATTGTCAAATTAGGCATAATTTTGTTTTCTAGCAACATATTCGCTGGTTCTGATCATTCATAATCTTAATAATTAGAACCAATAGTTGAGATTTTCGAACCCTAAACTTACTGCACTGACAATTAACTTAAATAAAATTAGATGAAAGATAAACCCTAGATTGTGAAATTGAAATGATAAACCCTAGATTATGAAATTGAAATGATGATTACATAAAGAAACAATAACTAACCTCAGAAGCTGCTTATAGCGTGAAGTGCGCTTCAATGGAGAACGTTGAGTCGCGCTTCACCGGAGAACTGAGAGAGAGAGAGAGTGGAGCAGGAGGAGTTATTGACAATTACAGCAATTCAATGGGTTGGGTCAAATCCTCACCCGCTCCAGTTTTTAAATGGGTCAGTTCCGTCCAATAAATAAATGGGGTGGGTCGTTATACGGTTGTCCAATTATAGTAATTTTCCTTCTACCTTTCTTGTTTCTCAAACTAGAGCGTACCCATACTGGACCTGGCAAACAGGTTAATCGGGTCGGGCATGGATTAGGTCGGATCAATTTGGGTATCAACTCGAGTACATTCGGATTGGGTCAAACTCAAATCGGATTACGGTCGTTCATTTTGTATCGATACTATGAATTAAGCTCAAATTGATAATGTACTAGGTCATTGCCCGTGCAATGCATGGATTTAACCAAAAAATTATTTTTGCGTAAATCAAAGTTGTATATTATTTTGTGTTTCAAGCAAATCGAGATATTTTAAACATGCAAAAGGAAGCATTTTCGATCATTTTTTGTCAATTCTGACCTCAAATTGGACCTAACAGCCCAAAATACCCTAAAAACTCCTAAAGACTATGTGTTTGGCACGAAAATTGAAGAATTTACAAATTTCTGTTAGGATTTTGACGGCAGGTGGTAAAAAACAATTTTTGTTGTGAAATAAGGAGAAAATATGAGAAATGGAGAGAAAATTAATATGTATATCTTTAATCCATAGGATGGGCTATATATATATATATATATATATATATATATATATATATATATATATATATATATATATATATAAGAGTTTGGTTGGATAAGAATATAGAACCTAGATTTAGAATATTTTGGAATAATACAAGGAGGATAATGGATATCCACAAATATTTTATAACACTTCCCCTTGGATGTCCATTATCGTTAAAACCTTATTAAGAAAAACTCTGTGGGATAAAAACCTAATGAAGGAAAAAGAGTACAACGAACATTCTTCGTAATACGCTTGAAATGCTGCCTTGTTAAAAACCTTACCAAGAAAACCTAATGTGGGACAAAATCATGGTTAAGGGAAAAAGAATGCAGCGCGTAATTTATCCTCCTGATGAACATAACTTAAGGCTAGGGCTGTCAAACGGGTCATGTCGTGTCGGGTTCGTGTTCGTGTCGATATTAAACAGGTTGAAAAACCCCTTGACCCAAACCTAACCCGTTTATTAAACGGGTTGAAACCCTTGACCCAAATCTAACCCGCTTATTAAACGGGTTACCCGTGTAAACTTTTACCCACATAGTATGTAATAAACTAATTAATATTCAATCAAAAAAAAAAACATCATTAGTTCATTAAAGATACTACAACAGTTTTAAGTTAGTAATTTTAACAATATATACCACAAGGGTTTAAAGTTAGTAGTTTTAACTATATAACCATTCATAAGAACTGTTTCAAATTAACCGCAAAATTAGATTTAATTTACAAAAGATGAAAATTATAATTTTTTCGCCAACTTAACAGCCAAAATATTACCAAAATGTATAAATGGTGTCAAGGTAATTTACAAAATTACAAGTTTTGAATAAAAAATTTTAGTTTTTTTTACTACTCAATTAATAGATTAAGCGTGTCGGGTTCGGGTTGACGGGTTGTCATTCAACCCATTTATATAATCGGGTTATGCGTGTCGGTTTCGGATTGAAAATTTCAACCCAAACCTAACCCGTTTACTTTCGTGTCGTGTCGTGTCCGTGTCGACCCAATTATGTAAACGGGTTGAGAATTCTTGACCCAAACCCGCTTATTTCGTGTCGGGTTATCTTGTCATGTCAGCTTTTGACAGCTCTAGTGGAGGCTTTCCAATGCAACGAATCCAATATAGTTGAGTGTCTTCTCACATGATGCAGAATAGTATCATTCCTTGATTTTCGATCCTCCCAAATCTTCAAATCTTTACGCGAACAAGTGAGTCTTCATATCACCATACCTATAACAATAATACATGTGTTTGTCCACATTTCATTCGAAATCTCTGTTTAAAGTTGCCTTAACCATTATACTTATACCTTCTTCTGGATGCCATGAATAATAGAAATTGATGACCATTATTTGATCAAACATTCCTTAATAACTATATGGCAACACATGATATTATTAATGTTGTTTTAAATCTTGTATGAAATGGTTCTTCTGGACCATAAGAAAACAGTCTCGCGCATAAGTATCCCGTTGATATTCTTTATATTAGAAGTTTCATAAATGACACGATAATTCTCATGCAAATACAATAGTAATTTTTGATCTCACTATTTCTCTTATGCTCCAACTTCAGGTTGAGATGTCAATAATATAGTCACATAGACCAAAAATTTGATATAATTACAATATTCAAAATATAAAATTTGTAGGGCTAAATATATAAATACGACGTACACAAGTTCTTCAGGATATTTTTTTACATGATTCATAACATGCTATAAAATTAACATCATCAATAATTTCATCACAACTATAAACCCATTGGAATATAAATATTTCTTTGTAATTTTCCAGCAAAGTTACAAATACGCCATACTATATATATTTTGAACAAATATTCACATATACCACAATTATTGTATAGAAACTAATGCAGTAATATGAGATATAGAAAACAAAATATACAATGACTAATGCATCTAACAACTTTCGATATATGCAATAATGAATAATACATTAACCTAGACTCACAGATGCATATGAACATACATAGGACTTAAAATAATGCAAGATACTGTACAGTGTGGATTTAAAAATTCATATTTCATTGGACTTCTGGTCCGTGATAAACTTATAATGATTATCATTATGTCGACATCAATATGGACTTTTATTCCAGATCCCTTATTCACTAGCCCATTCTATCATGCATATACATTATTTATCGGTTCCATCATATACCAGTATCATCATATAATTCCTCAAGGTACAATTTTAATTTGCATGCTATTTTGACAATGATATCTGAATACATTTTTCATTGGTACCATCATAATTTTTCTTACATCATAGGACATCTGTTGTTATAATTCAGATATCTATACCATTTTTGGGGGTATTTATACACTATGGTATTTATATACTATTACACTATCAAAAGTATTAACTGTACTATATTGCCACATATCATATCTATATTTTGGAACTGGTCATACAATCCACACTTCAGGTGTAGTGATTCATGTACAATTGGCAAGATCTTATCTCAATGTATACACATAATTTAATATGACCAAAATATATCTTCAACGCTATGTAACATGATTCATAATTAAATACAAATCAAATCATAGATGTGCAACATATCTTGATAGTATATAGACAAAAGTTGGCATATAACTTTTCAGACTACCATTATAAGGATCATCAATTTTATTTTATTTTTTGATTTTTCAAACTTTTGCTGTTTCTTCTTCCCCTAAGTTGGTAAAATATCTCTTTTATAGTGGCGTCTAATTCTATACCAACTTAATATATAAATTTGCATTAGAATTCATTTCATTGGGAGGATCACAATCTAAATTTATCTTTTAGAAGGTTTGTATTAAACAAGATTTATCTCTTGTGGAGAACAATTTCAATGAAGAATCATTTCTTCATTAACTTTACATTTCATGTGTATTTATTATTACATTTTCCATAATATTTTCTCTTCTGGGGATCAATGTCAATGGGGAGACATCATGTGTTGTGCAGTTGTACGTTTTTCTTTCTTCTCCTATTTCTTATGTGCTGACATATAATAGCCCTAATCAAAAGAATCGGCATACAAGCGTAAATCACTTGCTTGTAATTCTACTAGGTGGTGATCTTCTAGATCTTTGAAAACTTAAATAGTGTATTTGGTGAGGTTCTGGTCACCTAATACTTGACAATAATATATAAATTATTCTATTGAACTTCTGGCTCTTTCGTATATATGAAAATCAAAACCTATTAACTTTTGAAATTTTCATCAACACAAATTATTATAGCTCAATCTCAATGTTATGTATTTCCATTCAATTCATTTCACATAAGAGTGTCAACACATTATCAAATGAAACTTCAGGTTTCCATAATGGGTATTTATTGAATCCGGATGGCCTAATTTCATCATCACATTGTAGGCGTCATTCGAAGTGCGCCTACGTTAAGCATGTATGAATATGCTGGACACTCATAGGAAGTGGGAATTGACATGATACAATTAGGGACAAGGAAAGTAAGGAGCCGCCAACAAGTTTTTAAGGAACTTGTAAACTGTTCACGGATCATTAAAGGCAACCACGATTAAGGGACAATGAAGGCAATAACGATTGACCCGTGAAGGTTACACCCCATGAGATTACTAACTCCATATGGTTCGGAACCACGAAAGGAGGATCAGGGATGATGGTACGAAGTGAGTCATGGAGTCACATTCGCCCGTATTGGCCTCTACTTGATTCTTATATAGTGAAAAGTGATTCCTGCGATCTCAAAGGCATACAAACAAAGATTCAATTTGCTCCAAACTATTATTATGCTAAATTGGTTGAATATTAATGCAACATATAATCCTAAAATATTTGTGATCACTTGATTAAACAATAAGATTAAAAAGGAACCTAAACCGGTTGTCCAAATTATCTTATTAGTCGTGATTTTCAATTACATATTCCCTTTAAACATGCAATATGGTGATCAATATAAACAATAGAATAAACATCAACATTGAAAGCAATTTAACAATAATAATGTTAGTCAAATCAAATATAAATAAACCTAATCATGATACTAGTAACAAGAATAATAAAAAGAGTAATTAGGTGAATAATTACTCACGTTTCGTGTTTCCTTGAATTGCTACATCATGAATAAACTGTTAGTAATTTCAATGAAAATATAAATCAAATTGATCTGAAATTAAATTAAAAAAGTAGAGTTGATTTGGAACAAACCCTTAGTTAATTCTACCTTTCATGCCTTGGTTTAAGGATGGAACTTCGGGTCAATTATGGACTCCTTGGAGTGCTTAGGGGAAGTATTGTGGAAGAATAGGGAATGATAGAAATTAGGCTAAAGCATAAGAGATAGAGAGAGAGAATGATTTTTTGGTGTATAAGAGAGGAAGAGAGAATGATCTTTGGTGATCAAGCTTGTTGATGATTGAAAAAGGGGTGATATGACTAGGGGTGAACATGGTCTGGTTTGGTGCGGTTTGAGTCCAAACCAAACTAAACCACAAAATACAGTTTAGTTAATTTTTCAAACCAAACCAAACCATATTAGTATTGAAACCAAACCAAACCGTAATATAGTTTGGTTCCGTTTGGTTTGTGATTTATGATGAGACGACATTTTTTCCTAAAAATTGTCAAATAAGACTTAGTAAATTTATAATAAAGTTTAATTAATTAGCACAAAGGGATTAAATTGTACTACAAAGTTATAATAAAAATAACTATCAACTAATAATCAAGTGCTAACACAGTAACACTTATAGTTTTCTTTTGATTTTTCATGTTTTTTTAGTTTATTTTTTTATTTTTTTTTTAATTTTATAATATATAATAATTATTTTAATTTATTTAAAAATTATATAAATATTAAAATATGGTTTACGGTTTGGTTTGGTTTATAATTTTTGAAAAATCAAACCAAACCTTAAACCGTATTTACAAAAAAAATCGAAACCAAACCGTATTTTTACAAACCGTAAACCAAACCAAACCACTATAATGCGGCTTGGTTTGGTTTGGTTATGAACCAAACCAAACTATGTACAGCCCTAGATATGACCTCTATTTATAAAGAAAAAAGAAGGGTCGAAGAATCAAGAAAAGATCCGAATTCGAATTGGAATAAAACCCTTGCGATAGGCAGCAGTTTTTGTGGTTATTGTTTTTATCATATCTTTTGATCCAGAAATTGGAATAAGATAAATAATATGTTGTTGGAAAGCTCTTGAAGTCTTCTTTCTAAAACAATTGAAATCAGATTAAAATAGTTTGTAGAATAAAATATATAGCCAAAATAGTGGGACGATGTCAATTTTAGATAGAGTTTCGTATTTCTTTTATATTTTTTTCGTTATAACTCGGAATTAATATTATAATATATCATTAAAAATATAAGTTCAAGATCTATACAACCATCTAAGATTTGGATAAAAAATATTAGGCACAAAAATTATATCTGACTATCTTTTAACGTCTTTCAATTCGAATAAAATTAGGACTTTCAAAAAGAGGAATTTTATTCAATTTCAAACTCTTTAATCTTATCTTTTCAAAAGGGATAATTAAGATCTTTTAGAAACTTATGGAAGCTTCTAATTAATCCTAATTGGTTTAGGAATGGGATAAAGCCTTTGGACCCTCCACATGATCATTGGGTCGTAGGTAAGGTGGACTTAGATTCGGTTTAGGCTCAGTTTAGTATTTTGGCCATAACTTATTCGTTATAATTCGGATTTGGGCTTATAATATATCATTGGAAATCCCTTTTCAATCCCTATCCAACTATCCAATCATTAGACCCAGATTATGGACCAAAATAAACTGGTATAAATATTTTTATAAAAAGGACACGAAATGAATGATTTTAAGGGACACGAAATGAATTATTTTGGGTTTAAAGGCACGAAAAGAGGAAGATAAGTTATAATTTGGGTAAATGGGTTAGGAATTGGGTTGTTTTATGAAATATATTGGGATTAAATATGGATTTAAGCACTCCAAGATTAAATACTCAACCCGACCAATAATGGTGGTGAAAGGTTGTTCATCATCGGGTTTGGTTTTGGGGAGACATTTTTAGGTGTCTACAGAAGCCCCCACTTTGACTGATTTTGTATAAACATCATTTTCAAAAACGATAATCAAAGTAGTCGATAGGGACGGAGAATGATTTAAGACGTTTGGCGATCCTTAATCACTCTTTATACGCCGATACCTGCAGAAAAAATGTTAGTTCCACGGATAAAAGAGTAAAGGGATAGAATACGTATCTGACACCAGTGTATCGGTGACGAATACGTTCGATAGTATCTGACACCAGTGTATCGGTGACAAATAAATTTGGCAGTTTTCTATGCCCGAAGAAATCCACCGGATAAATATTGTTGTGATATTTTCCATGCTTGAGAAATGTTGATATATTATTGAATTTTTCGCCTTGAGAGGTGGCAACGACCGACAATTTTCCATGCTTGAGGAAAAACTTGTCTGATGATGAGATTGCAAGTCTCCGTGTACCGAGAACCTTGCGCCGTGAATCATCTTTGCTTTAGGAGATGATCACTGATGTTTGAAAAATGATGATGGTTCGATTGTCTCCGAACGTAGGCCGTAAATAGTTCTCTTATCCCCGAACGTGGGATACTGATGGTTTGCTTATCCCCGAACGTGGGCTGTAAATGGTTCGCTTATCCTTGAACGTGGGCAGTAGATGGTTTGCTTATCCCCTAATGTGGACTGTAGATGGTTCGCTTATCCCCGAACATGGGCTGTAGTTGGTTCGATTGTCCCCGAACGTAGGCTGTAGATGGTTCGCTTATCCCCGAATGTGGGCTGTAGATGGTTTTCTTGTCCCCGAACGTGGGCTGTAGATGATTTGATTGTCCCCGAACGTGGGTTGTAAATGGTTCACTTGTCCCCGAACGTGGGTTGTAGATGGTTCGCTTATCCCCGAACGTGGGATGTAAATGGTTCGCTTATCCCCGAACGTGGGCTGTACATGGTTCGCTTGTCCCCGAACATGGGCTGTAATGGTTCACTTGTCCCCGAATGTGGGCTGTAGATGGTTTGCTTATCCCCGAACATAGGTTGTAGGTGAGACCAGCAAAATAAAATTTGCCAAAGGACCCGTATAGACTACGATTGACTTGACTAACTGACTTGACCAAACTTGACTTGACATGACATGACATGACATGTGTATGACTTGTGTGTGTGTGTATGATTTGAGTGTGTGTGCAGACACAAGCAAACGAAGATGCAAAAGCAAAAAATTTCCATCATTTTTGTCATGAGTGGAGGGTACCGACTTTCTCTCGAAAAAGAAAGACGTGAAAAAAAGTTTTGTTTTCGACCTTCCCTCGATGAAAAAAATTTTGAAAAAGTTTTTGAACTTCCTCAAAAGAAAGGACATGAAAAAGGAAAGAAGTTTTGAACTTCCTCGTTGAGCAAGACGAAATGAATCATATGGATTGAATTGCTTGTCTTGAAAATAATGTATGCATGATGCACGTTCTTAGGCCATGAGGCTAAGTACAATTACATCATGCGACACGATAGATGAATGAACTTAGGTCATGGAGTTAAGCATCATATATGGTGTAAAGAAACGATCTTGAATGTCACTTAGGTCTGGAAGCTAAGCACGTATATAGATGAAGTGATTGATGAGTATTGCATAATGGATGTTGCTAAGGTCAAAGAGCTAAGCATGGTATGCGATGCATGAAGCAATGAATATTGCCTAGGTTTGGAAGCTAAGCAAGTAAACATTATTTCTTTGAGTTGTCTTGAAAGATGATGAATCATGCGCGGTAGGGGAACAAGATTTCATGATAAAAGGTTCCTAAGGGAAGGATGATATGGTAATGTATGTATGGTGTGTGTTAGAGTGATACTAAGGTGAGGCTGCAAAGGTTATGGTGATGGAAATAGATGTGAGAAGAGTTGAGATGGTGACGCTTTAGGCTAGGTAGGCTAAGTGATGTGGGGTCAAGTCCCCAAGTCTAGATCTATATTGGTAAGGATAAGCATTGGAATTTTTTTGACTCGATCATGCATATGAATGTGAATATGGCCGCACCTCAATGTGAGGTTGTCTACGTATCCATTAGGAATCAGGCCGAACGTAGCTCTAACCGAACTTTGCACAAGTGTATGTACACCTCAAAGAGGTCTTTCAAGGGTTGTAATGTGGTTAAGTTGATGGTTTAAAAAAGAAAAGGGTAAAAGGCTCAAGACCCTAGAGAATCCCCAAGATGTGTAATTGTGAATTTGAAAATTTTGAATTTTGCAAGTTTATTTTCAACATTTTTTTTTTCATTCTTTTGAATTAATGTGGGTAATCTCAGATCATGCAGTCCATCACTCACTTCGCATTCATGTTTCTCAGGCACAGTACCAAACACTCGATGAGAGATGCAATTTGAGACGTGTTCATATCAAAGACATCGAAACACTTGCATTTAGACATTGTTTTATTGTTGCTTTGCTGCTTTTTTTTTTCCTTTACTTGCTTTTGAATGTTATACAAATTACACACCTTCCCATCCCATGGTTAGGTGAATGTGGGTTGAATAAATGAGACCAAACGTTAGACGAGGCTCAAAGTGGTTAATGAAGAAATGGAATGAGTGTTTGAAAATGGTTTAAGGGGAATGACAGGGTTGCAAAGGTGTCTTAAATCATTGGTGTACCTTGTGTTTAGTTCGGCAATTGATTTTTTTTTTTTTTTTTTTTTTTTTGCTAATTACATGATCGAATGTAAGAAAGAGATGCTCATTTATGAAGAAGGTACATAAACACATGGATAAGGGGAACCTATGCTAGACTTTTTAGGGGGAAGGATTTGATACAAAAGAAAAAGAAAACATGAAATCTTGGTGAGAAGCTAGCATTGTGCTTTGTCTTCGTGACTGTTTATGAGTTACTTCTTGCCGCCTGGTGAGGAAAGAAGTTTGTTGATGTTGATACTTTTATTGGAAAGAAAGTAGGAAGGAATGATGTTCCCTTTATTCTTCCAATTATTGCCTAGTGATTTTAGACTCAAGTACTGTGGAAGGATGAACTCGCTTAATGCATTAACTCAATACTCGAATTGGAAAGGAAGAGTATGAAAGAATTTTCAAAACCAATGAGAAGTTCTCCACTCATTCCTATTACGACGGAAAACGACGCATGCATGGTCCTAATATACAATCATAAACAATATAGTACATTACTCGAAGACAAAGTGTGTGCAACGACTCAACATGTGTGATTAGGTGAGTTTATTTAGACTCGTGGTATGATCGCATGGCTAGACATCACTACTACATTTTTTACCTATTGCAACCCTCAAATCCATTGTATGAGGCATCAAAATCCGTGGCATTACGCCTAATGCAACGGCTATGTACCGCGGTATCTGCTGGCGTTGCAGTAGGTCTAATGCAACGGCATATGACACCTAATGCCACGACATCAATAATCTGTGGCGTTAGATCAATACTTGATGCAACGACACCATTATTGATGTGGCATTAGCTATAATACCTAATGCCACGGTTTCATATGCCTAATGCCACGATTCACTATACCTAATGCCACGGTTCCCTATACTTGATGCCACACAATGCATATACCTAATTCCAATATAATAACAATTAATAAAAATGATAATTATAAAAAAAAAAATTTAAAAGAATTTGAATTTTATTATTATAAATTAAAAGTTTGTACATTGTTATCTATAAGGAATATTAAAAAAATTAATTTCTCACTTGTTAAACTAAGAAAAAACAATTAAAAGTTTAAACTAAATCATTTTGTCCCCCAAACAATATTTTCAACCATTCATTGGACCGTATTATCACTTCTTTCTCATGTTTCTCCAATTTCTCAAGTAAAGCAATTTGGGACCAATTCAGGAAGCATCTTCTTGAGCTTCAGTATCCACCTCTAGCACTGTTTACTATCGGATCTAGATCCCCTGATAAATAAAACACACAAACAAATCAAAATGGGATTATAGAAAAATCCAGCACTAAAAAAAAAGGAAAGGAACTTGAGTTAAACAACTGCAAAGATTAATTAGATATACAAAGTTCATTAAAAGGTTCTTTCACTTAATTAAGAAGGTAATCTTTGTCACATTATATCTCAGACCAGTACAGATTACAGCAAATAGACATATATAGCAAAAAACCAATCACACTAAAAGCAGGCGTGTTCGCAAGATATAATACATTATAAAGAGAAATTAAAATTGATTAGAAAAATTGAAGCCCAATGCAGACGAAGATACAAGTATAGTACTCTCCTTGAGGCCTTTAATTATAACCAAAAAAATATAAGTCAAACTTACAAGAAATTTCACAAAAACTAGATAAATTTCACAACATTAGTGAATGTACGTACAAGTCACAAAAACTAGATAAATTTCACAGAAAAACATTTGCATAACAATTCATTTTTGTCTCCCATAATATATTACAAGAAACAGAGAGATCAGTTTCACCTCAGCATAACAAATTCGAATTCATAAGAAGGATTAATTTCCATAAAATTTCAGAATGCCTTCATATATCCATATATTTTTATCAAATACACAAGGTTAAGTTTGAGACATTGACTTTCCCAGCAAATCATCATATACAGTCCATCTTAACCTGCATGTTTATTCAACCTAAAATACTTATAATTTATGAGAGAGGGAGATAGTTGGACTGATTACGTTCAAATTATATAGTGTTATGACTCAGAAAGTCTTAATTCATGATAGACGTAGCCTAACAGCCTTTAGAAAATGACAATGTAGAGGCAAGATTTTTTTTTAAAAGTGAATATACATTCTCTTTAATCCATAATGAGTGCTAATTGAGGTATTGCACATCTTTTTATGAAGTGAGGTTAATGTATTAGTGCTTAACCTAAAAGAGTGCATTGACAATTCTGCAAATGGCATATCTAAATCTTGAATGAGAATAGTTAGATACGTGACCAGATGAATGAGATGATACATAATGGAAAGAGTTGAATTACCTTGCCAAGTGTATTTGCTGAAAGAGGGGCAATAACCATGATGTCAGCCCACCTGCAAAGCTCAATGTGAAGGACATTGTCACCTATTTTACTCCAACTAGACCATTCATCCTCATCTGTGTACAACATCACATCCTCTAGAATTGTCACACTGTCAATAAAATGCAATGCAGATTTATTAGATGCCACTACTTTTACATCAGCCCATTCAGAAAAGCAATGACAGAGGTTCCCAAACTTGATCGCAGCAACACTTCCACTTGCAGCTAGAAGGATCTTGGGTCTCCTAGGTGTGTCATTAGCCTGTACAGGTTCTATGTGAGTAGTAACAGGCTCTCCTTGTGCCATGACCAAAGAACAAGCCAACTCTGTTAAAAAATATGAGATATATCCATAGCCATAAAGTCACAAATCAAAACAGCGTACTTCATTCTGTCCTATTTAATGCAGCTAACAAAACTAACAGATGCAATAAAATGAGAAGATTACAAGCAACCACATTTCAGAATCAGATTACTTGAACCAGCTAAAGATTGGAACAACTACAAAAACCAACTAAAGATTGAACCAGCGTACTAATGTCATTTTTGTGTATCCGAATTGATCAGTTTCATCAGAGTTTCTCAAGAATTCCTTCTTCCTTGCAAGGTAATCATTGAGGAAATTAATCCTGGTTCTTATCTCTCTATTGGGGTTAGATTAGGTTTTCATTTAGAAATTAGTATTGTAAAATTGTGAATCCAACACCTAACAACAACATGATCTAATTTTTCAACACATATACACGACATTGTGCAGAATTGAACAACTAATAGCAATGTGTCCAATACATTCAGATAAATTAAATAGTAAAGAATAAGAAATGTGAGCAGAATCAGGAAAAATGAAAACACGAAAATTTAAAAAAAAAACGCAAGAAACCATAAAATTGATAATAAAAAAAAATGTAGTACTGCTGTAAGACTGTAGATCAGGAAGTATATCAAGAAGATTACTCACCTTAATCGTTCTCTTTCTCTCAATTAAACTAGCAAAATAGGAAAAATTAATTTAACAAAATTGATAATATCAGAATTATTGAAGCAGTTACTTACGAAAACCCTAATTAAACAAATAGTAGCACAATATTTGAGAAAATATAGCATTTAACAACTAATTAGAGAAATTTTCAACAAATTATACTAGAATAAATTCAATTATTTCAAAATACATACCAGCAACTTGTGATAATTAAATCAATTCGATCGAGCGATGATGTTCAGAAAATTGAGATTATGAAATTGTTCGATAATCCACCTAATTTAAGAACCCTAACTTGTCTAGACTCACAATAAAAAAATAAAAAAATAAATAAAAAAAAAAAACTAGAAAGCCCAGAGTATGCATCAATGGAAGCTCAAAGTAAGTCGCTTCAATGGAGGAGAGAGAAAGAGTGTGGGGGAGAGAGAGTGGGAAGAGAGGAATTATAGGCACAATATCATAAGAAGTGCGTGAAATCTATTAGATTGCACAATATCCTCCAAACCCCCAATTCTAAGCTCTCATTCACTCCCGCCTTTTCCACCTAATCTAATCTAATCTAATATATATATATAAAAGGGAGTTTTTTCCCGAGATTTTAGAGCGCCACGTAGGATTTTTATTTTTTAAAAATTATTAGAGCGCCACATAGGATTAATATTTTTAAAACGCTACAATAGGATTATGCCACCTAAGATAAGTTAACGTGCCACGTAGGATTATAAATTATAGTTATATCCAATAAATAATTCAAGTGCCACATAAGCATAATTGACCAATGAGATTTTAATAGTTACATTAATTAAATACGAAATATTATCTTTTGAGATTAGGAATTTTATCTAATATTTAAAACAAATACGGAGAAAATGATACATTACGTACAACTAATAAAATAACAAATGTAATCACATAAATATGAAATTTTTTTTTTTTAAAAAAAAAATAGATCGAACCGTGCATCGCACGGGCTTCATCTAGTATATATATAAAGGGGAGTTTTTTCCCGAGTTTATAGAGAGCCACGTAGGATCTAATTTTCTCAGCGCGCCATGTAGGATTATAAATGTTAGTAGTAGCCAATTAAATAAGAGATTATTAATTTCTTTTAGAATTAAATAATTCAAATGCCACGTGAGCAAAATTGGCGAGTGAGATTTTTAAGTTTAAATTAATTAAATATTATCTTTTAATATTAGGGATTTTATTTAAATATATAACAAATTTTATCTCATAAATACAAAAAAAACAAACCGTGCATCGCACGGGCTTCATCTAGTCTCTCTAAACAGCCTATCCTACTGAGTATTAGATTTGAATTTCAAAAAAAAAAAAAAAAAAAAAGGAAAAACCCCAAATCGTGGTAGGCAGTTATTTTAACTCCACCACACTACTCCATAACTGCACACACTACAACAGAGTAATAGAGTATGGATTATATACTACATACTTTGCAATACTCATTTCACTCACACACAAAAAAAAAATCACAAATCTGATTGCTTGGGCTTTCAATCAGGTAACCAATATTTAGCTCACACAATTCTGGCAAAGTCATACATCTACGCCGTCGACCGTTGTTTTCTTCGTCGTCTTCGCCGTTGCCTTCTTTTTCTTCGTGGATTCACTTGAGATAGGTGCTTTTTGGTGTTACTAATTCATCTTCTTCTTCCCTAATTTCAAGGTAAAAAACAAATTTTGTGGGTACGAAAAATTATAATTATATATTATACTCCCGTGCATTTCCTTCACAACCTACTTTATCAGTAACTACACTGGTGGTTTGTTGCACCAAAAACATATTGTATATTTTTTTTTTTGTTGATGATTATTGGACTAATAATAAGGTAGTTATTGAACATTTTTTAGAAATTTTAGTCAAAGTGCATACCTGTGCATTTGTGCTAATGCACGGATTATATAATACGCGAAGGAAATCAACACAAAGTGAAATGTTGGTAATTATTGGAATTCCTTGTATTATTATACGCAAAAATAATAAAAAGAGTAAAGTGGAAGTTATTTGGAGATTTATTAGGACAAATACTAAAAAAAAAAAAGCAGTAGTGGAAGTTATTTGGAGATTTTTTTTTTTTTTTAAAAAAAAATACTCCCTCCGTTACATATTACTTGCAACAAAGGAATATTTTATGTCTTACAAATAATACCTCTTTGTTACGAGTAATTCCTAACGGAGGAAGTATAAAGGTGGAAGTTATTTTGGGATAGTGGGAAAAAAAAAATAGTACATGAGAATTGAGGATTGAGGTTTTGGAGAAACCTCATTAAATTACTCTTAAATTATATATTAGTATAGAGCATACCCGTACAAAGCACTGAATACATTATACATAAAAGAAAATTAAATGAAGTAAAATATTGGTGGTTATATAAATAAAAAAAAACCCAAATTCACGAGAGTTGGGGATTGTACTTTTCTTTGGGTTAGCTATGGTGTTCCATATCCTCCAGCCACTAAGATTCTCATTCGACTTGTGCTGTTGTGTGTTACCCATTATTGGGTTCAGGTGTTTATTTTATTTTTTATATTTTTATTTTTTTGTTTTTTCCTTCAAAATGGATTAATTTGGGAGTATTGCATTAAGATTTAAGAACTTGAGATTATGAAATAGAGAACAATTTGTTTAGTGGATTTATTTTAACTGTGTAATTGTTAAATAAACTTGCCTTCAGTTTTTTTAGTGGGTAGTTTGTACTTTGTAGTGGGAAGTTATTTTTTTTTTATTTATTTTTTAATAAGTTAATTTGTTTTTAGAATTTTAAATTTGAATGTAGGTTTTTTTTGGAGGGATTAGTGTATTTGAGCGGGAGTGAATGTGAGGCAAGTATCATCAAGGGCTAGGCGGCATGGCACGTACTCAGCCATTATGTTGTACTCTTTCTTGAGCCCCATTGTGATAGCTACTACTCTATCTATCTATCTATCTATCTATCTTTTCTTAACTAGAGTAGTGGAGGTGAGCCAAAGAGTTACCTGACCGCTTAACTATATAAGCTATATTCTATAGTGTATTACTATTACTATTGTTATAAATTTATTTAGTCTTAAATTTATATTTCTTAACTATTGCATTTAAATATATTTAACCCAAATTTATAACAATGGAAATATATATTCTATAGTGTATTTTTAAAATTGCACTTAAATATATTTAACCCAAATTTATAACAATGGAAATATATATAGCTTAAATTTATTTAGTCTTAAATTTATAAAAAAATGTGCAATTATATATGGTAATATATATTGTATTGTAAAATAGTAATAGTAATAGTGAAAGTGTATCCGTGCAAAATGCACGGGATATATATCACACAGTAAGATATTAAAATGAATACAATGTAGGAAGTTTTTTTTTAGAAGGAAAATTGTGGAACTTATGCTAGCGTGTTTTCTGTGTGCTGCAATTCCGTAGGGTTATTGGTAGAAAAATGGAGTAACCTGTATTATATTGAAATGGTAAACCCTTATTATACTTTTTGAGTAACCCTGAAAACAGTATAACCCCTATATTATTAACTAAGTAAGCTCTATATCCGTAACGGAGTAACCATTATAACACTAACAGAGTAATTTCATAAAGTGGCCAGCTAAAAGTTAGTGAACTTATGGGAGGCTATATTATTTTCAAAAATAAATAAAATGCCTATATTTTTAAGATTGAAGTTTTCAAGCGTTGGGATAATACAAAATTAAAAAAATGAAATGTGCAATTATAATATAAAATCCTTCCAATATTGTGTTATAAAAAATTAGTGTGTATATTTGTAATATTAAGTAAAGTGGGTACTTCCCTCAAAAATTAAAAAGTAAAGTGGGTAGTTTATACATTAACTTTTTTATAAGATGAAAAAACATAATAAATATGCTTGTAGTTGAATGTTGTTAAAAAAATGTGCAATTATATATGGAGATATATATTGTATTGTAAAATAGTAAAAGTGAAAATAATTTATTTATTTATTTTTTTTTATCTAAAATTTAGAGAAGTGGAAGTTATTGACAACCAATAAAAAAAAGAAAAAGAAAAGATAGATAGAGTAGTTATTTTCAACAAAAATAAAAAATAAAAAAAATAAAAAATAAACCAAAAAAAAAAGAAAAAGAAAAGATAGATAGGGTAGTTATTTCCAAAAAAAAAAAAAAAAAAAATTTATATAATTGTACAGTCAGTTAACTACAATCCTCCAAAAGCCAAATTCTCAAATCTTATGCATTGGTTTTTTTAAATTCATTTAATTTATTTATTTATTTATTTATTTATTTATTTTTGCTATAACCTCCAATATACTTCCTCAGTTTTTTATAGTTGCAACACTTCTCTTTTCACGCTTGCCGATGCATTTCAATCGTTAATATCTTTGATTCCCGACATGTAAAAATTATAAACATTTGATATTAAAAGTGTATAAGTAAAGACAAATCTAACAAGATCCCACATGACTACAGTTTTACTTAAGTACAAACCGTCAAAGCTACATATATTTTCATTGTTATAAATTTATTGTTATAGGTTATATATTTCCATTGTTATAAATTTGGGTTAAAAAATAAAATATATTTCTTAACTATTGTTATAAATTTAAGATTAAATAAATAAATCACTTTCACTATTACTATTACTATTTTACAATACAATATATATTTCCATATATAATTGCACATTTTTTAACAACATTCCACTACTACTCTAGCTTAAGTGTATCCGTGCATTTTTTAACAAAAAGTAAAAATATAAAAAATAAAATAAACACCTGAACCCAAAGAAAAGATAGAAATAGAAGTCTTAATTCACGATAGTGTAGTTGGAGTTTGTTGGTGGTTCTTTTCTTTTTCTTTTTCTTTTTTGGTTTATTTTTTATTTTTTTTTTTATTTTTTATTTTTGTTGAAAATAACTACTCTATCTATCTTTTCTTTTTCTTTTTTTTATTGGTTGTCAATAACTTCCACTTCTCTAAATTTTAGATAAAAAAAATAAATAAATAAATTATTTTCACTTTTACTATTTTACAATACAATATATATCTCCATATATAATTGCACATTTTTTAACAACATTCAACTACAAGCATATTTATTATGTTTTTTCATCTTATAAAAAAGTTAATATATAAACTACCCACTTTACTTTTTAATTTTTGAGGGAAGTACCCACTTTACTTAATATTACAAATATACACACTAATTTTTTATAACACAATAAGGATTTTATATTATAATTGCACGTTTCATTTTTTTAATTTTGTATTATCCCAACGCTTGAAAACTTCAATCTTAAAATTATAGGCATTTTATTTTTTTTTGAAAATAATATAGCCCCCCATAAGTTCACTAACTTTTAGCTGGCCACTTTATGAAATTACTCGGTTAGTGTTATAATGGTTACTCCGTTACGGATATAGAGCTTACTTAGTTAATAATATAGGGGTTATACTGTTTTCAGGGTTACTCAAAAAGTATAATAAGGGTTTACCATTTCAATATAATACAGGTTACTCCATTTTTCTACCAATAACCCTACGGAATTGCAGCACACAGAAAACACGCTAGCATAAGTTTCACAATTTTCCTTTTAAAAAAAAACTTCCTACATTGTATTCATTTTAATATCTTACTGTGTGATATATATCCCGTGTATTTTGCACGGATACACTCCGATCTTAATTGGGTACGAAAGATTAGGGGAAAAAATATCTCACCACGATGCTGTTGCAACCCACTATCCGAACCAATAAGCTTACAGTTAATCGAGCAAAACTTTACATCCTTTATTAAAACATAGTTACATGTCACACAATAAGCTTTGTTTTTATTGTTGTTGGTTCTATCAATCGGTTTAGTAGCTCTAGATTTTGGATAGCAAATATTTTCACGGTTGATGATGTATGTACATACTTCCGAAAGATCAAATACTTTTTCAATATCTTTTACTAAATAGCCGATGTGATGTGAACAGACCCTACATCGAAACACTAGATGAGTTTTATGATCATCATCTACTTGTTTCTTTGTCAAAGTCCTCCCTCTACAATTGATACAAAAGAAGGCACGCTCGTTTTTATTACCGCCATGAGTAGTAGAGAACTCTACATTAAGCAATTCGTGCATCAACTCTAAATCATTCATTTTACTACTGGTGAGAATCGATTTCAGGATCACCTTGGACCGAGAGGGAAGCTCTAACCACTTAAACTATTCCTCACTCTCCTTTGGCAACTTAATGGTCCTCAAATATATAGTGATTTCTAGTAGAGTTAACTAATTTTTTTTTTTAATTCTTTGACAAATATTAGAGTTTAATATAATGTAGGATTTTTGATAAAGATATAAATAACTAGGTACTTTTTGTAGGAAACAACAACTTATCTAAAATATAATTTCCTAAATTTGATTGTTTATCCCATTATTAAAAACTTCGCCTGAATTAATTTTTTTTAAATATTATCCTTAGATAATACGAGTAACATTATACGGCAAATTGCTGTTTATTGCGAATCAACTAGTATGTGCCCGTGTTAATGCACGGGTTATAACTATTAATAAGATTTAAAAAATAAAAATATAACATAAAAAAATAAAATTAAAAATATAACTAAAAAGAAAAGAAAAATATGATGTATATTTTATTTTATTTTATTTTTTTGAGGTAATAAAATGTCACATTTTAAGTTATTGATAGGAATGTATGAAATTAAAAAAATAAAAGTAGTGGAACTTATGGTGAAATTAAAAAGTTGAAGGGCACATAATTTAGGAAAAAAAAATGCACAGTTATAATATGAATTCCTTGTAACATTGGTGTTTCTAAAAAGAAATTTATTGAATAATATAATTAAATAGGTAGTTTTTTGGGGTAGTATGTGTTATTAGGAAAAATATTAAAATAATAGTGGATAAAAACCAAATAATTATTGATTACTTACACAAACAAATTGAAATATAAATCAATAAATCATGAAATGATGAAACATACCCACATCAAATTTAGAGCAAAAAAACAACTATACTTTATTTGTAAACATGAAACTTGCATGATATATCATATATGTACATAATAAAGTATAATAAAGTTAAAATATATGTAAATTATATTGTTACCTCTATTTGGAAGGATACTCTACTTGGAAGGATAAGCAAATCCTATAAACTAAAAGCCAAAAACATACTACATAAAGATCTCAGAATCCTAGAAAAATTAAGCTAACAAAATATTAACAGAAATTCCCCAAAGCATTTTAAACCAATTTGAGACAACCAATTAATCAAAAATCTTAACAGCATAAATTCAACCAAATTACTTCGATTTACCATTCAACAAAGGTTAATGACAAAATCCAAGAAATATCTAATAGAAAATTAAAACTTACCTTGACAATGATACTCTTTCTCTGTTATGAATACGAAGTATAAGGCCTTTGTTGTTGTTTTTTTTTTTTTTTTTTTTTTTTTTTATTTTTTGTGGTTGTTTTTGTGGTTAACTACGGATATTGTACTATAGTAGTGATCTAAGCTTTCATAATTTATGTGTAGTTAAGGAATAGTGTATGTGTGGGTAGTGTAAATGAAAGTGGAGTTGAAAATAACTACTTGATAGAGTCGTAAAAGTATATTATTTTTATAGATTAAACTCTTGATTTTATATCGACATTTGATGATTTAAGAGTATTATAAATATTTTCTTTCCCGGATACGAGATACTACTATTTTTATTTATTTGTTTGTAGGAAAGAAGAGTATGGTAGCAAAAAGCATTTAGCCACTACTTGGATCAAAAGAAGCGGAGCTCACAAGACTAAATTAAGTCACATAATTTAAGCCTAACAATATTTGAGTGCAAATAGACACATGGGCCTTGAGGTACTCCAAGGTTTCACTCAGCAAAGCAAAAGAAAAGTGAGTGGGAAATTGAGAGTTTCACTCACTTGTAAACCATGGAGCGATTTGTGCGAGTATCAATCATAACAATAGAGAAGATAGAGATGGAATTGGATAATTATTGGAGCAAGATACCCGGAGCTGCTGAGAAGAATCGAAGACTAGTATCTTATCTTTTGGAGGGGAGTTTTTGGGAGTTATCAGATCCATATTTTTGGGGATTTTTCTGGGCTAGGTTTCACGAATAAATGGAGTAGTTTATCTGAAATAGAGGGGGGACATCTAGCAACGAACAGAGAGCAGCAAAGTGAAGAGCTTCATATAAGCAAGACGGACTAGAAGGCAACTCGGTTCAGTTTGTGTTTACTCTGATCGATTTTCACTGGAAGATTTGGTACTGTATTTTTGTTTTCATTTTTTTTCATTAAATTGTGAGTCATGGTTTATCTTGAAGTAGTAGTATTAATTTTGCTGTTGGAGAATAATAATGAAAGTCAATGCTTTCACTTTGCTTTCTTTGCTTGAATGCGACAGTATACTTAGTTAGTATACAATTCAATTTGCTAGATTAATTTAATTGTTAGTTCTATTTTCGTTTATTTGTTTTGTTAATTAGTTTGATTATGATTTTTATGCATTATATTATAGCTACCTCAATATTTGATATGTCAGGCTAAATTATTAGGGAGGTAGGGAGATTAATTATGCATTGGATATTGGATTGTGAGAATTGATATGTTGTAGTCCTTGGGTATTATGTTTATATTCTTAATTGGTTTGATAATCCGCTTGAATTACGAACTAGTTGATTATGTTTGAGACCGGCCATCTTTAGTATAATTTGTTAGTTTGACGACCAGAATTTTAGCTTGTGATCCGTAATTGTTCTAGCTAATACCATTAGTAGTGATTAGGTGTTTGATTGGTGACTAAAACTTGTCTCACACCTAAGATTATCAACCCTTTGAGTTGCACAAGTCCGAGCTTGTGAGACTCGTGGCTTAAGTTAACTACTTCCTTGTTATTAATGCGGCTAATTAATCGAGTCTAGAGAGCTTGTTCTAGATTATTAGTTAGTTAGACAATATTCCGAGAGCTTGTTTGGTATATATGCAATTAAGGGAAGTTTTGAATGCTTGTTTGTGTTCCTTGGTTAACATTAAGATATAAATGTAATTCGTATAATTCGATGAGCAATAATTGATACTCCAATGCTATAATACATCTCCCGATTCCCTATTTCATTATTTTTGATTTTATCGTATTTTAATTTTTATTAGTTTACTTCTCCGTGCTTTATTTGTTATCTAGTCAGTAGTTTATTTATTAGATCATATCATTGTTTCTTCAAAACAGGGGTTTCTAACTTACACAAGTAATAATTTGATAATCCAATTCTCTGTGGGATCGACCCTAGCTTACCCTACTACATTTTAGGAGGTTTTAGTTAGGTTTATATTTGGTAGACACGCGATAGTCGTATCACTACTCTATCTATCTTTTCTTAACTAGAGTAGTGGATGTTACCAGATATTAAAATAACTACACTATCTATCTGATTTCATAATTTATGTCAAAAAAAAAAAGGAAAAACCCCAAATCGTGGTAGGCAGTTATCTTAACTCCACCACACTACTCCATAATTGCACACACTACAACAGAGTAATAGAGTATGGATTATATACTACATACTTTGCAATACTCATTTCACTCACACAAAAAAAAAAATCACAAATCTGATTGCTTGGGCTTTCAATCAGGTAACCAATATTTAGCTCACACAATTCCGGCAAAGTCATACATCTACGCCGTCGACCGTTGTTTTCTTCGTCGTCTTCGCCGTTACCTTCTTTTTCTTCGTGGATTCACTTGAGATAGGTGCTTTTTGGTGTTACTAATTCATCTTCTTCTTCCCTAATTTCAAGGTAAAAACAAATTTTGTGTTAATTATTTGATTGGATTTATTAGTGGGAATGCATTTTACACATTTCTGTTAATACGTTCATGTCCTTTCATTTTCTTTTACTCCGTTTTTGCTTACACACGGATGCGACTTTACTTTCTTCAACCTACGCCGTCTTCACAACCTACTTTATTTATTATGATGAATTTTGTGTTTGGAGTATTAATTTTTGATGATAATTTCGTAGCTCTAATAATAACAATTAATCCATATTATAATTGCTACCTCTAGAGTGTACCCGTGCAAAATGCACGGGATATATATCACATAGAACGATTTTAAAATAAATACAATATAGGAAGTTTTTTTAAAAGGAAAATTATGGATCTTATGCTAGCGTGTTAGTTTTCTGTGCGCAGCAACAGCGTAGGGTTACTGGTAGAAAAATGAAGTGACCTGTATTATATTGAAATGGTAAACCCTTATTATACTTTTTGCGTAACCCTGAAAACAGCATAACCCCTATATTATTAACTAAGTAAGTTCTATATCCGTGACGGAGTAACCATTATAACAGTAACCGAGTAATTTCATAAAGTGGCCAGTTAAAAGTTAGTGAACTTATTGGGGGCTATATTATTTTCAAAAATAAATAGAATGCCTATAATAATAAGATTGAAGTTTTCAAGAGTTGGGATAATACAAAATTAAAAAATGAAACGTGCAATTATAATATAAATTCCTTCCAATATTGTGTTATAAAAAATTATTGTGTATATTTGTAATATTAAGTAAAGTGGGTAGTTCCCTCAAAAATTAAAAAGTAAAGTGGGTAGTTTATATATTAACTTTTTTATAAGATGAAAAAACATAAGAAATATGCTTGTAGTTGAATGTTGTTAAAAAATGTGCAATTATATATGGAAATATATATTGTATTGCAAAATAGTAATAGTAATAGTGGAAGTGATTTATTTATTTAATCTTAAATTTAGAGAAGTAGAAGTTATTGACAACCAAAAAAAAAAAAAAAAAAAAAAGATTACACCAAATTGTAGGATTGGGGTTTTGGAGTGATGTGGTTAAGTGTTGGAAATGAGTAATTTAATATAAATCTTGCAAATAGGTATGATAGGGTTTTTGTTCATTCCTTTTAAATCATAAATTTAGCCATTGTTTTTGTATCAAATTATTGATTGTATCACAAAGTATTAAGAATGATGTCTCCCATCCATGTGTAGACAATAGGGGTGTTTGGGAGTTAGAGGTTTGAGGAAAAAAAAAGAGGTTTGACCAACTCAAAAAGCTATTTGGGGTGTTTGGTAGTTAGAGATTTGAAAGAGAGTTTTGGGATGAAAAAGCTCTTTTTCAAAAAGCTCATATTAGGAGCTTTTTGGAAGAGTTTATAGCTTTTTGGTTATTTTATTTATGAAACAACTAACAGCTAACCGCTACTTACCAAACACTTTTACACAAACAACTATTATAATCAGTTAGTCAAATCAGCTAACCTCTAATAGCTAACTTAATCAGCTAACCTCTAACAGCTAACTCCCAAATAGGGCCAATATGCGAATGTGAAAGAAGCATATATTGTGTTGTCTGTGTACTCACTCATATTAATCCATTTCAACTGCCATTCTAAGTAACTCAACTGCAACAAACACTGACTAACTATATACGCTGATTTGATAGCAAAACAGAATCCCATAATAAGAAGGAGAAAGATCTTTAATCCCATTTCTGAAAGTCGCCTACTTGATCGCCTTTCCGGTTTCTCTGGCTTCTCCTTCGTTTCGCTTTCTTCTTCATTGACGACTGATTCGGGTTGGCTATGGCGTTCGGTATCCTCCATCCATTCAGATTCTCATAATCTCATTCAACTTTTGCTGTTGTGTGTTACCCATTATTGAGAGTATGAGGGAGTATAACTGTAGAGGCATAAAACTGTAAATCCCTCTGTTTAGGCGCTTTTTTTTTTTTTTTGTTAGCAAATCATAATTGCTACACGCCTACAAAGTATTTATCAGCCAGATTTTAGATTGCTCTTTTTTTTTTTTTTTTTTTGAAATTTAAAATTTTTATTACACAATTGGAGGGATTTTACGTTTCGGCGGGAATGGATGAGAGTTTTGGATTGGAATAACCCTTATAACACTAACGGGGTTACCTTTATAACACTGAATGGATAACCCCTATAAAACTAATAAAAATAACTCCTATAATAGTTGGCAACACGGTGTGGCTAGTCACATATAAGAGTTAGTTACTATATAAAATTTAACTTTTCGTATTTGAAATATAAGTTTTGTTATTAGAAATTTTGTAATATGATTCTATAAATATATATCCCGTGCATTGCACGGGTATACTCTATTGCATGGGGAAAAGGTAAAGAAGGTATTGTAGGGAATATTTCAAGCATCCCACACTTGAGCCCCATTGTGATCATACACTTAAGTATGGTGGCGTTCAAAGGGAAGGAAGCTAGAGCAAAAAAGTCGCCAACAAGTTTTAGGAACTTTTAAATCGTTCACAGGGTGAAGGTTACACCCCTTCACGATCCATCAGATCGCTAACTCCATAGTGGTCTGGAACCATGACTTGATATTCGGGGATGAAGGTACAAATCCAACTTAAAAGAGATTGAACCTGCTCTAATAATAGGCCTCTAATTTATTCTTTTCATATTCATGTGCGCTTTCTGACTAACATACAATCAATAGGTTAACCCTAAACCTGTTTAATCTATGTTGGTTAAATTTAAATGCACAAACAAAACTATTATTGGCGATCACTTGAATTATAATCATATTAACCTAAACAAGATTATTAATTATCTTATTAAGCGTGATTACAAGTCCAAATTCCCTTTAATCCTGCAAGAGAGGGCGTGATCAAGAAATAACAATAATATATATCAAGCAATATAATAATTGTTTTGGGTAATTTTACCCATGCCACGTGGGCCAATTAGATCGTGACAAGTGTCATACCTCGATTGGTCCACATCGGACCAATCTCCATTTGACACGTGTCACTCCCAGAATTTGGGAGAAAAAGGCGGCCCTCAAGGGCCCAAATCCCGAGAAAGCCGTAATTCGCCGTAGCCCAGCAGGATTAGGTCAGAATGACCTAATCAGGGGCACATTTCACGATGACCCTATAAATAGGGAGATTTCCCCCATTTTGGGGACACCTACAATTTATTACACCTACCCTACATTCTCTCACATCAGAGAGCACCTGATCTCTCGAAATCCGAGAAGATCTCATTTCATTTTCCGCACCTTCTCCCACTCATATTCAAGTACTAACTTGATCGTTGGAGGCGGAGCTCCAAACACCCGGGGTCTCCGTTGTTTTGCAGGTACAGGCGCGGTCGGATCAGTCCTCGAGCTGTAACTCTCCCGAGGGACAAAAACACCCGAAACATTTGGTGCTGTCTGTGGGGAGAGTACCTCAAGGATGGTTCAAGAGTCTGTACCGCCTCCTGACCTAACGATTAATAAGTCAGAGGTCTTTACAGATAATGAGGATGATGATCCCCAGGTCGAAACATACATGGCCAAGGATGGCTCACTCATCTCTAGCCGCATCCGTCCCAGAGAGACTCTAGAACGGGGTGAAAGCCAGGCGAGTACATGCAGGCCCCCTGGTCGGCCGAAAGGGGAAACCCAGATGGCAAACGGATCCGCCCCAATCACCAGGGACGAACTCATGAAATTCATGACTAGTTTCAAGGGTGAAATCAAGGATCTGATCACCAAAAGCAAGGCTGGCTCAAGCAAGGGTCAGTCGGCAAAGAAGACTCCTCAGGAGAGGGGAAGCCAGTTAGGGACAGGCAGCCAACTCCGCATCCAAAGGACAAGGCATCCGCAACCCTTGACTGGTCCAAGATCCTTCTGCCCCAAAAGGGTCCAAGAAATAGTTAGCAGCTGTCTGAGTCAGCCTCTACTTCGAGCTTTCCAGACAGCTTCAAAAACATATCTGCAGGGAATATTCAATCCTTGCATGAAAGTCATACAGGCGGTAACACCGTCCATTCTGGCCCTCAGATGATTGGGAATGCACCGTATGTACCCCCTATAGTTTACGGTCCGTATTCTCCTCATTTCATGAAGTCGGCCCTCTTTGGGGGTCAGGCGGCATACAATGTCCAACCTCTGGACTGGCAGCTTCGTCTGCTCAAACTTGGTGAACAAACTTCTGCGTTCACCAAGGAGATAACCGAGGCCGCCCAGTCGGCCAAGGTTAAGAATGTGTTGGTAGGTGCCTATGATGGTACCACCAACCCGGAGGACCACCTCATGGCCTACTCCAACCTCATGCACATGTAGGGGTTGGAGGATGTTATGTGGTGTCGGTGCTTCCCGGCTACATTGAAGGGCATTTCCCAACAATGGTTTGGCAACCTGCCAGTCGAATGTATTGACAGCTTCAGGAAGCTTGCCTTCCTGTTTGCCTCCAACTTCTCGATGAACATCCCTGCCAAGAAAACAAGTCTCGACTTGAGCACCATCCGGCAGGGAGATAGAGAAGGACTTCGCTCCTATGTCAGGCGGTTCAACCTGGTGAGAATTCAAATCCAGGGACTGTCTGACGAGGTAGCCTATACAGACTTTTTCAAGGGTTTGAAGGACGAGTTGACCTTTAAGTTCAACGTTGTTCGGAAAAGGGTTTTCACCCTTCAAGAGGCGTTGATAGAGGCGGAGAGCTTTATTCAAGCCACCGGCCTCTGCTCGTCTAGCCATCAGTCGGACTCTAAGAAGTCCGACAAGCAAAAAGAGAGTCGGTCTGCTCAGCCGGCTCAGAAAGCTGAAGTGAGCAAAAAGAGAAAAGAAGTTTGGGCGGTTGAGGAACCTGATCAGCCGTCCAAAAAGAAAAAGAAAGAATTCAAACTGTATGTCTCACGGTATGAATTCAATAAATACTGTTACACCATCTTTACAGAGGTGAAGGACCGGCTGACCATTGAGAAGCCAAATCCTATGAAGAGTTCCGTTTAGTCACAGAACCAGAATAAATTCTACCACTTCCATCAGGAAGTGGGCCATAACACCAACGACTGCTATAGTCTCAAGCGGACGTTGGACCGTCTGGCTGACAAGGGCTTGCTGAAGTCCCATGTCTTGAAATCCAAAGCGACTTCTAAGACGAATTCGGGGCATTCGTCAAAAATTGTCCAGCCTACTAGTAGCTCGGATACCGACAAGGATCCGATCTACACTATAGCAGGCGAATTCGCATGCGGTGGCCCGACCATTCGGGGAACCAAGGATCATCTAAAGAGGATGATCCATTTAGTTGATGATGGACAGGCGTCCTCTAGTGGAACATTCCCAGACGTCCTCATCACTGAGAAGGATCGGGGCAAAGTTCGCCAACCGCGTGACGACCTAGTCGTCATTGAATGCAAGGTCACCAACCAGCTGGTTGGCCGGATCCTAATAGACACGGGTAGCTCCTCTGATCTCATCAACTACAAGTGTCTGTCAAGGCTTAATTACAAGCTGGACAATCTGCGCGACGTCTCCCATCCATTAGTTGGCTTTGGCGGAGGAGTCGTGCACCCAGTTCGGACAAATTGATATACCTATCCGGTTGGGGGAGAAGGGTATATGATCGTCCGGTTCCTGGTGGTTAAAGAGCTAACCGCCTATAACATTATTCTTGGTCGACCCACTCTGAACGAGTGCAAGGCCGTCATCATCCCAGCTCTCATGCTTCTCAAGTATGAAAAAGATGATGGCTCCGTTGGCTCCCTCAACGGGGATCAGAAGACGGTAAGGGAGTGTTATCTCTTAGACGTCAAGCTGACGGCTGCAGAAGGAGCCAATAGACCTTGACGATGTTAAGGATCCTAATTCACCCCCTCCAGTAGCAGCAAAGAAAAGAAAAATTGATCAGTTGGTGGAGGTGAAGAAGGAGAAGAAATAGCAATCACTGACCGGGGAACAGTCAGATTATCTCCGTCCCCACCCGACTGGTGAGCACATTGATATTCCTCTGGATGACAGCCGTCCAGAGCGAACTGTTAAGGTGGGGACGGTTGCCTTTGAAAGGTTGGGTGCAGACTTGCACCTCCTGTTGAAAGAATTCAAAGACATCTTTGCCTTTGAAGTGGAAGAGATGCCTGGCATCAGCCAGGATCTTGCTGTCCACAAACTCGTCGTGGACCCAAAAAAGAAGCCCATCCGGCAAAAAAAGAGAAATCAAGGCGAGGAAAGAAGTCAGGCGACAGCTGCCGAGGTCAAAAAACTATTAGACGCCGGGTTCATTCGACCATGTAACTTCCCTAATTGGGTTGCGAACGTGGTGCTTGTAAAGAAGCCGAATGGTACTTGGCACATGTGTGTTGATTACACTGACTTGAACAAGGCATGTCCAAAGGACAGTTACCCGCTTCCAAAGATTGACAGCCTTGTCGACTCTATAGCCGGGCATGCCTTGATGAGTTTTGTAGATGCCTACTCCGGCTTCCATCAGATACCCCTGTGGAAAATAGATCAAGAGAAGACGGCCTTCGTCACTGATCAGGGGTTATTCTGTTATACTATGATGTCGTTTGGCTTGAAGAATGCGCCGGCTACTTTCCAACGGATGATTAATACAGTCTTCATCAATCAGATTGGGAGGAATGTAGAGACGTACATTGATGACATGATAGTCAAATCCAAGCTACAGGCGAATCACCTTGCTGATCTCCGAGAAACCTTCACCACACTCAAGCAGCATAATGTCATGTTAAATCCCAAAAAATGTGTTTTTGTTGTTGAGTGTGGGAAGTTTCTCGGATTCCTGATTGATCAGAGGGGGATAGAGGCTAACCCCAAGAAGATACAGGCGGTGATTGATTTGAAGTCACCCCGCTCTGTCAAGGAAGCTTAGAGGCTTACCGGTTGTCTGGCTGCGCTTGGGAGATTCCTCAGCCGGTCAGGTGACAAGTGCCTTTACTTCTTCCAGGCGATCAGGAAGAAGACTAGATTTGAATGGGGAGATGATGCTGAGGTGGCCTTTCAAAAGTTGAAAGAACATTTACACTCTTTGCCAAGGCTTGTTAGCCCTCTGCTAAAGGAGACGCTTTATATGTACCTAGCCATCTCAGATCATGCCCTCAGTGCCGTTCTCCTTGCTGAGAGAGACGGTATTCAGCTCCCGGTCTATTTAATTAGCCATGTGCTCAGAAATTTGGCCTTGCCCTTTACATGGCTGTCAAGAAGTTGAAACCATACTTCTTGGCACATCCGGTGGTAATCTATACAAATCAACCCCTCAAGCGGCCAATGACAACCCTGGAATCATCCGGTAGAATGCTCAAATGGGCTATTGAAATGCAAAGTCTTGAAATCACCTACGAACCGAGAAAGGCAGTGAAGGGTCAGGCGTTTGCCGACTTCATTGTCGAAATGACAAGGCAGGTTGCTCCGGACAACCTTGATCAGGTTTGGAAGGTGCATGTAGACGGGAGCTCTATATGAACGGCTGTGGTGCAGGCATAATCTGTCAATCTACGGAAGGAGATAAATATGAATATGCACTAGGTTTAAGTTCCAGGCCTCAAACAATGAGGCGGAATATGAAGCCCTGCTAGTCGGTATTCGCATGTGTAAGGCGGTAGGGGCGACAAAAATTGACGCCTGCTCTGACTCTCAGTTGGTCGTTAGCCAATACCATGGTGAGTATGACGCCACCCATCCGGCTATGATCAAATACTTGCAGGCGGTCAAAGCTGAAGCTGGGAAACTTGAACAATTTCACCTAAGTCAAGTGCCCAGGTCTGAAAATAACCGGGTGGATGCATTGTCAAAATTGGCATCCTCCGCCTCCTGTGATACGCTTCAGTCAGTCTTCTGGGAAGTTATGGAAAAGAGGAGTATATCTGATGACGAGCCCATTGGATTACTGGACCGAAGTTCTACTTGGATGGATGGCATTCGGGCGTATCTGACAGACGGCACGCTCCCTGATTCACCCCAGGAGGCGGCCGTACTGAAGAAGCTTGCTGCAAACTTCGAGATGAGGGAAGGAAAGCTCTTCAAGGCGGGGTTTCTGAAGCCTCTATTGAAGTGCGTTACCCCAGAAAAGGGGAGAGAAGTTCTCGAAGAATTGCATGCGAGATACTGTGCCTCTCATGCAGGCAGCAGGTCCTTAGCCGTCAGAGCTAGGCGGCACTATTTCTGGCCCATTCTTGAGTCAGATGCCATGGAGTTTGTTAATAAAATGTGATAAGTGTCAAAGATTTGGCAAGCTAATCCATCGCCCGGCTACTGACCCGACGACAATCCATAGCCCAGTCCCATTTGCTAAATGGGGCATGGACATTCTAGGTCCTTATACGCCTGTACCAGGCGGAAAGCGCTATATTCTAGTGGCTGTGGATTATTTCACCAAGCGGCTGGAAGCAGAGGCGGTTAAAGGCATCAAGACAAAGGATGTCATCTCCTTCATCTGGAAGAACATTATCACCCGGTTTGGGGTACCCATATCTATGGTGTTTGATAATGGACCTCAATTCGAGACGCCTCATCTTAAAACTTGGTTAGGAGATCAAGGGATCTCACATTGTTTTGCATCAGTCGGCCGACCCCAAGCAAACGGCTAAGTTGAAGCCTTCAACAAACTCATCTCAGACGGTATTAAAAAGAAAATTAAAAGAGCCGGTGGTTTTTGGGCTGAAGAGTTAATTAATGTACTATGGGCCATCTGGACAACTGAAATGGGGGCAACCGGTGAAACCCTATTTCTCATGGTTTACGGTGCTGAAGCCGACTTGCCCATCGAGCAATATGAGCTGACTCTACGAGTCATGCTATACGATGAAGAGGCAAAGTGGGAGGCCATGCGGCTAGCATTGGACTCACTCCGGAGCGCGGGGGCAATGCCGCCTTGCGTCATGAGATTTACCGTCTGAGAATGACTCGTGCCTATAACAAAAGAGTACACAAACGACCCTTAAAGGTTAGGGACTTTGTGTTATGTAAGATGAAGGCAACTGGTAGGGCCAATGAACAAGGAAAGCTAACTCCTAATTGGGAAGGCCCCTACTGGATCTATGAAGAAGTGAGAAACGGCACCTACCGGCTGGAAACCCCAAACGGCAGGCGACTGCCTAGAACTTGGAATGTAGACAACTTGAAAATGTACTACTTCTAAGACTCGTAAATTTTTGTAAATAAAAAGCCCATCAATGAAAAGTTGCTTTTTGTTTCCAATTGCTTTGTATATATACATGCGCAACAATCTACTACTGACTGTGGAAATCACAGATGGTCTATTGAATAAATAAGCTAGGATAAAAACTTAGCGGCTAACTTGATATTTAAATTGAGGCAAATGGCCGGATGCAAACTTATTTTATAAATTCGTCTGCTCCCATATGAGTATGGCGTCCGGCGACGCCCCTCCGGGTGTTATCGTCGCAGAGGGCATTCTATCGTTTGCTCTGCCAGCACATGCAGACGGCAAAGATTGAACGACCTAATTGGTTAACTCATAGTTGTCTGACCAAAATAGTCTAATAGAACGGTTAAGTGTGGAGATCGGATGTCAAAAGACATCAGCCGATTAATAACTGAAGTTCTCTATTAGGTTATTCAACGAAATTGTACTAGTCACCCCAATGGGGCAGACGAACCAGGTGCAATGGATTGCAGGCACCCTAGACAGCCTTAAAGCTGTCTGGGGACCATCAGGCAGACGAACAATATGTTTCTTGTTCCATTAAGGGCTAGGCGGCAGGTTCCCGCCTGGTTCACTAATAAATGAAATGTGAATACCACAAAAGGGAGAATAAGTCTTTGATCAAGCCTACTCCCCGGTTGGGTAAAACGGCTACTTATTGATTATGTAGATAGTTGTGTACTTGGTTTGGGGCAATCACTACTGTGATTGATTGACTTAGGAACATTCCATACTCTTTAAAGTATCAAACCTTCCAAAGTCAATCAATCAAAGAAGTACTAAAACCAACCACACAGCCGCCAGGGGCAAGAGTAGCCGGTATACTATTTAAATTACCGCATGCTGCAAAAAGTTAGGTAAAAATAAAAAATAAAAATTGCAGAAAAGATTATCAAATTCATCAAGCCGACTCACTCGGCAAATTTCATTCAAACCGGTAAAAACTGGATAATAGTGTTAACCGGATAAACATCCGGGACAAAAGAGAAAATAAGATTGCTACCCGACTCCTTAATTGGTAAAAGTACATAGATACTCAGCACGCAGGCCGGAAAAAACTAAAAGTTGGCGTAGTGCCGCTGAAAGTTAAGGCTGATGCTGGGCCACCTGGTCCTCCTTCTTGGAATCCTCCCCATCAGATTGGAGATCAATTGCTTCTCCTTCTGGGGGAAGCTCCTTTGCAGGATCCTCAAGCTCAGCGTTTGCCCAGACTTCAAAGGACTCGGGCTCCGACTCTCCTTTCTCTCTCCTATACACTATGTCCTCAGCGTATTGGAAAGGCAGAGCCCAAATGCCATAATCCTTTTTTGGGTAGAGCGCATTCCAGGCAATCTTCATCCGGGTGTCGGAGTCCTCTTCATTCTCAGCAACCAGGCGGTCTTGCTCCGCCTCAATTGTTGCTTTGATGTTCATTTGGACCTGCTCCGCATCCTTTTTCAGGCGCTCCACCTCCGCCTTGAGACTAGTATTCTCCTGGGAAACACCCTGCAAGGCCTTGAGGTCGTCCTGCACCTTCTTGAGGTTGGTCTCAACCGTATTGACCTTCTCCTTAGCCTCATTCAGGGTTGCAGTAAGACCTCTGATCTGATCCGCCTATTGCATCTATTCGGCTTTAGTTTCAAGTTCATTAATTGTACATTGATATTCAGTAACATCTTGATAATCCCTAGCTGATATAATGGCTCTCTTTACCTCCTCTCTCTTCCGAGCATATGGCCGCTTGAGTCTATCAACCCTGAGTAGAGCCTGCAGACACAAACGGTGTGAATCATGCGGGATATATTTTACCTATTTCCACAAAAGGAGGAATCATTTGTACCTCAGATAGGAGTGCAGTGATCCGTTCAACATTGAACGTCTCAATGCTCGGGATGACATCCTTCTCCTTCTTGGGGACGGCCACCAGCATGGATTTGGCGTGCTCCTGTACGTCCGGCCATCGGGGGGATTGATCTGCACCATATGTGAAAGGGAGTGAGTGAGCTATATAGGCGGCACCAGCTTGAAGTCGGCTGTCTGACGAAGAGGTCTGTTGAGAGTGAGATTTCACTCGCAAAGGCCATCCCAGCTCAGGTGGAAATTCGAAAGGATTGTATGTACCTTCAGAAGCCTATGGGTTTGCACCACCCATAGGCGTAGAGAGGCCTGATGGGACCATGTCGAAGCCCACTCCGAAGCCTCCAACGGTAACGTTCCTCCCCCCGATGCGCAGGCGGTGCTTCCCAGAAGAGCCTTTTAGGCCTGTCTTACCTGAAGCTGCCTTGGAAGACTTTGCAGGCTTGGTGGGAGTGGAGGCAGTGTCGTCCCGTCCCCGCTTGAAGAGGTTCTTGGTGAAGGACATAGGAGCCTCTCCACCCTGCAAGTAAAAATGTGTCAAGCATACAACCGACAATACCTATTTGAAAATCAAGCCAAGGGGCTAGACGATTCTTTACCTCTGCCTTTAGCTTGGCGGCTTTAGCCTCCGCCAGGTCTTTCCGGATTTGGGCTGAAGACCGTTTGGGGGTTTTGTCGTTTGTGACAATTTTCAAAGCTTCTTCTGCAAAAATAATAAGCAAACACTTGAGAACAAAATCACAGTTGGTTAACAAAACAAATAGTACAAACGGCATTTTGCCGGATGTGAAGCAAACATACGCTTTGAAAAAGAACGCCTCGTCTCTAAACCATGCGCACTTGGGAATCCAGTTATTGGGAACCTTTATTACCTCCCCGGTTGAGAGAGTCTTTGGCCTAAGCTCAAAGAACTTGGTTTCCATAATCTTGTCATAATCATCCCCTAGGATCCGGGGAAGGGCGCATTTGTGACCCAGAAGGTCGGGCTTTTTATTATACCCGCGGAACTCCCATTTTTCATGACGGGTGGTGCAGGCAGCAAATAGAAACGATTTTTCCAGCCGTCATATTTGGACACCTTGTGTAGACATCCATTTGTGTCTCCCCAAAACCAAACCCAGTGATGAATGCCTTGCACGTTGTGTTATTATCGAATGAGGTGAAAGTGGTTCGAAAGCCAAGTGTTGCGGTTTAGTTTTAATTAAATTCTTCTCTCTCTGTTTTTGAAAATGACTTTATTTATTTGAAAACGTCCATTTCAGTTTATTTTGGTCCATAACAAGGGTCCAATAATGGTGTAAATGGATGGGGCTCGAAGAGACCTTTCCAACGATATATTATAAGCCCGATTCCGATGAATATTGAGGAAGTTATGGCCAAAATACAAACTGGGCCCAGTTATTTATTTTAATACGGCCCAATGATCTAGAGGAGGGCCCAATATTAATTGTTATTCCTAAAATTATTAGGATTAATTATAGTTTTCTAGAAGTTTCTAGAAAGTTCTTTTTAATTCTAATATTGTTAGATTTAGTAATTAATTAATTATTTTTAAAAGATTTTTACTTGGAATAAAATATTGTTTTATTATCTTAAAAATATATTTTATCTTCTGTACGGATTCCGTAGATCAAGTTGATTAAAGATCGGATTCCGCGTGAAGAAAAACGCGCTAATACAGGCTGTCGCCAAACGACAAGTCTGTCGCCGCGCGACAGACCCTGTCGCGTCGCGACAGAGTTAATTCCTGGCGACAGCGTGGAGTTTTATTCCTTATCAAATTCTATGTTTTTCCGGATTATTTTCATTATAAATAGCGTCCGAATCCCTGTTTTCAGAAATGATCTTCATCTACCATCATCATTCACAATCATCAACTCTCATCCTCAATTCTCTCAATTCTCTCTATTCTCTCTCTAAGCAATATTGCTTAATTCTTTCTTTTTCTCTCTCTCTTTCTAAACAACCTTTTTTCAAATACAATATTCCGCATTCACAAGACTTAGAGTCATCTAGCCAAGTTCGAAGTTGCCTTCGCCCTAGACGTGCAAGGTTTGATATTTTCTGAGGGTTTGGTCCAAAACTAGTCAAAACTTTATTTAATTTGATTTTAGTTTAATTATTTGATTCTTTAATAATTCATTGAAGTTTACTAACTTGTGTATTTTGTTATTAGAAAGAGGTACGAGGCTTCAAAGTATGTAATCTTATTACTCTCTTTCAATGTAGAAAGCATGCTTATTATTGTTTTATGATTCCTAGTATCATGTTAGGATGTTATTATTGCTTTCTAGTATCATGTTTAGGATGCCTTTACTCTTTCTAATAGCATGTTAGTGCCATGTTAGGTTTAAAGCTTTGATCTTTATTGCTTAATGGCATGCTAGGGTTTGTTATTAATCTTGTTAGTATCATGCCTAGGATCTTGCTATTATTATTGAGCTTTATTATGCCTTATCATGTTATTATCATCGTTATTATTATTATTGATTTATTATTATGTTGCTTGATATATGTTATATTGTTGTTGCTTGATCACGCCTTTTATGCAGGTTTAAAGGGAATTTGTACTTGAAATCACGCTTAATAAGATAATTAATAATTTTGTTTAGGCTAATGTGATTTTAATTCAAGTGATCGCCAATAATAGTATTATTTGTGCATTAATTTCAACCAACATAGATAAACAGGGTAGGATTAATATAATGTTTGTATGTTATTCGAAAAGCGCACATGAATACGAGCAGAACAAAGTAGAGGCCTATTTTATAGGGCGGGTCCTTTCTTTTGTAGATTGGATTCGTACCTTCATCCCCGGACCTTATTTGGTTCAAGACCTTATGGAGTAGTTGATGGTCCTTTTGGATTGTCTTTTGGGTTTACAAGTTCCTAAAACTTGTTGGCGACTCTTTTTGCTCTTTGTCTTTCCCTTTGGAACGCCACCGTACTTCAGTGTATGATCACAGTGGGGTTCAAGTTTGGGGTTATCGTAATGCTTGAAATATTCCCTACACCTTGTCCAAGGTCATTTGATATTGAGGGAGGGTGGTCAATGTGTACCACGCTCTCCACCCACCTGGGTTGCGACTGAGATAGTGCATATGAGCGAACACCTCCCAGCCGGGGTTCAAATTCTGCATTTCACAGGCGACAACATACCCAAGAATGTTAGCCCACGAGTTTGGGGATAACTGCCAAACTCCCAGGCCATAACCCCTAAGTATGGCCTTCACAGCATCGTGAAGCGAAAAACGGAGACCAGCCAGGAACGCCGCCTCATAGCAGCCAAAATAGGCATTGGCGTTCTCCTGGTCATCCTTCCAAGAAATGGTGCCCAACTCAGGCAGCACGCAGATGGTATATCCCTCTCCTAGAGGCTGCTTTGTACAAAGTCTTCAATCCCTTTTAGCATGATCCTCTTATCCTTATCGGAGATATGGATTCTGAAGGGATCATCCTTGGCCTCCCACTTTTTCCTCTCTTCAGCCTCACTATCCTCAAGCGGGGAAAGAGGGACATCACTATCATCCTCAGAGCTAGACCCTGAGGCGGAGCTCTCTCCGTCTCCTCGGGGGATCTCCTCGCCGGCTGACCCCGAGCCTGATGCAGACTCTCCCCCATCTCTATCTTCAGGGCCAGCCTCATCCAGTTCCATTAGGGAGCCGACTTCCTCACCGTCACTACCCTCTACTTCACCCAAGATTGTATCACTTAGGGTTCTAGGGATCCTAAACGGGGAGTATTCCCCTGACTCTTCTCTACTATCTGATCCCTCAACCGAGGTAATTTCGCTGGACGACACTTCCAATGTACCGTCTCTTCGACGCCGTTTGGAGGCTGTCTGTTTAGTTCTGGCCATCGTGTCCTGCACAGACACATAGATGGTCGGTTGGGGAGTACAAAATTGCTCCATGCACTTAGAGCCGGCACTCCTAGTCCTAGACTCAAGCATACCAGAAGACTGGTTGACTACTGACCTAGGCCGTGCCGTGTGTGTTGGTGATGAACCCATTTATTGAATAAAATGATACAAATGTAAAGAATGAGTTGAAAGGAGTAGAGACGGTACCTTTGTCTCTAAAAGAGGGGCAAATGGTGACGTCTGGCTGAGAAATGCTGCTGAAGACGACCTTGCTTGTGTGGGGCACAGGCGGTTGTCAAACTGGTTGGGCAGACGGAAAAGAAGCAACGTTTGTGTTCACACGCAAATGGTGGTCAGAGTTTCTCTCTCTAGACTCTTGACTTTCTCTCTCTAAAAAGTTTTGAAAACGTCCAAAACAAGGGGGTAAAACATGTATTTATAGAGGGGTAAATACAGGGGCATTTTTGTAATTTCCCTCAAAATGTGAAAAGTTAAAATTCACAGTAAAAAAAAAGGTTTTTAGGTGGCTGAGTGACATGTGTCACATATGCCACGTGGCACGCCACATCACATCTATGAGGGGCAAATGTTTTAGGTAATTTTACCCATGCCACGTGGGCCAATCAGATCGTGACACGTGTCATACCCCGATTGGTCCACATCGGACTAATCTCCATTTGACACGTGTCACTCCCATAATTTGGGAGAAAAAGGCGGCCCTCAAGGGCCCAAATCCCGAGAAAGCCGTAATTCGGCGTAGCCTAGTAGGATTAGGTCAGAATGACCTAATCAGGGGCACATTTCACGATGACCCTATAAATAGGGAGATTTCCCCCATTTTGGGGACACCTACAATTTATTACACCTACCCTACATTCTCTCACATCAGAGAGCACCTGATCTCTCGGAATCCGAGAAGATCTCATTTCATTTTCCGCACCTTCTCCCACTCATATTCAAGTACTAACTTGATCGTTGGAGGTGGAGCTCCAAACACCCGGAGTCTCCGTTGTTTTACAGGTACAGGCGCGGTCAGATCAGTCCTCGAGCTGTAACTCTCCCGAGGGACAAAAACACCCGAAACAATAATGACAATCATCATCATCAAAATAATCTCAATAAAGCATAACAATAATAGCAAGATCCTAGGCATGATACTAACAAGATTAATAACAAATCCTAGCATGTCACTAAACAATAAAGATCAAAGCTTTATCCCTAACATGATACTAACATGATAGAAGAAATAGGAAGCAACCATACATGATATTAGAAATCTTAGTTATTACCCTAAACATGATACTAGGAAGCAATAAAACATCCTAACATGATACTAGGAATCAAAATAATCAAAGCATGATTTTTATATCAAAATAATAACAATTAAATTACTTACTTGGATGCCTTGTATCTCTTTCTAATAACAAAATACACGCGTTAGTAACTTCAAGGAAAATAATCAAACAATTAAATTAAATAATTGAAATAGGGATTTGGGACCAAACCCTTAGAAATTATCAGCCTTTCACGTCTAGGGCGAAGGCAACTTTGAACTTGGCTAGGTGTGTCTCGAACTAATGTATGCGGTATGGTGTTTGTGAAAAAGCTAGTTTAGAAAGGTAGAGAGAGAAAGAATAAGCTATTGCTTAAGAGAGAGAAGAGAGAAAATTAGAGAATTCTGGGTCCTTTGAAAACGGAGGTCTAGGACCCTATTTATAGGAAAACAGTCCGAAAACCGATAAAAAGAGTAAGAATTCGAATCGGAATAAAATTGGTTCTGTCGTATGGCGACAATTAAAAGATAAAACGCGCTTTGTACGGAATCCTTTTCTTAATATAATTAAGTAATTAGAATCCGCGTTAAACAGTTTTAAGATCAGATTTATCATAAAACACTTATTTTATTCCAAATAACACTCTTTAAAATAATAATTATCAATCCTAATTCTATTAGAATTTAAAAGAACCTTCTAGATGTTCTAGAAGATTAAAATCAATCCTAATAACTTTAGGAATAATAATTAATAAGCCCTCCTCTAGATCATTGGGCCACATATAAAATTCATCTCGAGCCCAATTTAGTATTTTGACCACAACTTCCTCATTATTATCGGAATTGGGCTTATAATATATCGTTGTAAAGCTCTTTTCGAGCTCGATCCAACTACACTATTAGTAGACCCTTATCATGGACCAAACTAAATTGGGCTGGCTATTTTCATAAATAGAGTATAAAAAGAAATATTTTCCAAAACAGAAAGAGAGATATTTTAATAAAAACAATCGCGTCACTAGACTTTTCACACTTTCACTTCGTTCGATAATCAAATGACGTGAAAGGTATTCATCACTGGGTTTGGTTTTGGGGAGACACATTTGGGTGTATACAGGTACGGTCCTCTAACTGATGAGTCACCAAATTTTGAAAAAAAAGGGAAATTATTAAAATTTATTTGCCGTTGCGTTAGCCTTCTCAGCCGTTGTGTTAGCAGTCTTAGCACCCCTAATGCGACGGCTTTATAAAACCGTTGTGTTAGCCCCACCTTTCATATAAGCCGTTGTATTAGGCTTATCTATTGCAACGGTTATAAAAGGGTTGTTGCATTAGCTCTATTTTTTCCGTCACATTTGATCAAAAATGTAGTAGTGAATGAGGACGTTGTGAAAAAACGAAGGACGCAAGGACCAAATAGCATGGAAGATTAAAAGACAAACTAGATTAATTTTGTCCAATTTAAATGCTTATGCTATTTACTAGGTGAAAATGTTCCATTAGCAATCGTTAGTCATAAATAAGATCAACCACAATCAAAGACAAAGAACACATGTTAAGGTTAGCACAAAAATCACAAAAAACTAGGAAGAGGACTGGGATTCTAGAAGAGTTAGAACTCATGAGTATAAATAAATAAATAAATAAAAATCTATAATCCTATGTTATACAAGTTGACACGGATTAAAGGACTTGTCTAAGACTAACTTGACACGAAAAGATATTAAAAAAAAAAAAAAGTTGACGTTAAAAGACACCTAAACTGGATAGGCTGTAGTATATTGGTTATAACTTTTGATCTGTGACTCTGATTGGGACGAAACCAACGTCAAATGAAAGATAAAACTCGGGGCTACAGATCCATAGGTGGCACGACACGTAACTCTTTCTAAAACTCTGGGTATGACCAAAACAAGTTGACGCTTGTGCAGGATACGGGAATAAAAATCCGGGTTGACTAAAAAAAAAAAAAAAAACCTATGACTCGACTCTATAAAAAAAAAGGTTTGATAAGAGAAAAAATAAAAATAAAAATAAAAAGTCAATAAAAAAAATGCACATATAATCACATTGTCACGCATGATGCAATGAATTTCGCAACCTAAAGTCAAGTTCTATGTTCCACTATGGTCAAGCTTTTGGGTGTCAAAGGGTACCATGGTTAAGAGTTTGGACGCGTTAGCAAGGCAGCCTCCCTTGAGGGTGTATGCCAACGGGCGGCTCTGCGAGTTCGTGATGAAATCGAACTCGACTCCATGGTTTGGGTGGATTTAAAAACTAGGGATGAACCCTTATTGCCATGAGCGTTTTCGAGTTGATAGAGCATAATCCCCCGGGCTAGCCACATACGTAGAACACGTACTATTGTGGCAAAATAGTTAAGCTAAAATGCATATGCATATGTGACAATGCCAATTAAATCGCAGGAATACAATTCAAGAATCTTTCAAGTCTCATCCACTCATCTCAATTAAATACCGATCACTCAAATCGATAAATAACCAAGAATCCTCCCCAGTGGAGTCGCCAAATTGTAGGCGTCTTTCGAAGTGCGTCTACGTTAAGCATGTATGAATATGCTTGGCACTCATTTGAAGTGGGAATTGACATAATACGATTAGGGACAAGAAAAGTTGGGAGCCGCCAACAAGTTTTTAAGGAACTTTAATGAGTCTATTTTATACATATTTTTATTCCCCGTCCCATAGTCATATTTGTGCTTATTTGAGCTCTACGGAGCTATTTTTATTACTAATATACGTTTTCTAGTGTTTTTGTAGAGTTGGTATTATTTTATAGGAATTCACAGATTTGTTACAATTCCAGAGCTTATTAGACCACCACAAACATATTGGAGTTTGATCGTATTTTATGACGTATATTTAAAGCTCAAGAGTGAGTTAACGAAATTTAATTCAGTGATTAAGGGCTCGATTAAGTGAAGGAGGTTCAATATTCCTGCAAGAAATACGGACCAAGCTAATTGAGAATTTGGACTCAAGTTAACAAGGTCCAATTCTGAAACTCGATTCTCAAAAGAAAAGCCCAGTTCGTTGCCTAGTTGATTGGGCCCGATCGGGCGGCGAAATATCCGATCGGACCAGTTTGTTTTCATCCATCGACTTTGTTAAGTCGGTCTTTGTATTTTTGTGGGTTATAAAACCCGTAATTTGGGGAACAAAGGAGCAGCTTTTTAATGAATTAGTTTTCTTTGATAGTTTAGAGTGGACTTTAATTCCTTTTTCGGTTTTCTCTGGTAGTAGTTTCTTACGTGGGTTTTGAGGATTAGTTAGGATATTTCTTAGATTAATTTTACAACTTTTGTCAGATTTGTTACTTCGTTTTCTTGGTTTGGTTGCTTTCTTAGACGTTGTTTATTTCCGATTTCCAATCTTTTATTTTTCGTTATGTTTTATGTTCTGTTAACTTTAGTCTAGTTTCATTGCTTTCATATTAATTTCAATTATATTCACCAAAAAAAAAATATTAATTTCAATTATTCTTGTTTTTAATCATGCTTACTTTAATTGTTTTATTGATTAGTTTAATTTTAATTATGCGTGAGTAGTTTATTTCTAGGGTTCTTGAGGATCCATGAATAATGTGAAGGGATGATTTGTTATTATTGATTAATTGTCAATGTTTTTTTGGTTAATTTCCTATTGATTGATTTAATGCTATACAATTACATTAGCGCTGGTTTAATTGTATGAGTTATGCAATATTAATTCGAGATTCGAGAGATGAGAATTGATGTTTAGGCTTAGTTTCAATAGGCAGGTTAATTTATAAATGGTTAAGTCAAGATTCAAGAGATGCGATTTAATATCGATAGATTAATTCTGTTATTATAATACATAGCGAAAGCCCTTTATAATCTGGTTAATTTATGCATTGATAATTGATTGTTATGTTTTATCCCAGAGTATTAATTATTGGTGAACCTATGACCCTAGATCTTTTTATTATTGCTTATTCCCTTAGTTTAATTATTGTCGTAGTATAATTCTCACAATTCTTCCTCGCTTCTTGATAATTTAGATTATAATAATTCATTAGGAGTAAAAGAACATTGTTTCCCTATGGATTCGACCCTACTTCCCTATCTATTTTAGTTAGTGGTTTTAGGAATTACTTTTGATTAGGTGATACGACTTTTGCTTGTCAAACTTGTAAACCGTTCACGGATCATTAAAGGCAACCATGATTAAGGGACAACGAAGGCAACAATGATTGACCCTGAAGGTTACACCTCATTCATAATCCATGAGATTACTAACTCCATATGGTTCGGAACCACGAAAGAAGGATCGGGGATGATGGTACTGAACGCGGGGAAATTAGCTTAGGTCGTTGACTAACCTCCTCACGGGCAAACAAAATTTATTATAATCCTAAACTAACCCCTAAACAAGTCTAGTGGTAAGTTCGGAGTCGAACCACAAGGAACGATAATGTTATATTGTTCTCGATCTAATGCTTAAGCTACGCCGAAGTCGGTTTATGGATAGTGGACACTACAACTACACTAACACACATATAAAGAACAAAATATTATAAATTCTACTAGGGATAAAGATCCATTTTGGACAATTAACAAGTTAATGAGAATCCATTTGATAATCAATCATGCAAAGAAAGAATTAAAGTGGGAATTAATTACACTCAAGAGCAATATCTCAAATTCCTAACCTAGATCCCTCATTGACTAGGTGCATAGAAGAAATTTACCCAAAATGCAATTGAATATATCAATTCTAATTCACAATCCCTTGTCAAACTAGAACTAATATGCAATTAAGTTTGCTATCATGGGAGATCAATCCAATCTAAAACAAACAACATGCCATCATCAATTCAATTAATTTAATCACACAGTTATCATCAAATTTATCTCAAATAACTCAATTAACCATTATAAAGCTTCACTCAACACCTAGTAGAAGGAAATCTACTCAAACATGGTTAACAAAGCAATTAAAGAAAGCATAAAGAGAAAAGAGAGTAAGAATGCTCATTGATATAAGATGGAGATGTTCAAATCATCAAATTCCTCCTTTGATTATCCAAAGTCCATGAAAACCATTGTGTTTCTCACTTTCTCTCTCCAAAATTTGAGAGTTTCTCTCTCTAAAAACCTAAAACTAATCTAAAAACTACTGAAAAAATGAATTCCTCGCTCTAAAATGAGCAAAAAATCTATTTACTCCTTACTAAATTGCCTAGGAAGCTTCGCAAAAAGTCGAGCAGCACGCATAGGAGCGGGCACTCCAAAAGTTGTGCACGGGCGCTCCTAGCTGCAGCAAAATGAGGCAGAATCGTTCCAGAAAGTTTGGAGCGGGCGCTCCTCTTAGACTATGCGCTAGACAAAACTGCTTAGCTAACAAACATAACTCTCTTGTTTTACATCGGAATTGAGCATATGACCTGTCGTTGGAAAGCTCTCGAGATAAGCTTTCATCTCCAATCAAAATCACTCCAAAATGTTTTGTAGATTAAAAGATATAGGCGTTTGAAGTTTGATCTTTGCAAATCAAGTGCACATTTCTTCATTACTTGTTCTTTTATGTTTTATATTTCTTCAATCTTGAACAATGAACTTATCCAAGTGTTCCTAAACATAAGAACAAATCAATAAAGTTTAATCTAATGCAATAAGCAACCAAAATATGCAAGAAAAGCCAAAATTGAGCAATAACGACATTTTACACGCAAACATGACAAATGTAATAAAACATTATTAAAACCAAGTAAAAAGATATCAAAACTATGAAAGAATAACTAGAAAATCCTAAAAAATAGTGGCATAAATGATACTTATCAGGTATGAAGTAAGTCATGGAGTCACATTCGCCCGTATTGGCCTATACTCGATTCTTATATAGTGAAAAGTGATTCCTGCGATCTCAAAGGCATACAAACAAAGATTCAATTTGCTCCAAACTATTATTATGTTAAATTGGTTGAATATTAATGTAACATATAATCCTAAAATATTTGTGATCACTTGATTAAAATACAAGATTAAAAAAGGAACCTAAACCGGTTGTCCAAATTATCTTATTAGTCGTGATTTTTTAATTACATATTCCCTTTAAACATGCAATATGGTGATCAATATAAACAATAGAATAAACATCAACATTGAATGCAATTTAACAATAATAATGTTAGTCAAATTAAATATAAATAAACCTAATCATGATACTAGAAACAAGAATAATAAAAAGAGTAATTAGGTGAATAATTACTCACGTTTCGTGTTTCCTTGAATTGCTACATCATGAATAAACTGTTAGTAACTTCAATGAAAATATAAATCAAATTGATCTAAAATTAAATTAAAAATGTAGAGTTGATTTGAACAAACCCTCAATTAATTCTACCTTTCACACCTTGGTTTAAGGATGGAACTTCGGGTCAAGTATGGACTCCTTGGAGTGCTTAGGGGAAGTATTGTGGAAGAATAGGGAACGATAGAAATTAAGCTAAAGCATAAGAGATAGAGAGAGAGAATGATTTTTTGGTGTATAAGAGAGGAAGAGAGAATGATTTTTGGCGATCAAGCTTGTTGATGATTGAAAAAGAGGTGATATGACCTCTAATTATAAAGAAAAAAGAGGGTCAAAGACTCAAGAAAAGATCCGAATCTTAATCGGAATAAAACTCTTGCGATAGACAGCAGTTATTGCGGTTTTTGTTTTTATCATATCTTTGGATCCAGAAATTGGAATAAGATAAATAATATGTCGTTTAAAGCTCTTTAAGTCTACTTTCTAACCCAATTGAAATCAGATTAAAATAGTTTTTAGAATTAAAGATATAGCTGAAATAGTAGGACGGTGTCTATTTTAGATAGAGTTTCGTATTTCTTTATATCTTTTTCGTTATAGCTCGGAATTAATATTATAATATATAATTAAAAGATAATTTTAGATCTATCCAACCATCTAAGATTTGGATAAAAACTATGAGGCACGAAAATCATATCTGACTATCTTTTAACGTCTTCTAATTCGAATAGAATTGGGACTTTCAAAAAGAGGAGTTTTATTCAATTTCAAACTCTTTAATCTTATCATTTCAAAAGGGATAATTAAGATATTTTAGAAACTTATAGAAGCTTCTAATTAATCCTAGTTGGTTTAGGAATGGGATAAAGCCTTTGGACCCTTCACATGATCATTGGGTCGTAGGTAAGGTGGACTTAGATTCGATTTAGATTCAATTTAGTATTTTGGCCATAACTTATTCGTTATAACTCGGATTTGGGCTTATAATATATCGTTGGAAAGCTATTTTCAATACCTATCCAACTATTCAATCATTGGACCCAAATTATGGACTAAAATAAACTAGTATAAACGTTTTTATAAAAAGGGCACGAAATGAATGATTTTAAGGGACACGAAATGAATTATTTTAGGTGTAAAGGAACGAAAAGAGAAAAATAAGTTATGGTTTGGGGAAATGGGTTAGGAATTGGGTTTTTTTATGAAATTTATTGGGATTGAATATGGATTTAAGCACTCCAAGATTAAATACTCAACCCGACCAATATGGTGGTGAAAGGTTGTTCATCATCGGGTTTGGTTTTGGGGAGACATTTTTAGGTGTCTATACACATCCAATCACATCTCTGACATTGAATTCTAGTCAGTTTTCCATCATAGTGATCACTTTATTAAACTTACTTTATGCATGGCCATGAGTATGATGTGATATTAGAACACTATGCTGGAATGCTTTTGATTATAATCTTGATACATGCTTAAGGCTGTTGAATATTCTATACTCTCCTGGAGTATTCTATATAATCATGGTACATATCCACTTTACTAAAATTGATCTCTTATAGAGATCTATCAAAATGTATCACTTTCTTAAATTTTCTATTGTAAATAATTCCCTTTTGTTGTTTGAAGATTCATGTTTTCGGAACCTATTGGGTTTGACTACCACGCTTCATGCGTGCATTAGTTTCATCAATAACTAATGTTGTCCTTTTGGAACATTAATTTAATTGGAGCATTTACAGTTGGTATATACTATATAGGCATATAGCTAATGAAATCTATTCATATCCATCTTGTTGTTCTAAATCTTAAATAATTTTGTGGTCACGCCCTAATTAAATAAGTCATTGATATTAAATCTAATATATGTACCAAACTGATAATCAATGTATCTTATTATTCATATATATTATGATTCATGTGCAAGGATTACATAAAATAATGAAATAATTACTATCTCCCCCTAATCCTTGCATATGGGGTATGAGATAATTAATCCAACAACCTTTATATAAAATCCTTGCACCTTTTAAGCCATAATTCTCTTGCCAATGTCATGTATCAAGTAACGTGTTCCTTTTAGCAAAAACATGTTTAGATAATATTATACTTGATTATAGAACACTTAATCATGTTCCTCTTGCCCAATTACATTCAACTTTTTTTTAAAAAAAACCTCTTATATTTATGGGCATAATAAAACGTTGATCATGTAAAGTTTCTCACAATGTCATGTTGCATTTCAGCTATTTCACCAAATGCCACTGAGTACTTACAAAATTCACCAAATGCCATCAAGGTTTTCAAAATTCACCCAAATGCCACTGACAAACAATACAATGACACCTCGTGCCACTAATAGCATATGAACGTTAGTTTTCCGTTAATGCAATTCTTATTTCACCAAATGCCATTACTTTGGAAAATTATTTCACCAAATGCCATTACTTTTTAAAATTAATACACAACAATTATTTATTTTGGTAAGGTTTTGGGGGTCATTTTGACCCTTTATGGATAAAAATTAAACTCGAAATTGGCAAAAAAATAACGTAAATACCCCGTTTCGCATTTTTTCCTGAAAAAAATTACGATCTCGACATATAAAACGGGGCATATATGTTTTTTTTTTTTTTTTGTCAATTCCAAGCTTAAATTGAACCCATAAAGGGTCTAAATGACCCACTAAACCTTACCCAATCAATTTTCATGGTTAAAAAATAATGACACGCTAATCGAAATATTTTTCGACATGTAAAATGGAGCATTTACGTTTTTTTTTTGCCAATTGAGCTTAATTTGTACCCATAAAGGATCAAAATGATCCCCAAAAACCTTACCCGATCAATTTTGATGGTTAAAAAATAACAACACGCTAATCGAAATATTTTTCAAAACACAAAACGGTGCATTTACGTTATTTTTTGTCAATTCCGAGCTTAATCTGTACCCATAAAGGATCCAAATGACCCCCAAAACTATACCCGAGCAATTTTTGCCAGGAAAATCAAGAAAAAAAAATTATTTTTATTAATTAAAATAAATAATTAAAATGAACCAATCTCATCATGACACGTGTCATGATTTAATCTTAATGACTAACGGAGTTAACGACCGTTAGTCATTAATGGCATTTGGTGAATTTTTTAAAAGCTCGATGGCATTTGGTGAATTTTGAAAACCTTGATGGCATTTGATGAATTTTAAAGTACTCAGTGGTATTTGGTGAAATAGCCGGTTGCATTTTATAAACTCATAAACATTATTTCTTGGTCCAATAGCTGATATGTACAAGTAAATATATTTGCAATTCTAATTGAACTTTTCAACGAATTGAAATCATGAAAACATCATACAAACTTGCTTCCTTTCAATCACATGAACTCTCAATCAAAAGGAACTTTAGGTTTATATGCATAAGTATATCATGTTCAATATATTTATCATTCTTAGAATCCAACTTCATGTATATAGGCATATAATCCAATTTAATTATACATCCATGCGTCAATATTTCAACATTGCATGTGAAGCAAGAAGAATTGCATTAACATAATATAAAAACTATTATTATATTCTTAGTTATTTCTTCTTTGGATATTGCATATGAAATTACATAATTTTTTCAATATAAAATTTGGGGAATTTTAAATCCATATAAATAAAAATTTCATTATTTCTAATTATTTCCATAAGCTATTTTGTTAACGATAATTAACGTATGGTTAAATTAACCACCCATTTTAGTTTAGTACTACTTAAATTTAAAGGAAATAATTAAAATTATAATTAAAATAGAAAATTAAAACCCTTCTGATCAAATCCTCACATTGATCTCTCGCCCCTGTTTATTTCGAACGCTTATCTCATTGAATTCTCAATTGTTTCAAACCCTAAGATTATTGCTCAAAAATTCGAAGCTAATAAGGATTGATTAATAAACTAACATCTCCGGAATTCTTCTTTGCCTTTTGTTCGGTCAGTTTTTTGGTGTTCATCGATCGTTTGGGCAGAGGTATGATTGAACTACTTTTTTCATCCTAAATTGATAATTAATTTCTTGTTATTATGTGCAATAATTAAAAACGATTATATTAACTAAAAGAGTTAATATTTTTCATACAAGTAGTTGTTGGTTGATAGTCCAATTAAAAAGGATTACATTAACTAAAACCATAAAAATATTGCTGATGTTATGCCCTGTTATCTAATGATTTTAGTTTTTATCTTTGGCTTTGATTTTCGTTTCTATTTTTAGTGTAAAAATCCTTGCATGTGTCCTTTATGTTTGTTTGAGTGTAGTTTCAGTGGCTTACAATAAGTATTGAATTTTAAGGTTTGTTGTTAGAAATTTAAGTTTGTGCATGGTTGTTTGTGAATTTGATGCAGAATGAATAGGAGGGTATTAAAAATTAATCATGATGGTAATGTTGTCGATGTTGTGGTTGATGACGTTGATCAATGTGTACTATTTGATGTGATCAATGATATGTGTGATGAGTTCTTGAAGAGAGGTTTCGTCTTGCCCCGATACCCAAGCCTATACTACTGTGCTAGGTAAAAATCAATTGACCTCACCGATGATAAAAGCTTGTTGAAAATGTTTGAGGATGTTAGGGAGAAGAGTATTGATTTATGGGTTGGTTGCTTGACAAAACCTTCTTTCATTTGGAATTTGGCAATGCAAGTGAAGGGGAACAACACACCAACTATACAGCCTAATACCTCACAACCTAGCACTCAGAAAATACCCGTTCGGAGGAAACCAACCAAAGATGCCTCAATTCTCCCTGCATATCAGAATAGAAGGTTACCTGCAATGTTGGAGGAGTTATCAACTTCACCGCCTCATATTTCTCATTCACAAAATCTAACAAATGTGATACTTGACACTCTTGAAATTCCTCCCCACACTGAATATGATGATGCCATTCCTATTTCCCTTGATGAGTTCGAATCCTTATCATCACAAGTGAACAACTCACCTACAACCACAAATCCTAATATTGTTGCCTCAAAACCTAAGTCCTCTAGGTCTTGTGTTTTTACTCATGGTAAGAAGATGCTTAAAACAACAGCTATCCACAAAGGATTATGGAACCCTACTAATGACAACATAGAGGTGGAAACACAAGAGGTGTCTGGTTCAAGGACTAGGTACAGGGCTAGGGAGAATGCACTTGTTGGTCGGGAAATTGTGGAAGTACATGAGAGTGGTAGTGGGAGTGAAAGTGATTATGTGTATGAACCTTTAGAGTCTGATGAAGGAAGTGACCAGTTACTTGATGTTGACTTAGAAACCGAGGAGAACACAACGGAGCTGCTTAAGGAAAATTATGTGGATGGTGGATGGGAACCTTTTAGTTTGAGAGATGATGTGTATGAGGACGACAATGGGTATTTTTCAAGGATGTATAGAAATGGGGAGGTTTATGATGATGCTGACATTGGAAAAATTAGGTTAAGAGCATGACAACTATTCGTGGATAAGGACCATTTCAGAGATGTCCTTAGAGACTTTTGTGTGCAAGAGGATTCTTGCTGGTGGTCAAAAAAGCTGATAATGATAGGTACACTGCTGAATGTGCAGATATTAGATGCTCTTGGAGAATTTATGCAAGTAAACTTGTAGATGAGCACACTTGGGAAATTAAAAGCATTAGAGAAGGACACAAATGTGACCCCTTGGTTAATAACCCAATGTGTAATTGTGATTAGGTTGCTTCAAAACTTCTTGAGGACATTAGGGCCAGTCCAAATATTAAGGGGAAAGCTATGAATGCTTTGCTATGGGAGAGGTACGGAGTGACTATGGCTACCTCTACAATTTACAAAATGAAGGGCAAAGCGTTACAAATTATTCAAGGGGGGCATGATGAATCTTACAAGAATCTTGTAGCCTACTGTGATTTGATTAAGGATAGAAATCCAGGATCCATAGCTTTATGTACATGGAAACAACTTCATGAGGAGCCTGAGAGACCACTACAGTTCAAGTCAATCTTCATTAGCTTTGCTGCATTGTTTAGGGGGTTATTGAATGGATGTAGAGGTCTTGTTGGGGTTGATGGATGCCACCTTAAGGGCAACTATGGCGGCATCCTTTTAAGTGTCGTGTCACTTGATCTGAATAATGAGATATTCCCAGTTGCTGTTGCAGTGGTTGACTCAGAGAGCAAGACTAGTTGGTCTTGGTTTTTTCATCACTTAAAGAACATCTTGACTAAGGATGGAAGAGATGACTGGACGATAATGTCAGATAGACAAAAGGTATTGTGTACTTCTTACATTGTTTGTGACACTTAATTATTTGTTGTTTTAACAATGTCTTTGCATTTGTTGATACAGGGTATTAACCTTTCATTAGATGAGATTTGGGCCAAAGTTCCAAGGAGATATTGTGCTAGACATTTGTGTAAAAACTTCAAGAAAGATTACCCCGGAGTATTAATGCACAAACTTTTTTGGGGAGTTGCAAATGCATGCTCTGTGTTCACATTTAGAAAGTCAATGGAGCAGATTCAGAAGTATGGTGGCCTAGGTGCTGTGAAGTGGCTTAAAGAGATTGGACCAATGGAAAGGTGGACCAAATGGAGGTTTGATCCTCAACTATGCTTAGATGAGAACACAAATAATTTTGTAGAGATTTTTAATAACACTATAGGCGTTGAAAGGACTTACCCAATCTTGACACTTCTTGAAGGTAATTAATTGTGTTTAACATGACTTATTTACTTGTATAAATGACATATAAATCTTATAGCAACTTGTATCATCATATGTAGGTGTTAGAAGAATCTCAATGGTTAGACATGCAACTAGGCAACAATTATGTGAGGATTGGAGAAATGACGGAGTCTGTCCTAATGTTGTTGCTCAAGTTAGGGTCCTGACAAAGGATTCAAGGCAATGCAATGCCTACCCTGCGGGAAGAGGTGAGTATGAGGTGTCAGATGGGAGAAGTATGCTTGAACAATAAGAGTTGTGTTTGTGGTAAGTGGAAAGTTAGCGATATTCATTGTAAGCCTGCTATCAAAGCTATTTTGCATGCTAGCAAGGATACACTAGACTTTGTTAGGGAGTGGTACTCTGTGGCTAGGTACAAGGAGGCATACAAGGGGAATATTTTACCAAATCCTGACTATAACCAGTGGCCTGAGCTTGCTGTCCCGAAGTTAATCCCTCCTACTATGAAAAGGAGCGTAGGCAGGCCTTCAAGAAACAGAAGACGAGAAGAGGGAGAGAAAAGGACGGGAAAGAGGAGCGGCACAGTTCAATGTAGTAAGTGCAAGGAATTTGGCCACAATGCTCTCACATGCAAGGGAGGAGCAACACGAAAAGAAAAACTGATGCAACAAGGAACCACGGATACAAGTTCAAAAAAGGCAACTTTAAAGGGGAAAAAAAATGTAAGAGCAAGAGAGGGCACAGGTAATGAAATGAACATGATTGACCTCATGATTGCAGAATCGCAAGCATCTAACCACATGACACAACCAAGGTCAAGCCATCAGCATCTGCATCTGCATCAACCAAGGTCAAACTCAACTCAACCTTCATCAAGTGTTCCTCCCACAACCTGTGCTAGCGAGAGACAGAAGACAAGATAGATTTGGTTTCCCTAATGTGTTGGTCTTATTGCTAGTACTGTATTTCCTTGTGTTTGATATGCATAAGGTGTTTTCTATGCCTTATTCTTGTTGGCTTTTACAGTTTTTAGACCTGATTGTTTTTAGGATTACAATGATAACTACTATATTTTTGGTTAGATATCGTGTTTTTGGTAATTTACTGTGTTTTTGGTCTAATATTGATGACCCAAGCATATTTTTTTTTGAGTGTTTTGGATTGCTACTGTCAAAGATAGCTAATGTCTAATATTGCAGATATGTTTATTCTGATATTGCAATATGTAATCTGCAGATTTTTTTAGACAGATTTTTGCCAATCTGTAATCTGTAATCAGATTTTTAATGACTGTTTTTTTTTTTTTTTTTTTTTTTGCATATATATTGAGTCTAGCATATAGTTGTCATTCAAGAGTAAAGCATTTTGCATGTATGATTAGTAAAATTTGAATCACAGTTGATCGAATTTTGCAGATTAACTTTTTGGCTCAAATTTTTGGTCTTGAATCACTGCTAACACAAGAATAATTGATGTGATACTATATCAAATATACTGACAAAAACAAATGGTGCGTTAAATATGATGAACAAGGCAAAGAAAACCAAAATGACAAAAAAAAATATGAATTGGCAAACATTTGAATTTTTCCATTCATAATGTTCACAAAAATCCACTTACAAAACAACCACAGCTAAATCATCCTTAACCGTACTTACTACAATCACAACTAATGCATCCCTAATTTACTTCCACAACAAAATAACCAACAAAATACTGTACATCAAAAACTAACTTTACAATTTCTTTACTAGATGTGACTAATTGAGCCACCTCCTCTTTCAATACCACAATTTCTAACTTCAAACAAAATTGCGATCTCTAGAATGACGATGCGGCGTTTTTGGGGCTGAATTGGAGTCGTTTTTGGGGCTGAATTGGAGTCGTTTTTGGGGCTGAATTGGATTTGTAGAAATCATCATTTTTGCATATTTTGGTACTCCGTATCTTGCAATTACATTTGAGTCGCTTTGAAGTCGGAGAAATGAGTATGCGACGAATTATGGTGCTGAATTGAGAGGTTTACAGGGAGAGAGATTTTTGGGTTTTTGGGGGAAGGTTGCAGGTCTGGGAAATGAATTGGTTGTATTTTTTGGGTTGTTACAGAAGAATAAGAAAGAATTGGAAAGAAATAAGAATGGGGGGAGGGTCATAGGCACGTGAGTTTGGGAAAGTATAACCACTCTTTTTTTTTAAGAAAAGGAAAAAAATAATATAATGCTAACCATAGTTAGTAGGCAATTAAGAGTATTTAACATTAACTTAAAATAGGGTTAAAATGGATTAAGTTAATTAAACTTATGGGCACCGTGTAGAAGTTTAGATTTAAGAGGGCACAACATAGAAAATGCAATACCTTGGGGGTACTATGTAGAAAAACCCTTATAAAAAACTTATTTTGTACTAGTATAATACATTACTAGTAAGATTGAAACGAAAATTGTACTCCGTACTTATTTTAAATCTTCAAAACTAATGCTCCTTAGTAAGAATATTGTTGAACCTATAAAAGGGTAGATTGATGGATACTGATAAGATGAATACTCAATAGCTTGATTTCATTATTCCACCGTTACATATATTTATACAACTTCTCTCCTTGAGATAGAAGGAAGAGATTTTATCAAACTAGAAAACTTATCATACTAGCCTAAGATAATTAAGACTATTAATTGTAGCTAGGAAATATATCTTTGCCTAACAATAAAGATATTATTTTATCTTTTACTAATAGATACTGTACATTAGTAGTCCATACATACTCAACATTTCATTAATCTCAAAGGCAACAAATACCACTAATAAGAGTAACAACTAAAAACTAGTTGAAATACTACTATATATCAATCATCATATGACTATTTCAAGCCGCGTCTCATTACTACGTATTGAAGAAAAGCACAACTTTAACATCATAATCTAACAATGCAATCCTTACCACTAGACCAAGCTTAGCTTGGTAATGCAACCTCCAAATTGAGTTCATGTAACTATCTACTAATATGCTTACAAGAGATGCTGGCTATGTATGTAGTAGTGGTACGAAGAATTGACAATGATCATGACACAATTTATTTATTACTCGTATCTACCAAATTCTATCAGAGTAAAAATAATACGAGACATAAAAAAACTTCCACCAATAAATCCACCATCATTCTATAATTCTTATATAATACTCCATAATTTATTATGATAAGGTATCAATGATAATCCTAAATCAATAGCATACAATCAAGCATAATAATTACGGAATCATAGAGAATAAAGTAATACTCCGTAATTCTTAGTATTGGACAGTTCGCATTTTGCAATACCTTCAATGCAGGGTTATCAAATTGCATTCCTCAAATATATAAGGAGATTATACAATAATAAATAAATCATTGATTTTAATAAATGTAAGCATCTATAAAACTCCATACAACACACACACACATATATATATATATATATATATACACTTTGCATTAATCGAAAACGTACATGTTTATAAAATTGGAATATTGTTCAATCGTAACACAAAAACGGTGATGAGTTCATGATAAATTTCATACTAATTAATCCAATATATACAAAAGACTAACCTCTATGATGATTGATTTCCCTCATATTTTTGGATGATTGATTTCCCTCATATTTTCGTCCAGTTAATCGGACAGTATTGGTTTTATGATTGATTTTCCTTGTTTTTTTTTTCATCGGCTAGCAATGGTGTTGAGAACGTGTTGTGAAATAATAAGGAGAAAATATGAGAGATGGAGAAAGAATTAATCGGTATATCTTTATTCTATAGGATGGGGTATATATATACATACAATATAATTAGAGTTTGGTTGGATAAGAATATAAACCTTAGATGTAGAATATTTCAGAATAATACAAGGAGAATAATGGATATCCACAAATATTTCATAATAATTTTTAATTTATTTATTTTTTGGTGGTAAAATAAAACTTTTAAAAGTTTTGGTGGTAAAAAACAATTTTTTTGATTTTTTTTGGGTGGTAAAAGTAAAAAAATCCTTATTTTGAGCTAACGAGCAAAAGTTGGGATTATTTTGTATCCCTCTTTCACTCTCAATATTTATAATTCTCTCTCAATATTAATTTTTTTTTCAAAAATCATGTTCTGTTTTATAACTATTAAAAAAATGTTCTGCTTTGTAAAAGGGCCCACGTGTAAAGTCACTATATTGTAAATTCTTGATCTGAATTTTTTTTATAGGAAGTGGGGCCAATAGTTGCTTTTTCTTAATTTCCTTTGTTCTTTTACCCTTAGTTGAGTCCAAAGTAGACAACTTAGTTGAGACCAAGAATTACTCTTTTGAAACACTTCTTTTTTTTCCACTACTTAAAGCTATGGACCCACACTCTATCTAGCCCAATTATAAAAATACCTCGCCATCTTCCGTAATACCTTTGATTTCATCAAAATAATAATTGGTAACTACACTACAACTTATTGCCTAAAACTATGCGTCAATATAAACTTTAAAGGCATACTAAAATTAGGTAATTGTTATTAGATATCAACCATTTAAAGATGATTGCCCGGTAAGTAACAAAATAAGCTGAGGATGTAATACCCCGTATTTAAAACTTGTTTACTAATTATTAACTATGAATTTTTTTTCGAAATATTTCAAATATTATGTTATTATTATACAAAATCATTTATTTAAGTCATTATATACAAATGATAATTTTGTAACTGCGTTTTACAATGAGTATGATTATACTAGTCAAGTTAAAGTTACCGTACCCAAAAATCGGATTTTTGACCTTAAGCTCTTTGTTCCCAAGTCAAATATTTTGTTCACAAGTCATACTAAAAATTGCCAAAAATATTTAACCTCCTCTTTTCTAAACTTCCACGGTAAATAAAGCTCCACATAGCTCCCTTATACACCATTCATCTTTGAAATCGTTCCAAACTTGTGCAGTGTCGAAAATCACCTTCGATCAAGATCCATTATATGTGGTCCAATTTGGCTGATATTTTGACAGCTTGTTCGAGACATCCAAATCTTTAATTTTAACGGTGCGATTGTGGTTTGATGCTATAGATAAAAAGTTATAACTGCCAATCAGAAGCTTGTTTTCATGTTCTTTGAATTCCTTCATGTCGGCAAAAATGGAACCAAGACTCCTACTCGCTCTTGCATTAATTGAGGTAGCTGAAATGGTACTCAATTGAGGCTATAAATAGCCATGAAAATCAATCACATTGCCCAAATTCATATTCCCCAAACTACTCTCTTCATCTTCCTTCTTCCCTCTCCTTATTTCCCCTTCCTTCCTCTTTGGTCAGGAGCACTACGACCACCACTACTCCGACCACCTTGTTGCTGCCCTCTAACCGTTGCCGGCGCTGCCACCACCTTCCTCCCTTGCTTGATTATCTAAGCTTTGAATATTTTGATACTACATTTTTTGTTGTTTTTCGGGTCATGATAATACTACTACAAATCTAATTAATACACTACTATACATATACTACTACGTAATACTTCCATTGCTTATTTATTTGTTTAATTAATCTTATAGTCATTGTTGTTGTTGTTATACTATCACTACACTACCACTCTACGTACTACTACTCCTCCATCTCATTAGTGTTATTATTATTATTATTATTATTATTATTATTATTATTATTATTACTACTACTACTACTACTACTATACTACTACATACTAGTTCTCATTTTATTATTATTATTGCCATTATTATTATAAAGTATGACTAATTCTCTTAAATTAATATTAAAAAGGCTTCTTGAACTTTAAAAGTATAAGTATTACAAGAGTTAAATTAATTGATCGTGCACAACTAAGTCAAGGGTCTATATTTTAAGTACTTGTGTCTATGGGTTGAAAAGTTTTTGATTAGGACCTTGAGTTTATAGTAGTATTTCAAGTTCGTGATTAGAAACTTCGTACTTGTTTGCAAGGATCAAGGTACATACATGTGGCTATATCTTTTATAAAGTGATTTTATGCAAATTGATTTATACAATGAATGTTTACGAAACAATGTTTGAATGATTATGAAATGTATTTTCTGTGAAGCATGTTTAATTATTAGAAATGTTCATAATGTTGTTTATAAACTTACATTGATCTTCAACGTACTGGTTTGAAAAGGAGACTTTATTGTTTGAATCTTCCCGTGTATGGGATATTGGAAAGTTTATTTATCAGGATTTGTTCCTTGGATCTTTGGATTTTTAACTCCACTATGCGGAGTAAGTTGAAGGCTATGAACTTTGTATAACCTATTTTTTCCCCTTGATAGCTCTATGTAAAGAAGTTACATACTAGCTTGGGGAGTGTGCACACTTAGGTGGGAAAATGATTTATGAAAATGTGGAATGATCCATCCTATTCGAAATTATTTTTGGAATGTTATTGACTTCGGAAATTGGTTCTTTTGACACGTTTTAAAATGAGAATTTCTATTCATGAGCATTTTGGATAAATAATGATTTATTAAAGTCGAATAATTCAAAAGCATGTTTAATTAACTAAATTGGTTTACATTTCTAGCATTTGTATGTACTTATCATTTTAGGCTAATACGTATTTGTTTTGTTTTAGCGTTGCCCTACTTATCATTAATGATGAGTAGCTACGTGATTGTGATCGGACGACATTAACGAACTAAATGCTGCATTGGGGACGATGGATGGTGATCATCTAGTTTAATTTAATATTGAAGCTTAGTCTAAGTATTTAGTTATTCCGGAAATGTTTTGAACTATTATTATTATTATTATTAGTGAAGAATTGAGCAGCAACATGTGCCCCAATGTCTTGAGTCATCGAGAACTTCTGGATCTGCTTCAGCAATGCAACCACCTCTTTCTCTAATTCACTAAGTGAAGAGAAATAGAAAGGAAGGAAGCCATATCCAATTGTCCGACAACTAGATTCGTACTTGATCCGCTTATGTCGAGCCGCATTAGCCACAACCCGTCCAGGAACAAAATCAGATAACCCGAACTGTGTCAAAGGAGAAGACCCTATCAAGTCAACACAAATATCACAACTACGATCCTAGGAATAAAGTAACACATCTGCAGGTCCGAGGGCCTTGTCGTTCCCTCCAGAAAACCCAATGTCAACCTCCTTTCTAGCTGAAATCCCAGATCGATAACAAACATCAACAAGGTTATCCCGAACAACATTATGCTAATGTTTAATACCCACCATACTAGCACACAACACCACATGATCACCAAAAAATCTCCTATGAAAACCCTTGAACAAGCAGAACACGACGTTGAGACATAGAAGGAACACCCAATCGGTAGCACAACACACATCGGTAAGTCTTTGCATTCATCGTCTGACCCAACCTTGAAATAGGAATCGCCCGAAGCCAAGTGGAGGTGTGATCTCCCTGCTGTGATTTCCACAATGCTAATTGTCGAGAAGATAAAGAAAAGGTGGATTTTGCAGAAGTGGTAACCTTTGTGTAGTATATTTGCCAATTTCTTCATGAGTTTGGGGGTAGCGACCTCACTAGGATTACACAAAATTTCAGACTCAACCATTCCATTAAAGAGATCAACGCATCCTCAAAGGCTCAACCAAGGCCAACAACGCCAGCACGTCGAAGGAGTTTTGTCTGCAACCCAGCATATTGTAACCGAGAGGTAAGAAAAGCATAATGTCGAACATATTATTATTATTATATTATTATTATTATTATATCTCAAAAACAGACAAACTCATACAACTAGGGATGTTTGTGGAGCGGGTCAAGTAGAAGACCCGCCCCATCCCCTCCCCAGTGAGCTGGCAAGGATGGTTCTTGGTTTGGCGGGTGGTGGGGCGGGGATGGGGATAAAAACCATACCCGCCATGGGTGATGGGGCGGGGTGGATTTTAGGTTGTACCCGCCCCGCCCCACCCGCCTTACTTCCTACCCGCCCTATCCCCACTTCATACCCACCCCGCCAAACTTTATACCCGCCACATACCCATATCCTTATATATTATTACATATAAATATATACTCCGTACTTTTTTTTTACTATTTTAAATATAAATTAAGTAAAAAATATAGTAAAAGTATAATACTTTGTAATAGACTTAAATTATAAACAAAAAAAAAATGTGTAACTTAACAATGATTTTTTTTTTTAATTATAATGATGTAATATAGTTGTATTTAGAAGGTGAGGATTAGGTGGAGGTGGATATCCAAGTGGGGGATGGGGCGGGGATGGCTTTGGGATTGTACCCATTGGGGCGGGGATGGTTTTAGGATTGTACCCGCTGGGGCGGGGATGGGGATGAATTTTGGACCCGTCGTGGGGATGGGGATGTAGGAGTTTATAGGTACTACGCAACGGAAAATCATGAACCATATTCATAAAAGTACCTAATCCCAAAATCACATGCATAACACACAAGACACATAATCATACCTTTGAAGCATGAATTCCACGTAGCAATTTGATCGACAAATCAGGGAGAGAATAGAGCCTCAAGTGTTGCTCCTCTACTTAGTCCACGAGCTTCGAACGAGCCGTCCACCAATACTAGATTGGTCGAGTGATTGAGGAAAACCGCGATCACCACCTTTAATGGACTAAGCCGACCACCACGATCCACCACCACCACAAATCACCACACTGGCGCAAGGAGGAGAGAGAGTGCCGTGAGAGAGAGGAGAGTTTGAGAGGGGTTTGGTCTTGTGTTTGTTAATTAGGGTTTGATCACACTGATCAGATAATTGCATACTCCTTAGCAAACCCCAGGCACCTAGTCTATTTATAATCACATTATAATTAGACTAGGGTTAGGAAGCCCAAAACCCTCAACCTTACTCAATATGGCCAACCATACTAGAGGATGAGGCCCATCATGGGCCTTGTCCTCTCGTGCCCGATCTAGACCCTTTGTGTGACCTTATAGGATCCGTCCAGTTAGGCTTTGAGCTATTTTACTAGACAAAAGATCGTTAGTACCTCTAGCTATGATAAAACGACGACCCAAATGTCCGAACTTAATTATCTCCATAATTTGATCCATTTATATATCTAATAATTTCACACGACGAAGACATAAATCCTTCAATCTCCCACTTGTCTGAGACAAGTGTGCAATATTCAAATTCCTTAAGTCAATATGTGTCGATTTGATAATATGATTACATCACATGTCGAGATCATATTAATCTACAAATCATTTCTTGAAATCTGAGTTAGAATTACAAAACCAAATGATTACTGAGTAATGCATTTGAACGCGGCCACGTATTTTCTGAATTCTCCCTCTTCAAGCGGCCATGACACATTTCCTAATTTAATAGGTAGACTCAATCCAATCTTGTGGCAACCAAAGCTCCCACTCAACTTTTGAAATAACCGGGAAACACACTTTATAATCTCCAGTTACGGGCAGACGTTTGAGTGTACCACAGTCACAACATCCATTGAATGAAATCAATGTTCCACTCATGTCAAAGGAATCCACTAATATATCCGGAAGCTCTACACTTGAACTAAGTAGGTCAATAGTTCGATCATGCATCATTCATGCATATCCAAGTGATTGACCATAGCCCATGAAACTGCGCTATCCAATCAATCTTACATGCTAGTCCATTTATTGAAATCATTTATGTCCACTTTAATGATTTCGAACTAGGAACTTAAATAATATATGAATTTTGTTCACCTGTGGGGTTTCATTCACCAGGTCATCAACCTGATAAGCCCATCAATTCATAATTATTTTGGACATTTTATTTAATTTCCAAAACCATAATTAAATAAGAGAAATAATAATTTCTATTTTAAACATAATTCTGCAAATTGATGTATTCCTTATGTAATATGCTTTCTCAAAACATATACAACTTGAATTACATAACTTGCTTCAATCCAAGTCTTTAATATGACTCTCATATCTTAGTCTATTGAAGGGGTTTAGTGATTTCTCACTCATAATAAAACTTTGCAGATCACGACATCTCGCTTGTCATTGATCTCATAAATGAGGTGATATCTCATATCTATTTGTTTGGATTTGTGATGTGACCTTGACTCCTTTGTTTTGGCAAAGGTATCCTTTTAGTCACAAGACAATTTGATCCAAACTTCCTCCTTAACTACTCTTACTGTAGCTAAATACACATATTTTGACATTGAGTATGCAATAGTACTCTGCTTCGAACTCTTCAAGCTTACTGTACTTCTCCATACAAACACAAAATGTATCTAGATCAACATCTAAAGTCATCTTGCCTGTTTGGAAACTTGCATCCGTAAATTCTCCAGACTGTTTGATTGCCTAATTGTAGACACCCAAAAGTGTCTCCCCAAAACCAAACCCGGTGATGAATACCTTTCACGTCGAATCATAATCGAATGAAGTGAAAGTGTGGAAGGTCTAGTGTTGCGGTTAGTTTTTATTTCTCTTCTTTCTCTCTGTTTTCGAAAACCTATTTTATGAAAATAGCCAATCCTATTTAGTTTGGTCCATGGAAAGGTTCCAATAATAGTGTAGTTGGATTAGGCTCAAAAAGAGCTTTCCAACGATATATTATAAGCCCAATTCCGATGAATAATGAGGAAGTTATGGCCTAAATACTAAACTGGGCCCGATTTGACTTTTATATGCGGCCCAATGATCTAGAGGAGGGCCCATTATGATTTATGATTCCTAATGCAATTAGGATTGATTATAGTCTTTTAGAATTTTCTAGAAGGTTCTTTTGAATCCTAAAGTGATTAGCATTGATAAAAGAGTTTTATGAGTTTTGTTTAGAATAAAAAAAAGTGTTTTAAATAAAATTACAGTTTTATCCCTCGTGCACTGAATTTTATCAGAAATAGGAAAACGTGTGGAAAAATTGTCTGCAGCGCCCCACTACAGGCTGTCGCCTGGCGACAGGCCTGTCGCGTGGCGACACACCTATCGCTCGGCGACAAAGGCTATTGCGACAGCGTCGTGTTTTATTCCTTTTCGAACTCCGATTCCTTTTTTATCATATCCGGACTATTTTCATTATAAATAGCGTCCTTAAACCTCCGTTTTCAATCATCAATTCTCATCTACAATCATCAATTCTCATCTACAATCATCAATTCTCATTTACAATCATCAATTCTCATCTACAATCATCATCTCTCTCTCTCTAACAAAATTCCGCATTCACAAGATCTAGACACACCTAGCCAAGTTCGAAGTTGCCTTCGCCCTAGACGTGAAAGGTTATAATTTCTGAGGGTTTGGTCCCAAATCTCTCTTTCAATTATTTAATTTAATTGTTTGATTTTATATTTTCCTTGAAGTTACTAACGTGTGTATTCTGTTATTAGAAAGAGGTACGAGGCGTCAAAGTATGTAGTCTTATTGCTCTATTCTTGTAGAAAGCATGTTTGTTATTTATTAATTCCTTGCATCATGTTAGGATGTTATTATTGCTTTCTAGTATCATGTTTAGGGAAAAGGTTATAATATTAAATATGTTTATTATGATTCCTGCGATGCCTTTTATTGTCTTTCCTAATATTCATGTTAGTATCATGTTAGGGCTAAAGCTTTGATTTTTATATGTTTAGTGACATGCTAGGGTTTGTTATTAATCTTGTTAGTATCATGACTAGGATCTTGCTAATATTATTATGCTTTGAGATTGAGAATGTTATTATTATGATTGATGTTGATTGTTATTATGTTGCTTGATATATATTGTTATTGTTATTGCTTGATCACACCTTTTATGCATGTTTAAAGGGAATTTGTACTTGTAATCACGCTTAATAAGATAATTAATAATCTTGTTTAGGTTAATATGATTATAATTCAAGTGATCGCCAATAATAGTTTGCTTGTGCATTAATATTCAACCAACATAGATAAATAGGTTTAGGGTTAACCTATTAATTGCATGTTAGTCAGAAAGCGCACATGAATACGAGAAGAATAAAGTAGAGGCCTATTATTAGGGCAGGTTCAATCTCTTTTAGGTTAGATTTGTACCTTCATCCCCGAACACCAGTCATGGTTCCAGACCTATTGGAGTTGAAGATCTCATGGATCGTTAAGGGGTGTAACCTTCACCTCGTGAACGGTTTACAAGTTCCTAAAACTTGTTGGAGACTCTTTTGCTCTAGCTTCCTTCCCTTTGGACGCCACCATGCTTAAGTGTATGATCACAGTGGGGTTCAAGTTTGGGATGGCTTGAAATATTCCCTACAGTTTTTGGCGACTCCACTGGGGAGGATTTCTATTTCAATTCCTAAAATTTATTTTGGCAATTATTTAGAATGAGTGGATGAGACTCGAAAAGTTCTAAGTATTTCATGTGCGTAATTTTGATTAACATTATTGTCATATGCATAAAAAAAGATCTCATTGGAAAGGCCATCCGTAATGAGTTAAAACATAGGATTTTTACATGTAGGAAATTTGAGGAATATCTTTCACAACTAGAACCGAAATAATACTGCGAAAAACTGGAAAATTTTACGAACACAGAAAGCTGCTGAGGCATGTAGGAACCGGCGTCTAGAAAACAGAGTCTGTCGCCGAACATATGGCTCTGTCGCCGAGCGAAAATTCTGTCGCCAGGCAACAGGTCTATATTGCGGCGACGATCCTTGTTGGCTGGCGCTGCGTTCTTCCAATACCGAGCCAGAAATATGAGTTCTAATCTCGACCAGTTCTAGCAATGTTGGCTCGATTCTACTTCCTGATTGAGTTTTTCTCACTTTTCTGAAACCCATATGTGTTCTACATATGGACATAACCCTCTGGGAATTCATGCTCCATCTACCCGATTGAACGTTCTGAGCAACAAAGGGTACATCCGAGAATGTTGAATCCACCAAACCATGGAAGCGAGTTTAACTCGCGGGGTCCCATCCACTCGCGCCAACCCTTCCAAAGGTAAGGCTTCCGCGCGGTGCATCCGGACTCATAACCATGGACCCTCTTTGACTAACCCATAACCCGAACTTTAGAGAACTAGAGCCATAGTTAGGTTGCAAACTCATTGCATCATGTCGTGACTACTTGACTACTTGTGCATTATTGGTTGTGCATCCTTTATATATTTTTCCTAACCGTTTGTTTGACTTGTGATTAAGTCTAAATAAATTAATTAATGACTAAAAGAACTTTGCCTAAGTAATTAATTAATTTTAGTAATCAAGGTTGAATAAATTAATCAGAATTGACTTAGTACGACTTTAGGCCTTTCCCGTAGAGTAAAAATACTGAAAGCAGTTCCAGATTAATACTTCGATAGTGGCGCAAAAATCTGGGCTGCAACGCCACACTCTGCTGTGCAACGCTGGGCGACAACCCTGTCATCAGGCGCTGCACTGCAGCAAGCGGCGACAGTCCTGTTGTTTTGGCGACAGTTCAGTATTTTGCTCGAGTCATCACGAAGAGTCTAATTAAACAGTTTGCTAATCAGTTCGGTTATTTTGTTAATAACAGTACCCTAGTTTAGTCCTTAATTGAGTCTAGACACTTAGTCCCATGGTCTTACACAAGAGTCAAAGCATGTGACTTACACCCACAAATAAAACACACACTAACATGTATGTACACTTTGACCATGTCTAAAGAGTCTTGTATGCGCGTGTTTTCCGTCATTTTTATAGGGGGGTAAGTCGGATATTAATCCTCCAATTAACCACTTGTTTGAACCCATATACTTGATTCCCCAAAAATATACCCTATTTTTGCTTTTTTCATCCTCCAATTAACCACTTGTTTGAACCCATATACTTGATTCCCTAAAAATATACCCTATTTTTGCTTTTTTTTTTCCTTTTTCTTTATAAACCCGTAAAGTCAAAGTCAATTTGAGTCAAGTCATTAAAACAAATAAATGGTTTAATTTACAGCGTGTGGTTAAGAAAGGAAGGGCATTTAATCAAGGATAACCTCTTCGTTCAAGTTCATCTTTTTGACAAACTAATCACTCGGAAAAGAAAAGCTAAGAAGATAATGGCAAGTCAAGAATAAGTCAACGAGCTCAAGAAGCAAATGACTAGCGTTACTGAGGTGTTGAAGGCTTTGACCCTCCAAATCAATGACCCTGTGAGACAACAACAAATGGAGCTCATGCAAGAAAGCTTGAGCAAGATATCTAAAGATTACAGATTCCAGGGCATTAGCTCGCAAGGGGTCTTTGTGGACAAAGAGCTTCTTCCGCAGAAGTTCAATGCCAACAACATCCCAAAGTTTAAAGCAACTGATAATCCTTATTTTCATTTAAGAGCCTTTGAAACTATAATGAATATTAAGGGTATTGATAGAAAAGTATTTCATTCTTTATTTTCCTTATCTCTTGAGACCGTTTGCCAACAATGGTTCTTCTCCCTTGACAAAGAGAAGACCTCTACTTGGGAATCAATTGTAAACGCTTTCATTGATAGGTATAAATGCAATATTCAAGTTGAAACCGATCATAGGGAACTTGAAATACTTAAACAAAAAGACAACGAAGGTTTCACTTCTTTCTTCAATAAATGGAGAGAAACCTCTGCTAGGATGATTGAAGTACCGAGTGAGGAAGAATCTGTAAGGATGTTCATTAAGAACCTCCAAGAAAAGTACTCTAAGCACCTTAGGTACCAAAAAAATCTTCATACTTTTAAGGTTGTATATGACATTGGAATTAATATCGAAGATGACCTAGCTAAACAAAAAGCTGCTAACAACAACTCCAACAGTGGCTGGAAAGGTAAGAAGAACGACAAGCCTTCTTCTTCCAAAACCACCCACTCAAATAATGTTAGCACCTTTAATTTAAGTGAAGTCCTTGCTATGAACAACCAAGGACAAAAGAAACCATTTAGGAGGAAATTTACTCCTATTGGTATGAGTTATGACACCGCATTCGATCGACTGAATACAAAAGGTCTTATAACTCCTATTGGACCATTCGGGGATCCACCTGTTGAAAAGAGGACAGCCAATTGGAACCCCAACGCACATTGCAAATATCACCAAGGTAGGGGCCATCTCACTGAGAATTGTTGGAAGCTCAAGGAAGCTATCCAAGATTTGATAGACAATAATAAGCTACCATTCCCCCCTGCAAGCAAGAAGCCAAGTATTAACAATGCACCTCTCTCCGATTCCTTGGCTATCTCCGATGAAGAAGACCATGTTGATCCTTCATCTCTCATCAAACCTATTGAAGAAATTCATGCTATCAAAGAAGAGGAGGAAACCTTTTTCGATGCCATGAATGGTTTTCCTTCTGAACAAGAACTTGCTACCAAGGAAGAAGTATGGATTCTCATACGATCAATGTGGGAGGGAATAGACTTGTGACGTGAAGCTATTGAATTAGTGAAAGAACAAAGAAAGGAGCTTCAAAGCAAGCATGCTAAAGTTCCACTTAGGGAGAAGAAGCCATTTCCTCTCCAGGTAATCGACACACCCAAGAAGAGTAATAAATTCCATGCTCCAATTGGGACTTCCTACGCTAAAATGTTCAAAATGCTCTCCGAGAGTGGTAAAGTCAAACCTCTCGAATCGAGACCATTTGAATCTCTAAAGAGGATAGATAGGTTCTACTGTCCATACCATCAATCAGGGGACATACTATTGAAAATTGTTTTAAATTCAAAGATTTAATTCAGAAGATGATTAATGACAAGAAGCTAGTTCAAATCTCACAAGAACAAGATATAAGCATTAATGGGGTTTAGGACAGCGATGACTAAGACGTCTATCTTAAGGATATCGAAGAACCTCCACTTTCAGTCGTATATCCTGTAAGCGATTTTTGGGATGAAGAAGATTCACCCATAGACGTCCTCACAAGATCCGGGAAAATGCAACCTCCCATCTCTACACAACCTATTCCTGCCGTGCAACAAGTTCCCATACCTATTATAGAGGACAATGATATTGTCAAACAATTCAAGAAGACCAAAGTCGAAATGAATGTATGGAAACTTCTAGCTACATCTCGAGAACCTAGGATGGCGGTAATGAATGCCTTGGATAAGATAGGGATAGATTCCGATACCACTCCTGAGGGGTTGGCTAATTTCCTTACGAGTGATCTCCCTAGTCCTACCAATCTAATCACCTTTTCCGACAAGGATCTACCTCCAGAAGGTGATAAGCATTACAAGGATCTGAACCTCACGGTAATCTGCAAGAGGATGAATGTCCCAATGACTCTTGTAGACAACGGATCGGCAATTAATGTGTGTCCACTCAAAACTGCAAGGATGTTAGGCATAAGGGATGAGGACTTAACCCCGTCAACACAAGGAATAAGAGCCTACGACAATACTCGTCGCCAAGCTCTTTGAAAAATCACTATGAATGTAACGATGGGAGCAATAGAACATGCCACTACCTTCCAAGTGGTAGATATCAAGGCTTCCTTCAACCTATTGTTGGGACACCCTTGGCTTCATGACCTCAAGGCAGTCCCTTCATCTCTCCACCAACAAGTAAAAGCTATAGTTGGAGGGATCCCTATTACGATCGATGCTTCACCTATGAGGATTAAAGCTGTTGAAAATCCGATCATTAATGTGGAGCACAATGAAGATGACGAAGACTTGTGGGGCTTTAGTGAGGAGGTCTCCTTAATCGAGGAGGATGAAAGGACCCCTCCTTGCTACGACCCCCACTCCAACATGACGGTAAATGATATTCTCAAGAGACAGGGACACTTTCCCGGAATGACTCTAGGAAAGAAAAAGGAGATAGCAAAACAAATGGAATCTTCTGGCCTCCCTAAGTTAGATACTTTCGGACTTGGTTTCGAACCGATTAAGGAAGATCTTAAGCGAGCCCAGGAAAAGTCTAAAGCGCATAGGAACGCTCGCACCCAAAAGAAAGCAATCTCAATGGACCAGTACCCTCTTACTCTCAACGGACAGTTCGTAAGAGAAGGAGAAGACTATCCATGTTATGAATTTCCCGAACCCTTTGTTGTAAATGGCATAAGGTAACCTGGGTTCGAAATCTTTCTTGATTGTTACTTTCTAGACGAGATCCCAACTCCTATTCACAAGGAGAAAGCACCCCCGTGCTTTGACTTTAATGTTATAGGACTCCTCTTTGGGCGTGAAAAAGATGAGCCAAAATATGTAGAGGATAATTCCTCGCTTATCCAAACGGTCCTACAAAGAGAGAACTTTGACCCTTCGAAGCTCATCACTCCAGCGGAAGGTTAATGCAAGGATGGCGCAAGACGGTCAAGGTGACTACTCCGAATGGAAGGAAAATATCAATAACAACAGGGCAAGGACCAATGTTTGAAGAATCGTCTGAGTGAGAGTCTGAATCTGAGTTTTTTTTTCTGTAGAGTCTTCTAAGTCTTTAGTCATAACACCCCCTGTTTCTAATTCTATTCCTAAGATAGTTAGCAATCAAGTCCCTGAGGACATTTCTCTTTTCGATGTAATGGTTTCAGAATTCAATAATATGTCTTCTTCCTCTTACTCCTCGTATTCTTCATTAACCCAAGATGATGAGCATTGCTTAACTAACAATGAAAATGACATAGAAATTATTAAAGCAGTGGAAACACTTGGAAATAAAACACCGATAATTGAGGATACTGAAACGGTTGATATCTCAAATGATTCAACCATTAAAAGAGAAGTTAAAATCGGATTAACACTTAATAAACAAGAAAGAACCCATTTAATTAATCTACTCAAAGAATTTATCGATGTATTCGCTTGGTCATATGAAGATATGCTAGGCATCAATAGAGAAATAGCTCAACACATTATACCACTAATTCCAGGAATGAAACCTGTAAAACAAAAGCTGCGTCGAATGAAACCCGATGTAGCCCTTAAAATAAAAGAAGAAGTTCAGAAATAAATAACTGCAGGTTTTATTAGGGTATCCAAATACCCCGAATGGGTAGCAAATGTGGTCCCAGTTCCGAAGAAGGATGGAAGGGTAAGAATGTGTGTCGACTATCGAGTTTTAAATAAGGCAAGTCTAAAAGACGACTTCCCTTTACCACACATCGATATTTTAGTAGATAATACAGCAAATCATGCACTTCTCTCATTTATGGATGGATATGCAGGGTACAACCAGATTCTCATGGCAGAAGAAGACATGGAGAAAACAACATTCATAACGCCGTGGGGTACTTACTGTTACACGGTAATGCCATTCGGGTTGAAAAACGCGGGTGCTACTTACCAACGAGCAGCAACTGCCCTACTCCATGATATGATGCACAAAGAAGTCGAGGTATATGTACACAATATAATTGTGAAATCGAAAGATCGCCCAGGACATCAAGTAGCCTTAAGGAAATTCTTCGAAAGGCTAAGAAAATACAACACGAGGTTGAATCCATCCAAGTGTGCTTTCGGAGTCACTTCAGGCAAGCTCTTGGGATATGTCATAAGCTCTAGAGGAATAGAGATAGACCCAACCAAGATCAAGGCAATCATGTCAATGCCACCGCCCAAAACCGAGAAACAAATTCGAGGATTTATTGGCCGGTTGCAATATATAAGTAGGTTCATATCGAAGCTAACAACGATATGCGAACCAATACTCAAGAAGCTTAAAACAACGTGCTAGTAATATGGGATGACGAGTGTCAAAAAGCCTTTGAAAAGATCAAAGCCTATCTCGCAAATCCTCCTGTATTAGCACCAGCGCTTCCAGGGATCCCTCTTAGGTTGTACTTAACAGTCACCAAGGAGACGATGGGGGCTATGCTTGCACAAGAAGTAGAAGGTAAAGAAAACGCAATCTACTATCTAAGTAAGAAAATGCTCGAGTATGAAGTACACTACATACCGTTTGAGAAATTGTGCCTCGCATTGGTGTGGGCCACAACCAAGCTAAGACATTACATGCTCGTGCACACAGTTTTTGTAGTTTCTCGAATGGATCCGCTTAAGTATCTCTTCGAAAAGTCTACACTCAATGGGCGCATATCAAGATGGATAGTCAACTTAGCCCATTTCAATGTAAGATTCATGCCTTAAAAGGCTATCAAAGGATCTGTGGTTTCGGACTTCCTAGCAGATTTCCCAATAGAAGATTCGACGCCAATACATAACAACGAATTTCCAGATGAAGACTTGATGGTCACAGAAGATGATACTTGGACTTTATACTTCGATGGAGCCTTAAACCAAAAAGGATGTGGCGTTGGAGTACTATTAGTATCACCTAAAGAAGAGCGTGTTCCAATCTCTATAAAGCTAGATTTCGACGTTACCAATAACGCTGCCGAATACGAAGCATGCGCGGTAGGCCTTGAAACATCTTTGGCATTAGCAGTGAAGAAATTGCAAATATTGGGAGACTCTTCGTTGATCATCAACCAAATTTCCAAAAGATGGAAAGTAAGGAGTGAAAGTCTAGCCCCTTAACAAACTTATTTGGAAACTCTCACCAACCAGATGGAAAAGGTAGAATACACCTATCTACCTAGAGAGGAAAATCAATTCGCTGATGCTCTGGCAAGACTAGCCTCAATAGTTAGGATTCCTGCGAAAATCGAACAAATGCCTCTAACCATAGAGAAAAGGCATAAACCGGCTTATATTCAAGCCATAGAAGATGACGAAGTGGTCCAAGACGAAGAAGAAGAAGAACCATGGTATACGGATATACTCAATTACGTCACCAAAGGAGAATATCCTTCTCATGCTGACAAAAGAGCAAAACGAGCATTAAGACTCTTGGCTTCCCAATACGTACTCGTAGACAACGAGTTACATAAAAGGGTACCTAAGGGACGAGCTCTCTTATGTTTAGGGAAAAAAGACACCCAAAGAGTTATGAGAATAGTCCACGAAGGCATTTGTGGAACCCATTAATGGCAAAATGCTAGTCCAAAAGATAATGCGAGAAGGGTACTATTGGACTACCATGAATAGGGATTGTCATCAATATGTAAAAAGATGCCCTAAGTGCCAAATTAACGCTAACTTACAACATGTTCCTCCGTCTCTACTCTACACCTACACTTCACCATAGCCATTCTCTACATGGGGAATTGATATTATCGGTAAAATTACCCCTCCTGGGACAAGAGGTCATGAATACATCTTAGTAGCAATTGATTTCTTCACAAAGTGGGTTGAAGCACAATCATATGCTAAACTCACTGCGAAACACGTAGCACTCTTTATCGAAAGGAATATTATTTGTCGATACGGAGTCCCACATGAGATGATAAGTGACAATGGAACTCACTTTCAAGTTGAATGTGAAGAATTGTTACAAAAATAAGGTATTCAACACCATCTTTCTTCCCCCTATAGACCTCAAGCAAATGGAGCAGTTGAGGCAGCCAATAAAAACCTAAAGACTATTATCGAGAAAATGACAGAAAATTACAAGGATTGGCCTAACAAACTCCATTTTGCACTTTGGGGTTATCGCACGTCAATTCGCACATCAACAGGAAATACGCCATTCTCCTTGGTTTATGGAATAGATGTCGTGCAACCTATAGAACTAGAGATACCGTCTCTACGCATTGCATTAAAGAGTAAACTCGATGAAGTCGAATGGACTAGAGCAAGATACGAAGAGCTAATCCTACTCGATGAAAAGCGACTAGAAGCTCTACATCATACCCAATGTTATCAAACCCGTATGGCTAGGCACTTTAATAAGAAGGTCAAGACAAGAAACATCAAGGTAGGAGACTTGGTGTTAAAAGCGTTAAGGAAAAACGTATTGGACCCAAGAGGCAAATTCAGGCCTAATTGGTCCGGACCATATGTCGTCAAAACCATCCTATTAGGAGGAGCAGCAAAACTAACTGACATGGATGGCAATGAGTTTTCAAACATGACGAACCTTAACCAACTTAAAAAGTACTACCCATAATTACTTGAGTAGGACACTCAAGAGAGCTACGTTTGGCCTAATTCCTTAAGAAAGGATACGTAGGCAACCCTTTACAGGGTGCGACCACTTTAAATTTTACAAGCCTCGCATCCCAGAAACAAGAAGAAATTCGACGAAATAGCAGCGCCACAGAAAGAAGTCTGTCGCCTGCCGACAAATTGCAGCGCAGGGAAACATATCCTGTCGCTCGGCGACAGACGTCAAAGCCCGGCGACAGACACAAGTCAGCGGCGCCACTTTTCCAGGGGATATCTGGGAAAATTTCGGCCTTTTTTCGGAAACTTTTCGACTTCCGTACTCGATAAAAGCTCTGGAAAATAAAATTGCTTTAATAAATTAAATTTAAAAGTTGATTTAATTAAAAATGCTGAAATTTCGTTAATAATATAAAACAAAAATTACATTATTGATGGAATTCAAATAAAAGCATAAAATTGACTTAAAATTTAAAATAGTCTAATAAATTGGGAGTTCAGTAATGCTTCAATCTTTCTTCTCTTTCTTTGACCTTTTCCAATTTTTATCTGCCTCCTCCTCATCGTCCATGGCTTTAGCTAGTAGGCATCCTTTATAGGACCTACATTCAATTTTAGAATATATAGTTTCTCCTTTAGCTAGGACCCCATGTTTCCTTTCTACCCAAACCTTCTTTTCTGAAGTGTTAGCTTTTCTTTTCCCTTTATCCTTTGTAGTACTTTTCTTCTTAGGCATCACAGGTGTCTTAAACTCAATTTTCTCACCCAAACGTTCCTTCACAGGAATCACTTTGTCACCTTGTCGATTCTTCACATTGGTTCTACTCTGATTTTTCTTCATGTCCTTGGTAGGCTTATTAAGAAGCCATTTTTTCACATCATTGGGCAAGGAAGGAGGAACCTTTTGGGTAATCACTTCCCATAAAGGCCTAGCGCTCCAATATGTGTCAAATCTCTCTACTTCTTGTGAGACAGGGAATTCATAGGGACGACGGAGATCCCCGGACGGAATTATTTGAAGTAGACCGTACTACCTTTTTACCCTGCAGGGATAATAAAAAGTCATCTTGGTTAAGCTTGGAAGACGGCAGAAGGGTTGTTTGTTGACACCAACCATTTTCTCTATTCTCCACCATGGGACGACCCACTTGATAGCAAAGTTGCAAGAAGCAAAGACTTTATTCCACTCATGAAGTCCCATCTTAGAGAAGCGTTTCTTTCGCCTCACAAAACAATTTGGAGTATATTTTTCAATATTATCAGGAGGACTAATTAACTCTAGTCTCTCCATTAGCCATATCTGCAAATAAATTCAATGCAAATAAATTAGTATTACTATACCAAAAGTTTTTTTTAATTTCTGTAATTAAAAAAATATTATTTTGCTATCTGTAATAAAATTGGAGAGCCCTGAAAAGGTGCTTTTGGATTTTTCTTTAATTCATCAAGCCTAAGCATAGTCTCTCCGACAATTAATGGCATTGGATTTCTTCCAAATTCAATTTGCTCCAAAACAGTTAATATAATTGCTTGACCCTCATTAGTTCTACCACTAGTGAGAAGATACTGGTTAATCATGCAAAAGAAAAGCCCTTCTTCTATAAACATGAAAAGATTCAGAATAAGGTCTATCAAAGTAGTGGCGTGCAAATTCTTTTAGATTGACTACACTACCATCTACAATATTGGTTAGATCTCTGTCTCTCAAATTAAAGAACCGCTCAAAATCTTTATAATAATATTCATCTATTCTAGGGATTACCGTGAGATCTAATGAAGGGAAGCCTAGGATGGCACCAAATTCTTCCGATAAAGGGCAAATTTCATCACACCCCAGTCTAAAGCAATGTGTATCGGTGTCCCAATATGCTAAGGCAGTATAAATAAAATCCATGTCAAGATCTACCCCCTTAATACCATAAATGCCTCCCATGTGAAAAAAGTCGAGTTCTTTTCTCTCTCTAGCAGTTAAAGAACGCACCACTCACGAGTGAAATTGCTAAAACTCTTAGCGACTAAAGACATGATTATTTGTTGAGAAACTAAGGTTATAATTAATCTGTTTGAATTATACAGAAAATCGGCAGATTAGGGGGCTATTTATTTACAAAATCGATGCAGTTTAACTCCGGAAAGGATTCGGAGACACCGCACTGCAGCGCCGAACGACAATCCTGTCGCCTGGCGACAACAGCAGCGCTCGGCGACAGCGCAAAACGCGTGGCGACACGTGGCGCTCCAGCGCTTCCTCGACGTGCTATACAAACCGCGTTTTTCTGGCTATGGTTCGAATTTGTACGATGACTTTACAATTACGCCCTTTATTCAAACACCCATACATATTAATCAATATATTTTCTTTCTCTTAATTAATATAGCTTAATTAAATTTAGGTTGGTTTCAAGCCCGATTTATTTTTCATTTTTTCTTTTGGGGGAGAAAGTCGGATACCCTCCATTAGTAATAAAATGACGGAAATTTTTGCGCAAAATTAATCACAAGTTTTTTTGCACACACACATATGCACATAAAAATGAAAAATAAATGCAAAGATAATACAGTCATAATGGGTGATTGTAGGGAATATTTCAAGCATTACCCCAAACTTGAACCCCACTGTGATCATACCTTTAAGCATGGTGGCGTCCAAAGGGAAGGAAGCTAGAGCAAAAGAGTCGCCAACAAGTTTTAGGAACTTGTAAACCGTTCATAAGGTGAAGGTTACACCCCTTAACGATCCAAGAGATCTTTAACTCCAAAAGGTCTTGAACCAAATAGGGTTCGGGGATGAGGGTACGAATCCAATCTACAAAAGAAAGAACTCGCCCTATAAAATAGGCCTCTACTTTATTCTACTTGTATTCATGTGCGCTTTCTGACTAACATGCAATCAATAGGTTAACCCTAAACCTGTTTAATCTATGTTGGTTGAATTTAATGCACAAGCAAAACTATTATTGGCGATCACTTGAATTATAATCATATTAGCCCTAACAATATTATTAATTATCTTATTAAGCATGATTACAAGTACAAATTCCCTTTAAACATGCATAAAAGGCGTGATCAAGCAATAACAATAAATAACATCAAGCAACATAATAATTATCATAATAATCAGAAACATTATAATCATGTTAATAATAAAGCTTAAATATAATAGCAAGATCCTAGGCATGATACTAACAAGATTAATAACAAACCCTAGCATGTCACTAAGCATTAAAGATCAAAGCTTTAGCCCTAACACGATACTAACATGCTATTAGGAAAGAGTAAAAGGCACCATAAACATGATACTAGAAAGCAATGGAAACATCCTAACATGATACCAGGAATTAAACAAATTTAAACATGCTTTCTACAAGAATAGAGCAATAAGATTACATACTTTGATGCCTCGTACCTCTTTCTAATAACAAAATACACGCGTTAGTAACTTCAAGGAAAAGTATAAAATCAAACAATTAAATTAAATAAAGATTAAAAAGTTTAGACTGGATTTGGGACCAAACCCTCATAAATATAACCTTTCACGTCTAGGGCGAAGGCAACTTCGAACTTGGCTAGGTGTTTCTAGATCTCGTGTATGCGGAATTGTGTTTGTGAAAAACTAGAGAGATGAGAGCTTAGAGAGAATTTAGAGAATAGATTGATTGTTGATTGTAGACTGTAGATCATAGATCGTAGATTGTAGATTCTAGATTCTAGATTGTAGATTGTAGATTGAAGATGAATAAAAAAAAGGAGGTTCAGGACCCTATTTATAAGAAAACAGTCCGGAAATAGGTAGAATTTGATAAGGAATAAAACTCCACGCTGTCGCCGCAAAACCAACCTTGTCGCGTAGCGATAGGCCTGTCGTTTGGCGACAGCCTGGATTCCTACGCGCTTTCAAACACGAAGTCCACTTATCAATCAAAATTGACTTGTAAAGTCCGTATGAAAACTAAAATCGTATTTTTCATAAAATAATATTTTATTCCAAGTAAAACTTATCAAAATATAATTATTAATTCTAATTTTATTAGGACTTAAGAGAACCTTCTAGAGAATTCTAGAAGACTATAATTAATTCTAATAACTTTAGGAATAATAATTAACATTGGGCCCTCCCCTAGATCATCGGGCCGCATGTAAAGATCAACCGGGCCCAGTTTAGTATTTTCGCCATAACTTCCTCATTGTTCATCGGAATTGGGCTTATAATATATCGTTGGAAAGCTCTTTGCAAGCCCCATCCAACTACACTATTATTGGACCCTTGTCGTGGACCAAACTAAACTGGATTGGCTATTTTCATAAAAAGAGTTGTTTTTCGAAAACAGAAAGAAAGAATTTTTTAAAAAAAACTAACCGCAACACCTGACCTTTCACACTTTCACTTTGTTCGATTATCATTTGACGCAAAAGGTATTCATCACTGGGTTTGGTTTTGGGGAGACACATATGGGTGTCTACAGTGATAATTTGTATATACAAAATATGTTTAACAAATGTAACTAATAAACGAGTCAGTCAGGCAAAGTCCTAGTCAAAATAAATAAACACAGGTACAACTACGGCGCTGGAGGACGCAGATGATGAGGAATGTTCATCATATCAAAGAACTGCGCAGATCGAGGAGTATGCTCCCCACCAGCTTCGGTCTCGCCAAGAGTAGGGAAACTCGACTCAGGATCAGTCCACTCGAGATGTCCCTGGTGATGAATCAGCAAAGGCTGAGGCTGCGGAGGTTGCTACGACGATGAGCCGACCTCGTACATCCCACCACCTCGAGGCGCTGATGTCGCCTCTCCTTGGCCCGTTGGCCCGGCCTGTGCACCCTCAGAAGAAGAACTAGAGCCCTCCACCGCTTCGGTCCGGGCAGCATCAGATCGGCAACCTCGACCACCAGAAGTAGTACGGTGATGCCTCGAGCTAAACCTAGCCGGCTCTCTCCGAGCCTCAGGTCTCATCCGAGTACAGGAGGGAATAGGTTGTCCCTACAAAAAAGAAATCAAGTCAGATGCAAAGAAAAAAAAAAGAAAAAAAATATAAACAAAGTAGAAATAAAGAGCAAAAGCTACCTCCCGAGCAGTGTCGTCATGAAGACAGAAAGCCACGTTCCTCATCCGCACTAGCTGGCTCCGAAAGGCGTCTATACACCTCGCCATCGCCGTAACCACCTCGCGCGAGAACTGTCAAAGAAATAAAGTCAATAACAGAACTAGACAGATATAAGCAAATAGCAGGTAAATAACTCACCCGAGTCTAGTGACGAGGGATAGATCGCTCAACGAAACGCTGATCCTCGGGAGCAGGAGGGATCATCTCCTCAATTGGCCCGTATGTCCCCTGATAGTGGATGGACATACGAGGGGGAACGAACTTAGTAGGCTCGGCCTGACAAAAAAGCAAACCAAAGTGAATAGAATACCACTTGGGGGCTACTTTACAAAGAGATAAAAGGCAAAAATCATACCGCCGCCTCCTCAGACAAAACAGAGCCGGAGCTAACAACGGTAGCAAATCCTCCTCGTAGCATCGCCCCGAACTAGCATAAGATCGCCAAGGGGTACCAGTAGGCGACCTCTTCGATAAGTTAAGCAGCATCGCATCATGGAACATGTGGCGAGGCGGAGGAGCAGGGACGACGAAAATCTCTGAGGAGTGTTGGATAGCAACTCTCTCTCTTAGGTACACCGCCGCCTCATATGTCCCCTAAAAGTAGCGACGCTCAGTAGTATACTGCGCAGCCAGCGCAGGAATAACTAAACCGTCCCATGGCCGGCATAATATCTCAGGTTCCTGCAAATAATGTCTATAAAATGAAGCTCTACCGAAAGCAATATAAATATGTCAACTAGTCAAAAGGGACATACCGAGAGGATCAACTCTCAGACATGAGCAGTAGTCGCCTGGTTACTAAAGCAACCTCCCCAATAGGCGCCAACAGGGAGCTCGCGTGGAGATGGTCTCGCCGGCGCAAGCGAAGGAAAGTACTCATAGAACCAAATCTACGAAGATAAGGAGAAAATCAGCAGATGCTAATGAGAATTTAGAGCTAAACTTTTAAAGAGATAAAGTGTACCTCTACCACTCTCCAGAAGCTCGAGAGAGCGATGTTTCCTGTGTAAGACCGGTGTCGACAGGAGTCTCACAATCCCCGCAAAAAGTCAGCATAGGCCAAGCTGGCCCAATCATAAGTCCCAATCAGCTGAAGATCGCGGAGAGCCGGAGGGTAGTAAAGCAACACTCGACTACCCTTGTCAGGAGAAAAGGTCCCTGACAGCAAAATGAGTGCAAAGATGCGCACCCGCTGCTCCCTGGTGGTTGCATCGTCCTCGAAAGCCATTACCAGAGTCGGCCGACGGATGCACCTGGAGCTAAATCGTGAGGGATCCACCTCAGCACGGGCCCAAACAGCGATCGGACCCAACAACTCCTCGACCACAAGAGAGAAAACACTAATAGAGTCGTCGAACGGTAGAGCAGTCGAGCGAAACTCCAGTCCTGAGATGAGACTGAAGTCGGCTGGGGTGACAGTCATCTCACCCCAAGGAAAGTGAAAAGTGTTGGTGGTATCCCAGAAGAACTCCACCAAAGCGTGAACCATGTGGTGGCTCGCATCGAACGAGTACATGGCCTGCGTATCCTGGAATAGGGGAGTCAGCCCACAACACTCCCAGAGCAGTCGCAAATTCTTCATTGCGAAAATATTTGTCGTACAATGCACCAATGGTCTCGTTGCCAAAGCCGTGGCTACGAGTCCTACCACCAACAATCCCACGACGCACCCTCTCAGAAATATGATGCTCGGGGGCAAAGAACAATGTCCGCTCGTCCCACTCAGGGAAGGGACCGAGAGAGGTGGACAGACCGGCGTCCTCCTGAATGGGCTCGGCTCCCGTCGTGTGTCTCGGGACCGAGAACCGGAACCGCGTTGTCTAGTCATACTATACTATGCAAAAATGACAAAAATTAAGGCTCTATAGTATCTAAGGTTCGCCTAGCCGCATGATACTATATTAAAAAAAAAACAGAGTACGTAGTACTAAAACAGGGCACAATTGCAATTCAAGCATATATGGCATCTTTCAAGCAATCCAACAATTTCTTGCAATATTATGATAATTATTGTGACAAATTGGACAAGAATTGCTAGCAAAAACATCAAGAACGAGTCACATTGTTCTCACGACCTTAAGAGGTTCAACAATGGTGAATCGCTCGTTTCTTCACCAAAGTGAGTTAAACAAGTCTAAAAATACTCCTAAGGCAATATACAAACATAATCAAGCAATTTCATAGCATAAAATTTGACAAACAAGGCAAATTGAGAAATATAAGTTTTGAATTTCAAAGAAATTCGTGAATAAAAATGTGTAAAAATCCACCAAAAATAGAGTGAGTTTGGAAAAATTTACATGGATCAGCAAACTAGATGAACGAAGCTTCGATTTGCAACAAATTTGAACGAATTTGGTTGAGAAACGAGCAAGAATGAGCAATTCGAAGTTTGTGTGGTGAAACTCGAATGAAAAAATGCAGTAGCAGCGAAATGAGGAAGAAAAGGGATTTATTCAGAAATCCTGATAGCAGCGTCGCACGACAGCTTTGTCGCTGCGCAACAGAGTGCAGCTTCGAGCGACACAGAGAAAATGCGACGACAGAGACTTCGAAGCGGCGACAGAATGCTAGGTCTCTCAGAATAATTGTTTCAACCTCATACAGCAGTTTGGGTTCCTTGGTACGCCAGTTAGCCCCTATAAGCAATTTGACATGATTAAGTAATCGGCTCGATTACAATCACAAATAGGTGATCGACCTGATGAAAGATCGTCTCACTTAGCTTAGAGCGCCTAAGCATTGGCTCACAGCAAAAGCACCGACATAATGGTTCGTAAACAGCAAAGGCACCGACACACTGGTTCATGAACAAGCAAAAGCATCGACGCACTAGCATAGCAAAAGCAAGTTCAAGCGAACTTTAAAGGATCAACAGACGTTGGTCTTCGGTGATATTCTTCGGAGTATTGACGCAACAAATGAGGATGACTTCAGGCGAAGATATCTTCGACAGCGTTTTCTAGCTTGTGGAGGGTTGTCACAAACAATAGGAGGTGATTTCGGGTGAAGTTATCTTCGATCATGTTCCCTGGCTTGCGGAAGATGGTCACAAGGCAATGGAGATCGTTTCAAGCGAAGCAGTCTTCGATAGTATTCTCTAGCTTGCAAGAGACTATCACAACAGAAATTGGAGGCAGTTATAGGCGTAGCGGTCTTCAGGCGATATTCCCTAGCTTGAGGAAGATCGTCAAAAGCAGCAGGATGGCGTTCCCTAGCTTGCGGAAGGTTGCCACAACGACAAAAACAACAAATCGGTTACCTACAGAGACGTGTGCTCGACAGTGCAAGATACGCGTTTCTTAACTCTTTTATCTGTTTTAACTAACGCTAGTTTGCAGGTATCGGCGTTACAAGAATGATTTAGGATCGCAGAATGTTCTTAATCATTCTTCGTCCCTATCGCTACTTTGACTTTTGTTTTCGAAACTTGCGTTTCTCCAAACTCAGTCAAAGTGGGGGCTTCTGTAGACACCCAAAAGTGTCTCCCCAAAACCAATCCCGGTGATGAATACCTTTCACGTCAAATCATAATCGAATGAAGTGAAAGTGTGGAAGGTCTAGTGTTGCGGTTAGTTTTTATTTCTCTTCTTTCTCTCTGTTTTCGAAAACCTATTTTATGAAAATAGCCAATCCAGTTTAGTTTGGTCCATGGAAAGGGTCCAATAATAGTGTAGTTGGATTGGGCTCAAAAAGAGCTTTCCAACGATATATTATAAGCCCAATTCCGATGAATAATGAGGAAGTTATGGCCTAATTACTAAACTGGGCCCGATTTGACTTTTATATTCGGCCCAATGATCTAGAGGAGGGCCCATTATGATTTATGATTCCTAATGCAATTAGGATTGATTATAGTCTTTTAGAATTTTCTAGAAGGTTCTTTTGAATCCTAATGTGATTAGCATTGATAAAAGAGTTTTATGAGTTTTATTTAGAATAAAAAAAGTGTTTTAAATAAAATTACAGTTTTATCCCTCGTGCGCTGAATTTTATCAGAAATAGGAAAACTTGTGGAAAAATTGTCTGCAGCGCCCCACTACAGGCTGTCGCCTGGCGACAGGCCTGTCGCGCGGCGACAGAGGCTATTGCGGCGACAGCGTCGTGTTTTATTCCTTTTCGAACTCCGATTCCTTTTTTTATCATATCCGGATTGTTTTCATTATAAATAGCGTCCTTAAACCTCCGTTTTCAATCATCAATTCTCATCTACAATCATCAATTCTCATCTACAATCATCATCTCTCTCTCTCTAACCTTTTTCACAAACAAAATTCCGCATTCACAAGATCTAGACACACCTAGCCAAGTTCGAAGTTGCCTTCGCCCTAGACGTGAAAGGTTATAATTTCTGAGGGTTTGGTCCCAAATCTCTCTTTCAATTATTTAATTTAATTGTTTGATTTTATATTTTCCTTGAATTTACTAACGTGTGTATTTTGTTATTAGAAAGAGGTACGAGGCATCAAAGTATGTAGTCTTATTGTTCTATTCTTGTAGAAAGCATGTTTGTTATTTATTAATTCCTAGCATCATGTTAGGATGTTATCATTGCTTTCTAGTATCATGTTTAGGGAAAAGGTTATAATATTAAATATGCTTATTATGATTCCTGCGAAGCCTTTTATTGTCTTTCCTAATATTCATGTTAGTATCATGTTAGGGCTAAAGCTTTGATTTTTATATGTTTAGTGATGTAGACACCCAATTGTGTCTCCCCAAAACCAAACCCAGTGATGAATACCTTTCATGTCATTTGATTGTCAAACGAAGTGAAAGTGTGAAAAGTCTAGTAATGAGGATGTTTTTATTAAAATATTTCTCTTTCTGTTTTCAAAAATATTTCTTTTCTTACTCTATTTTATGAAAAACGTGCATTCTAGTTTAGTATGGTCCATGATATGGGTCCAATAATAGTTTAGTTGGATGGGGCTTGAAAAGACATTTCCAATGATATATTATAAGCCCAATTTCGATGAATAATGAGGAAGTTATGGCCAAAATACTAAACTGGGCTCAAACTGGATCTTACCTACGGCCCAATGATCATGTGGAGGGTCCAAAGATTTAATCCCATTCCTAAACTAATTAGGATTTATTAGAAGCTTCTATAAGATTTTAAAAGATCTTAATTATCCTTTTTGAAAAGATAAAATCAAAGAGTTTGAAATTGAATAAAAACTTTCCTTTTTTAAAAACTTTCCTTTTTTAAGTCCTAATTCTATTCGAATTTAAAGATGTTCAAAGACAGTCAGATATTATTTTCATGCCTCATAATATTTATCCAAATATTATATGGTTGGATAGATCTTGAAATTATCTTTCCAATGATATATTATAATATTAATTCCGAGCTATAACGAAAAAGATATGAATGGAATACGAAACTCTATCCAAAACTGACACCCTCCCACTATTTCGGCTATATCTTTTTATCTAAAAAATATTTTAATTTGATTCTAATTGGGTTGCAAAGTAGACTTCAAGATCTTTCCAACTACATATTATATGACTTATTTGGACTTCTGTATCAAAAGTTATGATAAAATCAAAATTCGTAAAAACTGCTGACCGACGAGTTTTATTTCGATTCAAATTCGGATTCTTTTCTTATTCTTCGACCCTCTTTTTTTCCTATAGATAGAGGTCATATCTCCCCTTTTTTTTAATCATCTACAATCAACAATCATTATCTCTTTCTTTCTCTCTCTAAAACTAGAAGCTTTTATTCTCTTTCTTTTTCTAAACCTTCCCAAACACAATTCCTCATACATTAGCACTAGACACACTTAGCCAAGTTCGAAGTTGCCTTCGCCCTAGACGTGAAAGGTTATAATTTCTGAGGGTTTGGTCCCTAATCTCTATTTCAGTTATTTAATTTAATTGTTTTGTTTAATATTTTCCTTGAAGTTACTAACGCGTGTATTTTGTTATTAGAAAGAGATACGAGGCATCAAAGTATGTAGTCTTATTGCTCTATTCTTGTAGAAAGCATGTTTATTATTTATTAATTCCTAGCATCATGTTAGGATGTTGTTATTGCTTTCTAGTATCATGTTTAGGGTGCTTCCTATGCTTTCTAATATCATATCAATATCATGTTAGTATCATGTTAGGGCTAAAGCTTTGATCTTTATTGTTTAGTGACATGCTAGGATTTGTTATTAATCTTGTTAGTATCATGCCTAGGATCTTGCTATTATTATGCTTTAGCGTTATTATGATGATTATTATTATTATTGTTATTATTATTATGATTATGATTATGGTGATTGTTATGATTATCGTTATTATTATATTGCTTGATGCTTATTCATTGTTATTGCTTGATCACGCCTTTTATGCATGTTTAAAGGGAATTTGTACTTGTAATCACGCTTAATAAGATAATTAATAATCTTGTTTAGGGCTAATATGATTATAATTCAAGTGATTGCCAATAATAGTTTTGCTTGTGCATTAAATTCAACCAACATAGATTAAACAGGTTTAGGGTAAACCTATTGATTGCATGTTAGTCAGAAAGCGCACATGAATACGAGAAGAATAAAGTAGAGGCCTATTTAGGGCAGGTTCAATCTCTTTTAGGTTGGATTTGTACCCTCATCCCCGAACACCAGTCATGGTTCCAAATCTATTGGAGTTGACGATCTCATGGATCGTTAAGGGGTGTAACCTTCACCTTGTGAACGGTTTACAAGTTCCTAAAACTTGTTGGCGACTCTTTTGCTCTAGCTTCCTTCCCTTTGGACGCCACCATGCTTAAGTGTATGATCACAGTGGGGTTCAAGCTTGGGATGGCTTGAAATATTCCCTACACTAATCGAAAAGAATGTTCTAACTCCCTGATGCTTACTTCAATCCCTTAAATGAATTTCTGAAGTTTGCAAAACTTTCTAGGAATTTCTGGATTTCAAAATTCTTAGGTTGTATCATATACATACCATCCATCAAGAGCATTTCATGAAGGTGATTTTGATCTCCATTGCTAAACTTCGTAATCGAAATCAGCAATCACTAGAATACTCTGAATAGGCTTACGCATCTAATAGGTTTGACCCTATTTGTAAGACTATCATGGACTAACACATCTTCACAGACATGGAGTCCATTTTGCATCTCATGGCCTTAAGCCATTTCTTGAGTTGGCACTTATCCAAAGCTTGCTTGTAGGTTGTGGGTTCTAGCCATTCTAATAGGAAAATTTTAAAATCCACCTTTTTCTCAGAATTTCAACAAACTGTTTGTTTTGATCCCAAGTAACCTACGATAGGTATGAGCAACAATAGAATTATTCTCTTCAACTCTTTGAAGCCTTTCATTCAAGTTGGGACGATAGAAGCCTCGCTAGTGGAATTAGCTTGCTTCGACACATGGTTTATCAAATTAGCTAATTTCATATGCCTTCGTCTCTGATGTGATGTTATTCACATCCTTTTGTTGCTCGTCTCGAATCTCATCGAGATCTAACTTTACTCCCACTTGGCTTTGTAGGAAGTGATTTCTTTCTATAAAGACATTATCGCGAGCAACAAACACTTTGTTTCTATGCGATTGTAGGAATAATACCTCTTAGTTTCCATGAGAAAACCCATGAAGAACTATTGTCTGATTTAGGGTGCATTATGTCATCTTTGTAAACATTTTACATTGATTTCATAACCCTTAATCCTGTTTAGAAAAGATAACTTTTGGAACATTTCCAAAACATAACTCTTATGACATCTTTTCTACTGCTTTGGTTAAGTTTTCTGTTTAGTATATTCGCAATTGTTGTTGTAAATGCATATCCTCAAAACGATATTTGTAAATCATTAAAGCTAATCTAGGATCGAACCATGGCAAGCAAAGTTTGATTCCTTCTTTAAACATACATTTTAATTGTAATGTTTCTGGATTGTGAATTAATCCAACAATTCCCTTTTAGATGATCATTGATTTTGAGTTAAATATTTATCACAACAATTGTATTGTAGTGTTAATTATTCATCTCAAACTGATTTTACATTTCATTTTGGAATTTTGAACATTTCAATGATTCCAAGCTTTACTTCATTAAGTAATTATCGATATATTTACTTAAATCATTAGTAAAAGCAATAAAATTGTTAAATCTCTTTGCTAATTCTTGAACTTATGGTCCACATACATCATATGTTTGTGTTCCAAAAGGTCATTTTAGCTCTTTTGCCCTTTCAACTAAAAGGAGACTTGGTCATTTCACCTTATCAAGCATGACTTCTAATTCTCAAGTGATTCATAATCAATTTAGAATAAGAGTCCATCCAATGTAACTTTGGATGTGCAAATGGTTTATGTGACCTAATCTTACTTTGTTACAAGTAAGTTTATCTTTTAACCATCTAATTTGCTTTTGTGATATACTTATATCAATTTCATAAAGCAAAATAACTCATATCTAGCAAAATGAAAACAATTTATTACCTTGGTCATGGATCAACACTTGTCCAAGTCAAGTAAAAAACGAATCAGTATTCAAACTAACACTGAAAATTATCTCATTAAAAACTAGAAATTGTTCTAAAATCATGATAAATATTCAGAAATTAAAACTATGAAGCTATCTCTGGCCACTCGAACACTTCTAGTGCACCTTCAAGCTTCACTTCCTTGCTAGCCTCACTTCTTTGCAGTTCCTGTCCAACATTTATAATGTTAAACACTACAACTTGGTATCACATACCTAAGTGAAAGTTATAATGTTTATAACATAGGATATTAGGTAACTCTTACCTGTCACTTCATCTTAGTGAGGACATCCTTGTTCAAGTACTGGCTTATTCTCCTTTCAGGTAATTCTCTGCATGATTCTTGAGTAAATCAACTAGCTTGACTGCAGAATCCTCACCATCTTGTGAAAGTTTCTCGAGGTTAAAACCATCATGTAGAGAATGCAGAATTATATCATGAACCTGATGATCTTTGTATGGTCTCCCTAACATACTCATGCGGTTAAATAGTTGAACCATCATATCCACATGAATCTGTACTGACTGGCCTGGTAAGAGTTTTCTTGAAATTATCTCGCCATTGATCTTGTAGGTTTCAAAACTAATATTTCCAGTCCAGGAGTCGTCGTTCTTGGGAACCATATTAATGATTTCCTCGACGTTTCCATCCAATTTCCCATCAGCATGGGAATTCAGTATTCCATTACAAACATCACGTAAGCACTTGAATAAGAGATAAGGTTCATAGTCCATGAATCTTCTAGCCCAATCCTCTGGAATAGAAGACAACATTACATATGCGACTCTCTTAGAATCTGAAACATTTCTCAAATGCTTCTAAAGAGTCATGCCTGGACTAAATCTGCCCTCAATTGGTAAGTCTAAACGAAATTCGAGATTTTCGTTCCTTAGAACACTTCTAAGTTCGCTTTCCCAATCGTTGAAGTTGAGAAAATTAAGCCTTGTTTTCATTGTTGGTGGTAAAGAATTACTGTCATCATTGTTACAGCTACCTATCTAAGTCAAAATAAGGCAAAGTTTAATAATTATGTTTAATTTAACATTAAAGTACCATATACAAATTAATTAGGTAACTTTAAAGCACTTTATTCAATATTAATTGATCCCAATTGAATTTTAAATGATTCCAAGATCCTTAATTTGTGTAATAGTTGACCGGACTGAGGCCCTACCATCAAGCATTACATTTTCAAGGTGAGTAAACTCTTTACTGATTACAACTCTTGTAACTCTTGGTTGAATAATTAACCATCACATGTTTAATTATTAACCTTTGCTTCAAGGTTCCAAACTCTTTAGGTAACCTTGTTTAGCATAACCGATTAAATATGTAGAACGTGATCTACCCCAAATTACCTAAAATAACAAGTGACGCTCTGCTGAGGCCAACCCGTCACTTACTATTAAAGGATTGTTGGGTATCTAATTGGAAAAGCAATCTCAATATTACTGGGATCTAGATTCATTTATGTTGTGATTATTTAGTTAACTCTAGCGCAACATTAATCAACATAAATAAAATCTAACATGCATAATCTACTAATGCAATAAAACATGACATAGTATGGCCCCTTAGTCCTAAGAAAACTAGAAATGAAAAGCTCCCACTTAAATCATCAAGGATCTCCATCCACCTTGCTCCTTTGGGCCTTCACTTCATGAGCTTCTTTGGACTAACACTATTTAAATAACTAATCTATTTACTTTAAATAAAAGTTACAAAAATACTTAATGGTACGCAGATCGTATTCTAGATTACATAAATACATCACGATGCGCAGATCGTATTTAGAATCTATGGGCCATACTAGTCTATATATAGCAGCATAATATCATATATTATAAAAATGCCATATAATAAATCACTCAACATGCTTGTCTAAACTACAACATCAAATGTTCATAATTAAGGCAACGCATTTCCTAAAATATCTCATATTTTAAATCATAATTAGATAATATCATATATTATTCATGACCAATCATAAAATATCATATATTTTAATTTAGGCATGAGATAGAATCAAATCTTATTTTAATCTAGAAAGATAAATCATATTTAATCTTCCATGATTATCCTAACAACTTTAGGAGATACTATCCTAATTATTAGCCAATTAAATAATTTTAAAATCAATTATCCTAATCTAATTATGGGATAATCACATTATTTAAATCAATTATTATTCTTTTGGAATATACTCAGAATATCCTAATCAATCTTATCCAAAATTAACCACTTTAATTATGGATAATTACCAATTTAACAACTTTAAATATGGATAATATCAAATATAACAACTTTTGAATATTTGATTTTATCCTAAAACAAAAGATTTTATCCAAAATAAAACCGATTTTATCCCAAAATAATTTTGTAATTATCTTGAAATATTTTTCGAAAACATAATTTTTTTTTATGAAAAAGCCGTACTGTACGGCTGCCGACCACTGTGGTTGGCTAGCTGGAGCTAGCCACGGTGGCTGGCTGCTTTACATCAGCCACTGCCGCAAGGCAGCAACACACGCAGCCACGGCAACAGCGTGCAACGCTTGCACAGCTGCTGCCCCAGCCACCATGGACCGTCGCCCTCCCTTCCCCTCCCTCTTGAACCGCCACCTGGTCGGCAGCCGCCGTGGCTACGCCACCCAGCCGCGGTTGCCGACCTAAAATAATTTTTTTTTATTTTTTTATTTTTTTGTTTTCCATTTAATTAAAATAACTTTTATCAAAATTAAATCAAATCAGTCCAAAAATTAAAATTAAATCATCATTAAATTTTAAAATTAGGGTTTATCATAAAATTAATCCCAATTTCATTCTAACTCTTAAAATTAAATCAATGATCATACACAAAACATTTTTATGCATAAATCAATCCGATTAAAATTATGAAACATAAAACAAATCGAATTAAATCAAAATCAAGCACCAAAATCATATTTTAAGCTATGAATTTTCGAAAAATTCAAAATTAGGGTTAGGGGTTTCGAAAATTTCGAACATTTTAGGGCTAACATTCGGTCCTCTTCATGGCTATTTAAGCATAATTAAATCTCATTTAATAAATTCCAAAAGTTTAATCATATTAAATATAATAATTGAACCATAATTAAATTAATTTCTCCCTCTTAATTGATTATAAAATTAACATGGACTTCAAATTAATCGTATTAATATGATCAAGCGCGTTCATGCAAGAGGCTAACTGATACCACTGAAGGAGTTTATAGGTACTACGCAGCGGAAAATCATGAATCATATTCATAAAAGTACCTAATCCCAAGATCACATGCATAACTCACAAGACACATAATCATACCTTTGAAGCATGAATTCCAAGCAGCAATTTGATTGACAAATCAGGGAGAGAATAGAGCCTCAAGCGTTGCTCCTCTACTTAGTCCACGAGCTTCGAACGAGCCGTCCATCAATACTAGATTGGTCGAGTGATCGAGGAAAACCGCGATCACCACCTTTAATGGACTAAGCCGACCACCACGATCCACCACCACCACGAATCACCACACTGGCGCAAGGAGGAGAGAGAGTGCCGTGAGAGAGAGGAGAGTTTGAGAGGGGTTTGGTCTCGTGTTTGCTAATTAGGGTTTGATCATACTGATCAGATAATTGCATACTCCTTAGCAAACCCTAGGCACCTAGCCTATTTATAATCATATTATAATTAGACTAGGGTTAGGAAGCCCAAAACCCTCAACCTTACTCCATATGGCCGACCATACTAGAGGATGAGGCCCATCATGGGCCTTGTCCTCTCGTGCCCGATCTAGACCCTTTGTGTGACCTTATAGGATCCGTCCAATTGGGCTTTGAGCTATTTTACTAGCCCAAAGATCGTTAGTACCTCTAGCTATGATAAAACAACGACCCAAATGTCTGAACTTAATTATCTCCATAATTTGATCCATTTATATATCTAGTAATTGCACACGACAAAGACATAAATCCTTCAGGGGATGGGGATGAGAATGTTAGGCGGGGATAGGGATGGGAAAGCCAACATCCGCCCTACCCCACCCTATTGACATCCCTACATACAACCCACAAAAAATTAGTGGAAAGTCGAGATATAATCTGAGCCCCCACTCCTCGAGCTATAGCAAATCCTATCCTAGTAAAGATATGAGTAGCAGCACGTGCCCCAATGTCTTGAGTCTTCGAGAACCTCTTGATCCGCTTTAGCAATGCAACCACCTCCTTTTCTAAATTCCCAAGTGAAGAGAAAGAGAAAGGAAGGAAGCCATATCCAATTGCCCGACAACTGGATTCATACTTAACCCGCTTCCAATGACCCGCATCAGCTACAACCCGTCCAGGCACAAAGTCAGACAACACAGACATCACGATCACAATCCCAAATTATTATTATTATTATTATTATTATTATTATTATTATTATTATTATTATTATTATTATTATTATAAGATAAGTACTTTTCTTCAGCTGCAAATCTTTGTTAAGTCTTACGTAATCACGTGGCGATAATACTCCCAAGTTACTCCCTAAAAGTTGTATTATTATTGTTAATATTATAGAGTAATTTGGGGGTGTTACAGAGGATGCAGCTCCTTGTCTATGATTGTTAATATTGATGCCCCTTTTCACTGACTCAAGCAAACGGACAATATCAGATTGCAAATTTTCGGACAGTAGACCGTGTTTTCTCTATCTTGTCCAATTCACCATTATCATCTTTTAGCTTTCGTAATGATAAAGATTTTCTCTTATGCTCCACTTTTACCATCTCCTATTCCTGTATCGCGCGCGTTGGCTACCCTAATAGATTAAATTAAAAAGGTGAACTAAACACTCCCTATTTTAGTTTATTTTATTATGTGCTCAAGTTTGAATTTTGCATTTCACAATACTAATTTCACCAATGTTTTTGCTTAATATTTCCTATGTTTCTAATTGTTTGTCCCATATTCATATTTTGCTTTTTTAAGTTTTGGTTGAATGAAATTGGTGAGAGAAAAAAGTGGTGGGACCTAAAATAGTTGTGTGAAAGCAGAGTTGTGATCCCCATGACACCCTATATGAAATGGAACACACTTTTTAAGGGGTAATTCCATGTTTCTCTTATTGACAAACATAACAATTATCATTCAAAGGAGTATTTGTGTCAATTAGAGTATATGAATGAGGATAATATTGTAAATTAATCTTATTATGACATTCATCTCCTTTTACCAGTTGCTCTTCTTCCTCCATTATCTCACCTCTATCAATGGAATTACAAGACCCTTTATGGAGAAATCAAAGCTTAGGAACATCTTCAATGGATGAGGATATGACAAACCTTCCATGTAGGATTAACATACCCTAATTTGTCCCTTTTAATTAGGGTTTTTAATTTATTTTGGTGGCAAAGTCGCAGACCATGGAGATGATGAACATGGAGGAAGACAAGTAAAATGGTGGGGTGCGAATAGAAGGCCGACGAAGAAGATTGATGTTCACAGCTTCAATGGATGTTGAAGCCCTGAAGGTGACATAGGATGAAGAATGAGTAACAAAAAAGTAAAAAAAAAGAAAAAAATATTAATATAATTACCTATATTTAACATTATGCCATTTTGAGATACAACTTTGTTAATCAATGAGAGAAACCGGGGCTCAAACATTTATAAAGGACACCTTTTATGAAAAATAAAGCAAACAAATAGAGATAGAGGAAATACATGCATAATACTAAAAATAATTAGTAGCTCATGGTAATGTATATTAGGCAAATTTGTTAAAAAAAACCTTTAAAATGCATCATTTTGCGGAAAAAAAAACTTTTTAAAAGCTTTATTGAAAAAGAAAACCTAAAGTTAATTTTTTTTATTTATTTATTTATTTTATTTTATTTTATTTTTGTTTAAAACAACCTAGTAGCACTAATTCACTTAATTAACATCTAATTCCTTCTAATTACTCTATAACACTTAATTAACTATTTAATAATTAAATTAATTTATAAATTAAAAAAAAATAGAAAACCACCACCCCACCACTAGTCACCCACCCTTTCCCCCTCCCGTGGCAGCAAACCCTACCCTCGGCGATCCACCTCCCTCGTCCCTCCCTAAACCATGGCAGCAACCCCTTTCTTCTTCTTCTTCTTCTTCTTCTTTAATCTCTCTTTTTTTCTCTCTCATCAACCTTCAATGCCTTTAACAATGGCGACTATTTCCACAAACCCTTCATTCTCCCCTTTCCCAACCCTTTAATTTCTTTCAACCCTTAAACCCCAATCTTCCAATTACGCACCACCTCAACCACGAAAACACCACCATCTTTGTTATCAAGAGCCTCAAAACTTTTAGAATAGTCAAAGGTAAGAACAGACCTCGAGAAGAGAGAAGATAAGTGCGTAAGAACACCCGGGCGGTTTTCTACATCTTTTGCAGCAGCGATCGACGGAGATCGAAGACATGGAATTGGGTTATGCGGTGACGATTATGGTAATTGGGGGCTGCTCCAGGGTTTAGGGAGGGGGAGGGCTGCAACGGGGGAAAGGGGAAAGGGAGGGGGATCGGCCGGCGGTGGAGTTGGTCGCCAGGGGTGGGGGTTGCTACAAGGGGAGGGGAAAGGGTGGCTAATTGGTGGTAGGGTGGTGGTTTTCTATTTTAATTTTCAATATATAAAATAATTTAACTATTAAATAGTTAAGTAAGAGTTATAGAGTAATTAGAAGAAATCAGATGTTAATTATGTGGATTAGTGCTACTAGCTTGTTTTAAACAAAAAAAAAAAAAAAATTCGAGTTTTCTTTTACGATAAAGCTTTTAAAAGGTTTTTTTGTTCGCAAAATGATGCATTTAAAATGTTTTTTTTAACAAATTTGCCTTTGTGAAGGGCCTATGATGTGTTTCACTGTTTGACTGAGATATTTATGTCATACTATATAAAACTGAGATATTTATGTCATACTATATAAACTACTTTCGACTCTTTAAACTTAGCAGCTTAGCTCTACTTTAACACCAAAACCCTAATAATTCTGCAATTTTATTCAGAGCCCCTAAAACCCTTTTCAAATCACTAAAACCAATTATAATGGGGCATAACAAGAACTTCAAAATACACTCAACTTCAACCAACAATGGCAATTTTGAAAACCCAGATAGCATGAATGTTGATGGATTAGCCATTGATGAAGCTGGAGCAAGTTCTAATCTTCCCAATGAGAGGACTAGTGCTGATTATTACTTTGATTCTTACTCCCACTTTGGTATACATTTTCTTCCTTTCTTCTTTTTTAATTATTAAATTTCAAATTTTTTGTTCATTATTTTTTCTCTGTGTTCTTGGTTATGAGTTTAATTTGATTTTCTATTGTTTTTTGTTGGTGGGTTTTGGCGGTTTGTGTTGATTAATTATGATTTGAGTGTTGTCAAATTAGGGTTTTGATGGGTTTTTTTTTGGTTTAATTTTTGATGGGGTTTCTGCATATGTGTTGATGGGAAGTGGAATGTATTGAATATATGATATGTTAAAATGAAAACTGAAACCATTGACATATTTATGTAAAACTTAAAGTATTCAAATAGCGAGTATACGGTCGAAAATTTTAATATTTCCACCATAGTTTAAGCTGGAAATTAAATTTGAAATGCATTATATTGTGACTGTTTTATGTTCAAATATGTATACTTAGCTTTATATATAGAAGGTCTGCTTGTTATTGTTCTTGGACTCTTGGTGTTATTTTGACATTAGTTTGAGATACCTCTGACAAGATTAGATTAAAAAAGATAAAATTTTAAAATATCTAATTTCGAGTTGTCTCGTATGAGGCCGAAGTATTCTGTTCTCTTGGTTTTACTTATTAATTGTTACTGCATTTTAGCATCTTGCATTGTATATATTCATTCATATATCAGCATCTTTATATGATATGACGTTATCTTTTTTACTTAACATATTCCTCTGATTTTTTTTTTCTGTGCAGGAATTCACGAAGTAAGTCCGATCCATTACAATGCCAAGTCCTTGTTTACCAGCAGTATTTTTTATTCATTCAAATAATTTTAATATACTTGTATAGTTGTATATGCTATCTGGCTGGATCCCAATGCTTATACAGAAATTGCATCAATATGCTGAAATTTTGAAGAAGCACCATTGCATGCTTCTTTTATCTTGCTTGAACAGATTTTGATGTGCCTATGTTATCTAATGGGTTTTGAATGTTTTTAAATAACTTTTTTTTTTTCCTTACAGGAAATGCTAAAGGATGTGGTGAGGACCAAGACATATCAAAATGTTATTTACAAAAATGACTTTCTTATTAAAGACAAAGTGGTTCTTGACGTGGGAGCCGGCACTGGTATCTTGTCTCTTTTTTGTGCCAAAGCTGGGGCTAAGCATGTCTATGCGGTATGTTGACCCTTCTCATCTCTGTCTCTTTGTTTAAAAAACTACTAGTGGCTGTTTACTAGTTAATTAGATAGATCAAGGTATAGGGTAATGCTGAAAAAAAACTTGCAGTTTATCATTTTATTTATCTAATTTACTGGAAAAAAAACATATGCTACAAAGACGAATCAGTAATACCCAATGCCTTTATAGTGCTTTCTATTTCGATCATTAGCTGATTAGATGCAAGTTTTTTCAACAAAAATCTTAGAATTTTTGCTCTCCATTTCAGGTAGAGTGCTCTGACATGGCTGACATGGCAAAGGAGATTGTCGAAACAAATGGATACTCTAATGGTGATGTTACTACTGCAGCACTTGTGTTTTGTTATTTTTACCTACTTTTATTTATACTACATATTTACATAATGCATGCTAACTTGTTTTAATTTTACAGTCATCACTGTTCTCAAAGGGAAAATTGAAGAAATTGAACTTCCTGTAAAAGTGGATATTATCGTGTCAGAGTGGATGGGCTACTTTCTATTGTATGAAAACATGTTGAATACTGTTCTCTATGCACGTGATAAGTGGCTGGTAGGTGATTCTATAGTTATTGTTAACTTCCCTGATCCTTTGCTGTCTGCATTTGATTGCTTTTATTTAACATGTAATTGTGCAGAAGTTTAGTGGATTGAACAATGCATTTTTCTCTTCTTTTATTCCCAAGCTTGGTTTGGGTTTGGTTGAATAGCACTAGAGCAAGCCCCCAAGATATTACAATTTTTCCCCAAGATAAACACCATTTGTTTATCCTGGAGATTAACTTGTATTTTCTGAATACCACTACTATTGTTTAGTGTTGCCACTAATTATTACCATAAGTAATAAGATTTATCAGGTTAAATAGTACTCTGTATATTAAATTAAGTGTCTTGGAGAGTTGGCTTAAATGTCATGGTTTTGCTGATCATTATGGATTAGAATTTGACCATGCAATATGAATGGAATTGAAGCCACTGATTTAAAAATGTAGTCAGAAAATGATTTTAGGAGTGCAGATGGGTTAAAATCTGAAGCCATTATAATAATTGAAATCTAGAATCTTTTAATTGCTATCTATCAGAGGATAGATATTTCCATCCGTATAATTTTCAGCACACACCAGTCTTGTTCTCCTACCTAACCATTTCTGTCATGAGAAAGCCCATGAATATCTTTGAATTGTGTTCAAACTATGTTTTATTGAGATTGTCTAAGTGGATGCTTTCCTTTCATGTGGTATATCAATGAGAAACTTGTGTAGCATTTTAATTCTCATGGCATTCGACACAATGCATGGTCAATGTTCATTTCAAAAATTATCAATTCTCAGCTCCTTCCATGAGGGTTTCCTTGGTGGTGTTGTATGATATCAGACTAACTTGAATGTGGATTTACTGTTGGAATTCTCTAGTTGAATGTTTTGATCAATTCTTGCTGTTCTATGGATTATTCACAGCATGTTCCATGTTTGTAGGTTGACAATGGCATCGTCTTCCCAGACAAAGCCTCACTCTATTTGACAGCCATTGAGGATGCAGAGTACAAAGAGGACAAGATTGAGTGTAAGCATCTGCTCTGCTTTGCTAGTTTATTTCCCAGGCATGTTCATATTGGTTACTTGAATTATAGTTTGTGCTATAGTAGCTGAAATAGCTCTGCTTGAAAATTTCTCTATAAGTTGATGCTTGTTTTTATTTTATGTTTATGCATTTCTTATTCTAACTAGTACAAATGATGCCTTCAGTTTGGAATGATGTTTATGGTTTTGATATGAGCTGTATAAGAAAGCAAGCCATGCTTGAGCCACTAGTTGATACAGTTGACCAAAATCAAATTGTCACAAATAGCCATCTGCTCAAGGTCTGTTCACTTTCTTTTCTCCCGGAGATTCTGTTTTGACTGAATTTTTCTTTATTAACTGCATTTTCTTAGGTCTTGAGATAGAGACTCATAACTATATTTCTTTACTGAATTGCTGCATGTATTTTTGCAGACAATGGACATATCTAAGATGACACCTGGTGATGCTTCCTTCACTGCTCCGTTTAAACTTGTGGCACAGCGTAATGACTACATCCATGCTCTTGTAGCTTATTTTGATGTGTCATTTACAAGGTGTCATAAATTAATGGGCTTTTCAACAGGTTAGTTTGCTTTATCAGAGCTTAATCACACATGTTTCTTTCAGACTGCATTGTTGAATTTAGAATCATTGATCTAAAGTTTGTACCCCTATGATATTTGAATGTTGGGTTAGTGTTAATTTTTATAAAACCATGTTTTTAGGACCAAGATCACGAAATACTCACTGGAAGCAGACAGTTTTGTACCTTGAGGAAAAGATTACAATATGTGAAGGGGAATCTATTGTCGGAAATATGTCTGTTTCCCAGAACAAGAAGAATCCTCGTGACATTGATATAATGCTCGAGTATTCATTCAATGGCAAAAATTGTGCTGTCACAAATACACAGTGTTACAAGATGCGATAGTGGGAATGAATAGTCTTTATTGTGAAGGTTTGAAAGAAATTCCTATCGACGATCCTGAGACCTCAATAAGACTTCCATATTTCTCTTTAAAGCTAGAGAAAATTGGCTGATTTTATTGAGAGGTATGCATATGTGTGGAGAAGAGCTGAAGGCTGCGACATGGCGTGCATTGCTCTTTTTCCTATTAAGCTGAAGTTTGAATTTTAGCTGTTGAAAAAACAAAAAATTGTCATGTTGTAATATTAGATAACTATCTAAAATTTTGGTAATTTGATGTATTCTTTGATAATGAATGCCTTCAATCTTTTCATTTTGCAACAATCATTGAAGGCATTAGCTCAACAGTTACACCTACTTGTTCAACGCTATACTTAGATTCTGCTCTTCTAAAAGGAACATCAGTTCTAACAATTCCGTCCCCGTCTATTAAAACGACCGGAAAGGTTTCAAAAAAAGTAGGCATACGTCGTACAAAGAGTTCGCGTTCGTCTTTATCTCGAAAAACGGGGTGTCCTAACCATCCAACCGCTATTCCATCGCCGTTGTCCATTGATCCCGCTCTAAATAATCCTCCTTTCGCTGGATTATTGCCAATGTAATCATAAAAAGCCAATTTCTCGGGAATTTTCGACCAAGCTTCTGATAAACTTTGATTTTCGGCTAGCCCAGCACTTACCCGTCGGTATATTTCTTGCTGAAAGTATCCCTGATCCCATTGATAACGAGTGGGTCCAAATAATTCGATCGGGGTAGTTGCTGAACCATACCACATAGTTCCTGCAACAACAAAAGCCGCAAAAAGACAGCAGCGATACTACTAGAAAGAACGGTTTCAATATTGCCCATACGTAATCCTTTGTATAGGCGTTGAGGCGGACGGACGCTAAGATGGAATAGGCCGGCTAATATCCCTAATGTGCCTGCTGCAATATGATGAGAGGCTATTCCTCCTGGAACAAAAGGGTCAAAACCTTCCACGCCCCATACGGGACTTACAGGTTGTACTTTTCCAGTTAGTCCATAAGGATCAGATACCCATATTCCAGGCCCGTACAAGCCTGTTACATGAAATGCACCAAAACCAAAACAAGCGACCCCGGAAAGAAATAAATGAATTCCAAAAATCTTAGGCAAATCCAAAGAAGGTTTTCCTGTACGTTCATCAGAAAATATTTCTAGATCCCAATACACCCAATGCCAAATAGCTGCTAAAAAGCATAAGCCAGAAAACATAATATGCGCTCCGGCCACACCTTCGTAACTCCAAATGCCAGGGTCCGTTATAGTCCCCCCTGTAATACTCCAACCGCCCCACGAATTGGTTATTCCTAAACGAGTCATGAAAGGTATAACGAACATACCCTGTCTCCACATTGGATCAAGAACGGGGTCAGAGGGATCAAAAACTGCTAATTCATATAGAGCCATCGAACCGGCCCAACCAACAACCAGAGCTGTATGCATGATATGAACAGAAATCAACCGACCGGGATCATTCAATACGACGGTATGAACACGATACCAAGGCAAACCCATAGAAATACCCCTTTATAAAAAATGACACTATGTAACTTTATTGCATTTAAAAAGACTATGACTATGCAATGGATCCCTTTTGTTCAATAGATTATCTCGGAACAAGGGTTAATGTTTGTTCTATTCTGTTTGTAATAATGGATCAATTCAGTTTGTAGGAACAAAGAGAAACAAATCTATTCTATACCCGATAAGTAGCAATACGCAATGGGGAGTTGATACCACCGTCAATGAGTAAATGCTTTCATACTTCTTTAGTATTGGAAGGCTATATTGATAAGAATTTTCCTTTATTTATTCCGTCTTCTTAAACGAAACCTTTCTAGTCTATGCAGAAAATCGAATAAAGATTGATATTATAAAGACAATAACCCTAAATTATTACGTTTCCACATTAAAGTGAAATAGAGTACTTAATTTTTTTCTTTCATTTAATGCCTATTGGTGTTCCAAAAGTTCCCTTTCGAAGTCCTGGAGAGGAAGATGCAGCTTGGGTTGACGTATAGTGCGGCTTGTCAGATATCTTGGGTCATATGGGATTTCCCCGTTCTCTCTCCCGATTGAGATATCCTCCCTTTCACCCAAGAAAGATTGATTGAATCATCCAAAATTTGGAGCGTGAAATGGAATTAGATCTATTTTAGTTTTCGGAGGATTCAAATTAATATTATCAATTAATAAAATTTATGGTTGGCTCGGGTGGACCAAAAAAATCAAGTATCTAGGCTCCGTTTATAAAAACCCAATCCCAATTGGAAATATATTGAAGATTACTGCTATATAGTTTATTTACTTTAACTCTTAATCGTTTCAATTTGAAATTGAAACTCGAAAAAGAGTGATATCAAGCAATCGAATAAAGTAATGATTGAATATTGAAATTGATGCAAGAAAAGATATGAAATAAAAAAAACAAACAAGTGGTATTGGAAACATTTGCCCTATATGTGCAAATCAAAATCGGACAGATCTTTACCCGGAGTAGAGCATAAACCTAAAAAATTGAAAGAGACCCATTCAAGAACAAGAAAATGACATCGTGGTTTGAATTGGATCTCGATGATATGATACATCAATGAAAAGTAAGTTCGATAATTTTAGTAAATTGTATTTTAATTATAGAAATCTTTTTCTATTATTCTACCGGCAATTAGGTAATTTCGGGAAAGGAGCAAAAAGTAATCTTTCTTGAAAAATATAAAAGGAGCCCCTTAATTATTCATTATAAGTTGGCAAACCTCGATGAAAAATCAAAAAAGATATAGAATCTACACACTGATTTTTTTCACAATTTTGTTTGAACCGTATGCATCAAAAGGTGCCTGTACGGTTCCTAAGGGATATAATTTTACCCTAATCAACCGACTTTATCGAGAAAGATTACTTTTTTTAGGTCAAGAAGTTGATAGCGAGATCTCGAATCAACTTATTGGTCTTATGGTATATCTCAGTATTGAGGATGATACCAAAGATTTGTATTTGTTTATAAATTCTCCTGGTGGGTGGGTAATACCCGGAGTAGCTATTTATGATACCATGCAATTTGTTCGACCAGATGTACATACAATATGCATGGGGTTAGCTGCTTCAATGGGATCCTTTATCCTGGTCGGAGGAGAAATTACCAAACATTTAGCATTCCCTCACGCTTGGCGCCAATGGGTTTTTTATTTGAGAAAAAAAGACTATGCCTTCACTGTATGAAATATATTAAGTAATAATAGCATGGCACTTTGAATTCGATATGAGAAATTTTTTTTCTATTTTCTTTTCAAAACATTCGATTGGGTATCGAAAGAGTAGTATGAGATGAAAAGTATTCCTGATTTTTTTTATATCAGGAGTCCGTTGTAGCGTCACAAACTTTTTTTATGAAAAAAACTCTATTTATGTTTGAAAGAGTACAAAAAAATTCTTCCTTATTTTTCGGATGAAAAAGAAACTTTGGGATTGCTGAACTACAAACGAAATAAATATCAAGCAACGGAGCCATCATAGTATTTTTGAACTCCTACGAAAAGAAGGGTGGTAATTGGATAATTTACTGATCTGGATCTGATCGATTCGATATTTTCTCCTTTTTCAACAGAAAATAAAACAAGTAAATTCCATTGTAGAGCCGTATGCAATGTGAAAAAGATGCACGTACGGTTGTTCAATTCTATATTTTTCGTGTTATTCCGTATTTTTGCTCTTGGCCTCATTGTGTTGTGTGAGATAGAAGAACTCTTTTTATGGTATATCATCAGGGTAATGATTTATCAACCCGCGAGCTCTTTTTATGAGGCTCAAACGGGAGAATTTCTCCTGGAAGCGGAAGATCTTTTGAAATTGCGCGAAACCCTCACAAGGGTTTATGGACAAAGAACGGGGAAACCCTTATGGATTATATCCGAAGATATGGAAAGGGATGATTTTATGTCAGCAACAGAAGCCCAAGCCCATGGAATTATTGATCTTGTCACGGTCGAATAAAATGAATAAAAAAAGAAAACATTTTAAATTTTATCTTGTTACTGGGTTTACCATTCTGGGTTTAATATTCTATTAACTAGAAATACTTTCGGTTAGGATTGATTTAAACCAGCCCATTATGTATACGATTCAGCATGCCAACTATTAAACGACTTATTAGAAACACAAGACAGCCAATCAGAAATGTAACGAAATCCCCCGCGCTTCGGGGATGCCCTCATCGCCGTGGAACATGTACTAGGGTGTATGTGTGACTCGTTCCGATTATGAGCTGGAACAAAAACAAAAGAAAGCATTTTTCCAGTATCAATGATCAGTACTGGTGAATATAATAGTATAAAACTCCTGTCACTATCTAAAACGAATAAAATGAAAAAGATCTATTCATCTATTGGGTATGAAATTTATGGTTTCTGTCAGTCTAAATCGGATTTAAGATACGAAAATGAAAATTTCCCATTGGTAGCGAACGTTATCCATTTAGCGGGGAATCCTTGTTTAAGAGCGAAAAATTCCTGCTCCCATTTTTACAAGAACGGACTAACAGGGTCAGCTATCCAGCTAACTTTCAAAATTAAATACCGTTACTGTATAGGTGGATCTCATTGTGAAAGACCTATTACTGGATAATTCATGGGTAGAGCCAAAATGTTTGAACTGTACAAGTTATTAATAAGATTCTGGAAATGAAGTAGAAGGAAAGGGCTCCGGTGTATAGAAAGGACCTCACCGTTTAAAAATGAACCATAGAAACGAAGGAACCCACTATTTCTTTAATCATCTATATTTAACTTGAATTTACATTTTTTTAGTTACTTTTGTTTGATACATTAATACAATTTTTCTTTTTTTTTTTTGTCTTGTTTTAAGGTGAAATGTCAAAAAAAAAAAAAAAAAAAAAAAAAAAAAATAGTGGTTGGGAAGGTTATAGTAGCAAAAGCCATTGGAATTTTTATTTTATACATTGGAAAAATCCGTTTTGTTATTGATAGACCAGGAGAAAAAAGAATAACTCAAAGAAAGAAAATTAATAAGTTATTCATCAAAGTTACATTTATTCAATGACTAGAGTTAAACGAGGATATATAGCTCGAAGACGCAGAAACAAAATTCGTCTTTTTGGATCAAGCTTTCGAGGGGCTCATTCAAGACTTACTCGAACTATTGCTCAACAGAAAATAAGAGCTTTGGTTTCGTCTCATCGGGATAGAGATAGGAAAAAGAGAGATTTTCGCCATTTGTGGATCACTCGGATAAATGCAGCAATTCGCGAAAGGGGGGTATACTATAATTATATTAAATTTATAAATGATCTGTACAACAGGCAGTTGCTTCTTAATCGTAAAATACTTGCACAAATAGCTATATTCAATCCAAATTGTATTTCTATTATTCACAATGAGATCATAAAAAAAGAAAATTGCAAAAAATACCTCGAAATGATTTAAATGAAGTTCCCCGGAGTTTATTCTCCGGGAGTATTAAAGTAGGAATTAGTCTGATAAAGTACGATAAATAAATAAAAATCAACAAATCCATTCAAAAAAAATTCCCAATTTTTATATTATCTTACGACGTGACAATCAAATTTCGATTTTTTAGAATAAAACCCCAATCTGTGCTTGAGTTCAGATTCAAATTTTGATTCAATCCCATTATCAATTAAATAAGGAATAAGTCTATTTTTTTTATTTATTTTTGGTTCTAAAACTTGCAGTTCTAGTAGTCGACTCGGTTCTTTCAAACTGTTTTTCATTATTAAGAAAAGGTAACAAAGATAAAATACGAGCTTGTTTTATAGCACTAGTAATTAATCGTTGTTGTTTCAAGGTCAATCTATTCACCCGCCTAGATAAAATTTTTCCTTGTTCACTAATAAATCGACTAATTAAACTCATGTTTCTATAATCAATTCGATCCCTCGATTGAATCGGGGGCAAACGCCTACGAAAAGATCGCTTGGATTTTATAAGGGGTCACTTAGATTTATCCATAGTTTGTTTAGTTTATTACTTATACCAAAAATCCTATCCTATTTCTTAATTCGGATTTTTTTTAGGTCCAGCCAAAATAGGATTTTCTTTGTTTATTTCTATTTTATATATTATATATAATAATTATGAAATATTGAATATGAAAATATATTTTCTAGTAAAAAAAGAGTAAATAATATATATATTTCTTATATAATGAAAATTAAAATTGTTTTGTCTCCTTACTTGAAAGGATAATAAACAGACGTTCAGTTTGATCTATTTCTTTATCTCTCCATGAATTGTATGTTTAGAACAATAGGGACATAATTTTCGCAATTCCAACCGACTAGGCGTATTGTGGCGATTCTTTTGGGTAATATATCTGGAAACGCCCCTTGATCCCTTATTAACACTCTTTCGAACACAACCAGTACATTCCAAAATAACCTTTACTCGGACATCTTTACCCTTAGCCATGAACCCCCTTTTGATATTTAATTCAAGCAACTTTTCTATTTTTCTTGAAGAAGGGAAAAAATAGAAAAGTTGCTAAAATAGAAGTTGCTAACTAGAAATACAATTCGCAATTCGAAAGATTTTGTGGAAATCAATAGAGTAATAATAGTTAAGTAAAGAACTACTCCGTAATCAAATTCAAAAGGGTTTCTAACTAGATATCTCTCTAATCATAGTATTTCATTTAAATATCGTGTAGAAAACTCTTAACTTAACCTGAACCTAAGTTTTGGGAAGGTTGAATCCACTTTTCTTTTTTACTGAACTAACCCTCTTTTTTTAGAATAAATAAAAAGGGTAGGGATTATTCATAGGGAGTTGATTCTATCTCGAATCTTCGCTAAACCCTTTCCGTATTAATAACTAGAATGAAAAAAGGGAAATGTCAACGCATCTGGAAAAAAACGATTGATTTCTATTAATATACCGGCTAAAGACCCAAACCATAAAGTACTTAGGACCGGTGCCACAGAAAGGTATGTTTTGAAATCTCGCATTGAAAATCCTCCTTTTTAATTTCTTTAATTGAAAAAATAAAGTAATACATATTGGATCTATGATCAGATGTATATATATGATAGTTAAAGAATACTTGTCTTTGTACACAAAATGCCTAAGCTAAGTCAAATGAAAATTTCCAATAATAGAATTTAATTATAAAGAGATTTTTTTAAGAAAAAGAATAGCATGTCCCTTATCTACTGAACTGAGCATTCCTACAGTATATTATACCTTAGTATGAGAAGAGGCCGAAAAGAAGAGGAAATAGCCGAGCAAAAAAATTTCTGTATTTTCTTTTTATGGAAAAAAAGAATGTGGAAAACAAGGCAAGGATTCTTTACAATTACACCATAAAAACGAATTGAATTGAAAGGGATGTAGCGCAGCTTGGTAGCGCGTTTGTTTTGGGTACAAAATGTCACGGGTTCAAATCCTGTCATCCCTACCTAAGTACTTTTACTCTGAGAAGTAAGGAGGAATTAATTGAAATTTTGATAAAATCGAAGATACGTAATCTCTTTTTTTTTTTATGATACTCTATATGGTAGATAATCTATGCATACAGGATGTAGATATAGTTTGGAGTTACAAAAAAAACCATTCTTGCCAATCTTTCTTATCTATTGTGATAAGAAAGCGCTCTTAGTTCAGTTCGGTAGAACGTGGGTCTCCAAAACCCGATGTCGTAGGTTCAAATCCTACAGAGCGTGATTCCATTGTTGTTAATTCAAGTTGAATTATAGAAATAGAAAATACTTAGACTAAACTAAATGAACAGTAATCTAATCGAAAATTGACCTCCTATTGATTTGAGAAAGGAGGAGGTCAATCAAAAAAAGATTTGTTAATTAATCAAAGATCCAACTGATCACCTCGTCTGTATTGTAAATATGCCTTCACAAATAATCCAGCCAAAGTAATAGGAATTAGACCTAAGACGATTCCAAATAGAAAAACTTCAATCATTTCAATTCGTTTGAAAAAAAAAGGTAATATATATCCCTAAATATGAATCTGAATTCCCCACGAATCTCAATAACCAAAAACTATCAATTGTCGCAGTAAAGAACTCTAAAATAGACGGAATCCTACAGTACAGAAAGATTTCATGAGTTGTTTATTCAATTAGTTTTAAATAAGTCGTATCTTGCTTAGACCTATAAATAAAGCAGAGGTTATAGTTAATGCCGCTAGTAAAAAACCGAAATAACTAGTTAGAGTAGACATGAAGGGGCTAAAAAAAAGATGTTCTTTTTATACATATATGTTTCTAAAGTATTTACCTAAGTTTCCATTTGGAAAGCGAATAAGAAAAAAAGCAATTCAAAGGATCAAAGAATAAGTTCAATCGAAATTTTTTGATTCATCAACTATTACATTTCTTTTTTACATTATAAATGCCACTAACAAAAAAAAAAGGAAGGGCCGTAGAAAAAGAAAGAAATGACTCATTATCTGTGACATTTACACATCTCGTCATTTTGAATCAACGGATTTTTTTGGAAACCCTTGAGTAAACTAATCGAATATTAAACAAATAATAACTATGCCATGAAATTTTTTTCAAAAAAGTTATTTATTTGAATCGCTATAGAATATAAAAAAATGAAAAAAAAAATCGATTTATTTTGTCCAACTCGATTCTAAGACTTAGACTTGCTACTATCTTTGCCTTTATAGGTTCCACGTTTAATATTATTTATTATAAATAGAAACCCGCATTCTTGCAGTTAGGTAAAAAAAAAACCTTTGGATTTAATGCAACAATGGATGTATTACAAAAATGCATTAATTGAAATCAATTAATGAATCTTTTTTTTTCGACAATTAAACAATCCCTAAAAATATTAAAGTACGGAATTCCCCAAACCTCTTCTATTTCTATATCTATAACCGCTTCTTCTTCTAGAATTTTTCACGAATTATTAGATCGAAACCAACTTGTCAGATTTCCACTTTCCTCGACCTTCAGTTTCGAGTCTGAAGCCAATACAATGATAGAGAGAAACTGTATACTAGTTCTATTTGAAAAAAATTTCTATAGAAAAAAAAAATGGTGCCTAGTTCCTCCACGTAGACAAAAAAAAATAAAGTCACGTGTACTTCAGTTCAATATTAATTAAAATTTCCTTGCTATGTCCGAAGAAGGATAGCTATACTGATTCGGTATACTCTAAAGACACCTTTGGTACTCTATTGGTAATCCTATAGGTTTTTTACGTTTTTACGTAGAGTAAAAAGTAAATTTCCATTTACTGATTTCATCTTTTATGGATTTGCCTTTGACTGTACAAGAATATGTGGAGCTCAGTATGTCTAGAAGCACAGGAGAACGTTCTTTTGCTGATATTATTACAAGTATTCGATACTGGGTTATTCATAGTATTACTATACCATCCCTATTCATTACGGGTTGGTTATTCGTCAGCACGGGTTTAGCTTACGATGTGTTTGGAAGCCCTCGACCAAACGAATATTTCACAGAGAGCCGACAAGGAATTCCATTAATAACCGGCCGTTTTGACTCTTTGGGGAAACTTGATGAATTTAGTAGATCCTTTTAGGAGGCCCAATGACCATAGATCGAACCTATCCAATTTTTACAGTGCGATGGCTGGCTGTTCACGGACTGGCTGTACCTATCGTTTCTTTTTTGGGGTCAATATCCGCAATGCAGTTCATCCAGCGATAAACAAAACCGAATCCGAATTATAGAGCTACGACACAATCAAACCCGAACGAACAAAATGTTGAATTGAATCGTACCAGTCTTTATTGGGGTTTATTACTCATTTTTGTACTTGCTGTTTTATTTTCTAATTATTTTTTCAATTAAATAAAGAGAAGGAAAGAAATATATAGAATATAGAATTCGAATAGAGTAGGAATTCTTTTATCCTATTCGGAAGGACCTCATTTCATAATTATCCATGACTGTTTATGTCTCTAGCACGACCACTTGATGAAATGTGGAGGGAAGTGGGGTAAATGGCCGATACTACTGGACGAATTCCTCTTTGAATAATAGGTACTGTAGCTGGTATTCTTGTGATCGGTTTACTAGGTATTTTCTTTTATGGTTCATATTTTGGATTAGGCTCATCGCTGTAGTAAGTAGTAATTTGATTAATCGAGGTATAGACATGAAAGTATAAGAACTCAACGGGACCTTCCTTCCCCCTCGAATTAGACAAACAAAGAAGGGGGAGGTCCCATTTAATTCTTTTTTTAATTATCATAATTTTTTATTCGAATTTTTTCCTATAAATGAAAAACGGACCCCTTTTTCGATGTTTTTGAAAAGTGTATTTGGTTATTCAGAACATATATTCCTCGATCATACTTATTGGTCCTTCCTAAATTGTTGAGTTAAAAGAAAGAGAAAGAAGCAATCAATTGATTTATTGAATGACCAAATAGAAGCTCTATTTTTCTAGATTAAATAGAATGCAAGAAGTTCCATTTGTTCAAGAAATTGACCTCTCTCTTTTTTCAGTTTGTCCGCTCCTTATACATGTAATACTAAGAAAAAAAGAATCAATCTAAAACGAAAAAAGGGTGAAACCTAGAAAAAATAAAAATTCCGACCAAGTCTTTGACACAGGGAATCAAGACTCGTTACTATTTCGACACACGACAAGTATGTGTAAAAGTCCTTGTCGTGTGTCTAAGACCAGGAAGGCAGATAAATCCTCCTAGAATCATTTGGTCCCCTCATTATTCTTTTCGTTATATTCCCCTTTTAGTCTAGTATCGAGTCAAATTTCGATTGGAAAAAAGTAAAAAAGTTTTCTTCACAATCCAATATATTATTATAACTCAAAATCTTGCTCGTAGATGTAGAAGAAAAGTAGAAACAAACAAAAAAGAACCTTCTCGTAATTTTTTATTTATTTATTGATCATCCAAAACTGTCAAAGAATTGAATTGTCAACAAGAATTTTGTAATTGTTACAAGCTTGATCTTGATAAATTCACGAATCTAGAAATTCATTTCGAACAATTGAACCTTCTCGAACTGTTTCTTTTTAAGAACCAAAAAGATTTGTGCTAGAATAACGGATGCAAAGAAGAACAAAAGCCCTTGTACGCGCAGTGGGTCTTGAAGGACTATTTCTGCATCTCCTTGACCGAATCCACCCACATTAGGATTACTTGTTAATGGTTGATCAAGTTTGATAGATTCACCCTCTGAAACAAGAAGCTCCGGTCCTGGCGGGATAATATCAACGACTTCACGTCCATCCGAGGCATCCACTATGTTTATTTCGTATCCTCCCTTTTCTTTTCGTACAATTTTCTTTACTATACCTGCTGTTGTGGCATTATAAACTGTATTATTACTCTTGCTTCCGTCAGGATAAATCTGACCCCTTCCTCTGTTACCACCTACATATATCGGATATTTTAAGAAGTGAACGTCTTTCTTAGTGGCAGGGTCTGGGGAAAGAATAGGAAAGGTAATTTCACTATATTTTTTCCTCGGAATAGGACCTATCACAAGAATATTTTTTTTATTGGGGCGATAGCTCTGAAAAGAAAGATTCCCTATCTTTTCTTTCATCTCTGGAGAAATACGGTCGGGGGGGGGGCTGATTCAAACCCCTCAGGTAAAATAAGAACAGCCCCCACATTCAAACCCCCCTTTTTGCCATTAGCAAGAACTTGTTTTAATTGCATATCATAAGGAATTCGAACAACTACTTCAAATACAGTATCCGGAAGGACCGCTTGTGGAACCTCAATATCCACGGGCTTATTGGCTAAATGGCAATTGGCACATACAATACGTCCAGTTGCTTCTCGTGGATTTTCATAACCTTGCTGTGCGAAAATGGGATATGCATTCGAAATGAATGACCGAGTTATTATATATATCACGAGCGAGATGGAAATGGATCGAGTAATCTGTTCTTTTATCCAAGAAAAGGTATTTATAGTTTGCATGGTCCAACCGTTGATTCTGAAAATTTCTACAATAAATTTGGTAGGTTGCTAATAGAGTTCCCTATCCATCAGTCTGCTATTTACTTTAACTGAAAACTTAATTTAATAAAATAATATTACTGGAATATAGGAGGAACTCCCCGCCTTAGATGGGTAGAAATAGAAAGAGGGGGTACAATTGGTAATGCTTTGATTATTGATTATGTACAAAGCAACATTCGAATTAAAAACTCGAATTAGATTTCTCTTCATATACCCCTTTTCTTTTTTTTCAGTCATTCATTGAATGATAAATCACTACAAGTGATGGGGATACACGATTTAAAGAACGGAAAATCCAATATTGTAAAAATGTATCTAGAATGACTGGAAAAGTGGAAACAAGACTCGATATAATTTGATAGTTATGGGCAAATCCAAAATCTTTGTAGATAGAGCTAATCAGTAGTTCCCAACCTTGGGGCGAATGAAATCCGATACATAAATCGGTTACTAAAAGAATGGAAAAAGCTTTTATTGTGTCGCTTAAGTTATATAGGAATTCCTGAACCCAAGAATTAAGATGAATAAGTTCTTTATTTCCCAGAATGGAATAACCACCTAGAATAAGGAAACAGATAAAATTTGTGGAGAAGTGCAAAATCATATGGATACAATCTTCATTGTACGTCTTGATCAATTGAATCATTTCATTGTGGATTCCTATACGAAGCTTTTGTAGATGTGTTTCCGGACATTCCTTTATCATTTCGTCCAACAAGCGGAGCTCCTCGAATTCGATCCATTTTTCGCGAAGATTTTTTTTCTTGAATATCATTCAAAAAAGTTTCAGATTGCTTAGTATTCCACCAAGTAGTAACCCAAGATTCCAGACTTTTTTGAAATGATAGATAGATCCACCAGGGTAAAAATACTATAGATACAAGATATAGAAAAGGAATAAATGCTTTCTTTTTTTCCATTTTTTTTTATCTATAAATTGTTAATGAACCCACCGGGTATTCATCGAAAGGAAGGAATTGCTTTCGACGAATACCCGGCAGAGCCATTTCGTTTTTTTCAATCAATGAATTTTTTTTATTTTGATTTCAAGATGAAAGAACTCACTTTCTACCAAAATAGAAAATATTTCCAAAAATTGAACAAATTAACCATAGCACAAAAAAAGAATTTAAGACTTGAATGTGATAATAAAAATGGATGGCAAAACACGACAGAATTTGGATAATTTAATTCTCGTTATAATTAGAAATTATAAGAAATCAAATTATTTCATCATTAAAGCGAACAAAAGATTACTAAAAAAGCGATAAAATTTACATAATGTATGTAATATATCAATTACAAATACTGGAAATTCTATGTAATTGAATTGGTTTGTATTTGTAGACATAAACAGTTTCCCCCTTTTGGTTGTTCTGTATACGTCTACTTTGACCCGAGTGGGTGTTCTGATGAGTTTTCTGTTAAGGTATGCCGTAGAAAAACGTATTCTAGATTTTGTATTTTACGCCAAGTTAAGAAAACGTTCGGTATTTCCGTTCATTTTTCAAAATCCTTCAATTGGTACACGCAAGAAATAGGCCAATTCAGCCGCCTTTTGTTCCATTTCTCGTGGAGTCAAATTCTCATCAGTACAAGTTAAAGGAATGGCTCCTTGTCCTCTGATTTCCAGATAAAGAACACGGTGAGTATAAATACCCTCTTTAAGTTCTATTCTAATAGACTAAATATCTTTTATAAGATATCGGAAAAAGATGCGACGATTTTTTCCAGGGAATCCCCAGCGAAAAATACAGACTATTCCCTTTTTTCTATCGAATCGATCATAACCACTACCCACATTCCACGAAATTGCACACCACAAATATGAGCTAATAAAGAGGCCGGCAATCCCATAGAAAGACATCACGATCCCTTGTGGAAAAAAAAGAATTTGCTGGGGAGGAAATAAAGATATCAAATTCTTACCAAGATAGCTGGAAATTCCAACCAAAAAGAATCCTAATGAACCGAAAAAAAGGATAAAGGCCCAGCAGAAATTACTTATTTTTCGAGATCCCGTTATAAGTTCTACCTATATACGTTTTGATCGCCAATTCATACTAGATCCGGTTGCATTTAATTTGAATTGAAAGAATACCCCAAATGAATTGTACTTTCCTTACTCTGTCTTGTTTCCGATGTAACTCTCATCAACTAGTCCTATTTTGATGTCAGAGGTGTATCACTTTTATTTCTTTCTATTTTTTCTTTTAGTTCGATCAAAATAATAACATCTACCCCTAATATTGTATTGTCATTTTTCCGTTTACATCACATACATAAGAGCTCATTCATTTATGTTCGGAAGAAATCATGTGTTATACCATTCCGCTAAACATATATCTCTATTATAATTCAAGTCTAAGTTTTTAAAAATGAGATTTTGACGAGACGATCTAAACAATTTTATTTTTTTGAACATTAAGAAATAAAGAAGCCATTGCAATTGCTGGAAATACTAGGCCTACTAAAGGCACAAAAATTGAGGGAAAGTTCATAGTTGTCATAGACCGGGTACCTCGATTTACGATATTGTAATTGTACCTGTTTGTTATATTTTTGTTGTTATTATCTTATTATATTAAAATTAATTAATTAGAATTCTATAGAATGAATATAGTATAGAATAAGTACAAGAAATGTAGAACTAAAAAAGCAATTCGATTTCTACATATAATATATGCTAATCGCGTTTACTTTCTCTTTTTTTCTTTCTTTTGCTTTTACTAATTCAAGAAAATCGAAAAATAGAGGATTTATTATAAATTCAAGAGGTATTTTAAATAAAGACTCCCCGACGAAAGATACAAACAAAAAGTTTTTTTATTGGAATCTAAAGGAAATAAGCATGGAGGTTTTTGGTTCGCGACATCCTAATTTTGGAATAAAAAAACTTTTTGACACAAATATAAAAATTGCCCTTAATCCTTGCCTTTATTTTGATTCAAAGGAACTAAAGCATGCAGCTGAAATAACTCACTTAGAACACCTTTTAAAAGATTACGTGGTACTATTGGATCGAATAAACCCTTATGGAATAAAAATTCGGCTGCTTGTGACCCTTCAGGTACTGTCTTATTCAATGTTTGCTCAATTACTCTTTTACCCGCAAATGCAATGTAGACGTTCGGTTCAGCAATAATGATATCCCCCAACATACCAAAGCTGGCAGTCACCCCACCAGTAGTAGGAGATGTAAGGATTGATACATAAAATAAATTTTTATATGATTGATAATCATATAAAACCGATGAGATTTTCGCCATTTGCATTAAGCTCAAGCTTCCTTCTTGCATGCGTGCCCCCCCCGGAAGCACATACTATAATAAGGGGGATTAATTTATTGGCAGCATACTCAATCAATCGGGTGATCTTTTCCCCTACTACGGATCCCATACTGCCTCCCATAAACTGAAAATCCATAACACCAATTGCTACAGGAATACCATTTAGTTGACCTATACCTGTTTGAACAGCTTCAGTTAAACCTGTCTTTATTTGATAAGAATCAATACGATCTTTATAAGCTTCCTCTTCCGAATGAAATTCGATAGGATCCATAGAGACCATACCTTCATCCATAGGATTCCAAGTACCAGGATCAATCAGAAGTTCAATTCTATCTGAACTACTCATTTTCAAATGATATCCACATTGTTCACAAATACCCATTTTTTACTTAAGTAATTTCTAATAATTTAATGCATAACAATTTTCGCATTAAACCCACAAATGTTTATATTTTTGAGTTACATCAAGATTAGTAGAATTTTCGATTTTAAGGAAATTACCGTCGTTCGTGATAATTCTTTTACTGAAACTTTCGCAGGTATTTCCACTTTCATTAAAAATGTAACTCAAAATGTAACTATCATTGTAATTGTCACTATCACTTAGGATGGAACTGCCACTACGGATTTGAGAATAAAGATAATTGTCAATGCAATTATTAATGTGATTATTCCAACTATCTTCAGTATAATCCATGGAATGATCATTATAAGTATCGCCACTCTTAGATCTAGAGTTCAGATAACTTGAATTCCAATAATTCGAAAAGGAACTTTGCAGTTCATTCAGAAAAGACGGATCGTTGTCAATCTCAAAAATTTGATTTTCAATATCAAAGTATAGGGAATAACCGTCCCCTTTACTATCTATAAGTAAAAAAAGAGTATCAGAGATGAAATTCCGAATGTCCATAACATGAACTAAATGATCAACATTACTATAACTAGAACTGTCACTATTTCTCCAACTATGAATGTTTTTTTTCTGTATCATTTAGACTCGGATCTTCCGTTGTACTGGTATTTTTAGTAGGACCAAGACTGTCCATTGATTTACTTAATCCACACCCGTATCTGTGTTCTAACTCTTTTTTAGACAAGATCGAATTGAACCAACCCTTTTTCATAGAGTTTTCTTGCCCCCCATTCGCATGAAAAAAATCAATGAATAGTCATTATTTGATGAAAAAAATGGAACATTTCTTGTCAGAATAAGCATCTAGATACAACCGCTCATATTATTAACTAAATATTAATGAAGTATTATATTGAAAGAAAGAATTTTTTTCTTAGAAGAGAAAATTCACGCGTATAGAGAATGTTTAAGAACTTCGATTTCAGAATTGGAGTCGGGTTGTAATATTTTTGATTTAAAAAATCGAGTTCGAGCAGAGTTGTTTCTGTTGATTGTATAAGGAAAAGAAAAAAAGACTACTTGTTTTACGCTTTGATAGGGAAGGTATATGTATTAAATCGAAAAGTCTCTTTAACAATGTTTCCAATGAAATTTCTTTTCAAATTCAAACCCAGGCTTGGCTCCAAATCAAATTGTACTAAACAAATCTAAGTAGGGTGTTCCTAGATCCATTTCTTCCATTCAATTGCAATTGATTGGTTTTAACTAACAATCAAATATTACTATATATTTAGTAGGGCTATACGGACTCGAACCGTAGACCTTCTCGGTAAAACCGATCAAACTTTGTATTCTCAAAATGATTTGAACTGTTTCAAAAACCCAACATGCATTTTTTTGCATTGGGCTTTTTCATTAACTGATATAAATATCAGCTAGTCTACCATATTTTTCTTGATAGAAAGAAAATGGTTCCGTGTGCTCAGAGTCATTATTCATTTGAACTTTGATTCAAAAGCACTACTAAAGTGTTTCAAAGAAGAGTTATCTTGATGTAGGTCTGCCTTTGGCCTAGATGAATTTGAAAATTAAACGGAGTCTCTATAATTTTGCTTAAAGAATCCAGTATGAAACTTCATACACCTTAAAGTTCATAGGACGAAAAGAGATTTTTTGAGGCCCTTATACTCATTATGCCTAGCATTGAATAGGTTGGGTATTCACCCTATCAATATGTCAAATCAATAATGGGTTTTATTTGGTAACTAAATAGACACTTAAATTGGACCGAACTAGAATTCATTGTCAGGCTATTGTTCTCTTGTTTTGTTTCCTCAAAGCCTAGAGTAAGACATCGATTTTTCAAAAAGATTCATTCTTTTGATTGCATGATGGACTTCCCTGAAAAACATTGGCGCGCGTGTAAACGAGGTGCTCTGCCTAGCTGAGCTATAGCCCTTGTGTTCATGCTCCATATTTTAGTATGTAGATAATTTCTTGTCAAGAGAAATATTCTCCGATATACCATCATAGCTCTTTGATCCGTTTGATTTCTATTGCTTATAAGCAGTATTCGGTTTATAATCAATCTATGGAATGGTTATATTTAGTCCTCTTTGTAATGATAGAAGGCCTACTTAACTCAGCGGTTAGAGTGTTGCTTTCATACGGCGGGAGTCATTGGTTCAAATCCAATAATAGGTAAAACTTATTAGATACCAAAGTCAGAGTCGAGGGTATTTAATAAGTTTTTCTACTTACCCTTTGGATTATTAAGACTATTAAATAGATTCTCTTTTTCTTTTTATTTTGTTGATTGAATCAACAAAATAAAAAGAAAAAGATATCTTCTATATATTTAGATTCTATATATAGAAAGAGTGTACAAACAGAACTTCTTTTGATTATGATTATTTGGACACACGCACCGACTGGTTACGAAGAAATCGGATTGCTAGCCTCTACTCGTGTCCTAGCTCGTCTCAAAGCTAAATTTGCTTCAATTACTTGTCTCTTTCCTTCCGCTTTCCTCAAGTTAGCTTCTGCTATTTCAAGAGTTTGCTGAGCTTCTTGTGAATCAATGTCACTACCCCTCTCAGCATCATTTACTAAAATCGTAATCTCATTATTGCCTATTCTAGGAAAACCGCCCATCAAAGCCATTGTTAACCATTGGTCGTTAAGACGTATTCTTAAAATTCCTATATCTACCGTGTGGCAGTAGGGGCATGGTTTGGTAATACACCAATTTAGCCACTATTAGTAGATAAAATGATTTCTTTTACTTCTGAATTCCAAACACTTCGATTAGGAGTCAGTACACAAAGATTTAAAGTCATTTCTTTAATTTGCTCTCCGTTTCTAAGTTAATAGCTTTCGCGGTAGCTTCGTCGATGTTACCTACCAAATAAAAAGCCTACTCAGGAAGACTATCTAATTCTCCGGAAAGGATCAATTGAAACCCTCTAATTGTTTCTGTTAGACCAACATATTTTCCTGGAGAGCCCGTAAATACTTCTGCTACGAAAAAAGGTTATGATAAGAAACGCTCAATTTTTCGTGCTCTTGCTACAGTTAAACGATCTTCTTCAGATAATTCGTCCAATCCAAGGATAGCTATAATGTCCTGAATTTCTTTGTAACGTTGTAAGGTTTCCTTAACTTTTTGCGTAATTTCATAATGTTCCTCGCCAACAATTCTAGGTTGGAGCATAGTTGACGTTGAATCTAGGGGATCCACCGCTGGATAAATCCCTTTAGCGGCCAATCCCCTTAATAGTACGGTAGTAGCATCTAAATGTGCAAATGTCGTGGCAGGAGCGGGATCGGTCAAATCGTCCGCAGGTACATAAACTGCTTGAATCGAAGTTATGGAACCTTCTTTTGTAGAAGTAATTCTTTCCTGTAACGCACCCATTTCGGTACTAAGGGTAGTTTGATAGCCTACAGCGGAAGACATTCTACCTAATAAGGCAGATACTTCAGATCCCGCTTGGATAAAACGGAAGATATTGTAGATAAATAGAAGTACGTCTTGTTCATTAACATCTCGAAAATATTCCGCCATAGTTAGGGCAGTCAACCCAACTCTCATACGCGCCCCTGGCGGTTCATTCATTTGCCCGTAGACTAAAGCCACCTTTGACTCTGCAATATTTTGTTCATTGATAACGCCGGATTCTTTCATTTCCATGTAAAGATCATTTCCTTCACAAGTACGTTCACCTACTCCGCCAAATACGGATACACCCCCATGCGCTTTTGCAATATTGTTAATCAATTCCATAATGAGTACTGTTTTCCCCACTCCCGCTCCCCCAAATAGTCCGATTTTTCCTCCACGACGATAGGGGGCTAAAAGATCTACCACTTTAATTCCTGTTTCAAAAATAGATAATTTTATATCTAACTGGGTAAAGGCGGGCGCAGATTTATGAATAGGAGATGTTGTGCGAGTATCAACTGGACCCAAATTATCAAGAGGCTCTCCAAGCACGTTAAAAATGCGTCCGAGAGTCGCTCCCCCGACTGGAACGCTTAAAGGAGCTCCTGTGTCAATAACTTCAATCCCTCGCGTTAGACCCTCTATAGCACTCATAGCAACAACCCTAACTCGATTATTTCCTAATAATTGTTGTACCTCACAAGTAACATTAATTGGTTCACCAGTAGTATCTCGACCTTTAACTACTAGAGCATTGTAAATATTGGGCATCTTGCCTGGAGGAAAAGCTACGTCCAGTACCGGACCAATAATTTGAGCGATACGCCCCAGGTTTTTTTTTTTCAAGTGTGGAAACCCCAGGACTAGAAGTAGTAGGATTGATTCTCATAATATAAAGTATGTCGAAATTTTTTGCGAAAATGAAAATTATCGAATCCAAAAAAAAAAATGTCCGAAAGCAAGCTGATCGATTAATTAAAAAAGAAATTGGAGTTAGCAATCCGTTTTGCCGGTACCAACAAAAGGACTGCAATTCAATTGCTTACTTTACGTTTTTGAATTATTGTATTCAATTCAATAACAATCCTAAGAAAGTCTTTTATTTGCCTATCATTATAGACAATCCTTTCTGTATTATCTATGGAAATCAAACCCGAACTCTAAAACTATATTTTTTTATGATTCCTTATTTCTATCGCACTGGGACTTAGTTTGGATTTAGTAGATAGATTTATATCTAGCCTATTCTTTTACCCTTTCATGATGGAATTCTGCTTATTTTCACATCTAGGATATACATATACAACACATACCGCTGTCAAGAGTCAATTTCGAATTTTTTAGTTCTTTCAATTCAAATGGGGATACGAAATTCGAAACTTGAAAAACAACGATTACGATTGGGTTGCGCCATACATATGAAAGAGTATACAATAATGGTATATTTGACAAATCAAATACATGGTCTATTAACGAACCATTTTGATTAGTTGATAATATTAATTGAGAATTTTATGAAAGATTCCTATAAAAGGTTTCATTAGGGCCTAATTTATGTCGAGTAGACCTTGTTGTTTTGTTGTAAAAATTAAAAATTGAAGTTGTAGGGAGGGACTTATGTCACCACAAACAGAGACTAAAGCAAGCGTTGGATTTAAAGCTGGTGTTAAAGATTACAAATTGACTTATTATACTCCTGAGTATAAAACCCAAGATACTAATATCTTGGCAGCATTCCGAGTAAGTCCTCAACCGGGAGTTCCACCCGAAAAAGCGAGGGCTGCAGTAGCTGCTGAATCTTCTACTGGTACATGGACAACTGTATGGACCGACGGACTTACCAGTCTTGATCGTTACAAAGGACGATGCTACCACATCGAGCCTGTTGCTGGAGAAGAAAATCAATATATTTGTTATGTAGCGTATCCCTTAGACCTTTTTGAAGAAGGTTCTGTTACTAACATGTTTACTTCCATTGTGGGTAACGTATTTGGGTTCAAAGCTCTGCGTGCTCTACGTTTGGAGGATTTACGAATCCTTGTTGCTTATATAAAAACTTTCAAAGGCCCGCCTCACGGTATCCAAGTTGAGAGAGATAAATTGAACAAGTACGGCCGCCCCCTATTGGGATGCACTATTAAACCAAAATTGGGGTTATCCGCTAAAAAATATGGTCGAGCATGTTATGAATGTCTTCGTGGTGGACTTGATTTTACCAAAGATGATGAAAACGTGAACTCCCAGCCGTTTATGCGTTGGAGAGACCGTTTCCTATTTTGTGTCGAAGCTATTTATAAAGCACAAGCCGAAACAGGCAAAATCAAAGGTCATTACTTGAATGCTACTGCGGCTACATGTGAAGAAATGATAAAAAGGGCTGTATTTGCCAGAGAATTGGGAGCTCCTATCGTAATGCATGACTACTTAACAGGGGGATTCACTGCAAATACTAGCTTGGCTCATTATTGCCGAGATAGTGGTCTACTTCTTCACATCCACCGTGCAATGCACGCAGTTATTGATAGACAGAAGAATCATGGTATGCACTTCCGTGTACTAGCTAAAGCATTACGTCTGTCTGGTGGAGATCATATTCATTCTGGTATCGTAGTAGGTAAGCTTGAAGGAGAAAGAGATATTACTTTAGGCTTTGTTGATTTACTACGTGATGATTATACTGAAAAAGACCGAAGTCGTGGTATTTATTTTACTCAATCTTGGGTTTCCACACCGGGTGTTCTTCCCGTTGCTTCGGGAGGTATTCACGTTTGGCATATGCCTGCGCTAACCGAGATCTTTGGGGATGATTTTGTACTACAGTTTGGTGGAGGAACTTTAGGACACCCTTGGGGGAATGCTCCGGGTGCTGTAGCGAATCGAGTAGCTCTAGAAGCATGTGTACAAGCTCGTAATGAGGGACGTGATCTTGCTCGCGAGGGTAATACAATTATTCGTGAGGCTAGCAAATGGAGTCCTGAACTAGCTGCTGCTTGTGAGATATGGAAGGAAATCAAATTTGAATTCCCAGCAATGGATACCGTCTAGGCTAAGGAATTAATGTTCGGTCTCTTAGTTGAATTGTAATTAAACAAACTCGGCCCAATCTTTTACTAAAAGGATTGAGCCGAATACAATTATTGTAGATATATTCTATCCCTCTATTTATCGAGACTTATTTCGATTAGATATACAGGCAAGATCTTAAATACAAACCTTGAATACTAAACAACTCAAATTTACTATTATTGTTTTGGATCTACAATTAATCCTACGGATCCCTAGGGTTGGTAGAATTCGTAAATTCTTATACATATTCCGTAGACTCGGACTATGGCTGTGGATATCAAGTCAAGTATACGAACTCCTTCTACCCGTCTTGTATATTGTCCTTTTCGTTCCGTATTAGAATAGAAATTTATTCATTCTTATATTCGACGAGATTCTACGAAAAAAAATGAGAATTGAATTTGGAATTTTTTTGTTAAGGTCGAAAAATTCGAGGTGAAAGTGAGACACTTTTCTTTGTATAGGTATAAGAAAAGAACAAAAAACCTATCTATTTCTATAGAATAAAAGGTGGAATAGAAAAAAAAAAGGAAATAAGATTCCAGTAAATCAGTCTTGAAACGAGAGACGTCCTGCAGTAAACAAACGCTACTTGGTTAGGTAGTTCAATCAAAATGAATTGTTGTTTTGACTAACGAGTTATGGATAACTTGACAATTCTAATTCGAATCAACTAATTCGACATATTTTCCGCATTCATAAGGAGTCCGTCTATGTTTCTACTTTATGAATATGATATTTTCTGGGCATTTTTAATAATATCAAGTGTTATTCCTATTTTAGCATTTCTATTTTCCGGAATTTTAGCTCCAATTAACAAAGGACCCGAGAAACTTTCTAGTTACGAGTCGGGTATAGAACCTATGGGGGATGCTTGGTTATAGTTTCGAATCCGTTATTATATGTTTGCTCTAGTTTTTGTTGTTTTTGATGTTGAAACGGTTTTTCTTTATCCATGGGCAATGAGTTTCGATATATTGGGTGTATCCGTATTTATAGAAGCTTTAATTTTCGTGCTTATCCTAATTGTTGGTTTAGTTTATGCATGGCGAAAAGGATAATTGGAATGGTCTTAATTCCCAAATATTCCGACAAGAAAAAGAAAAAAAATAAGATTGAAACAGTTATGAATTCCATTGAGTTTCCACTACTTGATCGAATAGCCAAAAATTATGTTATTTCAACTACATCAAATGATCTTTCAAATTGGTCAAGACTCTCAAGTTTATGGCCGCTTCTCTATGGTACCAGTTGTTGTTTCATTGAATTTGCTTCATTAATAGGCTCGCGATTCAACTTTGATCGTTATGGACTCGTACCAAGATCGAGCCCTAGACAAGCGGACCTAATTTTAACAGCCGGTACCGTAACAATGAAAATGGCACCTTCTTTAGTGAGATTATATGAGCAAATACCTGAACCAAAATATGTTATTGCAATGGGGGCGTGTACAATTACAGGGGGGATGTTCAGTACTGATTCTTATAGTACTGTTCGAGGAATCGATAAACTAATTACCGTGGATGTCTATTTGTCGGGCTGCCCACCTAAACCCGAAGCAGTTATAGATGCTATAACAAAACTTCGTAAGAAAATATCTCGGGAACTCTATGAAGAGAGAATGAAGTCTCAACCGAAGAATCGGTGTTTTACTATCAATCACAATTTTCGTGTTGGGCGTAGTATTCATACCGGAAATTATGATCAAGGATTACTGTATAAATTTCCATCTACTTCTGAGATTCCTCCTAAAACATTTTTCAAATACAAAAGCTCCGCATCTTCACCCAAATTAGTGAATTAAACAGGATTCTTTTTTTGAAATTATAAGCAGCAGGTCAATTTTAAGAAATTTCAACATATCATAAAGTAAATGGAAATAAAATATTTATACAAAGAAATAAACAAATGAGGGAGATAGAAACAAAATGCAGGGTCGTTTGTCCGCTTGGCTAGTCAAATACGGGCTAGTTCATAGATCGTTGGGCTTTGATTACCAAGGAATAGAAACTTTACAAATAAAGCCCGAAGATTGGCATTCCATTGCTGTTATTTAATATGTATATGGTTACAATTATTTACGTTCTCAGTGTGCTTATGATGTCGCACCGGGCGGGCTGTTAGCTAGTGTGTATCATCTTACAAGAATCGAGTACGGTGTGGATCAACCGGAAGAGGTATGCATAAAAGTATTTGCTCCAAGGTAGAATCCTAGAATTCCGTCCGTCTTCTGGGTTTGGAAAAGTGCGGATTTTCAAGAACGGGAATCTTATGATATGCTGGGAATCTCGTATGATAATCATCCACGCCTAAAACGTATTTTAATGCCCGAAAGTTGGATAGGATGGCTCTTACGTAAGGATTATATTGTCCCAAATTTTTATGAAATACAATATGCTTATTAAATGATAAGAAATTTATTTTCACTTCTACAACATCAGATATCTAAAGATTCTTTATATGTTCTGCTCTAGATCAAACAGAAGAATCGATGGCCCATCGGTATTCTATTATGGATAAAGAAAAAAAAAGAAAAGACAAATGAAATTAAGTTAAGAATTCATTAAGATTCTAAAAAGGTGTCTTTTGGATGAGCTAAGAGCCGATAGAATGAACTAAAAAGTTCTATATCATTATGAACAAATAAGAAAAATTGAAAATATAAAAAAATTCTTTATTTTCATTTTCTCTACCCATCTATCTATAAAATAGATGGGGTATATCACAGGATAACCAGCGAAATACCTTATGTATGTGCCATGATCTCAGCTAGGAATGAATATGTATATCAATCCATCAAAAAAAGCATGTGATGTGCCAGGAACCAGATTTGAACTGGTGACACGAGGATTTTCAGTCCTCTACTCTACCAGCTGAGCTATCCCGACCATTCATTCACCTTTTTGGCGCACCATTTTCTAATTTCATTTTACTCGATAACTCGGGTTTATGTCAATTAAACGGACAAAAAGGATTACAAAGTCTTATATGCGTACCAGAATTCCTTGGGTTTTGCAAATTTTTCTATAATTAAGTTGATTTAAGTTTTAGTACGAGTAATAATATGAATTGTGAATCACTAAACTGAGTACTCCTTGCTCAAAAATATTGATTTGTAATCATATATATATCACAAGACTGGTGATAAGAGAAAAGCATTTCCGTTCATATCCATTTTGAAAAGAAAAAGAGGTATAACCGCCTTCAACCCTTTAGTGAAAAAGAGAACCACTTAGGGAGTAAAAAAATCTTTTCGGGATAGAGGGACTTGAACCCTCACGATTTTTAAAGTCGACGGATTTTCCTCTTACTATAAATTTCATTGTTGTCAGTATTGACATGTAGAACGGGACTCTATCTTTATTCTCGTCCGATTAATTAGTTCTTCCAAAGATCTATCAGACTATGGAGTGAATGATTTGATGAATGAATATTTGATTCTTTTTTCAACTTGAAATCGATTCAAAAAAAATTCTTCCATTTTTTCGTTTCATATTCTAAATTTTTTTTTAGAGAGAATATGAAATTCTCTCCTCTATCTAGAATAGAGAAATAATTGAAAAAAAAAATATAGAATAGATTCGGGGTCTTAGTAATCATTTGATAAAGTATATTTTTCAACCTTTTTGGAGTGGGGGTTCGATGGAAGAATTCTTAGAACAACACAGCACAGTCAACCCCATTTGTTAGAACAGCTTCCTTTGAGTCTCTGCACCTATCCTTTTTTTATTGTTGCTTTCTGAATCTTTATTTTTTGCTTTTGACAAAAGGAGTTGGCTCAGGATTGCCCATTTTTATTAATTCCAGGGTTTCTCTGAATTTGAAAGTTTTCACTTAGTAGGTCTCCATACTAAGGCTCAAGCAAATTAAGTCCGTAGCGTCTACCGATTTCGCCATATCCCCCCTTTCTTTTTAAGATTAGGATCTCCATGTGATGTCCTTCCCTTTTATTCTTTCATTTCTGACGGAACCGTCGAATTCATTAGATTTAATATGGATTACTATACCGAAAAATGCTTTTGCCATTTTCCTTTTTTTTCTATCTTCCTTCATCTCTATCAGAAGTCTCCATTTGACTTTGATTTTGTCTAGTCAGACATGATTCTATCCTTTCTGTAGCTACAATTCAATATCGAGGGATATATAACATCTATATCCTCCGCCCCGTTCATTTTTGTATGCAATTTTGAATACTCAAAGGGTCGATTCTTTTTTTGTCATCATAGTCTACGGCTGCACACAGAAGAATATCTTATTTTATTATGGTAATATAATCCAGACTTCTTCTTTATCGATTCTCATTTTTTTATTCTTGTTTATTTTAGGTTTTCTTAAGGCAGACTCTTATAACTCTAATAGTTATCCATTTATTAGAATTATAGATATAATGAAAATTGTCATAATGAATTTTTGTTTTAATTTCGATTTGAAATGGATTTGAAAAATAAAAAGAAAATTTCATATAATTTCTAAATCTAATTGAAATAGAATCGAATCGTTCTAGACGAAAAATAGAATCTATATAGAAAGAAAAAAACTAAAGTAAATATTTCTATTTATTTGATATTTGATTTGAAATATTTCTTTCAAATTTATATCATAAAATAATAAAAATGAATAAGCTTACACTAAAATGTAGTTTATTGAATGCCAGTGCATGTATAATTTCCGGGAGCCCGCTTAGCTCAGAGGTTAGAGCATCGCATTTGTAATGCGATGGTCATCGGTTCGAGTCCGATAGCCGGCTTTTTCGATTTTTATTATTTGGATTTGTGCTTTTTATATATTTTTTTTCTTTGTTCTTTGATTTCAAAGAAAAAAATAACGATCGATTATGTTGTAGAAACTTCCACCTAGGAATAAAAAGAAAAGGGTTCAAGCTCGACAGACCAAATCGGGAAAACTCTTTCTTTTCCTTTTTCTTTTTACTTACATATTTTAATACAAAATAAAATATAGAATATTCTATATATTTTGTATATGATGTATATACAACCCATTTCATTATTCATTGGAATCCAACACTTTAGTGTCATGTTGTAATATTAGATAACTATCTAAAATTTTGGTAATTTGATGTATTCTTTAATAATGAATGCCTTCAATCTTTTCATTTTGCAACAATCATTGTATTACAGTACCTCCCTCCCCAGTCACACACACGCTCACAATGCTTCGTTTGTAAATGTATACTTGCTGACTTAAATTACCTGAACAATTCAAAACGGTGTTAAACAAAGCAACTCCCTACTATCCCTAGTTGCCTCCTCTAAAAAACTCTGCTTAAGGGAATGCCAGTTCCCATACTTGTAATCGAATGCCAACGAGCTCAAAAACCTTTGTTTTCTTTTGGTTTTCCTGGGTTTGTAGGGGGTGATGTTACAGATTTTTCACCATGTACAATGAGTGAAGTTTGGTTAATTATGACGTGAAACCAACTTAGATACCTTCTCTCACCATCAAAACCACCCCCTACCTTCCCTAATTCCTAAAATCACCCCAAATCTTTATAATCATGTTCATGTCTATATATCTGTATTGGGGTGAGAAAAGCATATTTAGGGTGGTTTCGTGGGTAGGGGAAGGGAGGGTAATTGGTTTCAAGAGTGAGGGAAGGAATTCGGGTGGTTTTGGAGCATAATTAACCCTAAAGTATGACAGAGCTAATTCCTGTTAGTCAATAAGGGTAACTAGTGCATTTTTCATAAAACTCGGGGAGTATGTTGTGTATTTGAAAAAGTCCAATGGTATATGGCGAATAAACAAAAAAGTCGGAGGTATATGATGAAAAATCGTTGAATTATTGATGTTATGCGTTGTTGCTTTATGTTATTAGTGAGTGCTTTATGAGTAATCCTCACTCAACTAAATCAATTATTTTGGGACAGAGGGAGTATATATTAAGGTTTTTTTTTCCTTTCATTTCTCTTTCTTATGATAAGATTAGATATAATTATACTTCATATAAATTAGTCTTAGGATATATATGAAACAAATCAAAATACTATAGGAATTTGCTAAAAAAAAAAAGAATGAAAGTATAGGAGTCATGAACTCATGCATTGATGCATAAAACTTGTTGTAAAATTTGTAACTCAACTCCTTCGTTTAAAAAGAGGTTCTCACCCGCTCTTTTGGTTATAGTTGAATAAACTCCCGCCAACATCCACTAAAACCACCGTCACTCCACTCTCTCTCCGCTTTCGCAGTCACCTGAATCTGCTACCATTGTTATACACTTACAGGTCATACCCTTTTTCTCTTCCCTCCAATTTTTTCTAACATTTGTCGATTTAGGGTTTTCAATTAATTTATCCCTATCTGATTCATCATTATAAGCTATAATTAGAGTCATATAGTAAGCTAATTAGGTTTTCTTGATTCTATTTTTCATTTTTATTTCGTCAATTTTTCATTTCTGGGTGCTTTTATTGGTATCACTAGTATTGTCAATCATCTTTAGGGTTTTATTTTGTTTCGATTTTTGAGTTTTTGGGTGCTTTTATCAGTATCTATTTGGTGGGAAATTTGACTAAATGTTAAAAATTAATTTTGGGTTTAATTGATTTCCTTGTATTTGTACTTGGTGTACATTATCTCATTTTGTTTCATAATTTGATAAATTAGCTCCAGGATCTCATTTTGTCATTCTATGCGTTAAAATCTTACCTATGTAATCTCATTCGACTAGTTTTGAGGTTCAGATTGTGGCATTTTTTTATTGGCTATTTGATTTCACCGCGTAATTTCATACTTTTTTGGCAATGTGATTGTTTCGCAGTAGTGATTGATTGGTGTTTTATTTCCATATTTTTGCTGTCGAACTTGATTTATTGAAGAGGCTGTACTTATTGAATTTGCGTTAATTTTCACTCAGTATTTTACCGGTAGTTGAGCAGTAAACTTGACTTATTGCAGCGGCTCTATCATTACTACTATGAAAATCAATGAGGCTTCTTGGCATCTAATGATTGCATATGCCGTCTTTGTAGCTCTTTGATTTGTTCATTCAGCCTATTAGTGCTTCTGTGCCGGATAAAAAGATATTTTTGCATTTGTGATTGAAAGCCATCATTAGGTGAAATGGAAACGAGTTAATAGAGAGGTATTGCTTGTGGTGTATCCTTGAACTCTTCATATATCACTTCGAAATGGATCTTCAAAATAAAATAGCCAAGATTGTATCACCTAGTTTGACTTGAGACACATCTATTTTGTATACAGGTAAAATGAAAGGCTACAAAGCAAAAATACGTTGCTCGTATTAATTTGTTAGATTAGTAATCTAGTTATAATAGATGTAGCTGAGCTAAAGGAGAATTAGGGGCCTGTGTGAATGAAAGGTAGCATGTGTCTAATAATGAAGGTGGACATATGAGGAAGATTAAAGGGGGAAGGTCAATGTTTAGTTACGCTTAGAATAGTTGGCTGTGGTGCTCCACAAAGTTAGATGTTGTCTCCATTTGATCCCCTTGATTCATTGAGCAGCACATTGTATATGATATCAAATTATCAACCCTCGAGTTATGCAAAATGAAATGTGGAGAACAATAGAAATGTCTTCAATACTAATATCTGAACCCTGAACATTGAAAAAGTGACATTAGACATTGCATGTTCTTTTATTCTCGTTGTATAATCTCTTACCATTTATGTGTCTCCTGCGGTCCCTCCTGCCTCCTTTTAGAGCTTTTGTTGAACAGATACTGAAAATATGTGTGAGGAAAGACTGATTATGATTCTGAATTCTGATTGTTCAATATTAGTTTGAAACTTTTTGTTTTGTTTTATTGACTGTTCTTTAGGTGTTATTAATGTTTGTTGAACTGCACTGTTGTGTTTTTTGTAAGACGCGTGGCATTTCTGAGAATAAACTTTATTAAAGTGCAGATTAAAACAACAAATGAGTAAGTAGGGGAGAAAGTGTTACTGCGTATTCAAACTTTCTGCTGTAAGTTGCATGCAAATCCTGTATAGTTGTAGAGTAGAGATTAAATCTTTAAGAAGGGTGAGAACAACTGAAGACATCAAGTGCTTCTGGTAATGGATACAAGTGGGGACGCAGAAGCAATTTTAGATCTTCAGCCCAAGTCTTCAATATCTGTGGCTTACCATTCAGATTTTGGTCCTCATGAAGACCTACTACTCCTTGAGCTTGATGAAAAGCTTGTTCCTGATGTTCTCAGCGAAAGGTAAGGATTTCCTTGAAATCTTCCCATTGATTAAGTTCCATTGCTTTGTGCTGATGATATTCTCTGATAAATCACTCTGTTGCCTATTTAATATATTTAGAGTCTCTCTGAGGGGAGAACCGGATGAAGAGGCTGTGTTTTGTACCCAATCAAAGACTTATGCGATTAAATTTGTGGGTAATTCCAATTCAGTGTTTCTCATCCCTCCTTCAAACTCATCATCTTTTCCCAAAAATGCTATGGATTGTGATGAACAAAACTTGGACCAACCTGCTTCGGCATCTGTGCTGAAGGTGGCTTCTGGTAACTTGGAGCTTGTTGAGGTCGCTCCCAGATTGGACAAATTGAAATTGCTTCTGTCACAAAAGCCTTTTACAATTGAGGAGATGTCAGAAATGGAAACTTTTTTGGGGAGTGAGGAACAGAGCTCTGTATATAGATGGAATGATCTCATTGGGCAGATTCAAGCAAGTGATATCGAACTGAGATCAGGCTTAGAAGCTCTTAAAGCTTTGGAGATCAATGGGTATTGGAGAGTTATAGATGAGAATTGCATGGATTCAGTCTTGAACATGCTTTTGCATAATGCAGTGTTAAACGATTGGTCCCTAGATGCACTGCCAGAAACTGAGGTGGTCAATATAATGGAGTCAGATGGGTTTCCACTCAAACTTTCCAACCACTGTTTGAAAGTGTACGGAAATACAGTGGATAATGAGGACGGTGTATCTTTGTGGAAATTAAATGAGAAACAGGTTTGTGTACATTTTGCCAAAAGAATTCTGAAGAATGGAAAAGTGAAGAAGGACAAGTTTTTGGAGGAATGGAAGAATAAAATTCCTAATGGAATGCAGGCAAGTTTTGAGATGTTGGAAGGTGAAGTTTTAACAGAGAGGATTGGGGTGGAAATTTGGATTCATCCTTTTAGTGTTTCTTCTTTGCCCTCAACTCCCGCAGAGCGTTTCTCAATTCTCTTTAAAGAGAGACCAAAATGGGAATGGAAGGATCTCGAACCTTATATAAGGTGATTCATTTTGCTGCAGTTGGTGGTTTAATGTTTTTTCTGCGTTTCTACTATTTCTGCTATTTCTTTAACTGTTTTTTGAAACTTTGTAGGGATTTGAAGGTGCCAGGTCTTTCTTCAGAGGGTTTGCTGCTCAAATACACAAGAAGATCACAACCAAGACCTGATGTAGAACCTATATTTAGTGCAAGATAGTGGCACAAGACGTCGATTTATCACTGTTTGACGTTCAATATTCTACCATTGAATGATGTATACTTATTAACTTACAGCAAATTATACTGAAAGTGTACTTAAATCCGTGTTTATGACGTGTTGAATTTATCAGTAGATTGTTATCACTGGAAGTTGTAGCATTATGCATTAGAGTCCTTTAGGGATGATTCTACATTGGAGTGCAACATAGCAACCAGATTTACAAATTTTACTCATGTATGGACCACTTTCCCTTTTGCTTATTGGAAAATTGTTACAGTAAATTAGTTTCTAAAACGTTTTTTTTTTTCATGATATATTCAATCATACTTGATATATTCGAAGTACATAATTTTGTAGAGCTAAACTAACTTAGGGTTCGTTTGGCATCACTGTGGTTTTCTGTTTTTTGGTTTTTTGTTTTTTAAAATAATATGATATATGTCATATAATGAATAAAAAATTAGTCAAACTTATTAAAATCTTGATAATTTTGAAAACTGACAACAGAAAAGTGGAAATATTTTTTTCTTGTTTTTTGTTTTTGGTTTTTGGTTTTTGGTTTTCAAAAAAAACTGAAAATCAAAAACAATGTCAAACAAGCCTTTAACTCTACATTTTTCTTTGAGTATCCATGCTAGATGGACAATATGCAGACATGTGTATGATACTTATTACTTAAGACTCCTTTAGTTGATTACAACTAATGAGGGAAGTGAATATATATAGGAAATGCAATATTGTGTACTCATGCTAGAAACGAAGTCCATGATAGGGACATAGAAAAATAAGATAGTAGCTATGAAAATTCATCCGAAATGCCATGTTAGTTAATTGTATGTTTGCACTTAAGAAATGAAGTAGGAGGGCTTTTGTAGATATTGTGGATATATTTTTGGTAAAATTATCTTTTCGGTGTATAGGAGTTCTATCATGTTTAGCACTTTCACTAGTATATATATTGTACACAAATATTCATTAAAGGCGGATTTACACTAATTTAGTATAAATTGCACCTCGTAAGGAAACCGTTTTTTGTTTCCTTAATGTTTGCACGTGCTTTCTGTTTTTAAAATTTACAAAACTAATTATTTTCTCTCTCTTCCTCATTTATTTCAGAAGCTTCTCTCTCTCTCTTCTTTCTCTCTCTTCTTTCTTACTCTTCATTCGAGTTCTTTGCTGTGTTCAACCTCTCATCAAACGGCGATTATCTTCTTGTTTTTTAGTTGCGAAGTTGTTAATTAAGGTTCGTTTACTTAATTTTTCCAGATTTTTATTAGTTTAAGTTGTTTTGATTCTTCGATTTTAGGTTTTTGATTTTCTTTCTTTTTAATTTCGTTTTTTGTAGTGTTTGATTGCAATGGTGAAGAAGAATACTACAAAGAAGTCGTCAGATGATGCTGAAGGTGTGTTTTCTTAATTTTTTTTATAATTTTTTAAAATTTTGAACTGAATTTTCACTTGAAAGCTGTTCTTATATGTCGAATGACTAGTGCATGTTATTTTCAGAGTTTGCACATGCCTTTTTGCTTATTTTGTATGCAGATTATGATGATTGGATTTGAATTTTGAAGTTAATTTGTTTATTTTTGTTTTTATTTTATTGTGCATTGTATATAATTGGTTAAAAATTTGTTATACATGTGTTGTGGTGTTGTTATATGTTAAACAAAATTTGCATGTTAGTTTTCATAATTTTTATTAATTGATTATTATTTTTCAGAAGTTGTTTTTTGTTATTTTTGCATGTTAGGTTTTAGGCAGAGAATTGGAACTGATTTTAGTTTTAGGTTTTAGTTAGAGTATGAGAATAATAGGCATATGTGCATTGTGTTTGTGCATTTGTGTTTGAGTAACAGGCATATGTGCATTGTGTTTGTGCATTTGTGCATTGTGTTTGAGTAATAGACATGTGTCATTTATATGCATGACAAAGGTCATTTTATGCTGTTAAAAGGGTCACTTTGTGCTGTTAGAAGGGTCACTTTATGCAGTTTAAAGGGTCACTTTTTCAGTTTAAAGGGTTACATGTTGCAGTTAAAAGGGTCACTTTATGCAGTTAAAAGGGTTACTTTATGCATTTAAAAGGGTCATTATGCATATATTCTGAATTTTTCCATGAGTAATTTGTGAATTTGTAATTTATGGTTATTTCTTTGTAATAATTAGATACAGGTGCTTCAATAGGTGGATATCGTTATAAATTGCCTTCAAAGGGAAAAGCAATGCCTAAAGAGCCTGCTAAAGGCAAAGCAGTACCTAAAAAGACCAAGACAGTTCTTGAGAAGGCCATAATAGTTCCTAAGAAGGTCAAACCAGAGTCTGAGAAGGCCAAAACAGTTCCTAAGAAGGCCAAAACTGTACCTAAGAAGGCCAAAGCAATGCATGATTCTCAATTGGAAATGCTTTCTGATTCTGATTATGAGACTATTGGAAATGCCTATGAGTGATATTTCTGTTCCTGAACTTAAGAAAAATGCTGAAGATGGAAGTGTAGATAAACGTATCATTCAGGCATGGAGATCTGATTATGGTCTTTCTTATAAGCAAGCTCTTCATTTGGTTGATGGAGGGGAAGAATTTAAGAGGTGTTTTGTTCTTCATGCTATGTCTAGCTTTTTAGCTCCTACTATTTATAGGATTGTTTCATTGAAGTTGCTGAAGGCTGTTGAAGAAGTTGATGAAATCAAAGCTTTAGATTGGTGTTCATATGTTTTGAAAAAGTAAAAGAAGGCTGTTCAGAAGTATAAGAATGATGAAACTGCTCAAAATGTTAGTGGTTGTTTGCTGGCTTTACAAATTATGTATTTTCATCCTTTAAATTTTCAAGGTGAAAAGGAAAGTAGTACCCTTCCTTTGATTCAACATTGGACGGATGCTAGATTAAGAAGCGGATTAATTTAGAGATAAAAGCTGGTGGTTATGGGCAGGGACCGTTTGATACTTTTACATATCCTGTGTCACAGCCTGATATTAGGAAAACTGTTGTTAAGAAACCTTGTACTTTGGGATATGATCAGGGTGCTTCTACAAGTGGTACAACTGGCCGCATTCTTGCATTTGAGCTTCCGGAAGGTGTGATGACTGATGATGAAATTAAAGAAATTTCAACTGATGTAAGTGTTCTATTTTTTATTTATATGTTTAGTTATTATCCCTTTATGTGCACAAAAGTTACCCTTTATGTGCACTAAAGTTACCCTTTATGTGCATTAAAGTTACCCCAAATATTCAGTTACAAGGGTTACTTTATGCATTTAAAGGTTTACTTTATGCATATAAAAGGGTCATTTTTTGCATTTAAAAGGGTCACTTTATGCATATATTCTGAATTTTTACTTTTTTATTATTTTTATTTGTCACATTTGTTGAGTTTCTTCTTTGTTCATATGTCTGTAGGTTGTTCATGAAACATTTCTTTTGGTTAAAAGAAATATGGATGTTTTATTATTGGTTCAGTCAACTGGTTTTCAAACCTTGAGGGAGATGGTTTCTTCTCGCAGAACTGTTTCATTATCTTCTGATGATGCTGTTACAGTTTCCCAAACTGAACAGCTACTCTCTGATCCTCAGTACCTGAAGATTTTAGATGGTTTAATTGATGAAAGTAATAAGATGAAGTCTGTACATGAGATGTTTCGTGGTTTTTTTGAACCTGTACAAGGTCATAAAGAAGATGTTCCTGAAAATGAACCTGCACAAGGTTTCAATGAAGATATTCCTAAGGATGATGACAATGGTCATGGAAAAAGTGTTAATGAAGGTGTTAATGGTGCTGGACCTTCTGCTATTATTCCTGGTCCTACTGAAATGTTCCTGCTGGGCCTACTGAAGAAAATTTTCCTAGATGTATCATCAAAGCCAATAAATCTCTATGCTCACTGGACTGTGGGCCAGCAGGTGTACATGTGCCTTTTGTGACTCTGTTTTTGAGGGGTAATGCTCAGATTTATAGGAATTTGCCTCAGTTACATTTGGAAGTTCTCGATTATTGTTTGCTAAATGATGATTCAGTGCATAGGAAGTTAAGTGTCATTTTTTACGATAATTATTTTTTTATCTGTTTTTTTTCCTTTATTTTTTTTAACGTTGATCTTATTTTTTATTATTGCAGTGAGAACCTTGTTACTTTTGGATTGAATTTTTTAAGTCCAAGAGAAGATATGGTGTCCCTTGCTGCTCCACTTAGGATTCGATGGTGCATTATTGATTGCTACTGTCTGTATTTGAATGAGAAAGCATGTTTTGACTCTTCTGGTCCTCGAAGATTCTTCTTTGGTGTGAGGCAAAGTGTACGTAATTTGATTTTTTTTTATTTAAACACATTTACTCTCTCTATATATATATAAACAAGATCTTATACTTTAATAGTTTGCATTCTTGCATGTTTGTGAAAACACTGGCAAAGGTGACATTTCTAGTGCTGTTAAGGATTTGTACGATCTATGGGAAGGTTGGGTGAGCTATGAGAATCCTAAATGTGATATAATGGATGCTGAACTAGTATATTTCATGCTAAACTTAATATCATAACTTTAAAATAGTTTTGTTTATGATATGCTCTGTCTAAATCACTTTTAATTTTACTGTTTCAGATCTATATTCCTATTCTTATTGAGAATCACTATGTTCTGTTTGTTGTTGATCATACAAAAGAGTTAGTATATTATCTTGACAACATTATCTGGCGTGATTCTAGTCTTGAATATTTTAAAAAATTGTCTTCACAATTGGTATGTTTCTGTTGAATATTGTTATGTTTCTGTTGATTTATTGTTTCAATTTAAACTTTTTTTGTTTTTAATGTATTCTAAACTTTTATATTTTATGTCAGTGTGGTCATTTGGGTGTTTTTTTGGCAAAAGAAATCATCCAAAGAGTTCTCATCTACATTCTTATGAGTTTCAAATTGTTGAGTTGGAATGGAGAAAGGATAAAGTTGACAATTTAGACTGTGGTGTGTTTGTCATGTATCACATGCTCCATTTTGTTGGCGAATCGTTCAAACTAAATGAACTCAAAACAGTAATTATTCATCTATTTTGTCTGTAGTTCTTCTCTTTCTAATGCTTTTATTAATTACATATTGATAAGTTTTTTTTTTCCTGTTGTGAGGTTGTTGGCAAAAAAATTTTGCGAGGAGAGATCTGTACCACACTGGTGCTGTGTGATTTGAATGAATCTAGGAATGATGTGTTGTCAGAATTAGCAAAGTTCAACGAGAAGAAGAAAGATCCTGATTATGTTTAGGGAATTGAAATAAGAAGAAAGGCTGCTATTGCTGAGAAGAAGAAGAAAGAAAATGAAGAAAGAAGAATGGCAGTAGAAGCAACAGCAAAGGCAGAGGCAGAAGAAGAAAAGCCCAAAGAAAAAAGGGCAAAAAAGCAGACAAAGAAGTACACTCATTCTAAAGAGGGAAATGATTGTTAGTTATTAGCTGATTAGGTCTAGGATTACTTTTTGAACAATGAAAAAACTTAATGTATGTGCATACATTAAGTTCAATGATGTAATTAAACTTATTGTATAGTTTTTGGTTGTTTTTTTGGAATACTGATGTATGTGCATACATTAAGTAATTGAAAGGTTCTTTTGTATGTTTTTTATGGGGTCACTTTTTTGCATAAAATGGTGAACTTTGTAGCATAAAAAGGGTTACTTCTGTGGGTAGAAAGAATAAGTTTATACATGATAAGGGATACTTTTGTGGGTAGATAGGGTAACTTTTATGCATAAAGAGGATAACTTTTATAGAAAAGGTAACTTTTATTGATAGAAAGGGTAACTTTTACGCAGAAAAAAGGTAGATTTAGTGGGTAGAAAGGGTAAATTTTATCCATGAAAAGGGTCACTTTTATGAATGAAAAGGGTCACTTTTATGCATGAAAAGGGTAACATAAGTTCATGTGAAAAGTTGTGAAAATGGTCACTTTTTTATGTGAAAAAGGTCACTTTTTTCTGTTAAAAGGGTCACTTTTTGCTTTGAAAAGGGTCACTTTTCTGTTAAAAGGGTCACTTTTGTAGTTTGGATACTCTGATTGTTCTTGATTTAAAAGGTTCACTAATTAAACATGTGCTAATAATAGTGTCAATCACATTTTCATCAAACTAGTCAATAGAGTAAAAAGAGAAAAAAATAGTTTAACAATACAAAGTATATTAATTTTGAAAAAAAAATGATATAAAAAAGTTCCTAAAAAAGTCGTAAGTTAGGTGTCTTTGATCCAAATTCTGAATGTGGAGGTGGTAGTGTTGATTTTCTTTTTCTCTTGCTTTTTTCAAGACCTCCTTTTGCTCTCTTGCTTCTTCCTTTTGTTACAGCCCTTTTAGGATCAAGTATTGTTGGTACACTTGTGCTTGTACTCGATGCCGAAGAAACATCATTATTGTTGTGAGTGTTGTATGTCACATCAGGAATGTTAGAAGCAGCTTCTGCACTTTCTCTCTGAGCAGCACTAGCAAGTAAGTCTTCCACCATTTTAACACTGTTTCTGAAGCTTTCTTCCATAAATGGTCTTGTCTCTTTATTTTCTTGACTCTTTAAGATTAGATTGTAGAATTTCCTCATCATTGTTTGCCTCCATGGAATATATTGCTGTGTAGGATCCTGATTCTTCAACCTATCCCATGCCTCTGTTTTTGCAAATTTAGTCCATCTTTTTGAAACATACTTGTCTGGTATTCTTGTTACTAAATGCAAGTGTAGAATTATGATGCAATGACAACATAACCATCTAGATGCTTAAAATTTTTGCAAGTACACCATACACTCTGGCTCTCTTGTATATAGTTTACTTGATGTGCAGACCATGGCTTGTCTTCTAGGGTTACTTGATAAAGTAGGCATTCTTCATTTTTTCCTATCATTTGAACAGTTGTTTCCATAGAGTATCCAAACTCCTTTTCAAAATCTCTAAAGAGTGACAAAGTGAAAACCTGTTCACTAAAATCATGTAGCTACATTTAAACTGCTATATATTATTTGTAATTTATGTACTTGTCAGTTAACTTTTTACCAGTGCAGCATGCTTTAGCATTCCGGACAGTGGCAATGAAGTGAATGCTATTGACTTGCTACAGGTAAACTTATCATATTTCTCTATGCTTCTCCAACGATTGGTTGTCTTCTTAAATATGGTATAAAATTATGTCAAGGTAGTTGCTTTACTTGCTCTGAATCCTACAGCATGATTAGTGCTTTCACTCCTTTGTGACGATAAGATTCCTGCTGAAAAGAAATCTCTACTAAGGGCAGGACACCATTTCTCTTTCAACTCGTACACTCTTTGGTACCAAGAGTGTACTGTCAAGTCATATTTCTGCATCATTGCCTGCCACTTTGCTTCAAATTCTTGTTCTGTCACACACATCTTTAAGCACTGGTTGAATGCATAATTGAATTCTTTGTCTTTTTTAAGAGCCCCAAATCTGGTTATGGCAATTTGTTCCAAATGCCAGATACAAAGTCTATGCCTTGTATTAGGAAGCACCTACATTGAAAATAAAGGGGTCACTTTATGCTGTTAAAAGGGTCACTTCATGCATTAAAAAGGGTCACTTTATCAGTTAAAAGGATAACTTTATGGGAAAAAGGAAAACATTATTGTCAGAGCTTAAAATCTGTAAGATGTCAATATAAATCTTTTACCTGCTCAATTGCATTTGCCATTGCTTGGTCCTGGTCAGTGAATATTGAAGTTGGTGTTCTATTCTCCATAGCTTTCAAGAAGGTTTCTAGTAGCCACACAAATGATTTTGTTTTTTCATCCCCAATAAAAGCACATGCAAACATACAATTATGCCAGTGATTATTTATGCCAACAAATGGAGCACATATAAGATTATATCTATTGGTTCTGTATGTTGTATCAAATAGAAGAAACATCTCCATATATCCTATAGTCTTCTAGCATCATTGAATCTCTCCAAAAGATATTGGAAATTCTTCCTTCATTGTCAAACTTCACTCTAAAAAATAAGTTTGGATCCTCTGATTGTTCCTGATTTAAAATGTTCACTAAAGTTTGAGCATCTCCAGCCTCAATTTGTTCCATTCTTAATCTTGAGCAGAAATTCAGGTGATCTACAACACTATGACCTACATTCAGTTCTCCTCCAGCCTCTTTAGCCATGTAATTGTAAATGTCCATTGTAGTTAGACCTGAAGATTTCATTGTTTTAATTGCTTCAGCTTTTTCCTCTGTCATTTTTCTCTCAGAACGATGCAAATAATGCCACTATGACCTTGTTAGCTCGTGGTTATGCTGAATAACATGAGCCACCACCTCAAACCGTCCTTCTTTATTCACTTTTGCTCTTATGCATGCCTTGCAATTCTATCTTGTAATGGCTACTTGTCTTGGCTTTCTTGTTTTTACATTTACATCCTCTTCATCAACCATTTCAACTAACTTTGTTTTCTTGTCACCTGAATTTCTCTTTCCTTCAGCAGAACACACATAATTTTCTCAGTTACTATTTTTGTGTGTGTTCTGTATCTAGTTGTATGCTTTCTTATTGAAAACCCCAATATAGCAGCATGTATTTCATACAATTTCAAAATTTCTTCAAAAGTTTCTTTTACCACACCAAGAAATGATCCTCTAAGATCTAAACCAGAAGCATCAATTGGATTTGTATCTGTGAATTAATACAGATATATCAGATAATAACCAGAGGCAGCATATCATTCAAATTGGAGGCAACAAAAGGTTAACATTTGTGCATAAATAGGGTCACTTTTATGCATGAAAAGGGTAACATTCAGGCATTAAAAGGGTTACTTTTTGCATACAATCTGAGGGTAACATTTGTGCATAAATAGGGTCACGTTTATGTATGAAAAGGGTAACATTAATGCATTCAAAGGGTTACTTTTTGCATACAATTCGAATCTTCTGCATACAATCTTAATTTTCTCTATACTAATTTACATTCATATCAATGTTGTATTCATACAGTTCATATAAAAAATAATAACAATTTCAAAAGTTTATAGAAATTACCTTCAGTTGCATTTGAATCAATTGATTTACGAGGAACCACCTGATTTTCTGCATTGTCAATTGCTTCTTCTGCATTGTCAATTGCTTCTTCTGCATCGTCTCCATTGTCTGGATTGTTATTATCGTCAAAAATTGGTGCAAATTCATCTCCAAAACTCTTAGTTTCTTCTTCTTCTATAATCGATCGATTTAAATCGATTTCAACATAAGAATTCGAGTTCTCATGATCACCTAACAATGGAGTTTCAATTTGGTTCTGTTTTTGTAGCAATTCGTGGATGAGATTGCTGCAATTTGTGGTATCGAAAGTCGAATTCTCCATTGATGATTGAATTCTTCAATTTGTGGTATTCTCTCTTTGCATTTTCTCACTTTCTCTCTCCTCCATTGTTGTTCTGCGTTTTTGTGATTTTGAGGTATAAAATTCCGTGGTTTTGTTATTTTTTTTTTTAAAAAAAAAAAACCACTGTAAATGGTTCGCATGTGCGGCGCCCCCAATTTACAATAAATTTATTGTAAATCGGGGGCATGCAAGGGGTTGTATATTGTAAACATTTCTGCATAGCAAATCAAGTTGATCAACATACTTCATAAGCTTTATCACGATATCAGAGCCTATCTATCTATCTATATTCTATCTATATACTATACTAAAAGAGAAGCGGATCAATGTGAGCCTGATAAATGTCGCTCTATGATTCGCCTATCTTTTTTTTTGCTTATGTCTTATATTATTCTATAATAATTTGGTAAATATTTTTTAAGCATATAGTATATAAAAGATTTCTTTAATATTGGAATATTCTATTCAATCAAACAATCATATTGCATTGTTTCCAAAAAAAAACCATATTGCATAAAAGAAATATTATAGTACTATCATATTTAATTATTGAACATTATAGTAATATAATCCATCAACATAATATTATAGTTAAATTTTATATATAGTTTATATGTAAAGTTCTAATACTTTTATTCGATTATGGTAATTTGCATAATATCTAGAGTATCTTAAGAACATAATATTTGGAAAAGAAATTAAGAAAATAATCAAATATCTAGATATCTTAGGACTTAAGATAATATTGTACAAAATATCTATATATGTTTTTTTACGTGTAGTATTTATATTAATAACTATATATATGCAATTATGCACTTGGACACAATATGGCAAAATTATCAATATTATATAGGACACTATATGGAAAAAGTACTATTCAAATTGGATAATAAAGAAACTATCAAACAAATTTCAAAGTGCTATAATTCATGTGAGAATTAGTGGCAGAAATATATTCAATTAACAAATTAAAATCATAAAATAAGATACAATAATTTTTGTATTATCATTTATATACTACCTTAAGGTATATAAATAATAGCCATAGTCAATTTAATTCAGATCATCAATACTAGGTTAAAGTCAATATATTATAAAATTACGGGCATTCACTATGATAAATGATCTTACCCCCCCACCCCCCCCCCCCCCCTCCTAAAGAATCATGGAAAATAAAGGTACGAATTGTGAGGCTATGGTCCTAACTTGAATATACCAACCCAAATAAAATGATTTTATCCTAATATATGTAAACATATTTTTTAAATGATTGAGTCAAATATTTATACACATAATTTTAACTATAGTACTCCCTCCGTTTTATAATGATGTTCCTGTTTACGTAAATTAATTTATATTTTTACCCAACTTTGACCAAAAATATCTTTAATTTCATACTAGCAAAAATTATAAAAGTTAGATATTAATAATGTACTCACCAAGACGAATCAAACTATATCCCACATGACTATATTTGTTCTTATAGATTGAGAGAAATTTTGAAAATTCTCTCATATTTTTTAAAAGTCAAAGATTCCAAACAGGAACATCATTATGAAACGAAGGGAGTAATTTTTTTGTGGGACGGGAAGAGTATATGTTTATCACGAGGGAAAACCTATAATTTTTTATGATGCGATGACGGGTAAAGCAGGTACTTCGTATTAGATTATATAGCTATTGAAAAGGGCGACAAGACAAAAAAAAATTTAGTTAATCCTGTACGAGAGATAAGAAATGAATTAATTAGGTTACTACTTATCTTATATAATTTGTGGAGCATTATTCATTTATTTTTCAACCAAATAGAAAACATTGTAAAAAAATAAAAGGATATTATATAAAATAAATGCAAATGACATAAAATACAATTAAAATCACATTCCTTAATTTTATATCAGTCATTATTGCGGCTGAATAATATTTAAATAACTAAATTTTCAGTGTGAATGAGTCCTTTATAGTGGATTGAATTATTTTTTTTCCTACAAGATTAATAAATGATAATTTGATTTAAAAATTGTGCATTTGCATGGGAACTATGCTACTTAAAATAGCTTAGACTTTATAAAAAGTTCGTTGTATAGTTAGACAATAATATTAGACAGCTTTTCAATAAATCTTTTAGCTTCAAAAATAAATATTAGATTATAATATTTAATAATAAGCAATAATTATTCCTTATAATTTACGAGTGATATGAATTGAATATTATAATTTTATTCGATCCATGGGTGATGGGGAGTGAATTAATGTACTTCTCTTTCATTTTCCCCCTTTTTTAGGTTCGTACCTAGGGTAGTGCATAAAAGGAGTATCATCCGGGGTCTAAGGGACGGGATCCTAAGGTCATAAGCAAGTCCAATTTTATTAACAGGGAAAAAAAATAGCTAGAGATGCCTTTCAAAATCAAATACCAATATTAAACTTCTTACTTCACCTTCTAATCCAATTTTCATTCCAATCCTTTCTCAAATTGTTTTATCAACTTTTTTCATCTCACTACTTTTTAAATCCTCAACCTCACTCAATCTTTCAACATTTAAACTCTACCTGGCCTATTACTACCCATTTTGCATTAAAGATGTTCGTATACTATATTTTACATGTAAATGATATGATTTTGATTGATAGCTTTCATTGTTGACATACAAAAATCAATAATAATACGAAAAATATAATTAAAATTATAATTCACTAATATATAATCCTAAATAAAGTTAAAAACTTATGGATGATGACTATTTTGATTGTATAAATTTAATTGATTGATTGGAAGTTTAAGAATCATGTGATAATTGATTAATTGTATAGACAGAAAAATGGTGTAATTTAATTATTTTAAGGTGTATTTCAAGTAATATATTTTAATTTATTGGCTGATTAATTCTTTTTATTTTACTCTTTGCTTTTTAATTGCATTTTTAATATTATCTTTATTCTAATTTTAGAGGAAGTGGAGTACATCCTCACCCTTCACTTACAGAATAGGGATAAATGAGTTCATTATTAATCATTAAATTAAATTAAATTTATCTTTGAATTATACAAATTAATATGTAATAGGTTAATTTGTAAGCCGTGCATCGCACGGACACTATACTAGTGGTTAACTAATTTTCAATAGAACATGGTAATTGAAATTAATAGATGTATGGAATTTGGAAATTCCATTAAGTATCAAGATTATCAACCAAGCATGTCATTCATATTGTCATGACCATTTCCTATAAATTGTTCAAGAAAAGAGATTAAATTTTAGCCATCTATTTCTGATTTAATTCTATAGGAAGTCATTTCTCATCACATTTTGTTCAGTAATTTTATAACACCCACTGAGCAAAGGTGGAATCTCCAAAAAATCTAATTTTCTCAATTAATATAATTAATATCCTTGTTTGTGCCTCTGATAATACAAAGAAAAAGGAAAAAAAAAGAAAAGCATTATACAAAATCCATATAAAAGTGAAATTCTTATAACTTGTTTCTGTAGACTGACTCCTAATTGTCCTAAAGTTCTGCCTTATTGCCTGTTGATTTCTTCTTAGATGCCACACTTGTTTTAGATCTCCACCATTTTCTTAACTGATGAGAGACTCGGTTTGCATGTGTTTTAAGTGTCTTCCCAGTATCAGTTATGTGTTTCATGACTTTTTCCTTCCAGTCATCTTTTTTCTTCGTCTTCTCCTTGAAAGCTTTTCCCTGGGTTCAGCAGACTTGAACATCAGTACAACAGAAATAATAATAGAAAAAAATCTAAACTTTCAAAAACCTGTTAAATTAACCATAATCATACCAAATTGGATCGGAATTGTGCTTCTTCGTCGTCATCTTCATCATCATCCTCGTCAACATTCTCATTGCCTAAGTTTTGCATGTTCATCAATTCTTCCCTGGAGTACATTTTCATCCCAGGTGCTCCTGGTAGACCCTATAATAGTCCAATGCAAAAAATTATTGGTCTTGCGAGAGTTAGAAGAAAAATAGGAGTAAATGGTAAAGAATGGCTTACCTGCATGGATCTCATCATTCTTTCCATTTCAGCTTCTTTTTCTGGTTTTGGGATAAATGGTTCCCCTGGAATCCTATCCTGTACAAAAGTTAATAGAGATTCAACGTCACACACAGAGAAGCTTTTGACTTGGAAGATCTTTGCTATGGTGATTAAATTAACTGTATAAACGTCAAGTATATATGCAGTCTTGCTTTAGTTGCTCTCTCTGGTACTTGATGCTATCTTATGATAGAGAATTTATCATTGGCGATGAAGGCTTTAAATTATGGACTGATAGTGAGCTACAAAGTATAAAAATCCTCACATTTTGGAAATGAATATACACGCTTCAAATCAAGATCTTTATTAAACAAAATTGAAAGAATCAATCAAATCAAACTAAAGAACATAGCCATAGTTAACCTGTGTATCTATTACCTTTGGCACAGGAGGTGGCCTTTTAATGCATGCTTTAGTTAGGTCCTTGCACAGATAATTAACTAAAGAATCAAGCTGAGGTTTCCGAGCATATATATATTCGGCAATATCAGTGTCAGAAAACCCAACAATCTGCATTAAACAAAAAATTATAGAAAATTTCAGTAGCCTGAAAAAAATAAAATATTTACTGACATTGCAAAATCATGAAATTTAACCTGAATTGATACCAACACCAGAGTATGACCTAGGCAATTTTCCTCATTATCTTTTAACTACTAATTATAAATTTATAATCGCCTATTTCAGTATAATAATCTTTCAATGGAAATAGAAGCAGAACATCGAGAGCTTACAAGGGCAAACTCAAAAACCTAGGAAGTAAATATGATTTGAGACACAAACTAACCTCTTGACATGCCCGTTCAATTGTCTTACATTTTGAGTTGCAATGTCCTTCAACATCTTGATCAACCAGCTGAAAACAACAAGAACAGTGTAAAAAAATATTAACAATAAAGAAGATGTTGACAAATGACAATGAAGTTTTAAGAAACAATAGTCTGATTATGTAACTCAATCAGTACAATATCAGAGGATAAATGGAAAAAAAGAACTGCATGCAGAAGTATATTGTCAGATAAAATATATGACTGGTTAAACAGCAACCCAAAGTCATTTTCACAGAGACCTAAACAATACTTCATAAAACTTTTTTCTAATACAAACAATATTTTTATTAGAGCTATCCTTGCAACATAAACAATGCAGTTGAAAAATAAGGTTTTATCAATGCAATTGAAGTATTTCCTTATACTTCTGTAGCTTATTACTCAGACTTAGGTATTGTCGTGACAGTGTCAGACTTTGTTACGTATCCAAATGTTAGACTCACCTATTCAAACAAAATTTACGTCTTTGGTCCATTATGGAGTTTTCCATATCCATATCCATGTCGAATGTTGCTAATTCAACATAGGCACTTGAGGTAAAATGAAGAGTAAAGTATATATACTCTAGGACATTGTGAGTCATGAGCTCGCTATCAGAAACATAAAAGCATCTCTAAAATGAGAAATTCAGAATTCAGAAGATACGCCAATGCAAAGATTTACGACTCCATGATTTCGAAAACTACATCTCTAAGTAAAAGCAGGACAAACTTCATTCATAAGTCACTTAACTCTTCACATTACTTGAATAAACAATCGCACATCAACAATTGCCAAGATTGCAAACCGAATCCAAGAACTCCCCAAGACAAATGTCATTCAGTAAATATCATAAGATTATATTTTTAAGTCAATAATAATCCAAGAATTCCCCAAGACAGAAAATACTCAATCTGTCAAACATCAAGTAAAATAACACAATCTTTCATCAAAAATCACAAGATTAAATTTTTAGTTTGATTTGCACACAATTTCACCAATAACAGTAAGAATTAATGAAATTAAACTTAATAATAATCAGAAGAAACAAATTCGAGCATAAAATAAGTAATTGAAAATTTTTAGAAATTTACCTCCAATTGATCAGCCTTTTCAACAATGTCGATTTTCAAAATCCAATCAGATTCTTCCTTCTTCAAATTACATACATTCTCAACAATCTCAATAACCTCAAACTCAGTAATCTGCAATCAAATAAAACCCCAATAACAGAAACATCAATAATACTAATTTATCTTCAAAAACCCAATAAAAATTTCACAAAATTAGTTAAAATAAATAATACCCAGAAAATTAAAAACACAAAGCTACAACCTTTTTAGGTGAGATCTGAGCATCTTTCTTTCTCTGAACTTGAGAATAAAGTTCTAAAGCAAGTTTTTGACAAACTTGACATTTGATGAATGGAATGTCTTCTTTTCTAGCAGATGATTCTGGTTTTTTCAAACAGTCTGAAATTTGTGCAAATGATATCAAAATTATTAGCACTGCTAAATTTAGTGCTATTAAGCTTGGTTTTGCCATGATTTTTTTTTTTCTTTTTTTTTTTGCTCGATTTGTCTCTTCTGTTTTGTGGGTGAGTGTAAGTATTTGCGTGCGAGGAGACTAGAAGAAGTCTAGAAGTGCAAAGTTAAGTTTGGTAAATTTATTGTGTTTTTATTTACGTGTTAGGGAGTATCTGATTGGTTGGTATAGGCCACGTAAGAACAAGAGTTATTAGGATTTATTTTATTTTATTTTATTTTATGTTTCAACTCTTTTAGAGCATTCCCATTAGTGAGGAGAATTTTGCTCATGAGCAAAATTGCATTATTTGCTTTCCCACCAATGAGCATTACAAAATATGCTCATGAGCATATTGAAATTTGCTCATCCTATGAGCAAAACTGATAGTGAACAGTGATAGCGTGGGGCCCACAGCAAGCACTAAACGTCAATTTTTTTTTTTACTTTTCGCACCCTCAAAACGACGAGTTTTGGGGTTTGGTCTGAACAACCATCCTCCAAAACGCGTCGTTTTGAAGGCAGCAAAGCAAAAAAAAAATTACATTTATCGGCTGACAGGGCGCGTCAGTCCAGCCAATAGAAAGCTGACACGCGTCCCTGTCAGCCTGTTCCTCCAATCAAAAAATTCAACCGTTTAGCAACGGTAATTAAATCAAAACGGTAATTTGGCCGTTTTATAATTATTAAAAAAAAAAAAAATTCACCAACGGTTATATTTTTTTTTCCCCTACAAATAGAGATCCATTTTGACATATTTTGGTATAATTTCAAAAATCACAAAAACACCCAATATTACACTTAATCACATTTCTAGTGATATTTATGTTATAATTTCTAATATAAAGTTGAGAAAGGTTATTTTTTTTTTTTGGTTTATTATTTTTAATTACAGTTTTTAGTACTTTAATTTTTTTCAAAACGTTATTAATGATATTTTAAGTAGCAATATTTTTTTTTTGTTTAAAAAATCCAAAAAACTCTTTATTATTTTCACTCCCAAGTTTAGTTTGATTCAATTTTCATTTTCTAATATTACTGTTTATTTTTTAGTATAACTACTTTTTTTCTCAACAAAAAAAAAAAAATTTATTTAATTACTTTTTGTAGCACTAGAAATTATTTAAAACGTTATTAACGTTATTCCATTTTAATTTAGGTGTGCCTCTTAAGTAATTATTGTTTTTTGTTATACAATATAATGGATCCAAACAACCCTAATTACAATCAACTTGAACAACATTTTTCTGATTTAGGTGATGATTTCATTAGTAGTCCAAATTTTCAATTATTCCTAGGAAGATTAGGCAACCCTTCTTCTCAAAATTCCGTTCATCAACCAACACCTCCTCAGATTCCCAACAATGAAAACACTTTTTTTGAGCAACAAACTCCTCCCGTTACCGAAACATATTAAATATTAATAGAGTGATGTGTAAGAGAGAGAGATATTGGTGGGGTATGTGAAAAAGTAGGAGAGAGATTGATGAGCATTTTTTTTTTGCTCACTAGTGGGATAGATTTTGCTCACTAAAAATGCTCATGAGCAAATTTAGTTGGGAAGAGAGAGAAAGTGGGTAGAGAGAGAATGAGGAGAATTTTTTTTGCTCACTAGTGAGAATGGTCTTAATGGCAATTTTAAGCGTATAGTCTATCGTACCTTAGGTTTTTACTCCTCTATCTGTTTTCGTAATAATTGTAATGGTAGGTTTTATTTATAGGGTAAATTTTATACGTAGTACTTCATATAAATTATATTTGAAGTGTGTTGACGTGTTTTATTCACGTGATTTTTACTCAACAAAATTTATCTTATCTTTTCTTCAAAAAAAAAAAAATTATCTTATTTAAATTTATCTGAACTTATTAATACATATTTTTAGTTATAATTAATTTAAACTTATTACACCTGAAAGAACTGAAAATAAGGTGAACATTATATACCCTTAATAAAAATGTATTTAGTTGTGGATATGAGTGAGAATAATAAAATATTTACATAAGTGGGATTAGTGGGAGAGAGAAGTAATAAAATAAAAGTGTGTAATTACAAATTAGAAAGTGTTGAATTATTATAAAATAGATGTAAAACGAATGTGTTGTGTATTCCAAAATAGAGGGAGTAATTATCAATATCGTGGGAGCGCCATATGCACTTTTATCGAAAGTTGAGGAGAACGAAGTCTTCATTATATGGGGGTTGATACCTCAATATAGTACAGGGCTTTTGGGTAGAACTTCTTGTCCTGCACCAAAGCAAATCCTAGTGGGCTAGGGCCCAGAGAGAACAATATTAGAGCAACCCTACGACCGCATGCCGTTCATGGATAAAATCCTATATCAGTCACCTAGCGGGGGAGAATTATTAGAACTATATGGCAATATCAAGATGTAAGACTAAAGCTACAAGAGGCCATTAGGCTTAATACTAGGGTTCCTAGGGGTCCAAGCACAATAAGGGACTATGTTCTCAAGTGGAGGTGTATGCAATACCCTTCATGATTGCATTAAAGGAACTTAATATAATATTCATACCAACAAAATCCATCTTTCTTTTAGAGAGCTCATAAGCTAAGATACTTCTATGTAAAGCGTGTTTGGCTGGGAATAGTCTTATGATAGGCAGGGGCAAAGCCAGGATTTTCAAGTCCTAGGGGCCGGACTTGTTAAACAACAGATTGATGGAAAAAATTAAAATGTACTAGTATTTTATTGTTACAAAAAAATTAGTTGAATTGTACTCTACGATTTTTCATAGTAGCAAAATCATCAATCATCTTGAATGACGATGTTTTTCTGACCCAGAATAGGGATAATCATCTTGAATGGGTTGAAACGCTTTTAGTCTTAGATACTCCCTCCTTATTTGCTCACGCTCATTGGGATGATAGTCACTAATTTGTTTGCGTAGTCCAGGATCGCGCTCAAGAGTACATGAGGTATTTATATCGTTAGTTTCAAATCTTGGAACCTTTCGAGGGTTATCAGTTTCGGGAATTGAAGTACCAGATCTTTTTTGCCCCTCAAAACTTGTGTTTTGCTCATTATCATCACTCAAATTACTTTCGGGATTCAAATTTGCCTTTGAAGTGGAACCCTCTTCTTGTTGATTATTAACTTTTTTGTAAAAAAAATATCTAGTGTTTTTGATTTCATGATTTAACCTATATCAATACAAAACAACAATTATCAAATCAAGTAGCATATAACCTTAAAATTTGATCTAATGGTCCATTCAATAAATTAAAAATTAGCCAAAATTATTAAATAAATAAACATATTAACCAAGTAAACAACTAACAAGAGTAGAATCTCAATTCTCAAAATATGATGCAGATTTCCGTCATTACGTTTATTTAATTGAGTGATGGGATTCGAACCCAGGCTCCTTGGGGAAAAAAATCACTACCTAACCAATATGACAAGCTTCATTTGTTGTATCATATGTGTCTTCATTACTATATATAATAACTTTAAGGGGGGCCAAGAGTTAATATTCAAGGGCCGCAAATCTGGGCCAGGGAGGCCGGGCCTCCACCATCCCCCCCTCCCCCGCCCGTCCCTTCGCCCTTGATGATAGGTGACCTCCTAGAAAGTTATCCCAATGTGCGCATGAGTGAGGACAAAATGCGTCGAAAGACTTGTGTTGGTTTGTGAGAACAATTGTTGGTCTTAAATGCGCATTTCGTGCCAATAGGCCCACCTAATATGGGGGTCAAGGTAATATAAACTGTATTAGAGCCGGGGCCCATTTCAGTGTCCTGATGTGCCTTCGGGACGCAGACTCCTTAAAGGAGGGGAGAAGTAAGGTGTCTATGGCGCTCCCACATAGGAAGTTTAGGAGAACGGAACCTTTATTATATGGGGATTGATACCTCAAGTCCTCAACCTAGTAGGTCTTTTGGTAGGGCTTCTTGTCCTACACCAAAGCAAATCCTTACTGGCTAGGGGCAAGGGCCAAGAGAGAACAATATCTACTAGCATGCTCATGTTGGCGTGGGGTGTTACATTTTTAATAATCTAACTACCCTACTCACCTCTTATTTATTTTAATTAAATCAATTAAATTGCCTAAAATTATGTGCCGATCAAAGTATAACACTTATTAAAACATGGAGGAAGTATGTAAATATTAATGGAAAAAAAAAGTTATATTATGAAGCTTTATATCAATACTTATCTAACAACATATTGTATAGCGGAATAAGTTGTTATAATGTTAATAAAAAAAACTATAGTCAAACTTAAGATATGAATTGTGAAAAAAGTAATGTGACAGTTATTCTGGGATAGCAGGGAGAGTATAAATAAATTATTTATTGAGGGCTTGTTTGGCATCATTTTAGGTTTTCAGTTTTCTGTTTTTTTGAAAACTAAAAACCAAAAACAGGAAACAAGAAAAAGGTGTTTCCACTTTTCAGTTGTTAGTTTTCAAAATTATCATGATTTTAATAAATCTAAATATTTTTTGATTCATTATGTGGCATATATAATATACTTTAAAAAAACAAAAAACCAAAAAACAGAAAACTACAACGATGCCAAACGAACCTTGAGAGTTTTGAAACGATTCCAACTAGAACTCACAAAGTTATATTTATTTATATGTGTAAATCACAAACATTAGTTAAAGTGAATTATATAAATATGATAAGATAAAAAGTCAAAATATTTTACTTATTTAAATACTAATGGAGTATAAGTATCTCATGTGGGCCTTAATTTAAACCTTGAACTGCCAAACAGTCAAATGATTGGAAAAAAGAGATGTTGCCAACTCATCATCAGGGATAGTAGATTCTTTTTATTCTTGTACTTGTATAGTAATTTTTTACATTGGGCTAATTTTATGGAGTAAATGTAAAATTATTTGGGTCCTTAAAGAAGATCCGCCTTTGGTAGTTGTTTAAGATTGGGTTTTCTCTAATATGTAAAGGAAGGAGGTTTGGTCTAGGTGTTTGTTGAATTAGCTTGCGTGACCTTGCCCGATGAAAAATCAGTCCTACTCCGATCGCGTTGGGATGAGCTAGGGAGGAGGAGAGACCCTAGAGATGTCAAAGTCAGTGCCCCAAATAGAATCATCAGTTCTTGATAAGGCGTAGTTGTTGGTGGTGATGATGATGGTAAGGGTATTGTTGATGGTGATGGCCTATACATCAACGGTATTGGTGGTTGCGATGATGGAGGTGGTGGTATTAAGAAAATATAAGCAGAACAATATAGCAGAAGCCAAACAACAGAGAGTAGAATTGTGTAAGGATTTGTGAAATGGTAACAAATTATTATTTTAAATGATATTTTTTTTAATTGGGATCAATATGCATAACACATAAATTAAAGATTTACATAATGCATACCTTTGATGTGTGATTTTCACGTGAGATCGACTACAAATTAAGAACTAGTGAGTAGCTCGGAGCCCGGGTGTTGCCCCGAGTTGCTACTGTTGTAGACGTGCAATCGATAAATTTTTTAAAGGCTTTTCAAAACTGCAATTGTCATCGTCAAATCAAAATTGAGTTATTCTTTGATTTTTTTTTTTTTTTTTTTTTTTTTTTTTGAATCTTGTGGTTTGCACTTATATTAATTTTTTTTTTCCATATTTATGGCATAGTTGATATTGGCTTAGATGGTTAAGTCATACTACCTCCGTTTCTTTTTAGTTGACACGTATTCCTTTTTAGGAAGTTTTTTTTTTAGTTGACACGTTTCCTTTTGGGGTAACTTTTTTACCTTGCATTTACAAGTTACTCCACTTGCTTTTTCATTCTCTCTCACTCTCTCTCCCCTCCTTAATATATGTGCCTAAATCAAACGCGTCAACTAAATAGAAACGGAGGAAGTATGTGTTATAAGAGGTCGAGGGTTCGAACCTCATGTGACGTCATGAGATGTTTGGAAGATGATGTGGCGCAACAAAATAGCCACTATGTGGCACATCGACGTTCTTAGGTCGCGGGTCATGGGCGAGCAAATAAACTATCAATTAAAGTAATAATAAGTTCATATGAATACGAAAATATGTACTAGTATATAATTTTTTTGTTACATTATTTATTTTGCTTGTTTATAAATTTGAACATATTAGCCCTATATTAACCCTGTTCAATAAGGGCCCTATTTAATAGTAATCTTGTCTAATTAAGAATCCTATAAATTTGGTCCTGGTCTTATTATCATTGAACTACTTTTTTGAATTGAGACCATTAAAATGAGAGTAATATGAGAAAATAATGAGAATCTGTAAGGAATTAAAATAGAAATTAAAAACATCATTTTGAAACACTTGAAATAGAAAGTAGGAACATCATTGTGAAACGGTGGGAGTATATTTTAACAGTATGTTCTTTTCATTATAAGCTATAACTATATGTTCATTACTCCCTTCGTGTGTCTAATAACTTAATAAGTGTTACACTTTGATTAACACATACTTTTAGGCAAGTTAATTGGCTTAAATAAAATACTTCCTCCGTTTCCATTTAGTTGACACGTTCAATTTAGGCACACATATTAAGGAGAGGAGAGAGAATGAGAGAAAATGATAAAGCAAGTGGGGTATACTTAAAAAGCAAGGTATAAAACTTACCCAAAAAGGAAACATGTCAACTGAAAAAAATTTCCTAAAAAGGAATACGTGTCAACTAATAAAAAACGGAGGTAAGTAGGAAGTAAGTAGGGGAGCAAGTCCCCATTGATCTCGGGGATATACAAAACTTGTAAATCTCAGCTATAGAACCCCACAAAACAGTGACATGTAATTAAAAAATTATAAAACATGTAAAGAGTAAGTGGAAAGTGATAAGTGTGGGCCCCACACTTGAAATAACAGCTGTTACCTCTATTTTGACGTTAGTCGTTGTGAATTAACCATGGTTTTTCTATTCTCCAGTCTTTCTGTCCTTCCCTCTTTCTGTTTTACCATCACCACCATTACCATCAGCATCTTCCTCTTTCATCTCTTTCGTCCTTCAATCCACAACCGAAATTAAACCACCATCTTTATCCTTTATGTTGCAAATTGGCCACCGTACCGACACCGACATTGATGGCTGCTTTGTCGCTAAATAAAACGACAACCCTAATAAAAATGGAGTAATTTAGGGCATGGTGAACCCCAAAGGGTAAGTGTGTTACCCCTCCTCTATTGTTTTCTCCATTGAAAGCTTGAATTTGAGCTTTGATATCTCTCTACCATTGAAGCTATGAAATTTCCACCATTGATTCTCGTGGTAGGTTTGCGGGAAGGAGATAAAAATAATGGTTTTTCTAGTTGTTGAGGGAGAAGATGGTGGTGGGTTGGTGGCTTCCTCGTGTTCTTCGCCCGTATCAAAGAAGAGTACTGGTTATCACAAGCTTGACACTTTGACAGAGTTAAGTGGCGTTAGTTACCCCAGCTTGCATTCATATTAAAAATGACAAGTGTGCCCTCACCTTAAAGTTACCTAAATTAGACAGCAACCCACCATTTATGTTTCGTTGCTGACTCACTCCACTCCCTCATTCCCTTCTCTCTCTTGCTTCCTTCTTCTGCCGCTTATCAACGTGACAATGGCGGAATCGTTACCTAGATTAGACAGCAACCCACCACCACAGCATAGACCAACCCCAACCCAAATACCCTAAGAAAAAGTGGAGAAAGAAAGGGCATTGTTAATCCTAGAGGGTAGGTGTTTTTTTAACCTCAAAAGCTGCTTTAATGATGGAGAGAAAGGTGCTTCAATGGAGGAGAGAAGCTGCTTCAATGGTACAACCAAAAATGTCAGTGATTAGGATCTGTTACCAAAATGACTATTTTGATTTACCAAAACGGTTAATTATAAAATTTAATTCCCAAACTAGCTAATGTATTAACTTGGAAGAAATTTATCTATTTCTTATTTTTTTTTAAACCAGTTTAGTTCACTTTATTAATTTTTTTTAATTTTGTTTTTTGGGTTTTATTTTAATTTTCTTAAAGATTTTTTTAATTATGTTGGAAAATTTAAGCAATATACAAAAATACGGAGTGTGTAAATAGTGGCAGAACCCTAATTTCGATAAAAAAAAAGCCCTAATTTTTCTTCTCGATCATATCAATCACAAAAATTTGAAATTTCAGGTAGTATTGTTCTAACAAAACTATCGCAAATTATACGACGATAAGGGAAATAAAGTATTGTTCATCTTTTCCGGAGAAAATAAAATGATTCTATGGTCAACAGCTGTATACCTCTAGTTATAATCAAGACTTGATTGTTCCTAATTGTTTTCTAACTTTTAGGCTTTTATCTTATACTAATACACCTTTTTTCCCTATAAGTGCATTAGAAACTTTAGGCTTTTAGACCTTAATATATATTTATCTTTATGTGTTAAAAAACAGAGTTTTTTTTGTATTTTTTTTGGATCAATAAATTTTTTGAGTGATTGTTTGTTTTGTGTAACATTTTTAAAAAGTGAGAATTGTTGCAGATATATTATGTTGAATATAATGTTATTGTTCAAATTAATGGGATATTTTAAACTATGGCATTAGAATTTCCCAAAGAAAAACAAAATTCCAAAATTTTAAAAAAAAAAACTATATATTTTTTTAAAAAAATCAAACCAAAAAAAAAAAAAAAAAAACCGTGATCCAAACCAGATCAAAGGAATATAAGAAATAGATAAATTCCTTCCAACTTAATAAATTAGCTAGTTTGAGAATTAAAATTTTTAATCAGTCGTTTTAGTAAATACTTTTGTAAAATTAGCCATTTTGATAAAAAAAAATCCCAATGATTGTGCAAAAGAGGAAAAAATTTAAAAATTACTTTTTTTTATCCTTATATTACTAGCTGAAAAGACAAGTTTATCCCCATGAGAAACGCTCCTTGCGATTTTAGCTTTTGTTTTTGAAACGGATGTACCAGCGTATTATAAAAACACATCATCCGATTCAAACTGCACCCAGCAAGCAGACAAACATCCTATCAGAAGTTCAGTTCCAATCATCGGCGATTCATCTAATCTCACTACAAAAATGTCAAAAGCAGTGGTGGTTTTCGACTTTGATCGAACAATCATCGATGAAGATAGCGATCGTTGGGTAATTACCCACATGGGTCTCACTCCTCTATTCAATCAGCTCTATTCCACTTTGCCATGGAACTCTCTCATGGTCAGTCCCCTTTTCACAATTTCTTCTCTTCATTCATGTAAATTCATATTAACTAGAATGTGCACGTGCAAATGCACGTGTTATCATTAAAGATAGGATTATAAAATACAGTTTATAAATGCAGATAGTCTTTAATAAAACATAAAATAGTAACAACAACAAAAAAAAATTTAAAAAAAAAATTGGTTAGTAGTACTCCAATATTTTTATAGAAGTGATTACCAAGTTATTAGTTACTAAAGATTGATTTCCATGGATAATCTAAGAAGAGAACAAAATTCCATAAATATGCTACATGTTAATAAAATTATTGATGTATCTAGACCTATCAAAGCTGACTCGACCCGAACCCAGTCATTAAGCGATCCGTTTTAACCCAAAAAAATGGTGACCCAAACCTGATATGACCCGACCCGATACCAACTCTAGACCCTAGTGAATCCGAGAATTTGAGACCCGAACCGAACATCAACTGACCTAGAGATGACATGACCTAAATATAACCCGTGAATTATTGACCTGAACCAAACCCGACCTGAATCGAAATTGACCCAAACCTGTTTAACCCGTCAAACCCGAATGTAACTCATTACTAACCCACCCCGAATTTAACCCGACTTGTTACTAAACCGACCCGAATTTAAACCAACTTGTTATTAACCCGACTCGAATTTTACACGGCCTGTTACTATCCCAACCCGATCTGTTACCAACCCGATCCTAAATCAAAACGACCTGTTATTGATCTGATCGAACCAAATTCAACTCGTATTGTTCTTAACCCATTTCGAACTAAACCTAACATGTTATTGACCTGATCTAATTTCAAATCAACTAACTTAAATTCAATGTAGACCACATTGTTAATATTGATCAAATTATATAGTTATATAGTTATGTTGATTCTGTTTATTTTTTATTTTTTTTTATGAAAGTATTACGTATATCTTATCAAAACTTATTTGAACTAATTAGCTCGAATTTGAACTTATCTGAAATTATTTCTCTTACAATAAATGAAGAAATTGGAGCATTTATTCTTAATATGAAGTATATGACCTTTGTGACCTGACTTGAAATCAACCCGAAACCAAGATTAACCCAAAATTTAATTTGAGACATGAACCCAAACACGACCCGACTTAGAAATGACCCTATTAGAACCCGCAAAATTTTACTTGAATCGAACTCAACTCGAACCCGAGTATGGCCCGATCGACCTGATTATAACCTGCAAATTATTGACTTCAACCGAACTCGACTTGAATCTGAGAATCACTTGACTTGGAAATGACCCAACCTAATTATAAACTGCAAATTTTTTACTTCAATCGAACATGACTCGAACAGATCGATCTAAGAATAACCAACAAATTATTGACTTCAACCGAACTCGACTCATACCCTAGAATGACCCTAACTTATTTTAAGCCATGAAAACCCAAATTAAACCCGACCTATTATTCACCGACCCGAATGTAACCCAACCTATTATTGACTTGACCTAAACCTGACCCGCATAAATTATGACATTAATCTGGATTGACCCGACTCGATGTAACACCCCAATAATTCTCCCTTTTTCAAACCACTTACTTTAAATAAAATAGTGGAGAACCATTGACATGTTACCGCCACGTGTTAAAACGTTAAGGCTTTATCAAAGTATCGCAGCGGAAAAATCAAACTTAAGTATTTAAAATAACACAATTTAGAAAACGAATAAGTCAAAGCTTACAAATTGGAACCATATAAGGCCCTTATTTAAAACCAAACCAATATTAAAAATCCAAAACATAAATGAAATTGCAAAGCATAAATAATTTCAAAGAACGAATACACTCAATCACACCATCCCTTGACAATGCGATTGTCAAATCCCGAACTGCACATCATCAAGCTAACCTGTGCAATACTGCTCCCCAATAATACAAGTGTAATAATTGGATCATCACAGGGTCATTGAAAGGCGAAGGCCATGACCAAAAGAAAACACACACAAAAGCACGCAATCAGCAAAGCTGAGTACATACAAGCTACAACATACCAAACCTAGCATGCTCAATTAATTAAAGTAAATAAACATACAACACGAATTCATTAATCAAGACTCCACACTTAGACAATTTAATTGACTCAACATACTTACTAAATTCCAAACACTTGACTCATCATATTCAATTTAATTAATTTAATTTAGTTTGGAGTAAGCAATAGACCAGGTTGTCCAATCCAGGTCCCAAATGACCATTTGAAATAAAAGTTTAGCGCGATGCAAGAATGGGCGCGACTCCATTCTCACAAAGTTAGTCTAGGATAATCAACATTACTAGCTCAATTAAATAATGTAGTTCAAAACTACATAACACATTGTACTCTGAAAATAACCTTTATCAACTCAACCTCGAATAATAATACAAACCTTTACTCAACTCTCTATCCCGTAAGTGTGCCATGCTCATTGTTCTATACCTAGCCTTGGACATGGGTAATTCGAATAAAACCAACAAGTATAAAAACTTGAATACTCCCAATAACCAGAAAACACCTTAAACCAGACCACATACGGGCCAATTCCCACTGTAGGGGACCATAGAAAAATAGATAAAGATTGTACCTCATTCCTAACTCATGATCATTATCTCATTACCAACATACCAAGGACTAGGTCTATAACGCCGAGCCTCAAACCAATAACAAAATAAATAATTCTCAACCTTTTGATCTCACACATTGATCAAATAACCATTCACAAATTAATTTATAATATCTCAATATTGGCACATGTTCCCAAATAACATAACAATTCGATTCATAATGTCTCAACTCTTAAAACACATACTAATAACCCAAATATAATCATATCTCAACCCAAAAATAATACTCTGCATTAATAATCCTAAAACCTCAAGAACAATACTCCCTATAGCAATAACATTAAAAAAAACCCAGAAATATAACACAATCATTCAATATAACAATAGTAGCAAGACAATTAAATCAGATCATATCATAAAATTATATACGTCAATCATATATACATACACTCAAGCATATGAATATCCAATTATACAATAATAATATAAGGTAATAATTAATAAATTCATTCCATTTAAACCATTAAATTCCAATCCTTTAATAATCCAAATGTGGTTAACAAACCAATCCAATAAAATATGTTTGTATCAACATTCCATACAAATAATTAATCCAATATAATTCAACATGTTTGCATCCATAATTCCATACAAACATAATCAATTCACCAAAACATGTTTCATAAACATAAGCACATGAATTAAATCAATGCGTAACCAAACAATTTTCATCCAAATGTTCCCTAATCATGAAACTAAGTTCTTTCCTTTTTGGTACCTAACACGATACTACTTATAACGAAGTAGACATGTACGTACCTCGTACAAACAATCCTTTGAGCCACTTTTAATCACTTAAAATTCTCCTAGGGAATAATCATCACTTCCTAGAAAACAACCAACAATTAATATTACTATCCCAAGTAATTTCCAACAATATAATATGATGAAAAACTTATTAAAATAAATAAAACATATTTATATGCTTAATTAACTTTAAACATAATTAATTTTATTAATCAAACTCAAGGATAAAATTTTAAAAATAAAAAACTTCGTTAAAAATGAAAAACTGCCCGAAAATCATATTTAGAGGCAGAATTTGGCCACGAGAGGGTGGTGCTCACTACCAAAGGTAGTGAGTCTTTCTTAAAACATCGTTTCCACATGGAAAACACTACTTTTTTGTCAAAATCGGATGAGTTCAGAACCTGATCGGGATTAAAACGGGATTAATATTAACGAACCGAAATCTAAACATTAAAATACGAATTTACGTGTTCAAAATAATCTGGAAACTAATTAGTAGTATAATCACCAAAATTTCAAAACATCATTACTATAAAAGCCCTAAATCAATTGTTCATAAAAACCCTAAAATCATGATTTTCAATAAATTGAAACCCTAGGTTTATAATTCATAAAATATGAAATTTATAACATAAATATAATCTGAAATTTATAATCTTTATACCATTAAAATATAATTTAATACTAAAAATATAATCTTTATACTAAAATCAAAACCCAAAACAATTAAAATAACATTAAGCAAAATAATGAAACAAAGGAGGATGAAAATAAGACTAACCTTTTGTGTGGGGAAATTTTGGGGATGTATGGGGTATTTATAAGAGAGAGAGTGGTGTAGGGTTAGTTTTAAGGTTGGGCCTCATAAAATTAATGGGCCAATTAAGAAAGGAAAATGGGTTTGGTTTGTTGGACATAAATTAGTGAAGAAAGGTTCATAAAAAGTTCTTTGTAATAAAATCGTTCATCAAACCCAAAAATAATTTGAAACTTTTGAAATTAAATCCGAAAAAAATACAAATAAATATTATGAATAAAATATAATTTCATTAATAATATATTTAAAAATACGGGGGATTACAATCTACCCCTCTTAAAAGAAGTTTCGTCCCGAAACTTAGCACAAAATCCCATAAATTGCAAAACTTTTGCATAAAGCCATTTCAAAAAATGTCAAAATTATGTTGCTGGAATTCCAATTGTGTCATAATATCGACACTAATACCTTATCACCATTCCAATTTACGCACTTCACTAGATGCGTAAACAAATAAAATAGCTATGAAAACCATCAAAACACCATAAAATAGCATAAAATAGGGTAAAAAAAAAACGCGAAATTATACGCATTCTACCCCCCTTAAAGAACAAGAGTTACGCCCTCGTAACTCACCTCATTAAACAACTTAGGTTATCTCTTTCTCATATCATCCTCGGCCTCCCAATGGCTCATGTTTTCCTCACTTTTCGAGTATACCAAAATATCATCAATAAAAACAACTACAAACTTGTTCATGGAATACTCGATTCATCAAGTCTATAAAAATTGCAAGTGCATTGGTCAACTCAAAAGACAAAACTGTAAACTCGTAGTGCCCATATCTAATCCTAAAAGCAGTCTTAGGTATATCCTTATCAGCCACTCTTAATTGATGATACCCCGAACGTAAATCAATCTTGAAAAACACACTAGCTCCCTTCAATTGATCAAACAAATCATCGATCTTGGGTAGTGGGTACTTATTCTTTATTGTGACATTATTTCAACTCTCTATAATCGATCCACAATCTCATGCTCCCATATTTCTTCTTCACAAAATACATCCAAAACTCATTCACAATTGGCACATCTTCCACATTCACTTACTACTCATTTCCAAGTCTTGCACACAACAAAAGAACAAAGGATGCCCCTTACGTACAAGTTTTGACAACTTTAACGCAGAAATAATCCCAATACCATTTGGTTTCCCAAAACGTCTGTAATACACAATCTCCCCCAAAGAACTCCTTAAGTAAACATTCTTTATCTCACAATCAATCTTATATTAGCTTATAAGTGGCTAACCAATCTATTCCCAAAATGACATCAAGGTCATCCAACTCAAATTCTATAAGATCAGATGGAAAATCAGTCTCTCCAATCCTCAAAGGTAAACCCTTATGTATCTTGGTGCACCTCACAACCTCACTAGTAGGCAAACTAATAAGCAAGTCAATCGAATTTGGTTCAACTAGTCCTAATAGCAGCAGCTAAAGCATCATTGTTAGCCATCCTCCTTCTCTACCTAGAAATGTAACACACTCTTAGGCTGACATCAGCGCGAAAAAAACTCTTCTTGCTTAATAAATCACATTCATAATCATCAAATATATATATTAAGGTAGAAAGGTGGACACGGCCACACAATCGCCCCTAATAAGTCACTTTCAAAGGAAATGATTATTTATTTTTAATCATTCCTACGCACACGAAAATTAAATAAAATAATTCCCTTGATTCAATTCCACCAAAATTCATGCATCAAGTGCATAACATCATTAAATTAACACACATTAGTAGACACATAATTACATGCTTCACACAAATAAATTAAATCATTTAAACATTTCACATTACACAAAGAATCTCATTCCATTCCATTCCATATGACATGCTTTAATCCTTAAACATGATACTAAGTGATCACTCAAGTTTGCACCATTACATGAACATACACAATTAAATAACTTGCATGATCACTTCATACAATATAAAAGCATTAAGTAATTAATTACAATGCATAAAGAAATAAATAATCTATTCTATACGCCCTTTCTAATGCTACCCAAATCTCACCGATAAGCAAAATAAGCACACAAGTTAGGAATAAAAATAAATAATTAAATTCATTTTATTTCAAAATAACAAAAATACTTTGAAAATATATAAAACAAATAAATAAACTTTTTTTTATTAAATGCCGAAATAAATATATTAGAATAGAATAATTTTTGAAAATCTAAGTTAACTTTAAATAAGGTAGTCGAATAAACTCATTAGATTTAAAACGTTAGGCGCCTAAAAACTTTAAATTAATTTTAGTGGTAATTAAATCGAACCTAAGCTCCCAGATACCACTTTGTAACACCCCAATAATTCTCCCTTTTTCAAACCACTTACTTTAAATAAAATAGTGGAGAACCATTGACATGTTACCGCCACGTGTTAAAACGTTAAGGCTTTATCAAAGTATCGCAGCGGAAAAATCAAACTTAAGTATTTAAAATAACACAATTTAGAAAACGAATAAGTCAAAGCTTACAAATTGGAACCATATAAGGCCCTTATTTAAAACCAAACCAATATTAAAAATCCAAAACATAAATGAAATTGCAAAGCATAAATAATTTCAAAGAACGAATACACTCAATCACACCATCCCTTGACAATGCGATTGTCAAATCCCGAACTGCACATCATCAAGCTAACCTGTGCAATACTGCTCCCCAATAATACAAGTGTAATAATTGGATCATCACAGGGTCATTGAAAGGCGAAGGCCATGACCAAAAGAAAACACACACAAAAGCACGCAATCAGCAAAGCTGAGTACATACAAGCTACAACATACCAAACCTAGCATGCTCAATTAATTAAAGTAAATAAACATACAACACGAATTCATTAATCAAGACTCCACACTTAGACAATTTAATTGACTCAACATACTTACTAAATTCCAAACACTTGACTCATCATATTCAATTTAATTAATTTAATTTAGTTTGGAGTAAGCAATAGACCAGGTTGTCCAATCCAGGTCCCAAATGACCATTTGAAATAAAAGTTTAGCGCGATGCAAGAATGGGCGCGACTCCATTCTCACAAAGTTAGTCTAGGATAATCAACATTACTAGCTCAATTAAATAATGTAGTTCAAAACTACATAACACATTGTACTCTGAAAATAACCTTTATCAACTCAACCTCGAATAATAATACAAACCTTTACTCAACTCTCTATCCCGTAAGTGTGCCATGCTCATTGTTCTATACCTAGCCTTGGACATGGGTAATTCGAATAAAACCAACAAGTATAAAAACTTGAATACTCCCAATAACCAGAAAACACCTTAAACCAGACCACATACGGGCCAATTCCCACTGTAGGGGACCATAGAAAAATAGATAAAGATTGTACCTCATTCCTAACTCATGATCATTATCTCATTACCAACATACCAAGGACTAGGTCTATAACGCCGAGCCTCAAACCAATAACAAAATAAATAATTCTCAACCTTTTGATCTCACACATTGATCAAATAACCATTCACAAATTAATTTATAATATCTCAATATTGGCACATGTTCCCAAATAACATAACAATTCGATTCATAATGTCTCAACTCTTAAAACACATACTAATAACCCAAATATAATCATATCTCAACCCAAAAATAATACTCTGCATTAATAATCCTAAAACCTCAAGAACAATACTCCCTATAGCAATAACATTAAAAAAAACCCAGAAATATAACACAATCATTCAATATAACAATAGTAGCAAGACAATTAAATCAGATCATATCATAAAATTATATACGTCAATCATATATACATACACTCAAGCATATGAATATCCAATTATACAATAATAATATAAGGTAATAATTAATAAATTCATTCCATTTAAACCATTAAATTCCAATCCTTTAATAATCCAAATGTGGTTAACAAACCAATCCAATAAAATATGTTTGTATCAACATTCCATACAAATAATTAATCCAATATAATTCAACATGTTTGCATCCATAATTCCATACAAACATAATCAATTCACCAAAACATGTTTCATAAACATAAGCACATGAATTAAATCAATGCGTAACCAAACAATTTTCATCCAAATGTTCCCTAATCATGAAACTAAGTTCTTTCCTTTTTGGTACCTAACACGATACTACTTATAACGAAGTAGACATGTACGTACCTCGTACAAACAATCCTTTGAGCCACTTTTAATCACTTAAAATTCTCCTAGGGAATAATCATCACTTCCTAGAAAACAACCAACAATTAATATTACTATCCCAAGTAATTTCCAACAATATAATATGATGAAAAACTTATTAAAATAAATAAAACATATTTATATGCTTAATTAACTTTAAACATAATTAATTTTATTAATCAAACTCAAGGATAAAATTTTAAAAATAAAAAACTTCGTTAAAAATGAAAAACTGCCCGAAAATCATATTTAGAGGCAGAATTTGGCCACGAGAGGGTGGTGCTCACTACCAAAGGTAGTGAGTCTTTCTTAAAACATCGTTTCCACATGGAAAACACTACTTTTTTGTCAAAATCGGATGAGTTCAGAACCTGATCGGGATTAAAACGGGATTAATATTAACGAACCGAAATCTAAACATTAAAATACGAATTTACGTGTTCAAAATAATCTGGAAACTAATTAGTAGTATAATCACCAAAATTTCAAAACATCATTACTATAAAAGCCCTAAATCAATTGTTCATAAAAACCCTAAAATCATGATTTTCAATAAATTGAAACCCTAGGTTTATAATTCATAAAATATGAAATTTATAACATAAATATAATCTGAAATTTATAATCTTTATACCATTAAAATATAATTTAATACTAAAAATATAATCTTTATTCTAAAATCAAAACCCAAAACAATTAAAATAACATTAAGCAAAATAATGAAACAAAGGAGGATGAAAATAAGACTAACCTTTTGTGTGGGGAAATTTTGGGGATGTATGGGGTATTTATAAGAGAGAGAGTGGTGTAGGGTTAGTTTTAAGGTTGGGCCTCATAAAATTAATGGGCCAATTAAGAAAGGAAAATGGGTTTGGTTTGTTGGACATAAATTAGTGAAGAAAGGTTCATAAAAAGTTCTTTGTAATAAAATCGTTCATCAAACCCAAAAATAATTTGAAACTTTTGAAATTAAATCCGAAAAAAATACAAATAAATATTATGAATAAAATATAATTTCATTAATAATATATTTAAAAATACGGGGGATTACACTCGAGTTGTTAAACCGCTAATTTAATTGACCAACAAATATCATCTTCATAAAGCCAAATTTCAAAAACAAATTTAATAGGCATGATGATGAGTGAATAAACAAATCAAACGCAACAAACATATGATTATGCTACATAAATATATATAAAAAAAAAAAAAAATCAATTCCTCTCCTTAATCACATACTTCCTTTCCCTACGTTTGGTAATTAAAGATCAAACCAACATTATTGCTTCCTGTCCAAAAAAAGAAAACCAACATTATTTATCTGAATCAGTACATTGATAACATTCATTATAATCATACGTTGATAATTCGTTATATAATCTGTAAATTAAAAGTTTATAATCATATACTAAACCGGGAGTCCTCATACTATATCACATAATATGCATAACATTATAAGCGAGAATTGATTACTTACCGAATCAGAAACCGAAGATATCCAATACAATAATCTACTATATCACCAAATTTGATTTTGTCTTTGTTTAGAATTTTTTACTATGAAGTATGAGTATTGATAAGTGTAGTAGTAATCTTAAGTTTGGTATTTTATGGATTTATGGGGATTGAAAATTAAAGTGGAGGTGTGGAGTTTTACAACTGCTTAGCACGTTTAGTGGTTTTTTCTTTTATTTATTTTTTTTTTTATTTTTGAAATGAGATTAGAAATAGATTATGATAAGGCTGATATTTTTTAGAGAGCAGTTAGTGGATAGTAAATTGTATGTAAACTACATACGTGTGTAACCTTTTTTTTTTAAAAAAAAAAAAATTTAAATAAGTGAAAAAGGCGGGAGTGAATGAGAGCTTAGGATTGGGGGTTTGGAGGATTCTCGTGAAAAGTGACTCTACAATTATAATATAGATAAGTATATAGGTACCACCAATTGTATATTGATTATGTCTCGATAGATTTATGATCGAATCCCGTCTACATCATTGACCCTTTGCGGCTTGTGTAATTTTATAAAAAACAATTAGAATATATGTGATTTCTTTACATTGGAGAAACATGATTTCATTAGTTTACAATTGATTAAGGTTTGTAGCATCGAAATTTATACAGAATAGGATGATGGAGGAGCTTCATATTCAAGGGAAAACAGTTGAAGATATTGGAGATTGTTTAAAGCAAATGCCATTACATCCGGAGATAATATCAGGAATTAAATCTGCTCATTCTATGGGGTAGAATTATCAATTATGCTCATATAAATAAAACAGGGTTTTCCCTGTAATTGAGGTTTTCAGTTTTTTAAATTTGACCAACAATTATTGAATTATTAAAGTATAATGTGAAGCTTATGCTTTTAATATTTGTGGCTTTAGGTGTGAATTGTGGATTGTAAGTGATGCGAATCAATTTTATATCAAGACGATAATGGAACAATATCACTTGTTAGGATTCTTCAAAGAAATAATTACGAATCCAACGTTTGTTGATGATGAAGGGAGGCTTAGGATTATGCCGTATCATGATTCCAAGTTGCGTCCTCATGGATGTAATCTTTGCCCTCCCCACATGTGCAAGGTATGTGTTGCTTATGTGACTTTAGTTGATAGATTGTAGATTTTGTAGGAATGTTAGATATGAGTATGATCACATTACGAAGCATATGTGTGCATATGGAATTAATTATCATTGGATTCTCTGGACTATTTTTTTTTTTCCCACAAACTGAATGTAGTTACTAAGGGAAATTATTGAATTTTTATTGCAAAACTAATATGTTTCCTATTTCCGAACATCTTAACAATGCTCCACTATTTGATACTCCCTCCGTCCTTTAATCAGATTCCTACTTCTCTCTATTATGTGAGGAATAAATGCTAGAAATAAGAATCTAATAAAGGGACGGGGGAGTAACTTAATACTTATGTTTCACTATGTTACTTTACTAGGACCATTGGTAGGCAATTGAGTAGTTACTGGACTTACGAATTCCACTTCCAATATTTTAGACATGAAGAAGGATATAATTATGCTTAAAGTTTGGTTTTGTCTCTTTGCTCTATATTGGTTTTATGTTTCTCAAGTTGTAGTTTGTGCTTCATGATATTATTGAAATGCCAAAGCAACAGATACTGTCTCTACTCCAATAGTATTGTCCCATCACTAATCAATGCCATTAGCCCATTACTTTCAACCTAAAAGGTTTGGTAAAGATATGATTTTGGATTATCTGAGTTTGTTCAAATGACAAACCATCATATTAAACTCTAAATCTTCAATTGTTTACCTTGAATGATTCAGTATCTTCATTTTCAATCTCCACCGCTTCATATGGAATTTGCATACGCAAGACAAACCAAACTGTCACCAAAACAAGGGAAAGTTCTCAGGTTTACAAAATTTTTGACAAAATTGAGTTTTACAAACAATAAGTAGAAAGAGGGTAAGAAATAAAAACTAAGCTATGCTCAATTCAATACCTTAAGCACGTTAAAAACCCACTTATCAGAGAGGGTGACAAGAGCAGAAGAATGGGAAGGAGTGTGATGATGGTGAGAAGTATTTCTATGAGAGGTTTCATAAGAATGAGTTAAGCCATATGCCCATGTAAACCCCTCTCTCCCACCCTCCAAAAAAAAAAAAAAAAAAAAAGAAAAAAAAAAGATTTCTGAATCGTTAGAAAGAGTTAGATATGCTTCTGTTTATAAGGTTTGGTGAGAAAATTGTGATATGGGAAAAGGAAGGGGTAAGAGCTAGAGTGTGATGATGCTATGAGAAGTGACTAATCAGAATAATGGTGCAGAGTGGAAGAGCAGGGAAAAGGTAGAATAAGATTTTGAGTGTGATGATTAGGGAATGGCAAGTCACGATGTATTGCTTACAAAAATATAATATGAAATTCTGGATGAACCTTTTATGTGGGTAAGAAGTATTGTAGCATAGTAGGGTAATTTCCTTTGTGAGGTAGTGAAAAATTCGTTCGTCCTGCATATGTTTTATTATCTTTAGCCTCACTTTGACAATTTTGTTCAATGGATGGGAATATAGTGAATAAAAGGAAAAGAAGAAAGAATGAAAGAGAACCAAAAAAGGGAGGTGAACCAAAGCTTCTATTTGAATTTGTGATGAGCATATACTATCTAACAGGATCTGAAATTACTCACTACATAACTAAATACGGAATATATTATAGATCTCTGGGAATTACCTTGTATACATGCATTTATAATATCATATGAGGGACCATGGCCCTTGCTAGCCCCTCCATAGCTCCATTCCTGTTTAGAGGTGCTTGTAAAGGAGTCACTAGAAGCACCACATAGCAGTTACTTTGTGGTAGGATGGAGGAGAGTGTTTTTCTTGTTCCTCCTTTAAAAGGATGTTTTTTGTCAGCCTCCAAGGGATTCTGGGATTTTGTCACATTGAGGTTTCGGCTGTGGACATAATAGTACCTTTGTTTCCAAATTGGTTATAACCAAGTGAAATTTTGCCATAGCTTCAGCTCCAGAGTTGTAAACATGCTAAAGTAATTACTCTAGAGGAAAACAAAAACACCCTAAAAAGGCATGATGCTTCAAGCTCTTCATCCTATGATGGTTGTAGTTTAAGATAATAGGAATGTTGAGGATTTCGATGCCAAAGAACTACTACTCTCAGTAAACTTTAAAGATAAGACATCAAACTTTCGCCATCATGGCCTCTTGGGTCCATAAACAAATGCTTGCCAAAACTCAAATAATTAATTTCTCAACCCCCCCACTTTTTTTTTTTTTTTTTTTTTTTTTATTTTTTATGTTTAGCCTCCAATTGCATAACATAATGGCCTTATTTAAAAATCCATTGTTGGTTATTTCACTTAGCTAGTATGACTAAGTGTTGTTATTGGTTGTTTCTAACTATGTTTGGTACAATCAATTGATTGGTTGTTGACTGTATAAAATGACCTATTGACCTTAAAACACATTGATATATTTTATTATCTTTTTTAAAGTAGGGATAGAAAGGTAACTAGTAGGAAAAATTTACATAATATAAGAGCATCTTTTCATTTTTGGCAAAAATGCTGGCTTTTTATCCAAGTGAAAAATCATTGTCCAAACGAGTTTTGACTAAACATTGAAGGAGCATTGAACATGATGTCTCTAATTAGGGAAACCAAAAAAAATTAGGAAATAGGGGTTTGCATACCCTTTCCCTTTCTTTATCCCTCCCCCAAAACAATCAACCTTAATTTTCTTCCTTTAACACCGTTGAGCAACATCAAGTTTTCTGCCTGAAGTTATTGTAAGGCATCCTTCAGCTTTAACTTGCTGTATAAATTTTCAGTTCAAATATCTTCTAAATCCTGATATTAGGAATATAAATACCGTTTGCCTATTCTAGGGACCTCACTATCTAAGATTAAGGATTAAGGGCTCCTTTTATTAACATATAGGATCCACTGCTGCAAGAGAGTAGTAATATCTCCTGTAACTTTTCCCAGGTGGTCTATTCCTTTCCAACCTTCCTACGTTAACTGGAGTCTGGAGCATTCCGGATTTTCTGATTTTAGTCAAACTAATATCTCATTCATCATAAGAGCCAATTTTCAGCAATATTATTGGGGTGATCTTCCAAATTCTCGTTGTCCAAGGCTATCAATCTTTATCACTTCTAAGTATACTAAAAACATTAAAGCATGTTTTGATTTGTAGGAAAATGCTTTATATGATTGTCTTTAGATCTGCTATAGATTAATATCCAACTTGCAGTTACCGTATAGAAACCCCAAGAGTTTATATTACATAGAGATCTCAGCAAATACATGTATGCAATTGGTGCTTGCAAACATTGTATTCCATTGGTACAAGTGAAGACAATTTTTTGAAATCTGGTTGCTTCTTTAGACCTGCAATAGCTGATGATGACCTATTTGAGGAAATTAAAGCATATCTTTTGTTTTTTCAATGGCGAGTTTCATTGGTATTCCCTTAAAAAATTAAACTTACTGTTAATTCTCGGCCACCATATATGCTTACTCATTAATCAATTTTTGCAACTTCTAACAGGGACTGATTCTTGAGCGTATACAAATTCCTGCTGAAGAAAACGGGAAAAGTACTACCATCTATATTGGTGATGGTGGAGGTGATTACTGCCCAAGTTTGAAACTCAGAGGAAATGATCATGTCATGCCCCGGAAGAACTTTCCTTTGTGGAAGCGTATCAACAGCAACCCTTCCCTCGTCAACGCCAGTGTCCATGACTGGAGCAATGGAGAAGAGCTTGAATCTACCTTACTCCATCTTATAAGTACAGTTGATGGAAACCCTTCCTTATGCGCTTCTACTGCCTTCGATTTAACGAGCAAGGTCCAGAGTAAACCTGCAACAACCGTTGAATTATGTCATAGTCTATGACCCTCGGATTTTTGACAAGCATTTTTATGTAAATCATCAAATGTCAAGTATTTGCTGAATCATCATTGAACTGATAAACTTTGCATTACATAGAAACTGGAAAGAAAAACACATGTTATACAACTTCTTATTATTCCCATAAAGGATATTTTCATTTACATGTATGTCAACTTAAAGATTATAGCAATTGATTTCAATTGTAGACTCTAAACTTGGGTGCTTCCTCATCAAAACTTATATCTCGAGATTGTGGTGGTGAAGTAGTGATATCACTCCTCAACTTGAATCCATTTGGTATAAGCCGGGATCAAATGTTATAGGGCTCTCAATGAATACTGAATTTACAAATAACATCCAAAACCTAGCTTAGAAAGGCATTTTGTGTACAAAGACAAGTATTCTTTAAAAGCTATAATAATTAAATAATTAAATTCATGTAATCATGCATAATTTCATAATAGGCACCGAACTCCCGCCAGCTTTGATACAACGGTCACACTCCAGCCCACTTCCTCTTTTACCAGCCAAATGATTATGTAAATATGTCAAATAGGAATTGAAGTACATTAAACTATCAATAATCAATCTATCTATTCGTATATATACTAATAATAACCGCTGATGTCATCATTATCTATGTGTCATTTTTTTATTTAATTTTTTCCCTTCAAAATACAAGGATGATGTCATTTTTTTTTCCTTTTTAAGCTACTCTATTTGACATAACTTTGAAAATATATTCCATTTGAATTTTTAAATTTTAAATTTTGGGTTTTCTACACATATTCAGCTATTTAGTTATTCACGAGTTGTTAACAATAGTTAATAATATAATTTAGTTGAAATTTCTTAATTAAATATGAAAATTATGCACTTTCGAGAATTGTATATATATTAGTAAATTACATGAGAATGAAGGATAATTTAAGTGGTTACAGCTTCCCTCTCGATTTCAGATGATCTTGGGATCGATTCTCACCCCTCCTTTATGATGGCTATTTAAACACCGAAAAAAAAAAAAACATTTTTCCTAGCATTATTATAGATTAATTTTTTCAAATTCAAACAGCCTAACAATTTATTTGGACATTATTATAAATTAATTTTTTCAAATTCTAAGATAAAAAAAAAATGTAGGGGAATGAATTTAAAGATAAGGAAGAAAAGAAGAGCAAATACAAACATGATGCCAGCTCAGCCAAAAAAATGGACCCACCAAAAGACAACAATGATTGGTGCCCACCAAATATAATTCGGCCACAAAAGAAATGTTGCTTAAGCACCAATCACGGCTTTCCCAAAAACAGACAACAATGACACCGCACATATACACTGCTTATTGCCTTCCATGTGAACTGTTGCCCAAAATATTCATGCATACCTTCGTTTTACTTTCATTATACTTCATCTACAGTTCCAGATAAGCTTCAGGATTTTGTTCCCCGAATTGTCTGCTTGTTATCGTTTAATTGAACTTAAGAAGTAAGTTGAAAATTTATCCTAAAGGTGATTGGCCGAGCAACTTTCTATTGTGGTGATTTTGTTAACCAAATTACTCCATGATTTATGCAATATTCCACTCGGAGGAAATCTTTTTTTTTTTTTTTTTTTTTTTTTTTATGTCAACCCAAAAGTAACAAACTATTTATGCAGATTAAAATTGAAAGAAACAAAAGGAGCTTCTTTGATTTGATACATAAAATAATTTGTTTGATTGAAGACTCAAAGTGATGGATTTGAATGTGTTGGAAAGAAATACAAGTATTTTGTGAATGAAGAAAAGTCTTAACACTTCCACCAGAGGCAGTAAAAACTCATAAATATGCTCTTTCATTATTAATTTCTCGCCATCATAAATGGAGTTCTATAGATTTACAAGCAAATAACCATTGTCCGTTTGTTTATGAATGACTACAAATGAATGAATAATCCCTCCCTATATATATATATATATATATATATATATATATATATATATATATATATATATATATATGTTCCTTTCTATCAAAAACAATCCTACATATCTACAATCTTCCAACTACAACCCTCATTCGTGATCCAAAAAATAATGAAAAAATTACAACAGAAAGAGTGGGAAATGCAGGACATGCACCCTGAATATCACCCATTGCTATGACTGCAAAGAAATGCGAGTCTTTATTGGTTTCAGCTTCAATCCCATGCTTTCTGGAGAAAGCAACTCTGGAGAGATGCATGATGGGCTGAGAGGACTTCTCGGGCTTCCACTTAGCTGAGATGGCCGATAGAATCCATATCCCATGACGAAGTACTCCAATGGTATCAGCATTGCATGAGGCTGCTCCTCTGTTACCATTGATCCACAAGCTTGTACCTACAAAGATCAACCCTGTGTAAGCAACTCTACCATTGTGTACGTCATTTTACTAACAGGATAAAATAATTCCTATATGATTTGTTCACATGATAAGATGATCAAAAAAGTCATCCCTTTGCGTAAGTACCTGATCAAAAAGCACCTATGTCCCTCTAAAAGCGACACAAGTTTCAGTGTTTCACCATACACCCAACTTAGACTCCTAGAGCTGCATGTCTCGCACCCTCTCCCCCCTTGGCCCTAGTGAACTTGTAATTTATAGGTTCGTAAAATCTATTGTCCCAAATGTCAGATTAACTTGGCTTAACTAGTTTCTAAATTGAAAGTTTGGACGTTCTCTACACTATCTACCGAAATGAGATAATATTGGAAAAAAAACTCTCGAGCTCAGTTAACCACAAGACAGATGAGTTTCAAGTGAGCTGGGTTCCATGTACATACCTCAACCAATGCACTGCATCTTTTGTCTAGTTTTGAAATCATGTGAAGAGCCTCCGCATGAAAAGATGATTCATCCCCAACAAAAATCAGCGTCCGACATTTTAGTTTTTTCAATCCTTCGCTGATGTCAGGTCTCCTGCTTATTTAAACAAAAACGGAAAAAACAAAGGATTAGAAATGTTGTGAGTAATTCATAATATGGTGGAAGCTTGACAAGCAACGTTTGCTATAGAACATACCCATTCATTGTTTCAAGAAACCGTAAAACATTAATGCTCTGCCTCTCATCTAGCAACTGAAAAGACAAGGAGCCAGTAAACATGTCATGGTCTAAGAAAATACGAAGTAGAAAGGAAAAAAAAAAAAAAAAGCACCAGAGAGAATAATGACCCTTCGGCATGCTTGAACTATGTCTGATTCCGGGAGTTCTGCGTTTCCACGAACTTCCTGCATATGGAAAAGTATAAAATTAACTACCACAAGGTAAATACTAGTGTGGACTAGAAACAACTAATTACTACCTTACTGAAGTAGCGCTTCAGCAGACATTCCTTCACCAAGCCACATATCCCATAGAAGTAAAGCAAGTTTGACAAAACCTGTAATTTATTAAATTGAATCAGATTATACAGTATAGAACATGAATTACATTGTGAAAGATATAACTTATGACAAGAGGAGGAAAAGAACCTTATTATACAACCATTCAGTCCATGAAGGTCCTTTGCACAAAGGTGAAACAAGTATCAAACCAAGAACACGATCTTTGTACTTCAGCTGCAACACCAATAACCCTTGTTAACCAGACAGATTAACTTAAGAAATTATTCAAAAACCTTTAAAGTATATGCAAACAACATACAGCAAATAGGGTAAGTATGTAAGCTCCTGCTGTCACGCCCATACACATCACTGCACCAAGCCTAGACAAGAACAACTGTTGTCAGAATTAACTTAATTGGAGCAAAGAAAACAACTACAAGCAACAGCACCAGAGAACAATAATCAGCTGTCACACATAGTCCTAGCTTACCCAAAAAAGTTAAGAACCTCAAGAATTTGATCAGCTAAATCTTCAGCTGATGGCACAGGTTTATCTGGACATAAAGCAGCAGCTCCCAACTGCAAGAACTCTTGACAAGAGTTTCATAGGGTAAATGTGAATAATAGAATAACCAAAGTCGTCTAAAGAAGAACGTCTCACGATTACAGGAAGAAAAAAGACAGATAAAAGCAGAAGACAGTATATATGAAGATTTACAGACCTCGTGTCCAGGAGGGCTGATATGGTAAATGCAAAAGTTGTGGAGCAGCATAGAAGCGGCCTCAGGAAAAAAGAATAATCCTTGGAAACAAGACATGTCTGTTCAATAGTCAGAAGACATTACACATATAAGAACAAAGGCAGTAAGGTTACAGACCAATATTAAAAAATTAAGATGAGGAGGAGATGAAGAAAGGGAGAGCAAATCACGTCATGACAATGATCCTTCCATTACAAAGATTTGCAAGTAAGAGATAAACAACACATTACAATACTTACGATTCAAAGCCAAATCAGGATATGTAACCAACGCTGGCTTATCTCTGTCTCCATACACAATGACAGACACAGGGCCGCATCCTGTTTGTATGTGGTATTCCTGCAATCGAAAATTACCATACTGCATCATTAAAAGCAACAGAGGACTCACAAAACAGGGATGAACTATGAGAAATGGGTATCTCAGTTTGAAAATTAGTGCTAATTGCCAGAAAATCATTATAAGATAATGCACAACCTAAATTAAAGGAAAAGAACGGACACTTAGATAAAGTCAAAAGAAATAATTTGTCATGATATTACTTTGATTAAAAAAATAAAATTATAGCAATATCCATAACTTCTTGTTATGTGATAGAAAACAAAAGCAGGAATAACAGATAGAATTTCACTCAAAAGTGGCTTACCATGTGCAACAATGCAACTAATTCTCTGACTACTTCCAGAAACAAAACTAGATCTATACATACAACTTCAGTCTTATACAACAGAATAATGTCACCCTACTCTTTCAATCACTTCTATAAGAGGCTAAGAATCAAACTCAGAAACATTATGCTTTACTTCAAATTTTAACCAAACTATTGCATTATAAAGTTGCTACTTTGCTGGGGAAATTAAAAGTGAAAGAAGAGAATAAAAGTGATGATGACAGATTCTATAAAAAGCTGACATTATATTTTAAGGGAAAAAACATTTACTGATATGAATAATTGTTTATAAAGTCAAAAGCATATAGCATAGATTATAGAATAATGTAATTCAAGAGCATTAGCTGTTTATTGTCTTATGTAGTCAGAGTATCATCAAGCAATACAATTACTCCCTCGTCCTCAATTAATCGTCCTGTTAGGCTTAAGCGTGCATATTACATATAACAAAAGGTAATCAAAACCCGAAAATCGAAACCCAAAAATGATATTTCCAAATGTAATTAGAGTGACAATTACAGCAACAAAACTAATAAATTTCAATAATTACCAACCTCATTGAATTTCCCAACATAACATAAAACAAGAAAAGTCAGCAATTCAGGGAAAAGAGCTATCCTAGCAAAATTCAAGTAGAATTCTAGTAAAACAACACAAATGGTATAAAATTACAAATACATGACTAAATTAAGAATTTCAAAGAACAAATTATCAGACATTAAAATTCCAAAAATGGTGGGAAGGAATCACAAAATTACAACTCCTTAACTAGCATATTGCCAATCGTTTGTACAAATTCCAAATTAAGGGTTTTTCAATCAAGAAATTCAATGCATTTTGGGGATAAAAACCAACCTAGAAATGGGAAATTCAATAAACCCAGAAAAATTCCACAAGATCCAATAAAACCCAGTTCCTAAAACAAATTTAAAAACCAGAAAAGACATAAATCCAGAAATGCAAGAACAATACCACTCAAAAAAAAATCCCCAGAAAACAAACAATCAAGATTATACATTTACTCAAAAAAATCAATAAATTAAAGAAAGAATTAAAACCTTTCCACCAAGATAAATAGTTTCCATATCAACAGAAACTGAATCACTGCCGCAAAATTCCCCCATTTTTAATTACAATTGAATTATTTTTTAAGGGGGCTCTGAAAGCCGCTTCTAATGGTAACACCCCAAAACTTTGCCCAGTTTCTCTTCCTGTATTCGTTGATGAGCTTGAAGAAATTCAGACCTCAAAAGCTTTTAGATTGATTAAATCATGTACAAAGTTTCAAACTTTCTCTCTCTAAAATTTTGTGTGTGTTCAACTTTCTCTCTCTAAAAGCTCCGAAGATCCCTGCGGATTAATCTTCCACCGACGCCTTTTTGTAATTTTTTCTCTCAATAGTTCTCCCTCGTTATAACAAAGTGATTTTCTCTTCATTTCATCCAACCTTATTAAATACTAGACCTCGATATATTTTTATTTTATGAAAAATGTTATAAATAACCCAAGTTATATGTAAGTATTAAATACGCTTTAAAATCAATTGATTGTTGGTGCAGTGATGATTGAGATAGGAATGACCCGTGTTCAATCCCCCACGACAACAATTAGGAGGGAACTTGAACCTAATTATTTAAAACTGATCTCAAATTCGAATTAGCCCAAAGGGTGAAGCGAGTGAAAAAAAAAAAATTAAAAACACTACAAAATTATTTAAATTTAGGAAATTATGACAAAAACACAATAATCACTACATATAGCATTACCCTTATTTTATTTTATTTTATTTTATTTTTAAACATTTCAAATTTGTAATACCTTGTTTATTTTATTACAAAATTTATTATATATATTTTAAGTATCTCACTTTAGCTATGTTTTAATTCACCTTATTTAAGGACCATATTACTTATTTCATATTACTAATTTATCATTTTGTTTGCGATTTTTTGTAGCTTTAATTTCATGATGAAAAAAAATTAGGAAAATTGCATATTAAGCCTTGTAAACAAACTTCACTTTTTTTTTCTTTTTTTTTTTTTTTTTTTTTTTGCTAAACAAAAAGTATATATTATTACTGAAATTAAATTATTTTTTACTAAACTGAAGATAATCTACCAAGTAGTTAAATTGTTCTTACTGAAATGAAATTATTTTAGTGGTTCTCTAGTGTATTTCTTTTTCTAAATTACTGATTTTTATTGAAATGAAATTTTTTTGTTGAATTGGATTTTTTTATTTTTATTTATTTTTTTGCTTAACTAAACTCATTTTTACTTACTCGTAATATTTTGTGAAGTATTTTTTAAGGTAAAGTGAACAAGTTCTTACTCCCTTTGTTTTTTTTTAATGTATCGCTTAGTTTTGCACATTTGCCGAGGTTCACTTTAATCATTAATATTTTAATTATATATTAGTAAAAAAAATTTAAATAAATTATAAAAATAGACATTGTAACCATTCCAACAATATATTCCACAATAACATTTTTTTTTATACATTAGTAAAAGGAAAAAAAAAAATCAAATCAAAGGTAATAATCAAATAATGTAAAATCCCAAATGGTACATAAAAAATAGAGGGGGTAAAAAAATACACATCAATACAAAATCTGATAAGAACTTATATGATATTTATTTTCTATTAATATACATCAAAGTTTAGTCAAATTAGACAAATAATTAGATCACATTAAATACATAATTCAGGTAAAAAAAAAAAAAAAAGGGTGAATTAGACATAACCTTAAATCGTATAGATTCAAGTCTTAGCTTTGGAGTTGTATTCAAGTATATATAAAATTAATTATTAATATTTTGTTTATATAGTACTTTTAATTTATAAAGTTGATTGGTCATTTAGATACGTATGTCTTATAATAATGTTCTAGGGAACAAAAAAAATTATTATCAAGGCTCTATTTTAATCTTGTTATTAAAATAAGCTAAGCTAAAGTATGTTTGTAAAAGTTTCATTTAGAAATAATTTCAGTTTTCTCAATTCAATTCACTACTAATGTAAGATCTATTAATTTTGTACTAGTGCGATTCAAATTGAATAATAAGGCCAGATAAATGAAAATTATATGAATCATTAGCATATCTTCATTGTTTTATTTTAACTTAATTGAGATATTATTGAGTACCTGAACTTAACTTGTATAAATTAAAGTTGTTGATTTGCTATAGTGGAGTACTTTTGAATTAATTGTTTTGTTCATTTCATTTTATAAAATAATTCATTAAGTTGAATTGGGAAAATTGTGATGGAAGTTTAAGTCGGGAATTTTAAAGCTACCTAAATTAAATTCACTACTACTCTCTCTATTTCTATTTGTTGATTTCATTATGAATCATTTTGTGTAAGACAATGGTAAGAATGTAACCGAAGCAAAAAAAAAAAAAAAACCGAGTGTAGTAAATTTTAATAATTTTAAACACAAATCGAATAAAACTTGATGAATTAAACTCATGGAATATTATATTCTAAGTGAAATTAAAAATAGATGAATAAATAAAGAAAAACATTTTTTTTTATTAAAAAACAAAAAAAAAAGGTTAAACGACGGCGTTTGGGTCGGCTTGCTAAAATTGTTGACCGTTGAGTTGGAGGCATCAATGTGTCCATTTTGTTGTTTAAAAAGAAAAAATGACTTTTTCAACCCCAAATAAAATTAATTATAAAAAAAAAACATGAAGTGAAAATGACGTGTTATGGTCCATACCAAGTAATGGTATGAGAATCCAAGTAATTTAGGCTGGATGAACTGTTAACAGTTGAGTAGCTTTTGGAAGGTTTTATTTATAAACACATTTTTTTTAATTGATTTGAGAAAAATGCCAAAAATTTTAAATTCATCTAATGTCTCTCTCTTAATATTTTTGTCATTTAAGACAAAATAAAAATTCTTGATTCTATCAAGAGAATTTACAAACATAATAATACTCCTACTATGTACGAGTATAGGTTATAACCAAAGTGTTTCTATCAGTTTTTTCCATGACTTTTCTACATATTGATGTGGTCACTATAAATCATTATTGAACATTTAGGTTTAAGCCAAATGACATGAATTTTTAGCACAAAAAATCATTATCTAACATATATATATATATATATATATATATATATATATATATATATATATATGTCTCACATCGCATGGCACACGGGTGATGCACGGGGCGAGTTACTATACGAGCAGATTATATATTTCTATAAATAAAATTCATATTAAAATCTCACTTCTAAAATTTTTATATTCTTATTACACGGAGTAGAAAAAAGTCCAATTATCTAACATACAATATATATCTATGTCTCACATCACATGACGCTCTCTTAAACATACAGTATCATACACTACAGGAAAAATTGACAGGAATAATCCCAACTTTGCCTCATTCTCTCAAAACAATCCAAACTTTGAATTATTTTTTAATAATCCCAACTTTAAGGTGAATTTTTTTCTAATGGTGCCAACCGGTCAATTTACTTGTTATAACAAGTTGGCTGACACGTGTCAGCGTATAAATGGCCAAAAAAAATTAAAATTAATTAAAATAAATTTTTAAAAATACAGTAGTAATTAACCAAAAAAAACCACCAACCCAACCAGCTCCCTTCCCCCACCCCCGCCGAACTCTCTCACCTTAGTTTCGGCCCGTCGCCGCCCCTAGACCCATCCCCTTGTCGGCGTTTCCCCTCCCCCTACACCCTAAACCACCAAAACACCCCCATGAAACTCCCCAATTTACCAACAAAACTCATATGATCTGATTGTTTGAAAAAAAAAAAAAAAATCATCCGATCTAATAAATAAAACGAGCAAGCAATTCTCCAAAGACTCCGATTAAGTTGATGCAAAGCGGTTGGAGGCAATTAAGCGGTGGAGGGAGGGGTTTTTAGGGATTTTTCGAGGAAGGGAAAAGGGTTTTGTGGTGGAGTTATGGTGGTTTAGGGGCAATGCAATGGGGTTTTTGGGCGGCTGTCAGCGCAAGAGGTGTCTGGTTGCGGGCGGGAATGGGGGGGGGGGTGGCGGAGGGCTGAGCATGTGGGGGTAGGGAGGGAGGCCCCACTACAAAAATAAAAGCCTTTTAGCAACTAAGTTTGACAACAGATTTTTAAAACGTTGCTAAATAGAAACAAATATAATTTTTTTCATTGCCTAATTAAAAGCGACATTTTATGCTTTAGTTTTTTTTAATAATTAATGGCTATATTTTTTTATTTGTTGCCCATTAAAACAAATTGTTTGCTAGTTGTTACTAGATGGCATCATACATTTCTCTTGGTGCCATATAGTAACAAACTATGGCAACAAATATTTTAATTGTATTGATTTAAAAACAAATAAAGGCAATGAATTTTTGAATTGTACTGTTGTCATTAGAAACAAGTCGTCTAAACTATTGTTGTTAGATGATAAGGTATTTTTTTATTTGTTGCCATTGGAAACAAGTTGTGTTACATTTTGTTGTTAATTTATATGTAGGCCACTTTTTGTTATTATGTACAAAATTATTTGAAGACACTCTTCTTATTATTTGTTGCTAGAATGACATCAAATACAGACAAATTTCAATTTCATCTCTAATTTAGAGACGGATTTTTGATTTCGTCCCTAATTTAGAGACAAATTTTTCAATTTCGTCTCTAATATTTTGTTCACTTATTATAAATTATATGCATAGAAGTAAACAAATAGTACTTGGTATAGTTGGTAAGAGATTCACCATGTGACTTTGAGGTCACAAGTTTGACTCCTACCAATTGCAATTCTTGAGACTGGGGATTCAAAGAGTCTTATATGCAAAGTCGAGCCGTCTTGACCCGAGTGAGGTTTCAGATTGGTAAAGGTCGGGATCGGGTTGAACCGAATTGCTAATAGGGATTGATTTTTTGTCTCGTAGTGTTGATAGCAACTAATATTTGTGATTTGTTGCTATTTTTATGAACCAACTTCAATAATTTGTTGGTATTTTTACGAACCAACATTAATAAATTGTTATTATTTTAGAACTAACATTAATAATTTGTTGCTAATTTAGCAACAACCAATGGTAATCTGTTGCCAAAGTTGGCAACGAATGCACCAAAAATAGCAACCATCATGGAAACTATATTTAAATGGATGCAATATTGCAACAAAATTACTTTGCAACTGATAGCCAAAATCCCATGACAACAAGCCTTTTAGCAACAACAAATTTTCATTTCCAACCCGTTGCTAAATAGAGTTGGCAACGAATTTTTGATGAATAGCAACAAATTTTAGTTGATGCTATATTGACTTAATTTTGTAGTGCCTGGCTAGTGGCGGTGGTGGGGTTTTTTTTTATTAGTTTAAAATAATTAGTTATATTTATTTAATTAACTGTGTATTAGTAATTAATAATTTTTTAAGTGTTAATTAGTGTTTTTAACCAATTACGTAGTGACATGTGTAAGGTTTTTTTTTTTAATATTAAATTACCTATTCAAATGATTACAGGTCACTTGGGACCATTAGAAGAAATTTCACATTAAAATTCGAATTATTAAATAATTCAAAATTGGGATTATTTTGAACGAATGAGGAAAAGTTAGGATTATTCCTGTAATTTTTTTCCTATACTATATGGCATGTAGTATTCTTCAAAAAAATAAAATAAAATAAAATAAAATAAAAAAAGCATGAAGTATGCACTCTAGCTAACATTATCTATCTCAGTCGTCTCTCCCTCTCAAAAGTGACTTAGCTACTAAACCATTGGCCAGCAATAGTTTTGTGGTCATGTGTTCCATGCAACTCAAGTATGAATGTGTTGAAAAATATAAGAATTCTAGTTATATTTATGCATGGGTGATTTTACAATTAATGTTCGATTTAATTATTTTCCTTGCAAACAATGAAAATTTTACAGTAGTCGTTTGATATATGGATGTCACACTGTTTTAATGATTATATAGTTCAAAATTGACATTTTTTTCCAAGTAAATAATTATATTATTTTATTAATGGTATTAAATAGTATTATCAACATTTTTTTTATTTATCAATTTTTTTTAGTTTCATTTATGTAATTTTTATCCTTATTTTAAGAATTCTAGTTTCCAGGTTTGGGTGATTTATGGGGTACGGTCGAGTTATTACATGAATAGATTATATTATATTTCCTCTGTTTCTATTTAGTTGACACATTTCTTTAGTGATGTTTGTCAATGCACAAATTTAATAATCAATATATTTAATTACCGATAAGCAAAAATTGTAAAAAGTTGATATTTTGAATATATACATTGTGATGAATCTAACAAGATCCCACTTGATTATATTTTTCTTCACATATAAATCGCAAAATATGGTCAAAAGAAGGTGTATGAATAGTGCTAAAGTCCAAACGTGTCAATTAATAAAAAACAGAGATAGTATTCTTATACATAAAATTTATAATAGAATATCCTTTCTATAATTTTTATATTCTTATTATACGGAATAGTAAAGTGCCCAATAGTTTAGCATGCATAATATATCTATGTTTCACATATAACGCTTTTATAAACATATACTATATGATACATTGGTAATAACTCTAACATACATTTACTATCTCAGTCGTATCTCCCTCTCATAAGTGACTTAGCTACTAAACCATTGACCAAAATAGTTTTGTGATCATGTGTTACATGCAACTCAAATATGAATGTGTTGAAAAATAAACCATAAAATCCATCATAAACTACTTGTACATGTTTGCTTCAAAGTTAAAAAAGTCATATTGTATTTATTAAGTCATTAGAAAATAATATTCTAATTAAAGAATAACAACTAGAGAAAATGAACTAGCATCTTGATGATTGCTTCATATAGACCAAATTGGAAGGTATGACTTGTCTTTAAGCAAAGTGACATCTTTTAGTTTGAAGAATCTCTTAAACGTGAGGTTTTCCTATCAATTTTAGCCACGTTATTATTGGCATTTTCTACTTTCTTCTTCTTTTTCGTGCTCATTTTTATATTCTTCAATTCTATACAAGTCATAAGAATGGAAAATATTTATAATGTATAGTTACTAGTAATATAAGATACGCTGGCACGTAGAAAAATCGAATAACGTTACTCTAACTGTCTAACATAATTATATTGTTACTAACTTTCCTTATTTTGGAAGTCCGTTGACCCAATGTTGCCGACGAGGGGTTTTACCGTTTTACTAGTGAAGACGAGAGCAGAGTTACGGTACATTTTGGTCAATAAATTCTTCTCAAATATGGTAGATATACACTAAAATATTTTACGAAAAATATACAACATGTGTTTCTTATTATGTGCAACAAAGGTTATTATTTGTGAGATACTCTGTATAAGATATTTCTTTATTGTACATAATAAGAAATGGAGGTAGTATACTAATTTGATACTATACGTGTGATAATTTACAAAGAGAAAATATACTACATAAAGTGTAATAAGAAAAATGGTTATAAAAAGTAGACCAAGTTAGATAAAACGTATTACAGTTGGAAAGACCTTTCTAAATTATTCTACATTCTAGGCATATTCTTACATGCATCCTCATGCATATAGAATAGGTGCAACACCTTTAAACGCAGGACATTATGCATTAAACAAAGCCCAAACTCAAATCAATCAACACAGCTCTTTGTTTTCTTTTTTAAATTTTTTGTTTCCTTCTTCCAAATTCTCTCTGATCTGTTTTCTTTCATATAATAATTTTGATCCAAATTATCATCAAATTCTTCAATATAATTGTCTTCTCCTATGTTTTTCTCCTTAAATTTGTTCTTCATTTTCTCTCTCCTCTTTTTTTTTTCACTTTTTTGATTGAATTTGTTTCTTACAACATGGAATTAGTTGTTATTTCCCGAAGAGAACGTCAATGCATATTAGTGTTTTGTTTTGTAGATTTGTAATTATGTTTTTTTTTAATGTTAGTTTCAATTGTATTTTTTTTTGTTTGATTTTTGGTTAGCTTCGATCAATTTCGATTTATTATGTATGAATTTTGTGTAAATTTCGTTCTTCATGTTTTTTTTGTTCATAATTTTTATGTATGAATTTCAATTTATTATGTGGTGATTTTGTGCTTAATTTCGATTGATTAGGTTTTATCTGATTTTTTGAATTCATATGAATTGCATTTTGTTAGTTTCGATCAATTTGATCTGTGTGTAAATTTCGATTAAAAATATGAAAACGCATTAAAAAATATGAACATGCATTAAAAATATGAATACACGCCTTTTAGAAAATGAACATACGCATTCAAAATATGAACATATGCATTGGTTCATTTTTTAATGCGTATGAACATAAGCATGTCAGAAGGTGAACATATACATAAAAAATATGAACATATAGATTTCAGAAAGTAAACATATACATTTCAGAAAGTTTACAAAAGCATTTTAGAAAGTTTACATAAGCATTCAAAATATAAACATAAGCATTTAAGAAAGTGAACATATGCATAAAAAATATGAACATATGCATTTCAGAAAGTGAACATAATCAAGCAAAATATGAACATATGCTTAGGTTCTCTAAAAGTAAACATAAACTTTTCAGAAAGTGAACACATGCATAAAATATATGAACATATATATACATTTCAGAATAGATATATGAACATAGGCATGCTTTTCAGATAGTGAACATGGGCATAAAATATATGAATACATGCATTTCAAAAAGTGAACATAACCATTCAAAATATGAACACATTAATTGTTTTCCTTAGTGAATGCATAATGAATATGAACAGAAAATTCCACTAATTAACAGAAAATTTTGAATAACAGAGTTTCGAAAAATTCAGATAAAAATTCACATAAATTCGGACAAAATCAGTGAAAATTTACCTTTACTTGGGATAATCCTGTTGATTTTGCATCTCTTCTGGTATATCCATTGTTGATTTTTCAGTTTTTAGTAAAGTAAAATCATGTAGAGGAAAGAGAATGAAGTTTGGAGAGAGAAAATTAGAGAAATTAATTGCAGAAATTTTTGAAAAATTAATGAGAAAGAAGTAAAATGGTTTTTTTTTTTTTTTTTTTTTTTTTGGTTTTTAAAAAAAAGAAAACTTGAAAGCCAAAATATGGCGGTTGGGAAGTGGGTTGCGTTAGGGAAGTGGGTCACGTTTTCATTTGGGCGAGTTTTGCAATTGGGTTTCTTTATTGTGCTAGTTTTGGCTGTTTTGCACCTATCCTAGGTACATAAGGATACATGTAAGACCAATTGGAACTGAACTTAATATTTTATGAAAGAAGGTTAGGAACTGAACTGAAAATAAGCTGAAGAGAACAGATATATGTAATTTTACATGTTACTATGGTAATTAGATACAATACTCCGTTATGTTTCATAATAATCACAACACTTTTACTTTTGCACTCTTGATATGCTTTTTTTTTTTTTTTTTTTTTTTTTTTTTTTTTTTTACAATTTAAAAAAAAACATATATATATATATATATTTTTTTTACAATTAAAAAAAAAAACATATATTGCCATGTAAAATACTTATGAATATATTAGATAAAGTTTTTATATTTTTTAATAATATATAGGATTTTTTGACTTTTACCAAAAAAAAAAAAACTCACAAAATTGTTTTTAACTACCAAAAATTTTAAAAGTGTTATTTACCACCAAAAAAAAAAAAATTACCACCTGTCGTCAAAACCCTAACGGATTTTTTTTAAATTCTCCGATTTTCGTGCCAAATACATGATCTTTAGGGGTTTTGGGGGGCATTTTAGGCCTTTGGAACCAATTTGAGGTTAGAATTGACAAAAAATAATTGGAAATGTTTCTTTTTGCGTGTTTAAAAATACCTCGGTTTGCAAAAACGAGGCATTTCCGATCATTTTTTTTGTTAATTCTGACCTCAAATTAGATCCATGTGACCAAAATGCCCCCCTAAACCTATGAACAACATGTTTTGTGCACGAAAATCGAAGAATTTTTTTTAAATGTTAAATTTAATGGTATCTTGACGATAGGTGGTAAAAAACAGTTCTTAGAAATTTTTTTAGTGGTCAAATAAACTTTTAAAATTTTTGGTAGTAACAAACAATTTTGTGATTTTTTTGGTGGTAAAAGTCAAAAAAAAAAAAAAAGATATTTATGGTTAAAGTTTTACATTAAAATCTATGTCGTTCAAAGTATTATGATTATTATGAAACAATGTGAGTATTAATGTTTTGAGGGAAGTATTAATGTTATTGATGTAACACAAGTACACAACTTTATACAATCAACATTTTTTTACTAAAAAAAAAAAAAAAGCTTTGAAAGTACCTAATGACAGAATACTTTTTTTATTTCCTGACGCAAACCTAATGACAGAAATACTTGGAATATAACTGTAGTACTACAATACAGTTGCGTTACAAAAGATACGGAGTATTACTTTAATTATTTTTTTTTTTTTTGTTTTTTTGGTCTTTGAAGAGCCACAATGGCGAGTGATGAGAATCGATTCAAAGATATCTTGGATTCGGGAGAGGAGCTCTTACCACTTGAGCTATCTCTCACTCTCAATATTACTTTACTTTGTTCATGCCAAAGAATAGTACGTCACAATTATAAAATAAAAAAATAAAGAATTTTAATAATATAAGAGCATCTTCAATGATTAGCTGATTGTTAAATTAACTTGTCATGCCGTATATGATTTCAAGCTAATCAAAGGAGCCATTAGATTATAGAGAATTATCTGTTACAGTAGTTACAGTAGTGTCACTTCTTTGCGTGGTTTGCGATGGCAATAAATTATTAGATTGAAATCAAATAGTAATAAAATTATTAAATTCTTTTGCCTTTTTCGGTGATGTGCAAAATGAACATTTTATTATCAATCCTGATTTTCACCCCTAATTTAGTAATCCTTTTTGTAGCATAATTTAGTAATCTATGTTCCCTCCCCACGAGTATATAAAGTCGTGAGAATTTCAATCTCACCTCTTATTTTATATGCCCATGATAAAATAATTCCCTTTTTATTAGAATTGATTTGTATACAAACTTAAATTGGTTTTTGGATCATACTCGATGTCAAGTTGAAACTAAATTATTAACTTACTATCTACATACATCGTAAAGATAAATTTTGCTGTGTTCGTATAAAGAAAATGACTCTAAAATCCAACAATAGCTATATTTGAACACATTCTCAACGTCAATTAGATCTTTAGGTGAAACTCATGTGTCTTGACATCTTGTAATCTATAGCTCTATAGAAGCCTCCTCTAGTGCTCTTTCCCTTTCCTCCTTAAATGTGTAGGAACTAATTATATTATAAGTTTAGAACTGAAGTAATTATCCAAGGACCCACCTTTAAATTGTTAACTTTCCATTTCTACCGATTTATGATGCAATGTACAATACATGCGACGTATATAGTGCAGACACCTAAAAATATCTATTCATATGGAGTTAAATCTTTAATAAGTTCTTCCTAGATTGAATACACACCCTTCCTTTTCCTCCCCCACTTCCGACCCAGCACCACATATAAAGCCATAGCCCCACAACCGTTGTTGGTCATGAGCAACCATTATGGCAGCAGTAGAGGAAGCAGCTAAAGCCTTGCTGTTAACCAATAAATTATGACAGGATACAGATGGTTCCTCAAGGACAGGATGCAGATCACAGCTCGATAGAGAATCAATAGATGAGTGATAATCAGCTACGAACAGTATAAGGCGGTACAAGTGAAAAGAAAAAAAAAAAACAAGTGGAAAAGGAGTGTAGGAACATTGCAGCATCAAAGACATCCACTCTTTCACCCAACAAGAAAGCATCCATACCGTACAGGAAGGGTCACCGGCATTTTAGATATCTGTCGCGGGACACACATTATAGATACCCTGCTTGTAAAAGACTAGCATTGGATGTAATTGATGTAACACAGGAATCCAACGTAAAGTGCGGAACCTGATTGCCACGTGATGCACTTGCTGATTAAGGCCAGGTGATGCTTATAAAACTGTCGATAGATACTCAAAAATGACAAAACCACAACTTAAGATTCAAGTCCAAAATTTAACATTGAAAGAAAGAAAAAGGTTACAGAAATCATTCCCTACTTTTAGTTTCAGGGTGTGTGCTAAGCAAGAAAAAATTACATTTGCATTGTCGACTAATGCCATGGACCATAGCCACAATGTTTGTAGAAATCATAGCATAAATCACGAGGAGCTCACACTTCTAGCAACCTCTACATTTTGAAGCCTGCTTAGCTAGTACCTAAACCATTTTCAAACCAGTTCTGTAAGATGTTATCAAAACAATTAGAAATACAAGCGATAATAGGTTTGAAGCAGAGAAATATAAACAAGTATAAATAGTAAGCTTTTGACACCTAGTTTCAATCTCAGGTCAATTATCATTGTTTTCTTCACATCACGTTTTGTTTTCTAATCATAGAATTGCAATCAAGGTAAGGTCTTTGTCTCAATCTTGCATACTCTGTACTTATCTACATGAATAACTTAACTATCTTTAAAAGGTTCAATTAATACTTGCTTGTAATTGACCATAAATTATTGAAATAAAATATGCATTAAAGTAATTTGCTCTTTGCTTAACCACTTTATGACTGGGAAAGAGGTTTACAGAAGATGGATATGAAGGGTGATAAGATATGGGTATAGACCTCCAAGAGATTTGTACCATTGAAGATATTTGTAACTCTGAAAGCTGACACTTATAGTCACCAATTGGAGATGCTCATCTATAACCTTTTTCTAATGCTGGACATATAAATTAGCATTCTCTACTAGATCTGGTTATTGGGTAAGTAATGTCAGAGGGTCAGTGTCCCAATTGCAGGTTGGGTCACAACCCACAAAAGGGTTGTCTTGTTTGTCAAAGTTGGCAGGCCAATAAACGGGCAAGAAAAATGCAAAGAGAAGTGTGAGACAAAACTAAACACAAGTGAATATAAAACTAAAATTTCCCCCCCAGTACCCCCTCCGTTCCCGAAGATGTACACACTCCATTTTGAGGTGTCATAATTGATGTAACCATTTCTATTTCATTCTATTTTGGGTAAGCAAATTTCACTATCTTACCCCACAATATTTAAACCTTTCCATTCACTTACTATATACTCATTTATCTTATAACCACTCATCTTTTTACCCTCTTTCTTACTTTATCCACCTTTTCTTACACTCAACTTTTCTAAAAACAAGAGTTGATAGCAAATGGATACATCAAAAGAAAACGGAGGGAGTACTTTCTTTCCCAAAATTATTAGGTTATCATACCCAGATACTCTAAACCCATTAACTCTGTCCATTCTGACTAACAAGGCAACATTCCTTCTCAGCTAAAAAATCCATTCTCAGCTCACAATGGGAAAATCAAAACTTGATCTAAATGATTAAAGAAAAAGTCACAGACATTGCTGAAAAAACCATTGAAATGGAAAATGATTAAAATGCTCACCTTCGTTCTAAAATTATGACCACTGTCTGACTTCACAGAATCACAGATCATCATGATCGGTTGAATCAATACCCAGAAGTTTGGCCAGCTCTCCATTTTGATAGGCTTCAACAGTATCTGAAAGATGTACAGGTCATCCTCTAAGTCATTTTCACAATTTTGAGACGAGGATGGTCTTAAGTTTGTCACAAACTAAGCAACTCACCATCTGATCCACCAATGTGTTTTCCATTGATGAACACCTGGGGCACTGTACGTCTCCCAACAATAGCACCAAGTGCATCCTGAATGCTATAACCATCATCTGCAAAAACACAGGTATTCACAAGTTAGAGGAAAAAAACAAATATAAAGAGGTCAGCCATATACCAAAATAAGTTTTAAAAAAAAAAAAAAAAATTAATGATTTCACTTACCAATTCAGAGATATTCTATAGCATATATAAATGTAAGTGGCAACACATCCATTAATATTCATAGGACACATCATGTCAGAAAGAAAAAGAAATCATACATCAAGCAATTTTGCATCATAATTCACATCCAAAACTCAAACCTCCATACAGATCATTTCAGATGAGGCAGCTCGGCCGATTCCAACCCTAAATATTGCCCTAGGTAAAAATAAGCAAGACCCCCCCCCCCCCCCCCCCTTTCTTTACATAACAAAGAATTGCATATAAGAAAAAAAAAAAAAATCATCCATCAAGAGGTTTAAGATTTTATCAAGCACAAATTACATGAATACAAATGAAAAGACAATTTTCAAAGTGTTTTAATTACAAAAAAGAAGAAAATTGAATACGATATAATAATATTGCATGCAATAGCAGATCAAAGTCACTTTAGGAATGTGCATTCTATTCTATTGACTCCCCTCCACCAACCAGATTTGCAAACAGCTAAGAGCCAATGCAATGTAAAGCATTGATCTTCATAAGACCTTTGAATTAGCAATTTGAAGGGACCACTAGATGGTTTTAAAGGTTACAAACCTAGGATGTGATACCAGCATTCCATTGCATATTCCACCTTATCCCATGCTTACAAGTTTTAGGTTAGGTTTGAGATTTTAGAGTAGACAAATTGATATTCAAGTTTACAAACCTAGGATGTGATACCAATATTCCATTGCTCATATCTTCTAATTGGGAGGAATAAACATAAGAGCCCAAAGACTTCTCCTCCCTCACATATTTCCACCTTATCCCATGTTTTGCCTCTTTTATCTATCCTTCCACATTTGTCTCTGTTCCTACAAAACTTCTTCCTAAATGCCCTGATCAATTACTATACAAAGAAACATAACCAAGACATATATCTAAACAAAAGTCCTGGAATTATTATTCAATCACTTCAAAAGGGCAAGAGGAGAATCATCTACTTCATGATGTTTCGCCACAATGAACACAAATGGGGAAAATAAATAAATTATCATTTAATACAAAATAAGTCTAAAAGTTCAAATATCTATCAATCAATATGACTGTCCCAATAGGACTTTTAAATATACCTCTCTCATCCAACTCAATAACATGTGGTGCTTGGTCTAACTCTCTAAAAACCTCTTTCGCCCTCCTGCAGTACCTGTAAAGAAGCAGATTCCACAACATTATCTTGAGGTGCGAGAAATGTTAAAGGATATAAAACAAATTCTACAGTATATAAGAGAGCAAGATACCGTGTCTTTCCTAAACTTGATTCATCTCTTCATGAATTATTAATTCCAAATTAAGATTTATGCACAAGAAATAATAAAAATAAAAAATCAACCACCTTACAAAACAGACTTTGATGCCTTGATGATACATGTTTCATGTTCTTACTAGGCAACAACGTACACAGGAAAACTAGGTTAAATAATCATATGGTTCAATCAAGAGTCAGTGTAGCCTTTTTGTTTTATTTTTATTTATTTATTTATTTTTATTATTTCAACTCTGGGCCAATAATTATAATTTGTAGTTGGTTGTGTGCTAATTGAAGGCTATATTGCTTTTATGCTTTCGAGAAGTCATACAGCCTGATCTCTTAACTGCCACTTTAACAACATTGCTCTCTGCAGTCCCTCAATATCAAATTGGACTAGGTTATCATGAGTTACACTGATTAGATAGAGAGAAATAGAGGGAAAGAAAGAGAAGAGAAAGGGGCGGAATTGGCATCCCTTCTGTGGATATCATATGGACAGAAGAAAGTGGAGGGAACTGGTAGGATCCATTTTCCTTCTCCTTTATTTAGGCTCCGTTTGTTTTGACAAAAAACATTTTTCGGGAAAATGATTTTAATGGGAAAGCACAATAGTAATACTAGTTTTCCTTCGTTTCCTTACAAGAAAAATTATAGATGAAGAGAAAAATGAGAGTGAAAGGGAGAAGATGTTTGAGAGGAGATGAGAAGGGTGTTAGGAGTGGGGTGGGAAAAGTGGCATACCTTTTTGCAAAAGGTAAATGTTTCCTACTCTTGGGAGAACTATTTTCCAAATTTGAGAAAATTGTTTTCCACCATTTTCAAACCAAACAATGGAAAATGAGAAAATTATTTTCATGGAAAATGTTTTGCATCAAAACAAACAGAGCCTTTTTAAACCAAAATTCCCCAACATTGGAAAGATTTGGAAAGACAATGGAATCTCACTCTCTCCCTGCCCTCCTTTTCCTTCCCCATCTTTATACTTCTCTCCCTAACCTTTCCATCTATAATTGCTACCCAAACATAGTATTAATGACCTCATGCAGATACGGAGAACTTAATCATCTTTAAGCTCATATCTCAAGGTAATGAAGCCAAATCCTGCAATTTGTCACATATGGCATGCAGTGATACAGACAGATATGATGCTTAAATGTAAGTCAGCGAGATACAGAAACATAGGGAGAAATCAAAGGAAAAGAAACTCATTGAACAGCATCAGTAAATCAGCAACACTTATACTACTGATACTAGAGAATAGGTCATAACTCTAGCTGAAGAGCTGCACAATGCACCAACACTTCACTCGCCAGAAGCAAAACCCAGTACCCTAAAAGAAATCCGATTTCACAAATTGTTATATACAGATCTTAAGCTCTATAATGTTGGGCCTTGACTTCTTTCAGTCACTACTGGGAATCAACTTTTGTTTCGCAACAACCTCATCGTGAACAACGACATTTAAAGGGCTCCAATAAACGATAGTATACCATTGAAATGTGCTAGCTATTTAAGATCCAAGTATGAAGAGAGCATAAATAGCATTGATTATATCCTGATTCCATCATTTGCTCATGTACAACAAACGGATCAAAGACGATACAGCGCCTAACTACTTTCCCCTCGAATTTATAATGTTGATAGCTTAAACAATTACTGTTCTATCTGCTATGTGACTAAACATCAGGAGTAAAATTTATCAAGGATAAATAATATTCAAAAACTAAAACTAAAACAAAAAATCATTTCCTCAACTAATAAAATAAACATCTTTCAAAACAAATACGAAAAAATTACTAACTTCAACCCTAATCCCCCAATTTAGCTAAACTACTCCAAACAGAAATGCAATTCAATCTGATCCAATTAAACCCTAACCCATCATTCCAAAACTCCAAACATTTACAACAATACAAAATTCAAGCTCAATCATTCAAAAATCAAGCAACAAAAATCAAAATTCAAAGAGGAGAGAGAATTACGGGCAATAAGATTTGGAGAAGATGACAATGGTATGAGAAGAGATAGTTTTCTTGATGAAATCAGCCTGAGAAGACGAAGCAGAAGCCGGCGACGCCGCGAGGACGACTGAAAGCAACAGAATGACGGCGATGCTACGGCGGTGCATGATTTCTCTCTCCATTGTTGGCGGTGGTGTCGAGGTAAAACTCCTAGTTTCAGATGCTGATGATGTTATTGTTTGTAGTTTGTGATTTTGTAGTATAAATGAAGATGTAATTATTTTTGAAGTATTACTTTGCTTGTAATTATTGGATTTTATTACATATTTTTGGGGTGTAAAGTTTAGTTGAGGGTATTTTTTTACATGGAAAGGTATGATCTTTAGTACATTAGCGAGGACCATTATTTTCTAGCTATTGCAAATTTGCAATAAGCCAATAGGTTGATGTTTGTGGTTAATATGATTATGGCGGAGGATTATGGACATATGGTAACACGTTTGGATTTAAACTCAGGCTATACTTGTATTTAATAATTGGTGTTATGTTGTGACATATAGTAACATGTTAGAATTTACACTTTTTTTGCTACAATTGTATTAAATAATCAATCATTAATTGATCGGTTAATTTTTAAAATGGGGTCGTTATAAGTGAAGGGTTTCAATGAGAAAGAAAAATTACTCCGTAGCATTTTTAGATAGTGCATTCTATATAGTACAATACTATTATTTTTGAATTTACGTAATTTTCTCCAATCTAGTGATTTCAGGCTGCCACGTTAATTTAATTTGTAAATTCAGCCACAGACATTTCTGAATACATTATGTTTTTCTTTTTCCAACTTGTTACATGACGTAAGAATTCAATTAATGGATTCATGTTACATTATTACTGATTACCCATTAGTTCAACTAGTAGATTCCTTTCATGTTATTTTTGCCCACAATATTTTTCATTTCTCCTCACTAAAATATTGATATAAGGATCACTCAAGGATTGATTAAAGGGTTGGTATGAGATAATTTAAGAGAAATTAATTTGTTTATTATTTCGTGAGACTATTGTTATGAACTTAACTCACTCGTGACTCTAAAGGATTGATTATTCTTTATTAATAATATAGATGTCAAGCTTGGGCTTTCACGATTATGAGTGAAGGATGGTGTTCGATTTATGACAAAGGCCAAATTTACATAAATTAAACTATAGGTTAACTAGTGGTGATCGTTAAAGGATTATAAGAAAAATTGTTACTTTGATTGATCAATGAATTGCTTGGGAATTTACATTCATTTAAAATGGTTAAGCAATCAAACATCTTAAAGTGAAACATGGATGAACAATCTCATTTAGGCTCGCTTAAATAACGTGAAAATATTCAAATAATGGATTCTTGTCACGTTTATCAATTCCCTCTCTATCCTTTCTATCATGTTCTACACTACTACACCCTCAAGAGTAGAATTAAGCATCCCTAACTTCTGGGAATACTCAATTAGCCTCTATGGAGTGAGAAAAAAGAAGATAACGCCGATTACAATTACTCATTGTAAGAGTTGGAAGGTTTATGCAAAACTAGATAATTAATCAAATTAAACTAAACATTGAATCACACTATAAAAGAGCTTTTATACACATTTCAAAAAATTAAAGACAAGACAGGGAAGGTTACAAAAGCTCCAAAAAGATTTTTCCCCCCTTTCAAGTATATATTGTTAGTCACACAATTATGATCTTGCCACTCTTTCAGGGTTTGGCAGTAGAGAAGGGAGTGGCTTGCAGATTAGTTACACTTCCTTTGGCATTTAGATGATAGCTCTGAATCCCGACTGTTCTAAACTGAGTCCCAACTAACAAAAAATTCAATGTATTCGTCTGTTGCCTGAAAGCTTCCTCACTTGTGCCTAGGTTTGCAACTTGACAGCTGAATCAACAAAATCAACCGTGCTGTTCTGCTGAGCCCAGAGCTGAGAGTATCTACCGGCCTTTGACAGAAGAACCTCATGAGATCCCTGCTCAACAACTGCTCCATTTTCCAGAACCACAATCTAAAGGCAAAAATTTCAACAAGTCGTCAAGTTAGAAGCAACTTAATCATAACACGCAAACTACATTCTAGTCTTTACACCAACCAGTTGGCAGGTTAATATAACTCAAAGAAAGTATCGTAATATCACATACTACACTTTAACAGGAAGAAAAAGAGTACGTTCCTTTCAATCCACTCAGTAGAGCCAGTTGACCATAGTCCATTTCAAGCATTATTGCATATTTCAAGAAGACATGCAGTGCACTACTTTCAAGACGCTAGTATAATTGTGAGTTACTAGATTTTCATATTGCGAAAATTAAAGCTGAACTTCTAGACAATTTGACAACATCTATGACTGTTACATGGGGTCAAGGTTTCTGTCCTCAAATGTAAAACTAAGCTTTGTAAGCTTGTGGCAGCCACACTACCCTTACTTTTCACATTGGAAAAGAAGCATGAAGAGATATTAGCAACAAAAACTAAAAAATTGGAAACAACAATTCCAGTGGTTGAGATTTCATTTAAGAAGTTCACAAACATTTAAAAAAATCAGATGTAAAATAAAATGTTGCACATCCGCTACAAAGTTACCTTAAAACGATCAAAAGTTACCCTGTAACAAATGAAAGTGACCCAATAGACCAATATATATAAATTACCCCGATAAAAATAAAAGTTATTATTGATAAAAGTTACCCAAAAAAGTGTAAAAGTTACCCTAAATTCAACAAAAGTTATCTCGATGTACAGTAACATCAGATGTATACAAAAAATTTTGTTAGAATTTGTAACTGCATTAATTTCAAATTTCTTTGGATAATAACTTATGGATATGCATTCCAAAAGTTCATTAGACTCTTAAATTTAAATAGAATGTTCATTAGTAACTCTATAGTAATGATTTATCAACAGATTTCACAGACGATAATTAATAAAATCGTTATTATTCAAGTAAAGGCTCATTTATATGCGGCATACAAGGTCGTAAACACATCACTTATCAATAGAATTCCATTTGAAATTCATCTGGTAATCTAGTTTAGTTGGAAAATTATTTGGAATGTTCATTGATGGACCCAAAATAGAACCATGCTTTTTGCTCCCAGGCCAGGGGCAAGAGGTACTCTTCCATAATGAAACTAATAAGAGATCAGATTTATTGACTAGCTACAAAACTTACCTCGTCACATTGCATAGCAGTTGTAAGCCGGTGAGCAATAAAAATGGAGGTGCGATTAGTTGCAAGTGACCTCAAAGCACTTAGAATTTCTGCCTCTGTGGTGCTGTCTAGTGCACTTGTAGCCTCATCACATAGCCTATATAGATAAATCAATTAATAGTTGACATAGTCTAAAAGCTATTCACTTAATCTTTCATATAGTGAACCTTTATACATGAATCTGGCAATCATACAGATTAAAGACTCTTACACTAATAGCCTTCACACAGTTAATTAACGGGGAGGTGAGAAAATCAGAAAATACATAACTGGCTAACTGCAGATTACAAGCAATTCAATTAAATGTACATAAAACAATTTTTCAAAATTTTAAGAACCCAGAACTGTAACAGTAGTTAGAAGTTTGCAAGTAGGTACCGGCAGAGTTTGAAACTAATCTTATACTTTGCACATTTTATCTTGTATTACTATGTGTAAAGTAAGAAAGAGAACTTACAGAATGGGAGGAGATTTGAGAAATGCACGAGCCAATGCAACACGCTGCTTTTCACCACCACTCAGCTGCAATTATGAATAAAGAAAGTAAAACATGAACATATGTGATGATGAAATTAGTCACAGAAAGGAACAATGTATTAGCACTGACATCTTTTTTTTGGTTAAAATCAACAATGATATCACAATATGTTACAACAATGTGGGAAGCCAACTTTGACCTTTCATGGACCAACCTACAACATCATTCTTGAACAAAGACCTAGAGACTAAATAAAATTCCTTTTTTCTGATCAATACTTATCTAATGACACATCAATACACAATGGATGAAAATCAAAGGACAGGGTTGGCTACCCCTTCTACCATCCACTCACTCTTCTAAAAGTTGCTGACATGGTCAGAGAATTTTGGGCCTAAAAGTTGCTGGAAAAACTTGAGAGGAATAATTGGAAAAGCTGTCAAGAATAGAGTTAACAAAGGAAACTTTAGGAATACACCAGGAATATTGTATATAGCTTGATTTCCTATTGGCCAGCTAAGACTTAACTGCAAAAACTAACCACATCAGAAGATAAATTGAAGTAACGATAGGCTAAGTTGCATGGAAATTGAAACAAGGAAGTAAGGATAATGGGATACCTAAAAATTTTCAGATGGTAGGAAGCATAGAAACGGAACTTAAATACATATATAATAATAATAATAATAATAATAATAATAATAATAATAATAATAATATAAAAAAAAAAAAAAAAAACCCATTATAATTAAAAAAAAAAAAAAAAAACTCTTATATGTGGCTGGCCACATAGGGGTTACTTTGTTACTTAGTCAGTGTTACAAGGGGGTTACTAGGTCAATGTTATAGGGGTTACTTGGTCAGTATTACAGAGTTACTTTGTACTTTTTACAAGCGGCCACATGGTGTGGCCGGCCACACACAAAACATGCTGATATATTGCTCAACCCATCCCAGTTTAGGTTATTCATGACATTTTCCAAGGAAAAAATAATAATAAAATAAAGATATTAAAAAAAAAAATTACAGTAAAAAGTTCCTATCATCAATAAATAATGATAAAGAAAATTTCTCCTTTCAAAACTAATTAAAAAAAAAAAAAAAACAGCTTTCAATCCTTTCTTTATTCTCTCAACCTCACTTCTTTCTATTGCGTTCTTGTTCTCTTCGCCTGCTGCTCCATTTTTTGTGCACATTGTTGTTCTCATCTCCTACTCTCATTTTGTTCTATGGCTATAATTTCTTATCCTCTGTTCTTTATCATCTAACGAAATTGCGTTTCTGAGTTATCTTATAGAGGAAACATTTCACAAAATTGAAAACTGGAGTTTGATATGCATTTTCCATTTCTCTTTGTCGAGGTAATTTGGAAACTGCTTACCAGAGAAATTTTACATTTCTATGCAATGTAAAAGGTTTGGCTGTAACTTGGTAAACACTAAACAGCCAACTGAATCACTAATAATATGAACACATTTTAGACATATTAATAGTTAAGGGTTTCATGATTTCACCCATATCCTAGACTATCAAGTACGTAGTATCAATTAATCCACAAAATCTAAGGCAAGTGCAGCACCAATTGCGATAACTTCCCTCTAGCTATAACACCTTAAATCCTCCTTTCTACAATTATTGCTGCTTAAGTATTAATTTTTTTCTTGTTCTACATCTCCCCTTCATTCTTTGCTTCTCAAAAATGCATCAAAACAGGTGTCTTGGATGTAGGTTGTTGTTAGCTTGCAACACTATACTGTGTGGAAATCCATAATGAACAAATTAGCATACTACGACTTGGGAAAACATCAGAAGGGACCTTACATTCACATTTTGAATTAGATATTGTCTCAGCTAGTCAGCTGTAGCGTACTGGTCACCAAAAAAACCAAAATTTAAATGAAAAAAAAAAAAAATGAAATCTGACCTTTAGGCCTCTTTCCCCTACAACAGTTGAATACTTCTCAGGGAAATTCATAATAGTGTCATGAATTGCTGCTCGTCGTGCAGCCTCATACACCTGATACAAATTTAAAATCAGATAGCAAGTTTACACGTGTAAAATTAGCTGAGAAAGAGGTGACATTACAGACCTCCTCTGCCGTTGCTGTCAGACAGCCATAACGGATGTTGTGAAATATTGTGTCATTAAAGAGTACCTGAGACCAATTAAAATTTTCTCAGTGAACATGCCTCTGTCAGAAATTAAAAAGATCTTAAAGTGATATCCTAACTTTACCGTATCCTGTGGCACAACACCTATAGTTTTCCGGAGACTTTCAAGAGTAACCTCACTTATATCTTGGCCATCAATTCTTATCTGCAATGTCAGACATGATTTTATAACAAAATTGTGAGTCACAAACAACAGAGAAATTAAAAGAGCAGAAAACATGATTCCTCAATCGTAGAGATTAGAAAACAAAGATAACTTGGGTTCCAACAAGGTAACAATAAGGCACACAACAGCAATGATAAATATAACAAATTTAATCACCATGGTACAACAACAATGCTTCATCATTATTCAAGCATGACATAGGGTCAAATGAGAAGGTTCTTAAAATGAGAAGAATGAGAAGGATTTTATGTGCATAAAATTTCCACTAAATGTGCATATATTTTTTGAACAAAATGTGCCAAAAAATTTCTGACCGAAATTTAATGTGCATATTTTTTTGTGCATAATATGCATAAGTTTTCGTTTTTCCAGAAACTTGAAAAAAAGTATATGGTCAAAAAATCAAATGTGTACATTCAGTAGAAAATATATATACATTTAGTTCAAGATAATGCACATTTCATCCTTCTCACCCTTCTCATTATAAAAAACTTCTCATTGGATACACACGCACGCGCGCGCGCACGCACACACACACAGATATATATATATATATATATATATAGAGAGAGAGAGAGAGTGACAGAGAGAGAGGTATTAAACAATCAGTAATATTTTTCATATTTTCATTCTCTCTACTCTGACTCCCCCAACCCCTTCTCTGACTAGCGCACTACGTTCTTCACTTGCTTTTCATAACTGAACTACACATGCTTCTCATAGTTGAACTATATAATATGCTTCATATTGCCAATAAAGGTTTGCTTGGCAATTACTAGATCACATGGAAACAAGTACAATACAGACACTGAAACAGCATATGAAAATTAAGGAACACTGGTACAGGAAAGCACATTATGTTATTTGCAAGTATTAAAGGGTTGTATATCTGATAATTTTAATTTATACTTCCTCCATTCTCAACTAGGTTGGAGTTTACCGCATCCCGACACACTACTTTTACCTTTAAATCTTCAATTATCTACAAATTAATAATATAAAAAGTTGATACTATACAAGTAGATATCAAGACTATATTTTTCCTTACGTAAAAGTAACAATAGATTGTCACATGATAATGTGTGAATCATGTAAAAACCCAATTGCGGCAATTACTAAAATACCAGAGTATTTAATGTTTAAGTGACTTATTTAGGCCACATTAAAAAATAAAAAATAAAAAATAAAAGAAAATGAATATAGACTACTCCCTCCGTTTCGGATTAATTGCAATACTAGTCTTGGCCCATAGTTTAAGAAACAATAACGAAGGGGACCAAAGTGAGGATTAGATTATGTAAAGTATAGTTGTTGGGTAGATATAATTGTTAGTGAGAGAAAAATGATATATGAGCAGTGAAAGTGGGTTTAGTGGGAGAGAAATATAACCATGGGCCCTTGCCAAATAAAAAAGTGTTGCAATTAATTAGAAACGGATGAAAAAGGAAAGTGTTGCGATTAATAAAAAACGTAGGGAGTATAAAAGTTCACTATACATGTATCAATAATTATAGGCAACATACAAGTTGTACAACCTTGATGTTAGCTAGTGATCAATTTTTTTCGTGTTGAATGTGTCGCATAAATCTTCCAAGTATTGTGTGCCCTCCAAGTATTATTTGACGGATATGCGGTGGTGACGGTTTTATGGGTACATTAAGTAGAAGGTGCACCCATGTCTCCTAGATTGATATAGTCTAATCTCAAACCCTCGTCCCCTCCTTTTGGGCTCAATCCTTGAAGCTCAATTATGCTATAAACTTTGGTCCATAAGGCCTGTTCAATGTTTCCTTGTCAGCTGCACATTTCCATCAACCAATTAAATGGTTTCAACTCTTTGAGATCAGACATTCTTTAAGTCCCCATAATTGCTTTGATCTACTCAACACATACCATAAGGCACAGATTCAGAGCGGCAAGGACATCCTAAATGGTTTACTACCCATAGTGATTTGATAATAAAGTGCAAATATTAAGAGGATGATGTCCCTTTGCTGAGTCAGAGTAATAGCTGCCTAATGTAAAAGAGCATAAAAATACATTGACAGAAGAACAAAATATCATTGGGAAGTGATCACGGAGAAGACAAACTGATAAGCAATATTCCTTACATGTCCACTGTGAGGATCAAAAAATCTGAAGAGCAATCTGAGAATGGTCGACTTGCCTACAATGTTACAACATAAATCAGAAACATACATAATAAACAAATTAATTAAGTGATAAAAGATTATATTTTAATCGCAAAGTTTTCAAATTTAACAGTGTCAAGAAAAGAGAGAACATTAACTATGATTCATCTTAGGGTAGCTAATAACAAGTCTTAGCATACTTTAAAATTTAACAGAAGACAAAAATACTGCCATCCAAAATTCAGTTTTGCCAATGTTAATCTTTGCCAAAGATGCACATGTTTCAATAAAAAATTAAGATTTAACAACAAAATAGAGATCTTATCCGGGGGGTGGGGTGGGGGGAAGTAAAGTTACTTCTAGTCCCAGATAATTACTACTACCAAGAAAAACACAAACAGTGAAGTAGTGAACTCACATATCATCGAAGATGATTATTCAATTCGCTACAAATTTTTTCTCCATTAATATAATAAAAGAAGGAAACACATACAAGAGAAAAGAAACATAATCAAATAGAGGATACATATTTAGCATACCACTTCCACTAGTGCCAACAATTGCCACACTTTGTCCAGCTGGTACAACAAATGATATCCCATCAAGTATCTTTCTTTCAGTCAGGTAACTGTCATTGTCCATAACCATTTATAAGAGACTATATCAACTTAAACAATCTTTATACACAAAAAAGATACGCAAGACAGACTTTAAAATCTTTGAAGAAGTCCACATACTAGATAATTTTTGACTACCACAGAGCTGTCAGAATAAGCAAAACTAACATAGTAGAGAGACTACAAGATTATAACTTGCATTACATACAGTAATCCCTAAAATGAAAATATTAGCTGAAAATGTGTAGTGCAAGAAGATGTGGAGGATGAGAATAGCACAAAGGTCATAAGATTCATGATTACCAAAACCTCTGCCTCAAAGTGAGGCTAAGAAATCAAAATCCCCAAAGCCAAAATTTCAGAATAAAAGTCTTCTCCACATATCTAAAACTGAGAACATGCCAGTGTTACTCATTACAATCCAGATAAATGTCACAAAACCTTGCTCTACCCCAATTGCTAACCCAGCCTTACCTCTTCAGGGCATAGTACTAGACAGTAGTAATTTTGTCAAGGGTTGCAATGTTGCAGAAAAGGTACCTTTTTGTGAACACATTAGGGCCAAAACAGTCATGGCGTGCATTAAACAATTAGGACAAATTTAGATTCGAATTTAAAAACGAGGTTATACCATCTCATTAATAAAGGAAAAAACCATTAAGTTTAGTAGCATCAATTGGTACAAAGTCCTGAGCAGGTCTATAATTTCCAGCACATTTTCTATTAGTATCCGGAAACAAGTCTCAACAACTATTAGCAAAAACCCAAAGTGAAGGCAAGGAAAAGCCTTATGAGCCAAGGAAATAACATAAACTACTATGTTTAAATAGAGTTAGGGCTTGTTTGTTTGACATTAAAAAATAAAAAAATAAAAAACCTATTGGAAGTGAGACTTCCTAGGAATTGCAAGTTTTGTGTGTCGTTTGGTTGACAAAAATTTGGTAAAATAGGGGAAGTGGAACTTCCTAGGAATTTTGAATTCCCACAAAATGTAGAAATTTACTCTAATCCCCCCTAGGTAAGTAGAAATTCCCATGGGAAATTAAATCCCTTATTGTTAACCAAACAATTTTAGGAAATTCCCATGAATTTGATTATAGGAATTAATTCCCATAAATTTGCAATTCATGGGAAGTTTTAATTCCCATGTGAACCAAACGAAACCTTAGTTTTTAGAAGACCCCCTTCAATCAGTTATTGAGCCTTTTCTTCATCTAGCAGTGACTCTTTACTCCATCCATGGTACAATGTTACAACCACCATAAAAAATAAAAAATAAAAAAAATATGCTCACAATAACTAATTAGGTGTGCCAAGTCCCAATTACATTCAACTGTTCCTTGTCAACAAGCTCAGTTGAATAAGGTCACCTTGTAATCCAGAAGCACAAACTCAACTTATCAAAATATAAGAGGCACCAAAAGAGCATACATCCTCAATAATGAAACATCTATGAAAAGCTAGAATTATAATACTCTATGCTGCATCCTACACAAGGTCCTTAACTAATAAAAGGCTCTAAGCTGTCACAGAACTCATTTGTAGGAAAGATGACATCTCTCCGTGTCTTAAACACATTTCTTTCAGAAGGGGCTGAATTTTTATCTAAGTGTGTTCTCAACAGAAGCATGTAGTTTTCACCTCTTCAAGCTCCAAAGTTTGTTCCGAAAGGGCTTCCCTAGGGTAGGAGACTAGGAGGTGAACTCTTTGACTGCTTAGATGAAAAGACTAAAAGGGAGCAGGTCAACCTAAGGGCACAACGCTAAGATAATTTTCCCATTTGTAGATAATTTTCCCATTTGTCACTATAAGTGCTCATTGGAAGCCCCCAAAGGGAGTAGTTACTAGGGTTATAGGTTGTTGGACAGCCAGTGCACAGAGCCTCAACAAGGAAGCACAACAGCAGCTGTATTATCGAAATGGTTCTTCATTAGAGACGTTCCCACAGGTGCCCCTTTTTCCAATGGTACATCAATTCTTATTCAAGTTAATCTTTTTAGAAAGCAATATTGCACTTTGGCAAATTGATGTGATGTTCAGAGATGGAAGAATATCTAACGCTGGCGGTAGCATATGCTAAGCTCAAGGAACTATAATATTCCCTTTGTGTTAGGCATTTCAGATGACAGAAGAGTGAGCAAAGAATTCAGGCACGCTCCCTATACCACTACCATGTAGTAAGGTAGGGACCCAATTAACTTAACATGAAGGAGAACTTTCCAACCTTCCAAACAGAAGCAAAGAACAGAGAAGCATATGAAAAGGTTGTGTTACATATACACTTATACACGTATGATAGAGCTATGTGTCAAGGCACTAAAGCTGCTACTGTATGAAATTACTCTTCCTACCTGAAATGTACATTCTCAAATTGAATGTTACCCCCCTTCAACATCAAAGGTTTTGCAGTTTCTTTGTCACTGATATCAGCCTTTTCCTGCAATGTTAACAATGAAGTATATATAATGAAGCCTCTAACTAAAACTTGCATACCTGCAGAAAGAACATTCCCTAAAAGAGTCACTACACAAATAGACATTACACGATTCCACAGATTTTTCAACAGTAAAATCATACAATATTAAGTGGAAAAAAAAAAAAAAAAAAAAAAAAAAAAAAAAAAACCCAAGGCTAGACAGCACACATGAAGTAGGTGAATACACTCACACACATCTGAGCAATTATGAAGTTAAAAGGTTTTCTGGGAGAAATTGACACATACAAACTTACCACAGGATAATTTGCATGGAAACAAAGTATCTTGTAATTACAGATTCAATAAATCCAATTTAGCAGAATGATGGCGTAGTGCTGTCAAGTTTTATTTTATTTTTTTAATTCATTTTATCTTGTATTTTACAAAACCACCAAGGATTTCCTAAAAATTCTACATATCAGACAAGAAGCTGAAAAGAAATTAATCAGCCTAAGTGAAAAAGTTCCTTCATATCATAAAGGAAAAAGTCAAGCCACAGAGTACTATATTCACCTAACATATACTTCGTATGTAAAAAGAATGGCAAATCATCATAATAAATAGTTAGACTATAATCTTTAGCAGAGATCCAAGTAATAGGTCTTGAAGCATACCTCTAGTAACTGAAACATTGATTTCATGTCAACAAGACTCTGGATTGTCTCCCGGTATACACTACCAAGAAAATTCAATGGAAGTGAAAGCTGAAAGAGGAGACCATTAACCATAACCTGCATTTTAATTGTTTAAGTAAGCACTCCACAGAAATTATGGTCTATGATAACAAAAATATTCAGGCATCCAGAACAAGGATGGATAGTAATACCAAATCACCAACTGTCATCTGCCCAGCCATTATACCGTTTGAACATAAAACCATAGCAGTTGACAGAGCTGTACTAAATATCACATTTTGGCCAAAATTGAGAAAAGCAAGACTGCGTTGAGTCTTCAGTGCAGCATCTTCATACCCTGATATAATAAAATAAAGAACCATATCATGATAATTTGAATAACAAAGGTGCCCAAGAATTGTCTATGATGAAAGGTAATATAGGTGATAATCGATAGAGCAATATGATATATGTTTAATGGGCTATATTTGTCCCGTTTTGTTGTGTTTTCTCCATACAAGAAGGTACACAGGCCATTGGCATGGAAGCTTGTGTGATAAGCTTCGAAAAAGATTGATGGTAGCTTTTCGGAGCTTTACTCACAGCTTTTGCCTTATCAGGGCTTGGCGCAGCAAGCTTTGCCAAAGAAGTGGTTAGTCTCCGTGCACAAGTGAGAAACATCAAATAGATTAGCAAACACCACAGGCAGGGCCAAACTTGCCTCTTGTGGTCCTGTGGCCTTGCCTGCCCGTTGCCAACACAATGACAAGCCCTTAACTACTATTATTTTTAGATATTTTTAGGAGTTTAAATTACGAGGAAAAAAATTTCCCTAATGTTTTGAGAAATAAATAGGCCTTCGTTAGTCACACATTATTCTTCCTCACACGTTTTTTTGGTAGCAAAACTCTATTGCATTACTCGTACTTTCTACTTCGCGTTGTTCAAGACTTCATCTTTAATTAAATTTAACCAAGTATTTGGTTTTGCCTTCCCTTATTCTTATATTATTGCACATTATGGCTTTTATATATTATTTATTTTGTTGTTATTTTATGAGTGAGTAGTTAAGTTGAACCTTGATTACGATGAAAGTACTATTTTCCCTACATTTGTAACTAGAATAAACTATTTTCTCTTGCTCATTGAATTATGCTATTTAACCGATGCAAGGTTAGACATAATTTGGTGTAAATTGGACCTAAGACTATTTTATCAACAAATATTTGCAACAAAGGCATGAAATGCAAATAGATCTAATCAATTTTTGAGAAGTTAGGATATTGTGTCTAATGTCTCCAAACCTGCATGATACCATGGTCCATGGAATAGGCTTAAGTCGCTTGACTGCATACTAAGGTAGCCATAAATACTCTGAATAATTTTATTAGGAACTGTTATTAGGGATATCTTTCAATTTGAGCATTCTAATTTGATTAGTGAGTCAAGGAATTTAACCTTTCATTGACCATGTTTATGAATAAATAGGATTACTTTATTAATTGAACTAGCATTATATGCATGGGATGCGTGCGATAATTTCATAAGTTATTTAACTTAACTATCTAATACTTGTATACAATGAGGAAGAAATATTTAAAATAATATATTAAATAAAAATAAAATATAATAAATTCGTAAATATGAATAGGTGAAGGTATATAGTTGCCAAGCTATGGTACCCCCAACTAACAATGGTAGCGAATGGTCATGTTTTCAATATCGTCCTTTTTTTGTAACTAAATTTCAAATAAAGAGAGTAGAATTGAATTTCTACGTCAACGTACACTATGAACCTCAATATAAAATGTATCAATGCTATTAATATATTGACTAATCATAATTTAAATTAATAAGTTATGGAAAATTGACATTTTTATTTCTTTCCATTATTAGCTATTGAATTCAATTAAGATGATCGATCTTGATTATATAAGTATGAATTAAGTGATTAATTGAAAATTTATATTTTTGTTTTATTGATTGATTATACTAATTAACATGATTAAAAATATATAATTTATTTATTTTTAGACATAATTCAAGTAATTGATTTTTTTTTCCCCTTAGTTCATTGTTGATTGATTGATGTTTCCTTTATTCTTTGTGCTAATCGATTGACTTTATTTAATTATCTCTTTTTCACTATGGCCTGGTGGTAGCGTTTGAGGTAGTGATTAGCGTTTTGACCCGTCAAAACATTACTAGAAAAAAAATAATAGTGTTTGTAAGGTAGCGATGTGAGTAGCGATAAGCGGTAGAGGTAGCGTTTAGGTAGCTTTTCTCAAACGTTAAAAATAGTAGTGTTTAAGAGTAGCGGATAGCGTTTGTTAATTTTTGCTTACTTTTTTTTAACAATTTATATGATTATTAATATATTTAAGTATTGCAACCGCTACTTTCGCCAAACACTCATACTATCAACCGTTACTTTGACAGCTAACCCTACCCACTAACTAATTGACAGCTACTCGTTACCCTAACAACTACCCGCTACTCGACCGCTAAAAGCTACCCGCTACCGCTAGTTTTGCCAAACAGGGCCTATATTTAAGGAAGAGGGTATGTTAGTCTTCATAGGGGGACACCACATCCCCTTGGCTTATATAATAGAGATTATTTCATCATACCATTAATACAAAATAGCCATTAATACAAATTAGTTTAGAAACCAATAAATTCTTGATGCTGAATACTTAGCTAACTTTGATTTTTAAAAAAAAAATAACATACAAATTTAATGAGTTTTATAATTTGGTTTAAGTGATAAATAAGAATTTTGAGTTATAATTTGTTTTATTAGTTGACTTACAGAAATTTGGATGTAAAAGTAACTCCATGAAATTATTCTTTTTGATAAAAAGATAGTATCAATATCTTTCATAGAAGTTTGTGGGCGCAATAACTCTTTCCTAAAAGTTCATCAGTATGATCAGGCTGACATATTTCTCATTTACTCAATTATGAAAATTCAAGGCTAAACATATCTTTCACTTGGTTAATTGAGTAAAGAAAAAATATGACACACTGATTTTAGCACTGGGCACCAATCAGATTACTTTAGAAAATATTTGTCCCAGACACGGCAACACCTCCTTAGTTAATAAGCAACTTTTAAGGTGACATCATTTTGTAACTTGTCTTTGCAAAGAGTGATTAGGTTTGGCTCAAATTGCAACCTTATAGACAAACCTCAGTGCAGATAAGGGATAATAAATATTAAAAAAAAAAAAAAATTTAAATAAATAAAAAAAACCTTTCACATAAGTAATTTGGTCCATTCCAAGTACAATAAACAATAGGGAAGGTAACCTACAAGTTAAATCTGCCATCAGAGTCCTTAATACATGATGTTTTCCATGTGTACCAATTAATGAAGTTTCCAGGGACACTTCCAGTGGCAACTCATATTCCTAGTAGGTTTCATGACTAACATGATTCTACTGTATTACAGCATCCCAAGGCTATAATTTGCAGGAGGGTAGTAAAATTTCATAATCATGTTGTAACACGACTATTGGTTCAATGGGTGGGATATTCAGATAGTGAAGCTTCGTGGGAAAAAGCTGAAGATATTGAAAAGAAATATCTTACTTTTGTTGTCTTAAGAGGGGAAGTATGATAAGGGGGTTAATAATAGTATTGCGTAGTTGATAACAGAATGTTGTTATTCTGTTAGAATTCTGTTTTACAGTAGCTGAAATTCAGGAATTCAGCTAGTTGTTTAGTTAGTTACTTTTTCATTACAGCTTTGGTGATTAAATGTTTGTACAACTATATAAAGAGCTTTAAGCCCACTTTGTAAGATTCATTCAGAAAGTTAATAAAATCTCTTCTTTTCTCTCTATCTTTCTCTCTCTCTCTCTACTATAATTCTGCCATTTCTAACCAGTGATCTTTGATCCTGCATCTCACCCACCAACGCACCCACTTGAGGGTAACTTGTGAGCTAAAACAACACAAATTAACAACCATACAATGAAAAGATCTATTAAAAGTATGAAAGTAAAAACATGCGACAGATTAACTATGAAACTTACTCTTCAAAAACTCGTCATATTTGTCAGCTTCATAAGTTTCGTTGTTGAAGTATTTGACAGTCTAATAATACATAGCATAATAAATTAGAGTTTGAGAATCATTGTATTGTGTAAAGGTGGACTATATGAGGACAAACCTCATAGTTGATAAGTGAATCAATAGCCCTTGTACTTGCATCATTATCAGCTTTATTCATGGCCTTTCTGAACTTTGTCCTCCACTGCCAAAGACACAACAAAAATTAATAAAAAGATGTGTTCTCAAGAAATCATTTTATATGTCAACCTAATGCCACACTACCCGCCTCACACAAGAGGCAGAATCCTAGCAGTAACTTAAAAATCTTATATGAGACCCTAATTTGGATTATGTGGGAGAAAGGTGATTTTGGTACTATAATGCCAATATTGGGCATATTCTCGATTCTAGATCACAAAGAACTAAAGCAGATGTCTCACCAAATTGTTGTCAACTGCTTAATATGTTGAGAGGTATGCCTGAAAATTGCATTCAAAACAAGGTTTCAGTGAAACATCATCTCTGGAACTAAAAGGGTAGGGTTATGTACATTTGATTCCCACCTTAGGTAGAAACCATATTGAAGGCATATGTTAATTGTAGAAAATATACAGTTTTGGTAGCAAATTCTATTCCTATGATGGGGTTGATGAACAGAATGAGGCATAAACAGGATTCTGATGGGTCTAGACTGCAAGGGAGGGAGAAGGTAATGAAAGCAAAACAAATAAGTTGAACTATGTCGCCTAAAGTAAAACCTTAAAAAGAGAAGAGTTGAAATCACATTTTACTGCCATCCTTAATTGCTTAGCACTTATTGAGAATATCTCAAAAATATAATCCTTTCAATAGTACTATCAATTTTACTGCCATAACAAGCACTAAAATTTTATTATTAAGAAATTCTCCACATAATAATGACCTTAAAATGAGAATGATTTTATATGCATAAATTTTGAACTGAACATGCATATTTTTAAATTACATATTTACATGTGCAAAATTTTTTTTACTTAAATTGATGTGCGTCATAATTTTCTTTTTTTCAGAAAATTGAAAAATTTTACTAGCTCAAAAATCAAATTTGCACATTTAGTAAAACAAATATGCATATTCAATAAAAAAATAATTTGCACATTTATCCTTCTCATTTTTAAGAATACTCATTGGATCCCAACCCTATATATATTAATTTAGGGTCAAATGAGAATTTCTTAAAAGACATCGATTCAGGGTCATTTTAAGAACATTCATCCTATGTTAGAACATTCTTTCGCTACAAGTCTACGAAATGAGGGTGCAAACATCCTAAGCTTTTTAGATCTCACAAGACATTTGATAAAGAGAACTAGGCCAAAAGGGAAGTAAAACAAAAGGTTGTTTCTACTTCTCCAGAAGCCCAAAATAGGTTCTTTGGAGTGAGAAACAGAAGCTCTTTAGCAGGGAGCTATTTACCAACCAATGATATTTTATCAGCAGACCATATTAACCCCTGCTCAAGATTATGAATGCCATTCTTTTCTTATTAAATAGTTGATCCTATGCTTCTGTTTGTCTTCTCACAGACTCTCACTCACACCAACCAGACCACCACCGCAGCACCGCCATTAAGTATTTAATCAACCCTTTTTTCTAATCTCCTCAATGGTTGCCAGCTCTCTCCCATTACCTTTCTTGAAACCAAAATCTTTCTTAGAATGTGTTTCCCCATCTCTTTCATTAATTTAACAAATTTGTTGTCATCTCCAGACTCCACTTTGTTGAAGTGTTGACATTAACCTTTTAAATAATAATATCTAACCAAAAGCTATTATATCTAAACCAAAAGCTATTATATCTAAACCAAGTATTCACGCTTGAGTCAACCTGATTGTCAAAGTTGCTTGAGAAACCTAAGTGTGTAAGTCAATAGGCTTTATCGCCTTAAGGGTACCAGCCTTCATTCCATGAAAATAACATATGAATTGCCTTAGTTCTAACCCAAGTGGGCAAGTTGGCTTTGCCTAGTGGGAGATATATTTTAAAGGTGTCAATAATAATCCATTGTAATCTATATTCATGCATCAGGGATTCAGGGTTCATTGGATGAAACAAGAATAGAGGTATGCATGAGAATATATCAGCACATTTGAGTTGTTCAGTAGTTGTTACTCATTCAAAAAATTTCCACTATTAGACACCAATTTCTATACTCTTAGGTAACAGTAGACAGAGTTACTCTACCTGCGTCACGGCCAACGTGAAAGCGATGTATGCAGCAACTGACAAGGAAGTAATCCATGCAAAAGGCGCTCCAAATTTGTAAGCCAAAATACCTGACACCATAGATATCTAAAAAAGTATAGGTTAAATATGTCAATGGCTCTTTGGGAGATGACAAAAATGAGCCTCAAGAGGATAATGGGATAAACTTTAGAGACATACCTCTAGAATAGTGGGTACAATATTGAACACCATAGATGAGAGAATGAAGTTTATGGCACGACTACCACGATCAATGATCCGATTCAGACCACCAGTCTCTCGACTGTAGTACAGCAAACAAGAAATGTAAGACATACACTCTATCAACTAAGTCAAGAATAATAGACAGTCAAACCCGAGTATATATATTGTTTGCAAGCGCCATCCTCAAACAATTTAAGTAATCAGAATAGTGTTTATCAAAGTAGAAATTAGCATATTTTCTACATAAAGTATAAAACAAGTTTGAACATGCCAACCAGAATATAAGAACGATACCTAAGATGATATCGAAGATCAAGGTCATGCAAATGTGAGAAAACCTGCAGAAACAAACAATAGGAAAAATTAACAATAGCTGCAATCGTTTCTTTTATAAAGAAATAACTACCATTTGAACAGCTATTGGCTGTAATGCAAGAGCTATACACAAAAAAAATTGAGACATAATTACATAATACACCAGAACTCCAGTCAATTAGCATATAATAGATACTTAAAAAAGGTATAAACTTACAAACATAACACATAAGTAAAAACAAAGGCATAAATACAGATAACTAAGTACTATGCACAATTTCAAATTAACCAACAAGATAGTTGAGCACATTTTAGTAAAAAAAACAAGACAACTACTGTTTACCAACTAATCTGAGTTGAGAAAAAGGCACAAATTCATTTAAAGATAATAAACTTCTGAATTGTTACACTGCATGATTGACATATTCAAAACACCATGTTGACACGTGGGAAGTAAAACTTCAAGTATATTCCCATTTCATTAATAAATTCTTGCCTCCAGCTTCTCAAGAATTTGATTCCAAGAAACATGATACTCCCTCCGTCCCTTAACAACTACCTCATTCCTATTTTAAATAAAGGTCCAAATTACTAAAGGCAACTTTGGCCAATTTTTTTAAAAAATAAAAAGATATCACACCTTTAATTGTCATTAGCCTTCTGATTTAGAACCCACCCAATCCTCTGATTCACTGATCTCCTTCTCTCTTCTTTCATATCCATCTCTCTCAATGCATTTCCAGATTATTTCACTGTCATCAACTCCCTCATCAATCTATCTTGTTTTCCTTCTTCAAACAACAAAAAACCCTATCTCCACACTTCCACTTTCCACGTTTCTTTCCTGCGAATGAAATTGCTAGCTCTTTCACATTTATTTTTGTGAGTTATAATTCAGTGTAGACCTACTTGATCTTGTTACGAATTTCGGTAAAAATAAAATAACTCAATTTTCCTCAACTGCATTTTGTTCCTTAAATTTTTCAAATCCTTTGGTGAAAGTTAAATATCTACAATTTAGGACGTTTGGAGAAAACACCCTAGATCTAAGAACATAAACTAGTCGTTCAGTGTCAATTATTTTGGAGAAAATTCTAAATCTATCACAATTGTTTTCGAGGCTACAAATTTGCATCTAAGAGCAATATTTATTTAGAGCTTATATCACCTTTTTAACACCCTTTGTTGACCTGTGCGGGGATTTACTAAAAAGCAAAACCTATAATCTCTCTCCAAGCCCAAGCCTTATCAAAGTAAAATTTGACAATGGGACGATATTTAAAGGATGAAGTGAGTACTATTTAAGCTTGATAAATATTTGCATCTATGTTGCATAGACTTGGATTTGGGTGTCATGTCCGACAAAGTATCGGATCCTTCGACACTCTAGATTTTATAAAATTTCATAAAGGCCACTATATATATGGGTGTCCTGTGGCGTCATAGTGTCGGAGGATACGACACCAGACACTCAGATGTATGTCGGAGTAACATAGATTTGCATTGTTCAAAACTTTGTTATGTGATCTTTTCTTTCTCTTTTCTCCATTTGCTAACTATATTCTGACAAATATCTGATAATTCTTGTCAAGCAAAATCTACAACAGGATATGGGAACCAGAGAAGATGCAGCACTAAGCTCTCCTCGTTGGACAAAAGCACCAATGTCTACTTGTTACTTATGGAGGATTTTATATTCAACTGACAAATCTTTAAAAATTCTCACCAAACCCTAGTGCACTAGGTTTATAAAACCTTCAAGTTTTTGCACTTTACATAAATCTTAAAGAACAATAATCACCTTAATCTCCCTCCCCCATCCCCCACCTCCCCTCTTCCCTCTTTAGATGTCAGTTAAAATGGGTGACTATGTCCAAGTGTAAATTGTCATACCCATCCTGTAACTGTGCCAGATCCAAAATGAAATGTACCGATGCTGGTATATACTAGCAAACATGGCTTGTCCAATTAGCTTAACAGCAGACACAAATAATGCCCGAGTAGTAAAGTGAAGAAAAAAGAAGTTACCTTCCGTGATAAGGAACGAATAGTCCGTAGAGCTACCTTGGAAAAAACAGCAGTGCGTAATTCTGCGTATGCAAGTTATAAGTATTAAGATATCCCCTCAAGATTAAGTTGTATTAAAAAAATAAAAACCATTAGACCAAGAAACATGTTAATATGCTATGAAATTGACAGGCCTCAAAAATATTGCATGATAAGTACCATTAAATGCTGAAGCACCAGTACGTGCAATCCCATAACCAATTAAAACAGCAGCTGGACTAACAAAAAAAGCAAGCATATATGAATTGCCAGCTGTGAAGGAAGCAAGAGTGTTGGCATTTCCAGTAGCAGTTGTAAGCCAATCAACCGCAAGTTTAAACAAGAAAGGCACCTGAACATTCAAAACCTGAAATAGAAACAGAGGCAACCAAAATCTCTTTTAGCATGAATGTCAATTTAATTTTCACAAGAAAGACTTTGATTCATTGTACATTTCCTTAGCATGGATGTCAATTTATTTTTCACAAATTTTATTTTGTTGAAAACACCCATGATTCCATGAATACCTTACAGACAACACAAATATCAGGTGATGCTTCTTTATTTAAAAAAGGAAAAAAATAATTAAAAAAAAAAAAAGGAAATTTTGACTTTTGCTACCACTCAAACACCCCTCTTTCACTTTTGCTACCCATCTAAAATTTTATTTTATTTTGCTACCACCTAAAATCACATAATTTAAATTTCACTACCACTTAACACTTTCAGTTATTATTTCCGTTAGTGAGATCCAGCCACCCTCGTTGTCACTTTCCGGCCACCCCTCCCTCCTCAGCCACCCTAACTGCCTCCTCCACAACCACCAAAAAAAAATTAAATAATCAAAGCAAAAATCCCAGCCACCAAAAAAAGCCCAGCCCCCTCCCCATCAGCCACCCCTGCCGGCGGCCAGAACCTAAAGCCGAAACCCTAAGCCGTCACACCTCTTTATTTTCCTTTCTCTCTCCTCTTCTTCCTCACGCTCAATGCTCTCTTTCCCCCACCATTCTCAATTTCTCACTGCTCTCTTTCTTTCTCTTTCACACCTCTCTTTCTCATGCTCTTCCCATGCAAATTAATGGTTTTAAGGTCAAATTCAACTATGAACTAGAGATTTCATGGTGGGTATTAAACCAAATTCGAGGTGAAATTTGAAGCCAATTTCAGTTTTAAAGGTATGTTTTCTTGTTTTAGTTTTCAATTTTTTTTTTTTAAATTTTGGGTTGTGATGGTGGGTTTGGCCGTTTGTGGTGGTTGGTTTTAGGTGGGTGGGTTCGAATGGGTATTCGGTCGGATCAGTGGGTGGTTTTAGGTGGGTTAAGGTGGTAGATCTAGGTTTGAGTGTGTGGGTATGGAGAAGAAACAAGGGTTTTCAAGAAGAAGAAGAACATAGGTGGTGGGTGGTGGATTTAGTCGTTTAAGAGGTGGGTCTTGGTCGGTTAGGGGTTCGATTGGGTGGGAGAAGGTGGTGGCGGGTTGCGAATGGTAGGGGAAAGGAGTGGGGTGAGTCGCCGGCCGCCGGCGGGGGGAGGGGGGAAGGTGCTGACAGGAGGGGCTAGGCAGTGCTGGGTTTTTTTATTTTTATTTATTAAATTTTTTTTTTATTTATTTTTTGAATAAATTTAACGGAACCCTAACGGATTCCGTTAAGTGGTAGCGAAATTTAAATTATGTGATTTTAGGTGGTAGCAAAATAAAATAAAATTTTAGATGGGTAGTAAAAGTGAAAGAGGGGTGTTTGAGTGGTAGCAAAATTGAAAATTTCCAAAAAAAAAAAAAAGGCACATGCGACATGCCCAACTATTATATTTTATAGATTTCAAGTATCACATGCCATCCATTAAAAACAATTGTCAAGCCCACTGATTTTCTAGCCTTGATATGCCAAACACACTTAAGTGTAAAATAACAAGAGATTGGGTGCTGAAACAGAAAGTAATAAATAGAAGCACACCTTAGCACCAACTAGGAATCCTAAGGCTGCTATGACCCTGAGACGAAATTCAAGGTTATCCTTTGACCATAAGTACTTAGCCAAGGTGGTTAACATTTTCATATCTGGAACTTGATCAACTTTAGCTTCCCTGCTAATGTTTTGCTTGATGACCTGCTTAGCTCCATTTACATCACCGGGTGAAGTCGACAATAATGCATACCCCTTAAGGTTTATCCTCTGCAAAGAAACTCTGAATTAGAAACTAAAAACTGTTAAAAAAAAGAAGACACAGTCAACATTGACATATAATTTCCTTTTCTTCATTGATTTAACATTAGTTAAAGCCTCACAAACAGAGATAGGACCATCAATTGAGAAAGGGGGTGTTATTGGGGAGAGAGAGGGGGGGGGGGGGGGGGGGGGGGGGTTGGTAAAAGTCTCCAATAGTCTACAAAATGACAAGTATCATACAAAAAGCTCTTAAAATACATAAAAACATTAGAAATGCACCACAACTCCTCTTTTGGTGTCTTTTTAAATATCAAAGAAAAGCAAGCAAGATACAAAATTGGAACAACAATAAGTATCCATAACCATAACACATTGTCAACCCTGGCCTCAAATTCACACATAATGATGGTGGTTACTATTCCTAAAAAAAGTAATACTATTTTTTTGCTTTCCTAAATAGCTTAATGGATATAGTTGCAATGTCACTGAACACATTCCAGACATAAAATAAATACAGGAATAAGACAGAGAGTTACAAATCACAGTAGCAGAAAACTATCATTTGTCCCTAAATCCCGAACATTTCCTGATTATTACCACTATTCCAAGCACTCACCCCACCCATCCCCAAGTGGTTGAAGGGATTTGGCAAGAAAAGAAAGAAAAGAAAATGATCCTTATTAATAACCCATGTTTAGTATGATATAAGATATGGAAATTGGTATGAAAGGAAAAGAAGTGGAAGGAAAGCCTCTCTACATAATTTTCTTTCACTTTCCTTTCCTCCCAAATTGAAGAAATTTGAGAGGACAAAGAAAAGAAAAAAAAAAAATGTTTCTTAATTTCTTTGTCTTCCCTTCATTTCCTTTCTCAGACTTAACATTGGAAAATGAAATATCTTTTCTATACCGTCTCTTTCTTTTCCTTTCCTTAACTAATATTGAACCAAAAAGGGTTGCTCTAAGTCTCTAACCACAAATGAAGGGTTAAAAATAAATAAATAATAAACAAAGAGCAGCTATGTACCACCCTCACACAACATGTCTACATTCAACTGAAACCAAATACTACACCTAATTTCGAAGCTTACAACTCAAAAATGTCAACATTATGATTCTGCATAACATGATTAAAACCATTCAATAGACAATATCAAAGCCAATGAACTCAACGTTTCGAATTGCACCGATTTTGCTTGATTATCTTCAAAAACCAGGATTTTCAAAAAACCCACTATAATTTAGCTCAAACAACTTCAAAAGAACCACAATCACAATACACAATTAATCAATTCGATTAAACACATCCAATCATAACATCAAACACTAATAACACAACTTTGATCAATTCAACAAACATGAAACACCCATTATTCAAAAAAACAGAATTCAACAAAACATAAACAAATTCAAACAACCCCAGTTCAAATTGAAGTCAAATGAAAGAGAAAGAGGTAACCTTATCAGAATTGAGTCCATTGTTGGGTCGAAAAATGCTATTAGACGACGATAACACGGCAGTTGGAGAGAAGAAAGCCGGCGACATCAAAGGAGAATAAGAGTGAAAACCGACGCCGGAAAAATGCGCCGGAGAATTGCGCCGGCGTATGACCGGAGATGTAAGTTTGCGAGTGACGTAAGCACGTAGAGTGGAAGAGGACCTCCACATTGTCATTTTTTGACGCCTACCAAATCAAATCCCCCAATATTCGTTTACTGCTTCGGTTGCAAGCGATACACGACTCTATATATACGGTGGTGTGTATATGAGTTTTCTCTCTCCTCGTTTTTAGAGTGAATTTTGAAAGTGGTTCATGTGTATAAGCCATAAGGATTGGAAATGCGCAAATAAAATGGTGCACTTGGTGTGGAGTGTTCGTGGTGTATCTGGTCAACATAATAATCGATGTTCATTGTGGGTGAAATATACGAAGTGAGCAAGTCTCGATTCATCTACTAGATCAATGAAGTGTTGTCAATCAATTGGTCTTATTGTAAACAAGAAAAACAATATTCAGCTTTCAGCTCATAATTGTAAATTGCCACTGCTTAATTACTATGAATGCAAGTAATTGTAGCAAGTCGTTAAAAAATTAAATTTCGTTTGTGTGGTCCTTCTTCATTCTTTTTCGCCCCGTCTTTCTCATCTTCTTTCTTCAGTAATAATGGCGGATCCTCCTCAACAACAATGGTGGATCCTCCTTTTTCTTTCACCAACACATCATACAATGCTTTGGAAAAGGGAGAGATAAGGACATGATTAACCTTAAAGTGTAGGGTTTGACACTTTCAGCTAAACATACCTCAAAGATTCATCATCACCTCCATTAAACACATGTGATTCATAGTTCACGACGATATCTTTCAATCTAAATAAATATAGGATTCGGACAGTAAACCAATGATACGACATTTATAACAATAACAGTAACGTTAGTCTTGAATATGGAGACTATTAAGGGGATTATATGGTTAGTTGGCTGGAAAAATTGGCCGACGACCCAAAAGGTGGAGAAAATAAGTGAAAACTGTAAAAAGCTAAACCCAATTATTCGAGTTAAGTACAAAAGTATGGTCCATTTTTTTTCCATTTTTCACCTTTTGGGACCTCTATGTTTTTTTTTCACCTTTTGGGACCTCAAAGGCATTTTCCGGCCAAAAGGTAACCAAAGGTGACTGAGTCCCTTGGTTAACATGTGGGACACTCCAAAAAAAGACCTTGGGAAACGAAAAAACTCAGTCCTCTCATAATGATATTTGTTGTTGATTTGATTGCGGCGCACTGGATCGTCACACGTGTTCCTTGGGGAGTGGGTTCTTGTTTTACACGCTACGTAAATGAGTGGCTGGTAATGAAACGCAGCGTTTAGAATCTTTGGGGTTTATTTATTCGAATTTAGGCGTCATTTTCTCATTTATTCCTTTGTTCATCTTTTGAAATTCTCTCAGCTTCCTTGAATATTCTTCTCATTTGGGGGCTTCTAAAAGTGGTAATTTGCACGCCATTGTTGAAGATTACTGAGGTATGCATCCTTAACTTGTAGTGTTGTGTTTTTTTTCGAAATTCTTAGTTTTTTCGAATGGGTATATTTAGGTTTTTGTTAGAAAATAAGGTGAATGTCAAATTACCAATTATTGATTTGATTTTACAATGTCCATATAAGTCCAAAGACTTGTGAACTTATATGACAATATATGAGTATGATTGTACTATTAGTGTGGGACTCTTGGCTATATATATGTAGGATGTCATGCAAGCAAATATTACGAGGCAATACTACTATTACACTACAATTTTACTCTTCTCCTTTTACTCCTTTACTTCTCCTTTCACTGATTAAAAGACTTTCTATCGGTAAATATTTAACATGTTATCAGCACGGATTTCTAGTCAGGTATATTTATACCTACTTTTAAAATTTATAACAAAAAATACTATCTATTTCTAAATGTTTTGAGGAGTATGCTCTGTACTTGCCCATATTTGGGATCCTCTAAATGTTGATATATTGGTTTTTGTTTGATTTATGCATGTTACATGCTTATCTTCTACGTAAAGTTTAATTTTTAGTTATTATAATTGCTTAGTAGTAACTTTGCATGCATATTATTAACTAGATTGACAAAAAGATGCAGCCTTTTTATACTTATTATTTTTCTTACTTTTGCACACTTTTTGTGTTTCTTTCCGTTTTCGAACCTATGATCTTTTATAGATATTAGGGCTCTCGGACCACTATGGCTTGCATTCCCAATGTGATAACCTTTTACAGTTTTATATATATATATATATATATATATATATATATGGACCATAATTTTTGCCAGTACATTAGACTATTATATGATATTTTTACAGTTGTACATAATAGTAACGGATAAACCTACCACTATAAAAGACAGATTTTTCCCCCGATTTCACCACAAATCCCTTATCCCTTCCCACTTTTTATCCAAAAATCACCTAAAAAAATTTTCACCCCCTTCTTCTCCGACATGTTCCCCGACGACGACAACCAAAACACCCAAAACACCCACACCTTCACTTTTGAGGAAGATTTAATGAAGATAAAACAATATTTCCTTCTAATTACGACGCTTGTAATTTTATTAGTAGTAATATTAATTTTTGTCATTATGTACAAGTAAAACTCGCTTATTTTGTCGTTTTAGTAGATTAAAAGCTTGTTTTTGTTTTATTATGTTGGTTTGTTGGTATTAATCATCATTGTATAATATTACCGTTATCATTATAATTATTGTTACTACTTTTATTATTGTCGTTTTGTTGTTTTTCTTACAACTAACATGATTAATTTTTGCTTAATCATATAATTGCTCACAATAATAAACCAAGGGGGAGAAAAGAACTATATTATTTATGGTTTATTATTGTTAAATATAATTATCACTTGTTTTATTAACCTAACTATAATTATGGAAGGACTAAACATATGTGTTGTACATATGATTTATTATTATAAACTAATTATCACGCAATTTGTTGTAGCTAAAATGGGAGACCTTATGAAAAGACAGTTCAGCATCTTAGATTTATTTGGAAAGAAATTTCTGGAATGGAAAGTGGATGCAATGATGAATTTGAAAGCTCAAGGCTTCGAGCATATTGTTAAAGAAAATAAAAGTCCCTCTAGTTAAACAACTGATACTACCACTTCTGCAATGACAGTTGTAAAACCCGTTACTGAACAAGATAAGGCAAAAGCCTTTGTGTTGTTAAGGCATCATTTACATGAAGGCCTTAAAACCGAGTACATGATGGTTAAAGATCCCAAAAAATTATGGGATTATCTTAATGAAAGATTTGGACACCATAAAAGGGTGCTCCTTTCTAAGGCATTATTTAACTGGACAAATTTATGGTTCTAGGATTTCAAATCTGTAATTGATTACAATTCAACCATACATGAGATAGTATCTATATTGAGATATTGTGATCATCTAGTCACCGATGAATAGATGATTGAAAAAACACTTACTACCTTACTACCTTTCATGCAAGCAACATATGGTTGCAAGAACAGTATCGTGAAAGAGGTTTTAAAAAGTTTAATGAATTAATGAGTGTATTGCTTGTTGTGGAACAAAATAGTGAACTTTTGTTGAAAAATCATAATCTTAGACAAACTGGGTCTTTGGCCACTCATCATGAGGCAAATGCAACAAATTCTTATCCACCCGAGGCAAATGCTACACGAAGAGGTGGACGTGGAAATTACAATGGCCGCGGAAATTATCGCGGACGTGGCTGTGGTAGAAGCAATTTTCAAAGAAACAGTAATTTCAAAATTTCTGAAAAACAGAAAGGACAATCATCTGGAAGCCACAAACAAACTCCTTCGAAAGGAAAAGACACATGTTACAGATGTGGCATGACAGGGCATTGGGGACGTACCTGTCGTACGGCCAAACATTTGGTAGACCTTTACCAAACTTCTGTAAAAGGCAAAGAGAAAAATACAGAAGCAAATTATGTAAACGAAGAAAATGCTCCTTGTCCCAGCCTTGACGTATCTGATTATTTCATGGATAATGCTGAAATTGGAAATGATTTCATCCCTAGAGAAAATAATAATGCTTAGGTTTCCCATCTACTAATGTAACATATATTATGTTTTAATGTATTTCCTTTATGTTCTGAATTTTAAATTTCTAGTCATGTACGTTTAATTCCTATCATCAATAAAAGTTTGTATGATATTATTCTAAACTAATCTCAAATTTATTTTATGAAAATATGGATCTGCTTGAAGTTAGTTTTGAATATCAATGCCTTTTAGACAGTAGAACAACACATACTATCTTGAAGGATAGAAAATATTTTTCACAACTAAATTTGTTTCAAGCAAATGTAAATACTATTTCCGGGTCAGCAAAATTAATTGAAGGATCTGGAAAGGCTTTTATAATGCTTCCAAATGGGACAAAATTGATAATCAATAATGCCTTATATTCGAGTAAATCTCGAAGAAATCTCATAAGTTTTAAAGATGTACGCCAAAACGACTATCATTTAGAAACAATGACAACAAATCAAAAAGAGTATATTTGCCTCACGGCAGAAAAACATGGCAAGAAACATATATATGAGAAATTGCCAGCATACTCTTCGGGGTTATATCGTATAAACATACGACCCGTGGAAATCAATATGGTATCTAACCAGAAGTTAGATGACAAAAATTTAATTATTCTATGGTATAATCGTTTGGGACATCCAACAACTGGGATGATGCAAAGAATAATAGCACATTCAGTTGGACATTCAATAAGAAATGTCAAAATTCCTCAATCAGATGAATTAACATGTTCTGCACGTTCAATTGGAAAATTAATAATAAGGCCATCTATGAACAAAATTGCTACTGAATCACCAAAATTCTTGAAAAGAATTCAGGAAGATATATGTAGGCCAATTAATCCAGCATGTGGACCATTTCGATATTTCATGGTTTTGATTGATGCTTCTACACGATGGTCACATGCTAGTCTGCTTTCAAGTAGAAATGTTGCCTTTGCAAAATTACTTGCCCAAATTATCAAATTAAGAGCACAATTCCTAGATCCAGTGGCGGATCCAGAAATGTGGTAATGGGGGTACGAAGTCCGGTTCGTTAAAAAATACGAAGCTTGACAAACTAAAGTTTAATTTATTTATAATGGTTTCCACCATCTTATTAGTCATTGAATGTATCCCTTACTCCTTAAATATTGTCCATAATTGAACCAAACAATTAAAAGTGAGTACAAAGTAGTATAATTAAAGGCCATACAATCACACTTTAAAACTCTTAAATTTTAATTTTAAGTCAACTATCCGTATAAATAAGCTAAAAAAGTATAACTAATTAAATTATACTTACTGTAATTCCTTGTCACAATAATGAACGAGTACTCAAATTGAGGCATACTACTTATTAATCAATAGCAACAAAAATATGGAAGTTTTATTCGAAGGAAAAAAAAATTATAAGTATATTCCATTTAGCACTTATAATGCACAAATTTTTATTTAATATAATGAGAAATTATTAGACAATCATAGAATATTAATTATATATTTGAACATAGTAAGATAATAGGAGTATTAAAAATAATTGATATATTCATAGTGTTATATGTTTAAGTATGAAACATCATACTTTATAATAGTTTGAACTATTAAAATGAAGGCAAGAGGTTTTCGAAAATTTAAAAAAAAAATGAAGGGCAAGAAAAAATTACTACGGTCATAGTTCAAACTATTTTCAATTAGATAACAAAAAATAAAAAAGGAAAGGAATTAAAAAAAAAATGTACCGCAAAGCAGCTTATTCGAATTGCTGATTTCGGTAAAGTAACAAACAAAAGAGAACTGTTTTCTAAAGTAGAAAACTAGGCGGTCTCTTTTCATAAACAACGCGCCAGCTTCTTTGTTTGTTTGACAGTACCTAAGAGACCTGTTTTTACAGAAAACGGGTCTCTTTGATATACAGTTTTTTTTTTTTTTTTTTTTTTTTTTTTTTTTTTTTGAGAATGGGGGTACAATTGTAACTCTATGTACCCCCTGGATCCGCCACTGCCTAGATCATACAATAAAGAAAATAAGACTTGACAATGCTGGGGAATTTATATCCCAAACATTTAATGATTATTGTATGTCAATTGGAATTGATATTGAACACCCAGTAGCACATGTTCATACACAGAATGGTTTAGCAGAATCACTAATTAAGAGATTACAATTGATTGCAAGACCATTATTAATGAGGTCAAAATTGCCATCATCTGCTTAGGGACATGATATAATACATGCATCAACAATAATTAGATTGAGACCTTTAGCTTATCATAAATTCTCACCACTACAACTTGTTTGTGGTCGAGAACCAAGTATCTCACATCTAAAAATCTTTGGTTGTGTTGTATATGTTCCCATTGCTCCACCCCAACAAACAAAAATGGGTCCACAAAGAAAGCTGGGAATTTATGTCGGGTTTGAATCCCCTTCTATAATTAAATATCTTGAACCATTGACTGGTGACTTATTTACGGCTAGATTTGCCGATTGTCACTTTAATGAAACATTATTCCTAGCCTTAGTGTAATACCCGAATATTTTATGATTTTATAAAAAAAAAATAGTTATTTTTATTTATTAAATAACTTTCCTAATATCATATTTTTATTTTTGTGTTCGGAAAGGTTTAAAACCCTATTTTAATTTAGATGTAACTCTTTATTTTAAAGCATACATAAACTATTTTAAACCCTATAAATATTCTTAACCCTCAAAAGATATTTTATAAAAAAAAAGCGGAGCAACCGTTTTCCTTTCTTGTGCGTGGTATTTGTTAACCAAAACCAAAACTTTGATTCTTCTTTAATGTTTTTGTTTTATTCTAATCTCCACCATCATATTAATTGATCTATATGTTAATTGCATCATGAGAGAAGCTGCACAGAATTGTTTGTGGGATTAAAACCGTGAATTTCAAAGTTGTCCACCTAATTCGTCCTTTGTAGTGTATATCATGTGTGATTCCTCGAAAGGTAATCACACGATTTATTTTCTTGGAATTGTTCGATTAATTTGTTTGTATTGATCTTACTCTATATTATTATATGTAAATTTTATGATTCGTTATTTGTATGATCAAGATTTATACATATGTGATTGGTTGTTGTATTAATTTAACTGTCGTATTATTTTGTTGTATTATTGATTATATTGATTGATTGTTGTTAGGGTTCTAATGTTGTTGCTATAGGGAATATTGTTCTTGAGATTTTAGGGTTATTAATGCAGAGTATTGTTTTTGGGTTGAGATTCGATTATTTTGGGTGCTAATATTATTTCCCTAAGAGTTGAGATGTTTTTGAATCAAATTGTTACATTATTTGAGAACACGCGTACGTGCCATTATTGTGATATTATAAATTAGTTTGTGAATGATTATTTGATCGAAGTATGAGATCAAAAGGTTAAGAATTATTATTTTATTCTTGGTTTGAGGCTCGGCGTTATATACATTAGTCCTTGGCATGTTGGTAAGAGGATGATAATCATGAGTTAAGAATGAGGTACAATATTTATTATTTGTTTTTCAATGGTCCCTCTAGTGGGAATTGGCCTGTATGTGGTCTGGTTCAAGGTGTTTCTGGTAATTGAGAGTATTCAAGTTTTTATACTTGTTGGTTTGTTGTTCGAATTACTCATGTCCAAGACTAGGTATAAAACAAAGAGCGTGGCACACTTATTGGTTAGATGAGTTAATTGAGCAGAGTATCATATTATTATTTTTGAGGTGGGATTTTATCAAGGTTAGTTATATGGAGTGTCGTATTTAGTTTGATATTTTGGCGAATGTAGTTTCGAACTATATAGTCAGTGAGCTAATTATATTATTAAATATTATATTACTTCATTGTATATTTGATAAGTGGTGATTACTCGGCTTTTTTTTGACGTGTGTGTTTGTTTGTTTGTTGTGCTACTTGTGTTTGCGGCCATGTCTTTTTCTTATGGTGTCTCTGCGACGATCTATTTTGGAATTTGTCTTTAATGGTGAGCAGTCAAGTTTGTATAAGCAGGTTAACCAAGTGATCGTAGCTAAAGGAGCTTAGGTGTTTCGATTAGTATGTTGTAACGAGTTTGTAAAGTTGTATAAATAGCTCACCTAGTTTATTGAGTTGTAATTATTGGGATTTTGTAAGCCTTAACACTTGACAGGTTGTTGAGTGTGGCGGTGATACCTCCGATTTAGGTGTATGCTTCCGCAATTTTATTTAAAGGTTGTCTATTTTTCCTTTATTTATTGTTCATTATTAGTTAGTAAATCGGGGGTGTTACACTTAGGGGGAGAGAAAGTGGACCCACGTAAGAAAGAAATAGAACTTATTTGGAATGCAACACAACTGTTGATGTTAGACCCACGAACTAATATGTGTGAACAAGAAGTAAAGAAAATTGTTCATTTACAAAGTGCTGCAAATCAATTGCCTGATGCATTTGTAGACATAAAGAAGGTGACAAAATCACATATACCAGTAGAAAATGCCCCTGCACATATTGAAATCCCAGGTGGTAATAAGGCCATAGTAAATGAATCTCAAGCACGCAAAAAGCGTGGGAGACCACTTGGTTCAAAAGATTCTAGCCAAGGACATTGAAAAGATTGGATGGAATAGAAAATGAGACTAATGATGTTCCCCCGTCAGAAGGTCAAGAAAGACCAAATGTGGATGAAAGTAAAGAAAATGATGATAATCTAAAAGGGGACGAACAAGAAGACAACCCTACGGGGAATGAACAACATGTTCAAAACATCGATAACAATGAAATTTCAATGAATTACGTTTCTACCAAGACTTAGTGGAATAGGAAAGATGTTATCGTGGATGAAATATTTGCAAATTCCATCGCAATTGACATTGTGTCTGACGAAAATGATGTTGAACCAAGAACAGTAGAAGAATGTCGACACAGGAGTGATTGGCCAAAGTGGAAGGAGGCAATGTTGGCTGAGTTAAAGTCACTTGAAAAACGAGAAGTTTTTGGAAAAATAACCCTTACACCAGCAGGTGTAAAACCCGTTGGATACAAATGGGTATTTGTGAGAAAACGTAATGAGAAAAATGAGGTAGTTAGATACAAGGCAAGACTTGTAGCCTAAGGATTTTATCAAATTCCAGGGATTGATTATGAAGAAACATATTCTACAGTAGTTGATGCAACTACATTAAGATTTCTGGTAAGTTTGACAGTCACTAAAGGATTGCAAATGCGATTAATGGATGTAGTGACTGCGTATTTGTATGGGTCACTCGATACAGACATTTACATGAAAGTCCTCGAAGGACTAAAACTAGCAGAAAACCACAAGCCTAGACAATTGCTTTCCATAAAACTAAAAAGGTCACTTTATGGATTGAAACAATCTGGAAGGATGTGGTATAACCGTCTCAGTGAATACCTTACGAGAGAAGGATTCAAGAACAACCAAGTTAGTCCTTGTGTTTTCATAAAGCGATCACTATCAGGATTCGTTACCATTGCAGTTTATGTTGATGATTTGAATATCAGGAACCCCAAATGAACTCGAGAAAACTGCAAAATACTTGATGAAAGAATTTGAGATGAAAGACCTTGGGAAAACTAAATTTTGCCTTGGACTGCAAATTGAGCACTCGAGTCATGGTATTTTTGTCCTTCAATCAAACTATACAGAAAGAGTTTTAAAAAGATTCTTCATGGACAAAGCAACTCCAACTAACTTCCCAATGGTTGTTCGTTCTTTGAATATGAAAAATGATACATTCAGACCCCGAGAAGAAAATGAAAAAATTCTAGGTCCAAAAGTACCATACTTAAGTGCAATTGGAGCCTTAATGTACTTAGCTAACAACACTAGACCCGATATAGCTTTCTCTGTGAACTTGTTAGCTAGGCACAGCAATGCACCAACATATAAGCATTGGAAGGGAGTTCGACACTTACTCTGGTACCTACGAGGGACACAAGACCTTGGTTTATATTATCAATCAAAACAAGATGCTGCCCTCATTGGGTATGTAGACGCTGGATACTTATCGGATCCTCAAAATGCCAAGTCACAAAATGGATATGTGTTCACTTATGGAGGCACTGCAAAATCATGGAAATCAACAAAGCAGACATTTACCGCGACATCATCGAATCATGTAGAGTTGATAGCTCTCTATGAAGCAGGACGAGAATGTGTATAACTAAGGTCGATGATCGGTAATGTCCAAAAAGAATGTGGAATGAATGCAATAACAAGAAATCCAACCATCATCTTTGAAGACAATATAGCATGCATTGCTCAAGTAACTGAAGGATATATTAAGGGGGATAAAACAAAACATATTTCCCCAAAACTATTCTTCACACATGTTCTGCAAAAGGATGAGGAAATAGATATCCAGCAAATTCAGTCTTGTGACAACCTTGCCGACCTGTTCGCCAAATCACTTCCTTCGAAGAAATTTGAGCAGTTAGTTCACAAAATCGGAATGCGACACCTTCGTGAACTATGCTAAAATCAGGGGGAGTATTATATGTATTGCACTCTTTTTCCCTTCGATCAGGTTTTTATCCTATTGAGTTTTTCCTAACAAGGTTTTTAACGAGGCAGTATAACAAAACATATAATACAATATCGTTGTACTCTTTTTCCCTAGCTATGGTTTTTATCCCATAGGGTTTTACTTAGCGAGGTTTTTAATGAGGCAACATATACCTTTTCTGTATGAGTATGGACATTCAAGGGGGAGTGTTAGAAAATAAGGTGAATGCCAAATTACGAATTATTGATGTGATTTTACAATGTCCATATAAGTCCAAAGACTTGTGAACTTATATGGCAATATATGAGTATGATTGTACTCTTAGTGTAGGACTCTTGGCTATATATATGTAGGATGTCACACAAGCAAATATTACAAGGCAATACTACTACTACACTACAATTTCACTCATCTTCTTTTACTCCTTCTTTACTTCTCCTTTCACTGATTAAAAGACTTTCTATCGGTAAATATTTTACAGTTTTAGGGTTTCAAATTATTTTTTTTTCAATTGTTTGCTTCAATTATGAGACTATGTGTTGAAACTAGATGATGGGTGTGTTAGAAAATGGTTTATGTGTTTGGTGAATGTTTGATTAGGGCGCGTTAGTTGATGAGATATGTTGTGGTTAGGGTTTTGTAGAAAATAGAGTGTTAGTGTAAGACATTAAAAATTTGTTGTGTTTGGTGATTGTAGGGGTAAAATGGATGAACTTGAGTATGCTCACCCTGTGCTACACCTCGATGTCCTTCGTCTTCATGTTTTCACAAGGTTGGACCCTACTTCAATGGCTACGGCCTCGAACACATGTAGGAGGTGGAGGGAGATGATACGTTATGGCCTGGAGGAGGCGAACCCTGTTCTTGGGATGGAGAAGATAATGGTGCTCCTTGTGTTTCCCAAACTAACTTGGGGGGAGCAAGTTGTTGCGGGGAGGGTTTGTATGGACTGAAACAGGATGCTGCATCGGCGTAGGAATGTGGCAAACTGTTATTATAACAACTTTAACTCCTACAATGGCTGGGTTGCTGGTGACCTCGTTAACAATGGAGGTCATAATTTTTGGGCTCACATGACTGGTGACTGGACAGCCTACTGTGATGGCTTCCCTTGGTTGTTTGGGGAGGATAAGTTGTAGGTTTGGGTAGATGGGGTGGTAGTAGTTAGCATTTTAGGTTTGCAAAGCTAACTTAGATGGGGCTGTACCTCTTTTTGCTTGAAGCCCTTAGGTAGTTTCTGATGAATTTGTATGTTTTTATTGTCAATGTTCGGTGACATTGTGAGATTGTCCCTTTTTATAACACCTTGTCACAACATTGACAACTTGTTCAAACAATGATGATCTATGTAATTGAATATTTTGATGATGGAATGAAAATTGGTTAAGTTTGTTTGATTATTTAGTTGTTGCAAATATTGTTAATGCTCAATTGTTCATCTACATTTGCTTGAATTGTTTTCAATATATTTAAAATGCCTTGGATGTGTACTGTAAACACCCATTTGTGTCTCCCCAAAACCAAACCCGGTGATGAATACTTTTCACGTCGAATCATAATCGAATAAAGTGAAAGTGTGAAAAGTCTAGTGTTGCGGTTAGTTTTTATTTATCTTCTTTCTCTCTGTTTTCAAAAACCTATTTTATGAAAATAGTCAATCCACTTTAGTTTGGTCCATGGCAAGAGTCTAATAATAGTGTAGTTGGATTGGGCTCGAAAAGAGATTTCCAACTATATATTATAAGCCCAATTCCGATGAATAATGAGAAAGTTATGGCCAAATTACTAAACTGGACCCGGTTTTACCTTTATATGCGGCCCAATGATCTAGAGGAGGGCCCATTATGATTTATGATTCCTAATGTGATTAGCATTGATAATTGAGTTTTATTTAGGATAAAAGAAGTGTTTTAAATAAAATCACAGTTTTACCCCTCGTACACTTAATTTTATCAAAATATGAAAACGTGTGGAAAAATTGCCTGCAGCGCCGCACCACAGGCTGTCGCCTGGCGACAGAGGCTATTGCGGCGACAACATCGTGTTTTATTCCTTTTCGAACTCTGATTCTTTTTTATCATATTCCGGCTGATTTTCGTTATAAATAGCGTCCTTAAACCTCCCTTTTTCAATAACCAACTCTCATCAAGAATTTCTTGATACTTTCTCTCTCTCTTTCTAAACCAACTTTTCACAAACAAAATTCCACATTCATTAGCACTAGACACACCTAGCCAAGTTCGAAGTTGCTTTCGCCATAGACGTGAAAGGTTATAATTTCTGAGGGTCTGGTCCCAAATCCCTATTTCAATTATTTAATTTAATTGTTTTATTATTTTCCTTGAAGTTACTAACATGTGTATTTTGTTGTTAGAAAGAGGTACGAGGCATCGAAGTAAGTGCTTTAATTGTTTCATTGATATTATGATATAGAAATCATGTTAAGATTGTTATTTTGGTTCCTAGTATCATGTTAGGATGCTTTCCTTAGTATGATATTTAGGGTGATTTGCTTATATCAATTATGATTTCTAGGATGCTTCCTATTTTCTTTCCTAATATCATATCAATATCATGTTAATATCATATCAATATCATGTTAGTATCATGTTAGTGACATGCTAGGATTTGTTATTAATCTTGTTAGTATCATGCCTAGGATCTTGCTATTATTATGCTTTAGCGTTATTATGATGATTATTATTATTGTTATTGTTATTATGATTATGATTATGGTGATTGTTATGATTATCGTTATTATTATTGTTGCTTGCTGTATTATTATTGTTATTTCTTGATCACGCCTTTTATGCATGTTTAAAGGGAATTTGTACTTGTAATCACGCTTAATAAGATAATTAATAATCTTGTTTAGGCTAATATGATTATAATTCAAGTGATCGCCAATAATAGATTTTCTTGTGCATTAAATTCAACCAACATAGATAAATAGGTTTAGGGTTAATCTGTTGATTGTATGTTAGTCAGAAAGCGCACATGAATACGAGCAGAATAAAGTAGAGGCCTATTATTAGGGCATGTTTAATCTCTTTTAGGTTGGATTTGTACCCTCATCCCCGAACACCAGTCATGGTTACAAACCTATTGGAGTTGACGATCTCATGGATCGTTAAGGGGTGTAACCTTCATCCTGTGAACGGTTTACAAGTTCCTAAAATTTGTTGGCGACTATTTTGCTCTAGCTTCCTTCCCTTTGGATGCCACCATGCTTAAGTGTATGATCACAGTGAGGCTCAAGTGTGGGGTAATGCTTGAAATATTCCCTACATGTACTGTTATTGATCTTTAGAATTGTAGCTCATAACATGAATCAACTCAATGCTTTGTAGATATGGCTGGTGATATTGCACCTTGCATAATTCTTCGTCATGGTGGGTAATGGTTGAGTACTTCATCATATGTGGGTGGTCAAGTGAAAGTTTTCAATGAGCTGGGTGAAGATTTTGACGGTACATATCTGAAAACCTTAATCAACTCATTAGGTTATACAAATGTTACCAAATTGCACTATTGTGATCCTTTGAAAAATTTGTCAAATGGTGTTAGGTTCCTATCATATGATGATAGCACATTCACTAAGTTCAAGAGTCTCTTGTTTGAATATAAAATTGTTGATGTTTTCACTAAACATGATAATGAGATCAGGCCAGGGTTTAACATAGGGTCAGGGAGTGGTTATGTGTCTAGTAGGCAGGGCACTGAACTAGAGCATGCTGAACATATTGAACCCCTAACGGTCAATTTTGGTGAATCTGATTACACTTTAAATGGTGAGAATATGGGTTTAGGGGATGACATATATAGACTATTATGAGGAGGGGAGTGATAATGATGATGTTGAACTGAAGGATGCTAGGGCTAAACTGAAGGAAGATGCAGATAATGAGTATCAGTTTACTCCAGAAATAGAGTCCCTGAATAGGTTAACTGTAAGGTCAGGTGATTGCCTTTTGAAATAAATAGGGATGAGGATGATAAGTCAGATTCTGACCTAGATTCACCACCCCCATCTGAAACAGAGGATGATTGTGGTTACTTGTCACCTGAGCCTAATAAAAGTAAACCAGTTAGACCTAAATTCAACTTGAATAAGCCAATTAAGCTAAGGGCAGGGCAGAAATTCAATCACCTTTCTACTTGGGGCAGGAATTTGAAAATGCAGTTGCACTTAGGTCAGCAATTACTTCATATTGTGTTAGTGTAGGAAGGGATGTGCATTACACAAAAAATGATAAGAAAATAATCGGGCAAGATGCAAAGGTAAAGATTGCAAATGGTATTTTTGGGCATCACTTGAAGGGGGTAAAGTGACTATGATTGTTAAAACACACTATGCTGATCATAACTGTGGGAGGGTAGCTAAGGTGAGAAAGATAAGGGCTTCCTGGATTGCTAAGCATTACCATTCTAAATTTAATGCAGACCCTTATTAGAAGTGCCAAGAAATTGTTAACAATGTGTGGGCTGAGTGGGGTGTTAAAATAACTTTGTGGATGGCTCTAGAAGCAAGGAGAATAGCACAAAAACTGATTTTGGGTGAGTATAAGGAACAATACTCTCTCTTACATAGATATGCTTAGGAAATCCTTAGATCTAACCCAGACAACACCATCAAGTTCAAACTGAACAACAAGGTCTTTAAGAGAGTGTATGTGTGCTTTGCTGCTTTGAAAAAAGGTTTTTTAGCTGGGTGTAGGCCATTTTTTAGCTTGGATGGATGCTTCTTGAAGGGCCCATTTGGTGGTGAATTGCTTGTAGCTGTTGGTAGGGATGGAAACAACCAAATGTTTCCAATAGCTTGGGCCTGTGTTGAGATAGAAAACACAGAAACTTGGACTTGGTTTATGAAGCTTTTGGCTGATGATTTGGGAACTACTGATGGCTAAGGATACACCATTATGACTGATCAACAAAAAGGATTGATAAGGGCTGCCTCAGACATATGGCCTAGTGTTGAGACTAGGGTCTGTGCAAGGCATGTGTATTGCAGTTTCAGGTAAGTTTTGGGGGAAGTTTGGAGTAAAGAATTGGATTTTGAAGAATTGCAAAATCAACAACTAAAATAAGATTCCAGAGGAAATGAGAATTATTCAATAAGATATCAGATAAAGTAGGGCAAGATTTGCTTAAGAGGAACTACAAGAAGTGGGTGAGGGCATACTTCACACCACAGTCAACATGTGACAGCATTGACAACAACATGAATGAAGTGTTCAATGCTTACGTTTTGTCAAGTAGGCATAAGCCTATTATCACAATGTTAGAGGACATAAGGGAGAACCTAATAGAGAGGCTTCACAAGAAAAGGGACTATATTGGCAACAAAGAGATCACCATCTGCCCTAGGATCAAGACTAGATTAGACAAATCCAAAATAGATGCGAGGAGGTGATCTGCATTTTGGGATGGACACTACTGCTATGGAGTCAGGGAGAGAGAAACACAGACTACGAATGTTGTCAGCATGCTAGAGAAGACTTGCAGCTGCAATCCATGGAAATTAAGTGGTGTGCCATGCCACCATGCTATTGCAGCCATATGGAAGGCAGTAGAGCACCATGAGCATTATATGTCTAACTGGTTCAGTAAGGAAACCTACCTAAAGGCTTATGACTTCCCATTCGAGCCCTTAAATGGTCCTCAACAGTGGCCAGAGTCACCATATGACCCAATTCAAGCTCCACCAGTGAAGAAAATACAAAACAAACCTACTAAAAAAAGAAAACCCTCAATTGGTGAGGTTGAGGGCACTAAATTGTCCAAAAAAGGACAAGCTCACAAGTGCAGCAACTGTGGACAACAAGGGCATAACAGACTGAAAATGCCCTATGCCATTAAAGGAGCTTGCCCCACCTAAGTTAGCCAAGTCAGCCAAAAAACCCTCACATATTGCAAATGAAGGAGTTATGTCTTCGATAAGTGCAATTACTAGATATATCATGGATCACTATTATGGAGATAATAAGTTCATTCTATAGGGTCGTCAATATCTGGTGCTAGATATGATAATTGATCTTTGGGTTAGTTAAATAGCCCAAAGCCTTATAGAATGGATCCTATGAGGTCACACAACAAGGGTATTGGGTTAAGCAAGTAAGAGGCCCATTAATGGGCCTCATGAGCAATTAACTAATCATGAATTGGAATGGGCTAGTATAGTTAGATTGGAATTAGGTTTTGGGCTTTTGACATGGGTTCTTATTTAGAGATGAGATCTATAAATAAGATCCATGCCTAGGGTTGGATGTAAGCAGTCATAATTCACACACAGTGAATTTTGACATCAAGGCAACCAATCCCAAAACCGTAATCCTCTCTCTAACTCACGGCTATCAGTCTCCTCCCCTCGTCCGTACGGCCGGCCACCCTAGGTGGCGCGTGTGGTGTTCGTGGTGGTTCATGCTGGTTCGTTGCTCGCTCTTCTCCATAGAAGGTCAATTGAAGGTTTCAATTGCGACTAACTAGCATTAGTGGAGGTTTAACTTGTGCCCGTGGACCAAGTAGAGGAATCACGCTTGGGGTTCTTTATCTCCCTTTGTTCTTGCTCGATCGCACGTGGAATCACGCTTCAAAGGTACAATTATGTGTTCTTTATGTGTTATGCAATGATCCTTGGATTAGGTACTGTATGAATATGATTCATGTATATTTTCGCTGCGTAGTACCTATAAACCCCTACAGTGGTATTATTTAGCCTATTGCATTTACGCATATTGCCAATAATTCTTTGATAATCCATAATTTTAATTCAATTAGGAGGGAGAATATTTAATTATGGTTCAATTGTTATATTTAATGGGATTAAACTTTTGGAATAGATTAAATGCGATTTAATTATGCTCAAAATAGCCATGAAGAGGACCGAAAGTTAGCCCTAAAGTGTTCGAAATTTTCGAACCCCTTATCCCTATTTTTCGAATAATTTCGAATTTCTAGCCTTAAAATATGATTTTTATGCTTGATTTTGATTTAATTCGATTTGTTTTATGTTTCATAATTTTAATTGGATTGATTTATGCATAAAAATGTTTTATGTATGATCAAATATTTAATTTTAAAAGTTAGATTTAAATTGGGATTAATTTTATGATAAACCTTAATTTTAAAGTTGAATGTGATTTAATTTTAATTTTATGGACTGATTTAATTTAAATTACGATAAGAGTTATTTTAATTAAATTAAAACACAAAAAAAAAAAAATTAATTTGTGGCCGGCAACCGCGGCTGGGTGGCACAGCCATGGCGGCTGCCGACCAGGTGGTCAGTCCAGAGGGAGGAAGGGAGGGCAGGTGGTCCGAAAGGTGGCTGGACAGCAACGTGCAAGAGTTGCACGGCTGCTGTCACAGCCACGCTAGGCTGCTGCTGCTGCCACCTTTGCGCGGCAGTGGCTGCTAACCGCAGCCAGCCACCGTGGCTTGCTTTGGCTGGCCACGCACGGTGGTCTGCAGCCCCGGCAGAGGCAGCTGCCACGCTGCTGCCCTTGCGGCAGTGGCTACTGTCATGGCAGCCAGCCACCGTGGCTAGCTTCGGCTAGCCAACCACGGTGGCCGGCGTTGGTGGCTCACGGTTTTCAAAAAAAAAAAATGTTTTTTGAAAAATTATTTCAAGATAATTACAAATTATTTTGGGATAAAATCAGTTTTATTTTGGATAAATATTGTTTATTAAAGGATAAAATCAAATCTTTCAAAATTTGTTAAGCTTGATATTATCCATATTTAAAATTGTTATCCATAATTAAAGTGGTTAATTATGGATAAGAATGATTAGGATATTCTGAGCATATTCCAAAAGGATAATAATTGATTTAAATAATGTGATTATCCCATGATTATTTTTGGATATAATTGATTTAAAATTTTGTGATTGGCTAGTAATTAGGATAGAATTTCCTAACTTTGTTAGGATATTCTTTGAGGATAAATATGATTTATCTTTTTAAGATTAAAATAAGATTTGATTCTATCTCATGACTAATTTAGAATATATGATATTTTATTGATGATCATGAATAATATATGATATTATCTAATTGCTTTAATTAAAATATGAGATATTTAGATGTCATGTTTCCTTAATTGTGAACATTTGATGTTGTAGTTTAGGAAAGCATGATGAGTGATTTATTATGTGGCAATTTTATAATATATGATGTTGTTTATTGCTATATAATGACTAGTATGGTCCAGTAGATTGCTAAATACGATCTGCGCATCGTGATATATTTTTGTAATCTTAGTACGGTTTACGAACCGATAAAGTATTTTGTAATTTTATTTTATTTTATTTAAGTAGTAGATAGAATAGAATAGAATTACAGGTTGCAGTTAATCCAAGAAGCCTATGAAGTGAAGGCCCAAAGGAGCAAGGTGGATGCGATCCATGATGATTTAAGTGGGAGCATTTACTTTATTAGTTTTCTTAGGATTAGGGGCCATGCTATGTCTTATTTATGCATTCAGTATTTTATGCATGTTAGATTTTATTGATGTTTTGTGATGATGCGCTAGAGTTCACTATTTAATCACAATATAATAAATCTAGATCCCAGTAATATTGAGGCAGCTTTTCCAATTAAAAACCCGACGAAACCTTCGATCGTTTATGATGGGTCGGTCTCAGCAGAGCGTCATAATATATCTTTGGGAAGTGGGGGTAGATCACGTTCTACACTTTTAATTGGTTATACTCAACAAGGTTACCTAAAGATCAGTTTAGAACCTTGAAGCTAAGGGTAATAATTAAACATGTGATGGTTAATTATTTTACCAAGAGTTACAAGAGTTGTAATTAGTAAAGAGTTTACTCACCTTGAAAATGTAATGGTTGATGGCAGGGCCTCAGTCCGGTCAATTATTGCACAAATAAAGGATCTTGGAATCACTTAATTCAAGTTGGGATCACTTAAATTGAATAGAGTGCTTTAAAATTACCAATTTAATTCGCTTTTGGTACTTTAAATTTAATAAACATAATTGAATTTTGCGTTTACTTAAAAGTAACATGTCGTTCTAATTTTATTATTATATATAATCTCCTCGATTGAAAATAAAGTTGAGAAACGTTCTCAAAAAGTTTAAAAGATAATCCATAAACCTATATTCCAATTTTGCTAAGATTGTTCTAAAAGGCAAGTTTTAGAAATTCATGTCACATGTCTAAGGTTGGTTTTATTCAAAATGTTTGAGTAAAATACCAACACATCTTCATTTTGAAAAATGTTTCAAGAGATATAATGAGATGAGAGGTACAATCCCTCAAAAGACAAGTGTACAAGTCCAATAAAATCTCTTATCTTCAATATGATTGAATATAAGAAAGTGATTGGAAATCTCTATGATCAAAAGTTGATCAAATAACAGTATTCTTCATCTACTTTATATAGAGTTTAATACTTGATTAAACTCAAATATAAATAATGATAGAATAGACTTAGCAGAATCATGAAAAGTGCTTAAAGTAGTTGAGCAAAGTATCATTTTGAACCTAAGAGAAATGTTCTAAGTGGCTCAAAGGGAAAGGTTTAGGAATATATGAGGATTGCATTAAGATGTTATAGGCTAAGAAATGCAAACAAGTTGCTACTTCTCAAACCTAGAACTACTTACATGCTAAAAGTTGTTGTGAACAACAAATGTTTCAAATTAAATGGACCAATTCCAATTGATTAGATACTACCTCATATAGTTGGAAGGTAAAAGAATGGAAATGTTCCAATTTAAGAATTATATTATAGAAATTGATTTAGCATATTGCTACTTCTTGGACATATGATGTCTTGTTTAGTTCACTCATTGCACAATGTGATTGAACTAAAGGAAAAAGTTATGGCTAAAGGAGAAATAAATCTACAAGTTTAGAAGCAAATGTTGCTACTTCACAAGTAGAATCTACAAGTCTAGAAGCAAAAGTTGCAACTTTACAAGTAGAACCAGTATTTCACCACTAATAATTGGCTAGAATTAAATAAAGGTTATTCATTCTTGCCATTATCAAAACACCATTCAATGTTAGTAATGACTAAGATTCAAAAACGTGGAATAAATGTTATTCTATGCTTCTTTGAGTTATAATGTGTTTTGAATTGCTAAATAGGTTTAAAGTTCTACATGATAGAAATAATTTCTATATATATAAGTTGTCTCTAATATGCCAATTAATTCGAATGAAAATGAAAATTGCATGCGAAAGATCCAAAGGGATGGACTTTCAATATCATTGAATTATGAATCCATTGATATATGTAATTATCATTCTAATTTGAAATTTTGACAAAGTCACCATTTAGAGAAATGATGATGTGAACTCAAGTTCGAATACATATCGATGTAAGAAAACCAAAGGTTCAAAGACTAGAGACGGAAAATGAAACTTCATTTGTGATATGATCACTACTTGTGCTTAGTTAAAGCATAACGGTGAAAATTTTGAAAAGTTCAAAATGTTCAGTATCAACTTGACAAGATAATGATTACACTACAATATGATTGTAATTGTGAAAATTTAAGTCGAGACATGTACTTGGCAACACATTCAAAGTATTGCGATATGATCGTAATAATGAGAATTTAAGCCAAGACATTGATAAACATCTAGAGTTGTGAAATCGTTTTACAACAAACTCCGAAAGAAATCCTTGTGAAGTGTTTATGAAGGAAGCTATCAAACTATATGAGATATATTTTGATAATGGATGTAAATTACCTATCTTCCAATCATTGTTCAAGGGATATACTTTTAAGATAAGCTACAAAACTAAACAAAAACTACATAGGTCAAATCAAAATGTAGCAAAGGCTTCATATGTGATATGGATAAGAAAAGTTCTTATAAAGTCATTCTACAAAGCAAGGAATAAAAGTTGTATTAAATCGTTTGATGCACTTTCGCTTCCTATATAGAGCACGAGGTACTACTACACAAACCACACTTAGCACAAAATTTTTGTTACTCAAGTAGGTGCCCTTATGGAAATTGTTCCAAAAGGTCAAGTGGGAGTAGTATAAATCTCGAAAGAGTTCGAGAAAAGCAACAAACAAACATGGTTCAAAACCTTGGTTGGTTCACCCTATGCTAAATATGCCTCCTCAAAAGGCAAGTGGGAGTATAAGAATCTCGAAAAGTTCGAGAGCCTTAAAAGAGTTCAAGAAAAGTGAATTCGAAAATCTTGAAGAAATTCGAGAAGTAATCGAATAAAAGCAACAATATGAGCATGATTCACCTCATGTTACAAATGACAACGCGTGGTCTCATTAAGTGTAATGGGATTAATAACCATGTGTCGAAGGTAGTACATTCCAAGTGCAAATCCTCTATTGTCATTTCTCATTGAAAGCTAAACAAAGTTGTTGTATGAGTTTCAATTGTTGCATAAAACCCACAATGATGACTAGCATATGTAAAACTTAGTCAAAGAAATATGATTTCATATTGACTAAGAGTTCTAAAACATTTATTTTGGAACATTATGATTATGCAAGTAATAAAGATGATTTGACAAGTTATAACTCCAAGTGGTTTAAAACCAGGAAATCTGAAATAGATTCTAAGTCTGTAAGCAAGTGTATGACACTTGAGTAATTTGCCTAAATTGGGTGAAACCCATTGTAAGCAAAGCAGACAAGAAAGAAAAATGTTTTCTAACTAAAGCAAAGACTTGTTAATGGATTCAACATATTCATAGTATGACTATGACTACGATGAAACCTTTACATTAGTCATGTTGCAAAGATCTATTAAAGATACTTTACTGATTTCTACCTTATAAGATTTGGTAGATGGATTTCAAAACGCTTTCTTGAAATTGTTCATGAAATAAGATTTGTATATGATATAATCAAAAGTTTGGAGATCCAATAATCCTAGGGATGCATAAAAGATCCATAATGGATTGAAGTTAGCATCAGGGAGTTAATGTTCTTAATTTTATGAGTTATTCAAATCGTTTGATGTTCTCGTAAAATGAAGAAAAGGTCTTGTATGTACAAGATGTTTAGTGGGAGCTATGAAGTCTTCATGGTCTAGTATAAAGAGCAATTATTCATCGCTTGAAGAGTCAAGTGGTGGGTAATGCATTTTATATGAAAATCTTGAAGAGGAAGATGAGTACATTTGGGATTCAAGATCTATATAGATAGGTCTCGAAGGATGTTTGAGTTTTGGTTAAGAAGCTTATATTGATAAGATTCTTATAAGGTTCAACATTATATTGAAAAGAGTTTCAATCCCATGTGACATGGCACGTTGCTTAATGATTCAATACCTTGAGAAAGGTTGATGAAATTAAGACTTTGAGTGATGATCCTTATGCAATTTTCAAAGGATGCATCATGCATGCCATGGACTATACTCGTCTATTTGATTCACGTGTTTTAAAGAACAAGTGATGATAGATTTCAATCGAAATCCAATGTAACATTGGAATACAAATTAGAAATTCCTAAATTCCTTGCGAAAGGGCGAAGGAAAATTCTTAGTGTATGGAGATGAAAATGATTATAAGATTTAGAAATTGCAAAGTTCATGTTTATGAGAATGTCTCATGAACTCTACTTACTGAACCCCTTCCATGACCAAGGTATGAGAGTCATACTAAGGTTTTTGGATTGAAGCAAGTTATGTAATTTTAGTTGTGTATGTTTTGAGAAAGCATATTACAAAAGTAAATACATTAGCTTGCAGAATTATGTTTATCAATTGAAACAAAGTTTCAATCTTATTTAATCGTGGTTTCAAGATTAAATAAAATGTCCAAAATAATTATGAATTGATGGGCTCACTAGGTTGATGACCTTTTGAATGAAACCCCACAGGTGAACTAAATTCATATATTATTCAAGTTCCTAGTCCGGAATCATTAAACTGGACATAAATGATTTCATTTAATGGACTAGCATGTTAAGATTGATTGGATAGCGCAGTTTCATGGGCTATAGGAGCGTAGTGATGCTCGGTCAATCACATGGATATGCATGAATGATGCATGATCGAACTATAGACCTACTTTGAAGTTCAAGTATAGAGCTTCTGGATATATTAGTGGATTCCTTTGACATGAGTGGAACACTGATTCCATTCAATGATTGTTTTGACTGTGGTACATTCAAACGTCTAGCCGTAACTGGAGATTATAAAGGATGTTTCCCGGTTACTTCATGAGTTGAGTGGGAGCTTTGGTTGCCATAAGATTGGATTAAGTCTACCTATTTAATTAGGAATGTGTCTTGGCCCCTTGAAGAGGGAGAATTCAGAAAATGCATGGCCGTGCTCAAATGGATTACATTGTAACCATTTGTTTTGTAATTCTAACTCAGATTTCAAGAAAGATTTGTAGATTAATATGATTACGACATAAGATGCAATCATATTATCAAATCGACACACATTGACTTAAGGAATTTGAATATTGCGCACTTGTCTCAGACAAGTGGGAGATTGAAGGAGTTATGTCTTCGATAAGTGCAATTACTAGATATATCAAGGATCACTATTATGGAGATAATAAGTTCATTCTATAGGGTCATCAATATCTGGTGCTAGATATGATAATTGATTTTTGGGTTAGTTAAATAGCCCAAAGCCTTATAGAATGGATCCTATGAGGTCACACAACAAGGGTATTGGGTTAAGCAAGTAAGAGGCCCATTAATGGGCCTCATGAGCAATTAACTAATCATGAATTGGAATGGGCTAGTATAGTTAGATTGGAATTAGGTTTTGGGCTTTTGACATGGGTTCTTATTTAGAGATGAGATCTATAAATAAGATCCATGCCTAGGGTTGGATGTAAGCAGTCATAATTCACACACAGTGAATTTTGACATCAAGGCAACCAATCCCAAAACCCTAATCCTCTCTCTAACTCACGGCTATCTCTCTCCTCCCCCCGTCCGTACGGCCGGCCACCCTAGGTGGCGCGTGTGGTGTTCGTGGTGGTTCATGGTGGTTCGTTGCTCGCTCTTCTCCATAGAAGGTCAATTGAAGGTTTCAATTGCGACTAACTAGCATTAGTGGAGGTTTAACTTGTGCCCGTGGACCAAGTAGAGGAATCACGCTTGGGGTTCTTTATCTCCCTTTGTTCTTGCTCGATCGCACGTGGAATCATGCTTCAAAGGTACAATTATGTGTTCTTTATGTGTTATGCAATGATCCTTGGATTAGGTACTGTATGAATATGATTCATGTTTATTTCCGCTGCTCAGTACCTATAAACCCCTACACCAAAACCATCACAAGCATGGGCAAATAAGAGGAAACAAACAGAACACCCCCCTAATTAGGCCACTCCAAGCACCCAATAAAGTCAGGTGAATCTGCCTATGCATCAGAGAGGTGTGGGAGTGTAAAATTACCTCAATGGCTACATGAGAGCAGCTCAGGTAAGCAATCCTACCTAACTTGCTTTATATATTGAAACAACAACATTTTGAATAAATTTCATCTTTATTGATCATTTTTGTAGCAAGTTAATACAACCCAAGCATCTCAGTCACAATCCAACATTGGTTCAACTACTACAACAGTTTGGATGTACTAACAAGGTAAATTTTTACATAACTCCTTTCACTTGTAAATAAACATTACACATATAATTATAAGTAGACATAAAATAACAATCTTATAAAAAGAAATCGTAATCTTCCTGTTTTCTTCCATTTTATGCAACATCTCATTGATTTGAATGACTTTGATCATTTCATACTTCACCTCCCATTCATAATCTTCATCAACCCATTCCCAGAAATCACATCCATCATAGTTCCTGTAATTTTGATGAATCTCCTAAAAGGATTCTTGCTTGTTCTTGATATTCTTCTATCCACCCTCCTATTACATCTGCAAAAATTATTTACTGTAGTAATTTTTTTCCTTGCAGGGGTTGGATATGGAAATGGGAATCACTGAAGTTGCTGTGAATTTTTTTTTAAGCTATGAAGTTGTTTTGAATGGTTGCTACTCTATTTAACATTTTGATTGCAACGGCTAGTTTTTGGATTTAATTATGTACTCTGTATTTGCAAGGAAATATTGAAGGACCTTTCTTTTTTGGCTGGTTATGCATGTAATAAAGAAGGGACTATGTTTTTTTGACAGAAAATTCAATGAAGGGACTGTGTCTTTCTTCATTTAACTAGGTAAGGGACTGTGTTTTATTCCGATTGTTGGTTTACGTTGGGTTAGGTCACTGGTTTCCTAACTTGAGGTCCTAAAAGGTGAAAAAAAAAACATAGAGGTCCCAAAAGGTGAAATATGGAAAAAAATAGACCCTAGTTTTGTACTTAACTCCCATTATTCCATTAATATGCATAACTCATACTTCCTTCGTTTTTTATACTTGCAGCACTTTGACTTTTACACTATTCATAGGCGCAATTTTGACTAGATTTGATGATTTATATAGTTAAGCAAAAATATAGTGATGTGGATCTTGTTAGATTTGTCTCAATTTACACAACTTTAATATCATGGGTTTATATTTTTTACATATTGGTGAGTAAATATATTGACGATTGAAATAATGCATTGGCAAGCGTAAAAAGATTATGTTGCAAGTGTTGTGCCTAAATTTTCACTACAGGCACAGATGTTCGCGGGTTGCTAGATTGCAGGTTACAGATTACTACGTGATCAGCTACCTAGTTCTAGATTACTACTTCTAAGTTATCCGCAGGTTACCTACACTTCTTTCTAAGTTTGTTTCTAATATTTTTTGATGTAAATTCATTGTTTTAATTTGGTTATATATCTCCGTCAAATCAGTGCTAACTTAAGCGTCGGAGGGCCATTGGCGGCAACACCAACGGTCAGCTCTAACCTACTGTCTCCAGATTCACAGGGACAACTTGAATCCCAGATACAATCTAAATTCCAGGTACAACTAGAAAGTGTAGAAGAACAAAGATGAAGAATCAACCGAGTAACATCAAACTTTGTTAATTTGTTTTAATCAATCTACCAGAACTTGTATTGACTTAGGCGTCGGAGCGTCGTTAGCTATGCCAAAGGCTACCCCTAACCCTTGTGATGCAGGTACAACTAAAACCTGCCAAAGCTACGAATGCACTAAGGGCCAATGCGCCAGATACCAAAGACATCCAAAGCTACAAACGAACTAAGGGCTAATGCGCCAGATATCAATGACATCCAAAGATACAAAACGAACTAAGGGCCAATGCGCCAGATATCAAAGATATCCAAAGCAAAAGCACAATCGCAGAACAATGAAAATAAAATCAAAGTCTATTTTATTCCAAAGAACCTAGCATCGAATGTTTAAAGTCCAAAGAAAAACTAACGAATAAAAATCTTTGCCCCCATGAGCAAAGTAAAGCACAAGTTCAAAAGCTAAGATCAACGTTTTAATACTAACAAACTATTGTAACTTTTCAAATCTAACGAATTATCTTGGAAAATTTGTATCTTTCTTTTTTACCCATGTCAAAGTTTTATCTTTTTGAAATGATTAAGCTTGCCTCATGGACGCGATAGGTACATCTAAGAGACAAGTTGGGGGCAAACTGTTGTGCCTAAAATTTCACTACAGGTTCAAATGTTCGTAGGTTGCTAGATTGCAGGTTATAGATTGCTACGTGATCAACTACCTGGTTCTAGGTATTAAACGAAGTTAAATAAAGATATTTCCAAGGAATATTCTAAGAGAATCCAAGTTTGAACAAGTCAAAATTGTTATAAGTTTTACTACGATTAAGGAAGGGATATTTCCCACAAGGAATAAGTCAATTGGAAATGTTAATTGTATCTGCACCACAAATCAGTCCACATTCGTCGAAGACCAAATCAAAGAGGCAAACTACTTCTCCTATTTTCACGGAGGACACTCCCACTACTCTCCAACTGACCATTGGCAAAGATCAAGTCAAAGGATAATGGATAAGAGCATGAATAATGTGGCATGAATCTCGAAACTGAACCTGGCAGCTAACTCCTACTTTCAAGGAATCATCAAAGAAGTTGTTACAAGACTTCAAAAGTCTCTCCAATTATAAATAGGATGAAAAACCATTGTAAAAACACGAGATACGAGTCCTAGGCATTATATTACATAGCCATTAGCAATTAGCACCTAATTACAAATTCATTCTTGATCAAGAAACAACCTGCGTTGTACCTGTACTTAATTCTTTAACTAGTAGACTAGATAAGCCTCGTGCGATGCACGACATAAAAAACTTCTTGAAATAAATATTTATTTTACATATGTCTCTCGTATGAGATAAATTATAAAAACATAACCATTAATTGCAATGTTATTTAGATCTAACTAATTTTGAAGAAGAGTATAAATTTAAGTAAATTATGCAATACGAAGTACTCTTTAACTGGAAGTAATTATATTTTGAAGCCAAATAGTAACTCATAAATTCATCATAATATAATATATGGAATATAACATAATATAATATTTGTTTTTTTTAAAAAAAAATTTGTAATAATTTAAGGTAAAAAAATAGAAATAAAAATATGATGTCATCAATTAATTTCGGCGGGAAAAAGTTTAACAACAACTTGACATGTGTACAATTTGAAAAAGTGATGATGTCAGCGGTTGTTGTTTTAGTTTATTTATAGATAGATTGGTGGACTCAACGTCACCCGTAGTTTTTACCCTTATTCTTAGGGTTTTCTGCGTCATCATCTTGTGTCTCTTCTTCCCTTTCCCCTTTATTCGTTTTTCGTAGGTTATTCATCCTTATTCACTGAACCTACACTATCATTTGCATATTTATTAATCTAGTTGTTGTCCTATGGAACCTGGTTGAATCTAGCGGTCAAATTTTGGCCTAAATAGCAAGTATTAAAAAACAAAGAAAGTAATAGATTGTGTTGTATAAGAGGTTTATATGCTGTTGATATAGCCAATCAAAAAACCTCTACGACGTTTTTCCATTTCTATTGATGAGGAAGTACTAATGCATAACGGTTATGTATGAGAAAATATATAACGTGTCCAATTACGAGTCAAACTAATACCACTACAGGCCACAGTGATATATTTTTAAGCCCTAGTTGCACAAATTAGTTATCCAATAATACTAAGTTATTTCTCAGTAATATATAGCTGATTTCAATTTAAGTGTTAGAAAAAAATCATTTAAGTACTTCAATCTTCAATGGTATTCATAATAGTTTTAGTGATAGAAAATTATTATCCAGTGATATAAAACCTGTGTTCAGAGGTAGACCTTAAATAAATAGTCTTCAAAGCTTGATTCATCTTTATAAGTTCTCTTAATAATCTAATCTAGTAGCTGCGTCGATTTGGTATCAGAGCCATATGGATAAAAGCTAAACTAAATTGTTAATTTAATTAACAAGTAAGTAAAATTGGAGAATACTAGGCCCTCTACTGAGTGTAAGAAACCTGATTACAAGCATTATTATCATATTCCTGAAAATAAACTAGGTAAAAGAGTAATGGATAATAATGATGTTGGAGAAGAAATTATTAATGAAAATAATGTTATCCAAAGATCTAGGTACCAAGGAGAAGGAAGTTGCACACGACCAAGATACATAACAGGGAAGACTACCCGATTTAGTGTCAAGTTATGCCTAATCATATACCTAAACAAGAAAAAGTGACTCTTGAACTTATAAGTCAAACTGGTTATAAGCTTAAATTAGATGGTATAAGAGATAGACGAGATGGATCAGTGGAAAAAGAGTATGAGTAGTGTACTTAACCTAAATACTGAATGGACTTCGAAAAATTTCTTAAATTATATCGAACATAGTTTCTACGAGTGCATAGAAGACTGGTACGATGGGATAGATGAAGAAGTTAAAATAGCACTAAGAGCTAGTGAATCACCTACTAGAATGTTTAGACAGCTATGTCAATACATTGAGTTGGAATTTATTGGTCCTAGAGCTGATCCTAATGAGAAAAGAATGGAATATCAAATAAAGTTAAGTAATTTGTCCATCTGTAATATAAAATATGTCGAGAACTATATTATGGAATTTAAAACATATTATTATAAAATTGGTGAAAATGAAACAAATCTTGGAATGTTCTATGATAAGTTACCAAGTCATCTTAATGAATAAATTAGTGAAAAATATCAAGAATGGTGAGAGAGATTCTTAGCTAGGGACGCCCTAGGTAACAGAATTGCTTTCCTAAGAAAGTGGGTTGAAAAGAAATGTAGAGAGGTTGCAGGAACTTAACAAATGAAGAGACAATTTCTCACTTGTTGGTATTTCCCAAATAACTATGGGTGTGAAAGAAAAAACTATAATAAGAGAAGAAATTACAAGAAAAATAAATTTGACAGATCAAGACAAGAAACCTATAAGAAAAAGTATTATAAACAAAATATAAAAAACCAAGTAGGTTTTTCAAAAAGGCAACATATTGTCATGAGAAAAAAAAAACATGCAAATGTTGGTCTTGTGGAGAACTAGGACATTACTCTAATGAATGTAAAAAAGCTAATCATAAATTAATGGAAGCCTTAGGTAGTTGGGACTACTTAGAAATACCAGAAGACGAGGCTTTAGAACTAGCTTTAAGTAATAATAAAGGGATAGTAGAGATAATAGAGGAAGAAAATGAGTATAACGAAGAACTTGAGGATAGCGAATTTGAAGAAGAAAATTATGAAGAAATAAATAATATGATGGAAGGAGAAGAGTTAGAAAATTCAGAGTCAGATGACAATGAGGAAGATAAAAGCAAGATGACTATAGGACAAATGAAAAGAGCTGAGTATTCATTTGAAGATAATGACCTAGATCAAGTTAATAAAGAAAGCTTGAATTTCCCCCAGATTACTAAAGATAAAATATTTAAAACTTCTATCTTTAAAACGAGAACTAAATATGTATGTGAAGAAATGGAAGGAAATATAGTAATCGAAGATTGTGAACAAAAGGCAGTCGAAATTAATATCATAAACTGGAAAAGTATTAAAAAAATAAAGAAAAAAGAAATTATAGTTATATTTGTATTGTGCAGTACAAGTATACATAACTCCATTACAAGATTTTGACAAGGATGTTAAATGCTTGAGTTTTATTTGTGATATTAGACATAAAGAATTTTATGACCAAATAATAGTGGTATCACATGTAACTTGAGTCAAGGAACAGTAAGCTATATATGTGAACCTAGATATTATGTGAGCTTAGAGGATTCATTTGCGTCAAATTTTTTAGCTATCAAGCTATTAACAGAAGGAGTGAAAATGCATAAAGGAACACGACCCATACAATTAAGATGGAAGGTGGTTTATAAGTTGGTAAAAACTATAGACTCATCTTTTAAGAAACAGATAGTCGATGCTTAGAAATATGAGCAAGGAGGAGGTCTTAAGAAGAAAATTACACCTATAAAAGTAAATCCTAATGAAATTGAAAAAACTTGGGAGGAATTCTTTATGAACCCTGCAGTTAGTAATAGATCAAGTAAGATGTTAATTGATGAATCAGGATTACTCCATATTAGGATGACTACAAAACCTAAAGTACAGAGAAATATGAGTCTTAGAACACCAAGTCTAAGTAGACAAAATTCAACAATAATTAGGATGAAAAAACAAGGTGATGAAAAGCCAGAAGAAGATGAAGAAGAAATATTAGTTCTACTAAAGAAACTAAATGAAAAATATGAAAGTAAAAAAGCCTTAAAACAACCGGCAAGACATAGCATAGATTCTAATTTAGAGTTAAATGAAGATCCAAATAATCCTATTGATAGAAGGAAGGTAATTGGATATAAGACCAAAACGATAAGTGAACTAGTATATGAAGATGAAGTTAATATGCAAATAGAAGCTTGTAATGAAATATCCAGTACTAATCCTAATAGCATTTATATTCCAATTGATATATGCATCGAGGATTATAATAAATATAAATTATGTGCATATATTGATAGTGGTTGTTCTACATGTTTTGGAAAGAGGTCATTATTTCCAGAATTCTTGTGGAAAAAGGCTAAAAATCCTATGCAAGTTAGAATTGCTAATAATAGTGTCATGATGCATACTGAAATAATTGAAGAATTACCAATAAAAATTGGAGGAGTTCAATGTGTTATTCCTATTCTATGGGCAACTGATCAACCTAGTCATGATATGATAATAGGAAATAATTTTCAGAGATTATTCTCTCCATGCACTCAAACCATTGATCAAATAATCTTTACTATTAAGGGTCATTCTGTTCCTATACAGAAAATAACAAAGGCTTATACTCATCAGAATTTGGAATTTACGCGCAACCAGCGTGGTGATAGGGTTACACCTACACAACGAGAGGTTGCACTTAGAATTTCTGAGTGTGATTCATCATTAATAAATCAGATAAATAAGCAGCAAGAAAAATTATGTGAAAAATTATATTCAACAAATCCATTAGAACATTGGGAAAAGGATAAGGCATTTGCTAAGATAACTCTAACAAATCCTAATAAGATTAGTAGAGTAAGACAAATGGTCTATACCTACCAAGATATACAGGAATTTGATGAACAAATAAAAGAATTGCTGAACAAAAAACTAATTAGAAATAACAAGAGTCCTTATAATAGTCCAGCATTCATGGTAAGGAATCATGCAGAAGAGAAAAGAGGAAAAGCTAGAATGGTCATTAATTATAAACAGCTAAATGACAATACTGTTTTTGATGGCTATTACATTCCTAATAAAACTGTGTTATTTAATAGAATACAAGGAGCCACATGGTTTTCTAAAATGGATTGTAAGAGTGGCCACTGGCAAATTAAAATGGAAGAAGAAAGTATTCCATAACTGCATTAAGTGCCCCTCAAGGGCATTATGAATGGTTAATAATGCCTTTTGGATTAAAAAATGCTCCACAAATATTTCAGAGAAGAATGGATAATATTTTTAGAGAACTTAATCATTGTTGTTTGGTCTATATAGATGATATTTTAATATTCTCAAAAGATTTAGAGCAACATAAGAATGATCTTAATGCGGTAACTCAAAAATGTGCTGAGCATGGAATAATCCTTGGAAAGGATAAATGTGTCTATGCTAAACAAGGAATTGAGTTTCTAGGATTAGAAATTAAAGCAGGACAAATAATATTGCAAAGGCATATTTTGGAAAAGATTGAAAAATTCCCAGATAAAATTGAATATAGAAAACAACTAGAAAGATTTCTAGGATGTTTAACCTATGCTTCTGATTTCATAGAAAATCTTGCACTATTAAGAAAGCCAATACAACAAAAACTCAAGAAAGAAATAACTTGGAATTGGAAGGAAAGTGATTCCAAAAATTGTTCAAAATTTAAAAGCTATGTGTAAAGATCTTCCTGTACTAACACTACCTACTAGTGAAGATGATTTAATCCTTGAAACAGATGCTAGTAATGAGCACTGGAGTGCTGTGTTAAAAATCAAAGAAGGAGAAAGACTTTGCAGATACAGTAGTGGAAGTTTTAATAAAGTTGAGTTAAATTATCCCACAATGCAAAAGGAAATTCTTAAAGTTATTAGAGGGATCAAAAAGTTCTTAATCTTCTTAGCCCCTAAACAGTTCTTAGTAAGAACAGATTGCAAAGGCATACTCGGTTTTGTTAAAAAGAATTTGTGTAATATGCAAGCGCAAGGGAGACTCCTGCGTTGGCAATTGTGGGTTAACCAATTCTCTTTTACTGTTGAACATATACAGGGAACAAAGAATTCTTTGTTAGACAACTTAACCAGAGAATTAGCTAATGTCTTCCAAGAAGCTCAAGACTACACAAAAACCTCCTGCATACCAACTTCAAAAGATGGATGTAGAGAGGAAAACTTTCATTGATGAGACCGAAAAAGCAATGGAGCGGGTTTCACCCTCCAATTGGGCCTTAATGCAACGCTTGATCATATCAGCAAAACAACATTCACGAGATGGTTTAATCAAGGGTTGCCATGGGGAAGTCCAAAGGTTATTGATGTTCGAAGTAACAATTATGTTATTTCAGCTCATTCCTGATTTACAAAATATAATATTGAACAAAATAAGAGATATTGATTTTAGAACATGGTACGAATTGGTGGTTACAAAGTCCAGTAATTCTTTGATCTTCGAGATCTATGGGGAGAAAGAGTAGAGTTTCCCAAACACTCTAAAGTTGCATCATTGAGAATCTACCCATATCCTCTTAATCAGAATGCTCCATTCATTAGTATACATTACAAGGCTTGGGATTATGGAATGGTACATGATTTCCATGAATTCCCCACTCCTAATGACTCTTTCTTTCCAAGGCTTACAAAGTTCCAACAGTACGCATTCAACAAGGTTCGGAAATATTGTGATGACAAAAATGAAGACTTTCAGCTAGGAGCAAGAGTGCAATGTGCTAATATCGAAGTTAAAGAAGGAAAAGTTAGTCCCCCACATTACTTGATAATGTTTGGGAAAGTAAGGTATTGTCAAGATCCCATACTAATTCGTCAAAAGACTGTTATAAATCTAATTGAAGCCAGAGCACTGGGATTTTTCTACATTTCACAATATCTTAACGATTTTATAAAAAGGAAAGAAAATCCTCCTGTTATATTTCATGTTGGTAATACAACAATTGTGGCACCCAACGAGATGAAAGAATATTTAGTGGATGGCATAAACAACACCGAGTCAATCTACAAATATTTAGAAGATGTTGAAAGTGGAAAGTTTCTGTCATATGAAGGCCATGAGTATTTGTTTGAAGCCTTCATAACTTGGGATGAATCATATGCAGCCAAATGTGTCATAGACCTTGGCATAGAAGAAGAGAATCCTATGTATGTCCATTATGAGGACAGCGAAGATAACGAGGGGAGCCTACAAGATATGCTGATGGATGAGATTACGAATGCTTGAGCCCACACCAGCAATAATTCAAGAAACTTTCACTGTAGCCACGTTTTGTTAATTTTTCTGTCTTAAAGTATCTTTGTAAAAAGCAATGGTGTAGAATTGCTTGCTGAGTCAGGATAAGGATCCTATGTAACTTTGCTTCCCTATATAAAGGGACTTAGGCCAAGAAGTGAAGGCAGAGTTGGAAGAGTTAGCTAGAGCATTTCTTTGAAAACATTAGAGAGTCCTCTAGAGAAAAATACTCACCTTAAGAGACAGATTGGTTCTCCATCTCTCTTAAAGTAGAGAAAATTCTAGTTCAGCTTATGTCTGTTTAAGCTTTCACTTTGTTGTAATATATGAGTGTTGTAATCTTTCCAAGTTGAATAAAAAGTTTCTTTCAAGAAGGGAACGTTATCTCCTTGAACCTTATATATCAAATGAGTTATCTTTCTGTTTAAGAAATTCCATCATAAACACAAAAAAAAAATTGTTTGATTAGAGATTACGGTCTAAGGTAGGAAACGAATTAGATCTGTGTTGTGCCTGATCTAAGGAAGACAGGGTTGGGGTTAGCTACCTTGGTAAAGCCGGAAGCTCAGAACGCCGGAGGTTCCAGTGTCGACTAAGTTCAGGTATTGGTCAAAGCTCTCTAGTTAAATAATTATTATTGCGAAGCATGGTGGGCTATTAAACTAAAAGTTAATTTATTTAGATATATAAGTAGTAGAGTTGTGATAATTAGTACCGTTAAAAGTCATTAATCGAAAAACAAGTGATTATTACTCTTAATTATAAAATGTTAGTACTAAGTGTTTTCTTTAGTAGTACTATTAATATCATCAGTGGTATAAGATAAAGTGTCGGTAATATTATTGATAGTTCCAGCAGTACTATAACAAGTCCCAATAGTATTGTATAAAGTTGTGAAAAAAAAAGAAGGGGGACCACTTGTTATGTATGAGCATGTACATAACTAACCTCCCTTTGAAACCCTCTTCTATTGACCTATTGCATTTCATCAGTATCATGAATAAAAAAATTTAATGATGAGTAATTGGTGAACAATCCAATTTACTGGTATTTTGTTTTCAAAAACAATTTAGGCCCCGTTCTTTAGAGCTGCTCTGCTCTGCTCTGCTTTGCTCTGCTGAAATCTGCTCTGCTTTGCTCTGCTCTGCTGAAATCTGCTCTGCTCTGCCCTGCTCTACTCTGCTCTGCTTAAAATTAATACTTAATATTGAATTATTATAATAATAATGTATATTTAATAAAAATAATAATAAATAATTAATACTTAATGATAATAATAATTAATATTTAATAATAATAAATAAATAAATAATATTTATTAATAATAATACTTCCTCCGTTTTCTTTTACTTGCAACACAGCCTTGTGGCACGTGTTTTGAGCTCTGGTTTATGTAATGTAAATGGACAAATTTTTCATTATAATTTTTACAAATGATACTTAACTCTATTCTAATTTTCGTGTAAAAATTATATTGATAAAATCGCTCGTTTACCCTCACTAATCATCTCCTAAAACTGCGTGCTTAAAAGGTGTGTTGCAAGTAAAAGAAAATGGAGGAAGTATATATAATTAATATTTAATAATAATAATATAATTAATATTTAATAATATAATTAATATTTAATAATATAATTAATATTTAATAATAATAATAATTAATATTTTATAATAATATAATTAATATTTAATAATAATAATATTAATAATAATAATAATATAATTAATATTTAATAATAATAATATTAATAATAATAATATTAATAATAATATAATTAATATTTAATAATAATATATTAATAATAATATAATTAATATTTAATAATATTAATATTATTAATAATAATTATTTTTTAATAATAAAATTTAATGATTATAATAATAGTAATAATAGTAGTAGTAGTAGTAGTAGTTGTAGTAATAATAATAATAATAATAATAATAATAATAATAATAATAATAATAATAATAATAATAATAATAATAATCATAATAATAATAATAATATTTAATATTTAATAACAATAATAAAGCATTACAATTATTATTATAGTATTAGTAGTAGTAGTAATAATAATTGTAATAATAATAATAATAATAATAATAATAATAGTAATAATAACAATATTAGTAATAATAATAATAATAATAATGATCTGCTTTGCTTGCTCTGCTTCAATCTGCTCTGCTCTGCTCTGCTGAAATCTGCTCTGCTCTGCCCTGCCTAGAAGCTCAAAAGAACAAGGCCTTAATTTATTTTTTATTTTTTATTTTTACCAAGTAAACTATGTGCCGTGAATCCGTGATTAGCTCAATTAAAATGTCTATCCGAAGGTGGTGATTTTACACTATACCAGACTTCTGTTCAAAGGAACGACTTTGGCAACTACGCAATAAGTATAACCAACTCTTCTCCAAAATCCACCTTTTACTTTCTTCAATCTTCATCATCTACCACTTTAACCACCAACAACAACAATATAAGGTTCGAAAGAAACGTTTCATCTTCTGCAACATCGAAAAAAAACTCGAGCTTGCAAAAACTGTTAACAATGGCTTATGTTGATCATGCTTTCTCCATTACCGATGAAGATATTATGATGGATAACTCTTATGCAATCAACAATAAACCCCCTATTAAAGAGATCGCTCTCGCTGTCTCTCTCCTCGTTTTTGGTGTTGTCGGCATCGTTCTGGGGATTTTCATGGCTGTTAATCATATCGGTGGTGATCGAGCTCATGGTATTTACCTCAACCCTAATTCAATTGGGATTTGTTTGAATTTTTGTGGGTGTATTCAGTTATTGCTTGATTCAGTCTGAAATTAGTTTAATTTTTAGAACTCTAATTGTATCCCTAATTCGTTTATTTCGTTGAATGCGTCTTTCAATTGGGATTTTTTTTTGAATTTCTGGGGGTATTTTCACTTGTTGCTTGATTCAGTCTGAAATTAGTTCAATTTTTTTGAACCTTAATTGTATCCCTAATTCGTTTATTTCGTTGAATGCCTCTTTCAATTGGGATAAATTAGTTTTACTTTATTAACCCTAATTGTATTTTAATTCATTCATTTTGTTGAATGCGTCTTTCAATTGTGTTGTTTGCACATCTCAAATTGTGGGTTTTTGATTTTTGAATTGTATGTGTTGAATTGAAACAGGGCTATTCTTTGCAATATTAGGGGCGATCTTGTTCTTACCGGGTTTCTATTATACAAGGATTGCTTACTACGCGTACAAGGGCTACAAGGGTTTTTCTTTCTCTAACATTCCTCCTGTTTAGAGGTCAAATTCTAGATTAGTACTCTACTTGCTGTGTTTTCTGTACATAGAAATGGATAAGTGTATCAAATGAAATGAAATACGGAGTATTACCTTTACCTTTATCTCCAGTTAAGAACTGTAATTGTTGGCATCTTGTTTTGGAGAGGGGTGATGTGGTGTTGGTTTTAAGGTTTTTTTTTTTTTTTTTTTTTTTTCGTGCTGTGGTATCGAATAATCCGCATCCTGTATGTAGTGATGTTGTGGAGTTGCTTGAGATTTTACAATGTCAAGGTTGTAATTGTTTCTTGTGTATTCCACTATCCACAGATTTAAATTGGCCTGTTTTTTGGAACAAATGGAATTCTTTAGTACTTTGTGTTTTGTATGCGATGGGATGCTTACTCACTTCAAGTTATGCCTTTTAAAGTCTCGAGTTCATCTTGCCTTTTCCTCTTTCCTCAGTTGAATAGTTTTTACTTCCAAGCTTCCTGACTATTGTTTCTTTTTGTATTCGAGCTGTGCTTGTATGTGTAGTGTGAGATAGAGAATTGAAGAAAGAAGTTGTGCTGCCTTTTAGCCTGTAGTCATTGACAGTTTGTTTGGATAAGAGAAAATGGAGAGAGAGTGAGGGAAAGGAAAGGAACAAGTTTTCTTTTCTTGACAAGAGGTTGGGGGAAGGGAGGGAGAGGGAGCAATTCATTCTCTATTTATCCTGTAGACACCATCCCTCCAAAATTTAAGAAATTTAGAGGGAAACTGGAGCTCCACCTTCCCTCTTCCTTTCGTTCCCCTCTTCTTTTCTTCCCCTTCCTTACCCCTTTACCTAGATTTTTTTAGCAAAGTGTCATTGAAGTTTCAAACATCTAGTTGGTTTTAAGTTCACCATCTTTGTTAGGGGCTCTTTATTTACCTCAAGTACTGAAGCAGCATCCTTGACACTCCAACGTTGGTATTGACACTTCTCTGGGACTCTGGATCAGAAGCACGGGGAATGTTATAAGTAGCTGAGTTTGACGGTGCACATATTCACATCTGATTTGAGTTTCCGAGTCCAAATTACATAGGTCAGCATCGATTGGTCCTGGGAATATACAGTGTACTATGAGCAATTTTCTTCAAAAGCTGGACTGTTCTTGGAAATTTGCCTTTGCGTTTCCTGCATTCACCATTAGAGTAATCATATTTACTTTCTTTGTTGTAAATGCTCCCCATTTTAATCATAAAACATATTCTTCCGTTATCCCATTACATTTGGATTTCTCAAAAGCTTTATTTTCTATCTTCTGATTTGTTACGTATTTGCCTTCACCACTATAACCATTCAACAACCATTCCATTTTGGTGAATGATGTGATCCTGTGAGCAGATCTTAACCTGTAATAGTGTAATCTCTACTTTGAGTGTCCATTTGAAGCTACTAATAGGGAGTGTTAGTGTACCTTTTATTTAGTTTATGATAATTGCATTCTTGCTCATTCCTATTTCCACTTGCAGAACATAGCCTGTATATACTGTATTTGTATAATTTACGAAGATAGGCTTCTAATATGAGTTAGGAAACGAGCAGGCTCTACGCTCATGCTAGCTCTCCAGACTGAATGGTGCTTGCTTTTGGTGATATCTTAAATCTATTATCTCTTTCTAAGGTTGTACTTCTGCTACATTTTACTTGCAACACTTAACGCTTGCCAATGTACAATTTAAACTACTCCGTATTAATATCTTTGGTCGCATTCTTGTAAAAATATATTTTAAAGTACAAATTAAAAAGAATCCAATAAAAAGCCCTACATCGGTTACATGAATATATTTTTCTTCCATAATATATTTCAGTGGCTTAATCTACCAAGACAGAACTGCTCTAATACCAATTTGCTAGAGATTAGCTTGATTACAGTAGTATAAATGGCAGAAAAACAGAAGGAAGATGATGGTTATATAGATTAGATGAGAATTACACTAAATTGGATGATAATTCCACTTTCGAGAGGTGGGTTCTCTCTCCCAATAACAATCCTCAATAATATTCAACATGATCATTATTCCTCCTAATGAGGCATATATATAGAAAAACCCTCCTAACAAACTCTAACTTATTCCCCAAGTCACTAATAATGGACATGACTAATATGCCCTTCCTCAATATTGATTCCTTGCAAAGAGAGTGGAGGAAGTGTCTTTTATTCAACTGGTAAAGTGGCTAGGTAGACTTCTGGTCACAGTTGAGGACTTTGTTAATGCAGTGTTAGCTTTGTTGTCTTATTGAACATGGAAATGCCACACTACCACTAATCTTCTATACAGCATATATGGGATTGCATGTGAAATTCTTTGCTGTAAGTTTTAGCTTTTTTTATATTAGGCATGTAGATAATAATGAATTTTGGATGACCTTGAGCTTCTCATGGGAATTCTATGCCTTGGAAACAAATGCTAGTGTAGAAGACTTCTTGGGAATGATATATAATGATGTAAAGTGTGATAATCAGTAGGCTATTTCTTCTCATTTACTTCTTTTAATGGTCTACCTGTGGCTTAGTTTTTCTCAAATATCTTACTCTTGGTGCTCTTTATCTGAACTGTACTTTGGTTGAATGCTTTTCTTTCTTTTGATCCCTTCGCACGTGCCCTATAAATTATTTCCTTTAGGCTTCAGCTAATCAGAAGAACTGATTCTCTGTTTCGGTTTTCTGTTATCATTGGATGAAAGATTTTCTTTCAAATCAATGTTTCTTGTTTTATCTTTGCCTTTGTTGTGGAAAACTTACCTCTGACAAGCATATGATAGAGCTGATATCTCTGAACTCTGTACATGTTCTTTCATCTTGCTATAGCTTAATTGTGTGAAGGTGGACAAAGGTATCAGCATTGAACCAATGCCTATGAAGCTTTAGTACTTTTGCATCATCCTAATACCCTTTATATTTTAATTTTTCGGTCATCTTATACCAGTAATTGACATGTTCTCTATTCTTAAGTTGCTAGACTTTTAAAGAAATATACTACTGGGATTAAGTGCTTTTACGCTCTTTAACCATCTCCTCTAGTAAAATGGCGTTTCAGCTAATTGATCACTATATTATTTTGTTCCTTATGTACATAAATGGTTTGACAGTGTTTTATCCTAGTTATTATCTCTGTGTCCAATTGGTGGACATTGTTATCAATATGTTGAATGACCATCTACATATATATATCTTTATCTTCTGTGGTAATCCATCAGGTTTAGTTGTTTGGTTAGTACTCCGTATTTGTCAAGGATAAGAGGGCAAGGGTGATGCTGTTTGTTTAATTGAGCTTTACCAAGCTGGTGGTTTATGCAGTGGTTGTCTGCATACTGTGTTAAATCTTGCATGTGGTCTATAGGATTAATTCTGGTGGGAATGTTTGTTGCACATTCATATTATTTGCTAGGAAAGATATAACATGATATCGATCTTGCTTTTGTTTTCATTGCTGTCAACTGCCTGTACCCCTGTTTTTGAACTTTTTTCCGCCTGGTTGGTATTATATCTGATTTCTTCTTGCAGGAAATGTAATGCTATCACAGGTCTTTGGAGAGCACGTTTTGTAAGGTAATCCTATTTGTTCTGCTGTGTTCTTGCATTTAACCTCCTCTGTGAATAATCTAGTTAATGCGGGATTTATCACTATGTTTTGTATTGCATATTTGCATTATATATTTCCATTCATGATTGAGGGTTTTTTCATGCATACTTCATTTACCACAAGTTATATTAACATGTTCATTTCTCTGCACAAATTTCATTCTCCGTACTCGAGCCAAAGGGCTTGCTTGCAAGTATATGAAATGAGTAAGTATATGTAAAAGCCTTCGTCAAACAAACTGCAGAGGTTATCTCCTTGATATCGAACGCTATGTACAAGCTAAAGCCTAGCACATTGCACCCAATACATTTCAATGGTAGTCCCTGATTTGCATGTTCTAGGTTCAAAGTCCTATCCCTCGGATATTCATAATATAAACCATCCATCTTCCATTGTTATGGCAATCTGAATTTCGAATATTCTAGTTAAGAATGGAACAAAAACAAGGAATTGAAGGAAACATACATTTAGGACATATTTTATATGTAAAGTTCAAGAAGCCTCACAAGAAATTCTCCAGGCCCGTATAGTAAGTATGCTGTATTGCTGTTAGTATAAAACTGTACGCAAAATTGTGGCTAACCACAAGTGTACTCCAACGGCCCAGATTGCCTCCTTTGGCCCTTCTGTTAAACAAGATGCACTCTAAACAATACCATGATATTATTATTAGGAGAAATTAGGACGGTATATCATGAAGGCAACTCAATTTTTTGAGGGAAAGTGCACTCTATCGGACTAAAATCTCTCATAGGTTAACTCGGTTTGGATTATTGGACAGACTTCAGCTAAGGGGGAAGGATTGCCCATAGTGGGGATTGACCTTACCATAAGTCCAAATACTACTTGGTCGTAGGCAACTCAATATGATCGTTAGGGCCCGTTCATTTCGGCTTAATTTCAGTTTAGTTCAGTTCAGCTCTTAATTTCATTCTCTCATAAAATATTCATTTCAGCTCTATTAAGTTTAATTCAGCTTCAATCAGTTCAGTTAATCTCAGCTCAGTTCTAAATGTGAACAGGCCCTTGCTTTAGGATCTAGACATGGCTTACAAAATCCATCGTACATCCTTGTTCAATGTTAGCGTTTTAGGTAACTATTTGAAAAGTTTAGGAGTATTTGGCAAGACAACGATTTAGGTACAACGTAACATATATAATATCCACAATTTCAGACTTTTGCATCTTACACAAGTGAAAGGCTTTTGTCAAATGAATGAGAGTTTTAGTAAAGTGGAAGAGTTTTGCTAGCTAATGAAGAATTGAAGATTGACCTCAATTAGTTTTTATTTATTTGTAATCTACAACATACCCCATACTCCCTCTGAACAAGATATAGATGGGAATGGGCAACTTCAGAACAAGAAAACTGTATGTAGCTTCTTACCAAATCATCAATGTATGGTTCTTTGAAACCACATTATTTAAGATGTTCATCTAATACTCGGTTGTAAAATTACGCTCTTTCACATTTTCCTTTATAAACATATACTCTATACATTAACACACGTAAAAAGAATAATAATTAATTTAAACGGTGTGAACTTACACCTGAATATAAGATGGATTCTCAATTTTGAATTTGAAAATGTAATTACAATTGAGATTGAGGAATCTTGGTCCTGTATAAAATATTTAGACAAGCATGTGATTTATTCACTGCCAGTAACGGATTGCTCCATTAAAATTAATAATAATAAAATAATGATAATTGGCTAGTATTCACTTCTCTGATGCTGCTGTTGTCTGTGTACACAACAGGACGGTACGCATCAATTCTGAGGGAAGTTTTCCATGGTTTTGTCAATATAATATATACTTATTATTGACATAGCTAAACAATGGAAATTAAATTGTAACACGTCATTGGTTAGATCATTCATTTTCTTTTAACTATGATAATCTATCCGTCTCATAATACAATGTCTGGGTTTTTACGCAGAAATTAAGAAAGTTGTAAATTTTTTAAAACTGATGATCAGAAATACATATGTACATGTAGGGTTAGAGAGATAAAGAGAAAGAATAAGTTGTTAGGAATAATTAAAGAGATAGAGAACGAAAATGTTGGAAATTTTTTTTCCCTTTTTTTCTCTCTATCTTTAATTATTCCTAAAAAAAAGGTAAAAAAAAATGACAACTCATCAAAAAGAGAGCAATAATGTCAAAAAATGCAACCTTTAAATAAAAAGAGACGTTATATTGTAGTTTACCTAAAAAGGAAAAAAGACTTTGTATTATGAGACGGAGGGTTTGGATGAGATTTAAAGGATGCCACTAAGGGCCTGTTTACTTCAGCTTAATTTTAGTTTAGTTTAGTTCAGCTCAGCTCCAATCAGTTTAATTCAGTTCAGCTCCTAATTTCCTTCTCTAATAAAATATTCATTTTACTTCTATTTAATTCAGTTCAGCTCAATTCAGTAAATGTGAACACGCCCTAAGCCAATATATCCCTTGCACATTAGTATCCTTCCTTGTTTTAAAGCTAATCTTAACTTATTTTTGCTTTACATAATTACTCATTTTGTTTAATGAGCTTCTTACCATTTACGGAGTTTCTTCCAATACCAAGGAAATATACGAGTATAAAATAATGAAAGTTAGACGAGTATGTGATTATAATATTGTATTATGACGTGAAGGATAGAATACGTAATAAAAAAAAAAATGGTACCATAAAGTGGAATGGGGTAACAATGTAACACAGTGTATTACCCTGATAAAAAAAAAAAAAAAAAAAAAAAAAAAAAAAAGAAGAAAATTGAGTACAATTTATTTCATGGAATGATATTAAGCGGAAAATAGGAAGAACTTCATTCGGAGGGAGTAAATATGCATGCTCTTGGTTATATATATCAGTGTACTGATATGCAGTTATGCACCATATCTGTATTTAAATTTAGCTCAATGTTTATTTTATAAGAATGTATTATAGTAACTAATTGCTATTTCCCTAAATTTGATTATTTTTACTTTATGCTATAAATATTTAATTTTTTGGTTCTATTACTATTGGCCACTCCTAACCTTGAACTCGTTACATTACATGTGAAATAAATAAATTAAAGAAAATATTGTCCAACAATCAGGATTAAAACAATCTAAATATATTTGGATTTACATGATAATTTGTTTTGTCATTTGCTTAAACAATAACAAATTTGCTTTGTCTATCTAATAGTTCTGAATTAAGATGCATGCTCCTGCAACCACAGATATTAATGTCCCAACAAGTTAAGACAGATTCCCTTATTTTTTTAATTTTTAAATTTGTCTTATTTAATTAAAATAAAAAAAAATTGACCAGCACAATTAGAAAATTAATATTGATTTCTTAGATCTGACTTTTAATTTTTGCTAATTTCCAAGCATTTTACAAACATTAAGAAGTAAAATAATAAGTAATGGATCCCACCGCCAATTAATGGATTTTTTGGAGAGTTCATGTGCCGCTACGCTTGCAGTGCCGCAGAGCGAGGCACCAAGTTAAAATATTGGTAGTATCAACAGTGTTTTCAAAGGTTATCTTGATCTCGTGTTTTATCTTTATTAGGTTGCGATCTTGAGAGAAGCCGAGTACTCGAGCTTAGTATCTTGTCTATGTTATACATATGAAGTATGAAAAATAACATCTTGTTCATATGCAAACTTTTATATGGTAGCTGATCAAGTTATTTCATTGTGTTTCTCCATGTAATAACGTTCGTTGATCACACGCTTTAGTGCACATTAAATTGGTTTATGCAATTGAGTGCATCATATATGTAAGCGTTGCTTATCATATTTCGTAGTGTATCTTGTTTATAATGTAATCGTATATATATACGGCATATGTAAGATATTTACGTTTTCAATCATGGTACCTTATAAAAATATTGTTACATGCATGCAAACCTTATAACTAGCAAAATGAGATCAAAAACAATTGCAGAATAAGTTTGCAGAGTACACGTTATAAATGATAACTATCTTATGTTATTTATCATTTGCACGTAGGAAGAGTTTTGATGTATGATCTGAAACTTGACTGAGATTTTGAGCCATTGTTATTGCTTACGTATTGTAATCATTTATGTTGTTACATAATTTGCGTCTTTAATCATTCAATATTCAATAATCATTTAATGTAAATTTTGAACCAATATGATTGAAAAGGAATTTGGTTTGCTTTAGTTATTGCTTTAAATTTCTCTTAAATGCGGGAAATTGTTGTATTCCCCTGCTTAATGAGTGTGCTGTGTGCAGTGATTTGAGTTGATTCATTCAACCATCAATAGAATCAATTTACACTTCCCTTTATTAGTGACATTTTTAATTAACCCATAGGTAAAACATTAAATATGTAGTTGTTGGAAGTTCTTGATATAATGCTAGAGTGTTAGGAAAAATAAGAGAGAGAGAGAGAAAAACAATGGAAGGGGAAAAGTCCCACATTGATTGGGGAGGAAGGTTTTTCCTTGTTTTTATAATGTAGTGCTTTAGCACTACTTAGTTGAGTAAGTTGGAGGTGTGTGTTACTCCACACACACACACACACGCGCGCGCCGAGCCGCGCCGGGTCGGGCTCGGGCCTCGGGACTTGGGGTCTTGGGGAATGCGATGCGCGGGCGTGGGTCCTTGTTATCTTTTTGGAAAAATTTTATTTCTTTTTTCTTGTTAACAGAATATTCCAAGTATCCGTTTTTGACTGTTGGGATTTTCTGACTGTTGTGGGAATTAATCAGCCATTAATCCCTTGATTTTAGCTGATTAATTCACTCCCTTGTTTCTTGCCTCGTTTGTTGACTGACTAGATTAATCTGGTCATCTTCTTGGCCAGGTTCTTCCCACCTTTTATGCTTCCCGTTTTTCCTCTTCACCCTATAAATATTCGGTGGTTTTCTCAGCCAAAATACAACACACAATCAGTCTTCTCTCTTCTCTAAAATTATTTAAACACATGTTCTTCCTGTTCTGTTTTCTGGGCAAGTATTCTGAGTTCCAGTCGGGTTTGTGAGTGCACATAAACTCCGGCGCCGTGCTTATCCTGGAGGGCGACCGCAATTGTCTACTGCACCGGGAGGTAGCGCGGAATCGTCTTTTAGGTCAGTGGTTCTCCACGACGCGGCTATTGTCAGTTTGGTTCACGCATCAAGAGATAAGTTATTTCTGTTTATTGCTTATTAGTATAACAATCTAAAAGACGATCATGGCTTCCAAATTCCTTGTTCCTGATATGTCTAAACTAGAACCTCTTGATGGAAAGAATTATAAACGTTAGGCTGTTAGGATGCATTTTTATTTGGAGCAGATTGATGTTGCATATGTTCTTGATGATATTGTTGAACCTGTTGATAAAGATGATTTGTCTGAATATGAGATTAAGTTTTTTAAGGATGATAGAACTTGTAAGGGCATGTTGTTGCATTATATGTCGAATAGTCTGTTGGATATTTATATGGGTTTTCATCATGCTAAGGATATTTGGGATGCTTTAGAGAAAAAATATGGAACTGATGATGCTGGTACTAAACGTTATTGTGTTAGTAAGTGGTTAAGTTTTCAAGTTGTTGATGATAAGCCTATTATTGATCAGATTCATGCCTATGAGAGTGTTTGTATTAATATGGCTGCTGAAGGTCTGTCTATTTGTGATACTACCCTTGCTATTGTTCTGATTGAGAAACTCCCTCCCTCTTGGAAGGATTTTCGTAACCAACTCATGTACAAAAAGAAAGACCTAACCTTAGAGGAACTTGCTGCCCACCTCAAAATTGAGGAGGAAAACCGTATCAAAGACAAAGCCCCTTCTGTTTTCCCTTCCTCTTCTTCTGCCAAAGCCAACCTTGTTGAACCCAAATCAAACAACCAGTCCAAAGCCAAAAACAGTAACCTTAAGCCTAATGGGAAAATTCAGAAGTACAAGTTTAAGGGGATCTGTTATGAGTGTGGTATGACTGGTCACAGGGCTAGAGATTGCAGGGTCAAGAAGAAGAATGGGCAAAGTCAAGCAAACCTTATTGAAGATTCTGATGTTATTGTTGCTGTTGTTTTAGAAGCTAACTTTACAGGTAATGCTGCTGAGTGGATTGTTGACACTGGAGCTACCAGACACATCTGCGCCAACAAGGACATGTTCACTACCTATGACAAGGTTGAAGGTGAAAATGTCTTCATGGGCAACTCAGCCTCTGCATCTATCCAAGGCAAAGGGAAGATCGTTCTCACTCTCACTTCTGGAAAATTGCTTACTCTCACTAATGTTTTGCATGTTCCAGAAATGCGCAGGAATTTAATTTCTGGCAGTTTGCTCATGAAAGCTGGACTGAAGCTCTCCTTTGATTCTGATAGATTAGTTCTTACTCGCAATGGGGAATTTGTGGGGAAGGGCTTTTGTAATGGGGGGCTTTTTACTCTTGATGTTAAAATTGACACTATGAATAAGAATGCTAGTACTTCTTCTGCTTATATTGCTGAGTCTATTGATTTATGGCATGCTAGATTAGGCCACGTTAATTTTGATTCTGTTAAAAGGCTTAAACACTTAAATTTGATTCCAAGTTTTTCTAAAACTGATTTTTCGAAATGTCAAGTTTGTGTTGAAGCCAAATTTACTAAAAAGCCATTTAAATCAGTAGATAGACAGACTGAAGTACTGGAACTTGTTCATAGTGACTTAGGTGATTTTAATAATCACGAAAGTAGAGGGGGTAAAAAGTATTATATTACTTTTGTTGATGATTGTTCACGCTTTTGCATGGTTTATCTTCTCAGGTCTAAGGACGAAGCTGAGGAAATGTTCCTCAAATATAAAGCTGAGGTAGAAAACCAGTTAGACAAAAAGATCAAGAGAGTTAGGAGTGACAGGGGTGGTGAGTACAGCCCTGACACTCTTAAGGCATTTTGTGAGCAACTTGGCATTGTTCATGAGACGACGGCTCCCTATTCACCCGAACAAAACGGTATAGCTGAAAGGAAAAATAGAACTTTAAAGAATATGATGAATTCTATGCTTATTAGTTCTGGGCTTCCTAATAACATGTGGGGGGAGGCTATTCTTTCTGCTTGTCATGTTTTGAACAGGGTTCCTCACAAGAAGCTTGACAAGACTCCATACGAAATATGGAAAGGTCGAGCGCCAAACCTGAAATACTTGAAAGTGTGGGGGTGCCTAGCAAAAGTAGGCATACCTAGTTTCAAGAGGGATAAAATTGGTCCCAAAACTGTTGATGCTATTTTTATTGGCTATGCTTATCAAAGTGCAACTTATCGTTTCTTTGTTAAAGGTGCTAACAACTCTTATGCAGGTGGTCATATCATTGAAGCAAGAGATGCTGAGTTCTTTGAGAACATTTTTCCTTTGAAAATGTCTCCTTCTAATGATAGTGAATTGCATGCTAGTAGTTCTGTTAGTTTACCTATTGCTAATGCTCCTATTACTAACGATGATTCTGTTTTGGAGCCAAGGAGAAGCAAAAGGGCAAGAAAGGAAAATAGTTTTGGTCCTGATTTTATTACTTCTTATTTATCTGAATCTTCCTTAATTGATGATGATTTTGTGCATATTTTTGTTTTGGAAGATGATCCAAGAACCTATGATGAGGCAATGAGGTCAGTTGATGCTGTTTTTTGGAAAGAAGCAATTGATAGTGAATTACAATCAATTCTCAATAATAACACTTGGGAATTGGTTGAACTTCCTAGAGGTTGTAAGCCCATTACTTGTAAATGGATCTTTCGGAAAAAATTGTATGATTGCTTATGTGTCGAAATTGCAAATTCTTTTTGCACTTAAACAGAAATCTAAAACTAATGATCATGGCTTCCACTTGAAACATAGTAGTAACACACAAATATGCTCAAAGACAATTTATCCATATAAAGGATCAATCAGGCTCAGGATAAAGTTACTTTAAGTCTCGCCTACAAAGTCATAAACTAATGCAATTACTAATCAAAAATGAGTCAAGACTTTGAGTCCAACACTAATTCTTTATTACTTCCCCCACATTGGACAACAAAGTCTGGTTCAGATCAAAGCCCTTAGTAGTACGCCTAAAACCTATATTCTCAATGAATGAAACTCCAATCCCTCCAAAATTCATATGGGGTCTTTAATAACATAAATTACTTATAAAGAAATCACATAAGTTTATAAAAAACCTGAACCCCCACATGAAAGGATAAAGTCCAAATCCAAAAAAAAAAAAAATCACAACTATGTCATAGAACTTGGGTGTAATAACATGAGTAAAAATAGATATTTGAAACATTGAATTAATTAAAGATAATAATTCAACGACACTTCAAAATATTAAATCTCATTCCAACATATGAAATTCAGGGCATTTACAAATTACTCATGCTTTATCCATAAAGAATTATAACACAATAAAGAGTTATAGGCGGTAACACTAAACCATCATAAAATTTTGGAAAAAAACCATAGTCTAATTTCCAAAATACTTTACTCAAGAATTCTTCAATGAGAAAGTCATATAATATCCTTACAGAAAAATTATCACATAACTACCCTTCACAAAACTCAACAAGTTTAAGAATTATAAATTCTACACATGCTCATGAAATACTGAAAATAAAGTAATGAAATCAATTGAGTTATGAACAAAGCTTCTCAATACGAGTATTGCATATCATGAACATAATACATCTCAATTCCATGCTCAGCACATACATGAATCATGATAAAAGTAGTACTTCGAGTACATATATACATGTACCTCAAAAACATGTTAAACAAAATTGCTCAAAACATCCTACTGAATAACAAGTTAATCCACAAAATGTAGAACCAACAAATTAAAGGTAACTGATTATATGCAATAAAATGTCATACTCATAAAATATCGACATTATAACTTTAATTTCTATTAATCATTCAACAAATATTTACTTGACAAATTCAACATTCAACATACTTTGTCAACAACCACAAAAGCATATATTTGTTAAGATGATTACTAGGAATTAAAACAAAGTGTAAACATAATAACATGAGACTTGGTTTAGAGTGAACCTCCTTTGAATTAAATCAAGTAACATGTGTAAGACCTCTATGAGATGCCCAACCACCCTCATTGTAAATAAGGGCCTCAAGATGTCAACATAACTCACTAATCTGAGCATCTAGTGAGAATCCAACCGTTGAATAATAAGCCTCATGTGTCCCAAACATACTCCCAAAATTTCAGCCCAAACCGACCAAGGATGACATTTGATCGGGGGTCATCTTTGGGACTGCTCCCGGAAATCCGCGAATAACGAACAAGTCCTAAAATCTCAAAAATATAGCATAGGCATTAGAGAATATCAACAAAAACTCCACAAAACAATGAGATTTAGGAAACATTATAACACTCCGTCATGTTATTATATAAGATTGCAACTAGTTATATTGCACCATATATTCAACAACATAATATCATTGATCAATTAAAATAAAGTAACCCATATTACAATATTAGTAATATGTACCAAACAAATCTATTCAAATTATTGTAAAGTACCAAGTACAATCTTATACATAAGTACATAACATAAAGCAATCACTCAACCATTTAAGAAATAAAATCAATTATCAATTAAAAAGTAATTATAGTGCTCCGATCCCATGATTCAAGCTAATTCTCCAAATCTCCACTATAATAATTATTAAATCACAACAATCAAGGCTATAGTTTAGAACTTTAGATAATGTTCTACAAGAATATGGAAAAATTAAGCCCCAATCAATCACAGCATATATGCCATTAGCCATTAGTAAAATAAAATTAGTGCTATATATATACAACATGAACTTATAAAATTCTATATAAGGAATATATGGGATAAATAAATAATCCCCAAACCAAGCAATTGCAGATAAAAACAAAAGCATTGTTGAAGATTGCTAGTGACAAAAGCTTTCCCTTCATCGTAATACCAAATATCTATGTGAATAAATCATTAAGGCACACAATGATTTGCGGCAAAGAATACCATGAAATTCATCATCAGTTTTACACAACAACATAAAAATTGCTCCAAATTAAATAAAACTGTATGCTTCGTACTTATTAACATCCCAACATCCACCATTCTCAAAACTTTAGCAAAAAATTAAATTCTTAAATTCAGCCAACCAACCACTGCAAATTAATAATCATAGATATAGCATGAAGACAACCTATATAAGCAATACTATTATAATCCGTAATAAAGATTGCTTGATAAATCATGATAGCAACAACAAGTCAACAACAGTGTACTCAATAAAATAAATTGGTCAGAATGCAATCAAATCACAACATTGTCTAAATTTGACATATCAAAAATTCAAATATTTAGAAATCATATCGATCGTCTTTTAGATTGTTAGTAGATAAGCAAATTAAACGAAAGTACTTATCTCAATGTTGTGTAGACCAATTGACAATTGCCGCGTCGTGGTAAACCACTGACCTAAAAGACAATTCCGCGCTACCCCGGTGCAGTAGACATCAAGCGGTCGCCCTCCAGGATAAGCACGGCGCCGGAATTTGTGTGCACTCACAAACCCGACTGGAATTCAGAATACTTGCCCAAAAACCGAAGGGATATATTATTAAGAGAAGGTAAGAAGTTAAAGATGGATGGTTTTGTTGTCATATCTTTCAGAGGTGAATAATGTTGATTTATAAGGCAATGGAGGGAGTAAAAACAACCAGCAATTAAGGGGAAAATGGTCATCAAATTGTCTATCAGCATTAGAGAATATCAACAAAAACTCCAATTGTAAAAGACGATCCGTGATGTATTAGAACCTCAAGATGTCAGTTTGGTTCACGCATCAAGAGAATATGCTTCGTAATTAATATTTTAGATTCTTTATTTTTGTTTACAACAAAAACTCCAATCATGCTAGACGCGGCTATTGTCAGTTTGGTTCACGCATCAAGAGAATATGCTTACTTTGGATGTATTAGAACCTCAAGAGTCTGCTTTATTAGTCTTTATTTGCACAAAGTCACATAATTACCAATTATCATGTGATTTATGGTAGTACTTCTAATCTCAATGTCACTCTTGCTAACCGATCTAATTACAAGGCCAAAGTTGTTTGACTTTTTTGTTGGTTAGAAAGTCATCTCTATTGGGAACCAATATTATTGTTATCATTAACTTGCTAATTTATACGCTCAGATTGATTGAGTTTAACAATATTTTAGATTCTTTATTTTTGTATTGGGCTTAATGTTATCATATATCGTATCTCATAATTGGATTGATTTTGTTTACATATAGTTATCGTGTTTATCCTAAACTTTGATTTGCATATTGGTTTAGTCCATTTACGAAGAAATATCTTCTTTGTAGTTAAAGTTGATATTTTCTAATGCCTTTGCAATTATTTTTGAGACTTTAGGACTTGTTCGTTATTCGCGGATTTCCGGGAGCAGCCCCAAAGATGACCCCCGATCAAAGGTCATACTTGGTCGGTTTGGGATGAAATTTTAGGAGCATGTTTGGGACACATGAGGCTTATTTTTCAACGGCTGGATTCTCACTAGCTGCTCAAATTAGTCAGTTATGTTGACATCTTGAGGCCCTTATTTACAATGAGGGTGGTTGGGCATCTCATAGAGGTCTTACACATGTTACTTGATTTAATTCAAAGGAGGTTCACTCTAAACCAAGTCTCATGTTATTATGTTTACACTTTGTTTTAATTCCTAGTAATCATCTTAACAAATATATGCTTTTGTGGTTGTTGACAAAGTATGTTGAATGTTGAATTTGTCAAGTAAATATTTGTTGAATGATTAATAGAAATTAAAGTTATAATGTCGATATTTTATGAGTATGACATTTTATTGCATATAATCAGTTACCTTTAATTTGTTGGTTCTACATTTTGTGGATTAACTTGTTATTCAGTAGGATGTTTTGAGCAATTTTGTTTAACATGTTTTTGAGGTACATGTATATATGTACTCGAAGTACTACTTTTATCATGATTCATGTATGTGCTGAGCATGGAATTGAGATGTATTATGTTCATGATATGCAATACTCGTATTGAGAAGCTTTGTTCATAACTCAATTGATTTCATTACTTTATTTTCAGTATTTCATGAGCATGTGTAGAATTTATAATTCTTAAACTTGTTGAGTTTTGTGAAGGGTAGTTATGTGATAATTTTTCTGTAAGGATATTTTATGACTTTCTCTTTGGAGAATTTTCAAGTAAAGTATATTTTGGGAATTAGACTACAATTTTTTCCAATTTTTATGATGGTTTAGTGTTACCGCCTATAACTCTTTATTGTGTTATAATTCTTTATGGATAAAGCATGAGTAATTTGTAAACGCCCTAAATTTCATATGTTGGCATGAGAATTAATATTTTGAAGTGTTGTTGAATTATTATCTTTAATTAATTCAATGTTTCAAAAATCTATTTTTACTCATGTTATTACACCCAGGTTCTATGACATAGTTGTGATTTTTTTTGGATTTGGACCTTATGTTTTCATGTGGGGGTTATAAGTTTTTGAACTTATAAAATTTCTATATAAGGAGTTTATGTCATCATTAAAGACCCCATGTGAATTTTGGAGGGAGTTTCATTCATTGAGAATGTAGGTTTTAGGCGTACTGCTAAGGGCTTTGATTTGAATCGGACTTTGTTGTCCAATGTGGGGGAAGTAATAAAGAATTAGTGTTGGACTCAAAGTCTAGGCTCAGTTTTTGCTTGGTAATTGCATTTTAGTTCATGACTTTTTATGCGAGTCTTGGAGTAATTTTATCCTGAGCCTGATTGATCCTTTATATGGATAATTTGTCTTTGAGCATATATATATGTTTGTAAGCACTATGTTTCAAGTGATTAGATATGCACAATAGAATGCCATATGTCTTTCTTTCTTCTTTGAGCAAAGCCTGAACATGCACATTAATGTTAGAGTTTTCTATTGTTTAATGCAAAGCCTGAAAGTGATTAATTGTGCTAAAGACGGGTTTTAATTTGATGGTGTTTGCCTTACAAATTTGTTTTGGTATCTCTATGTCTTTAGAGTATCTACTTTAAATCAGTGGAATATCATGAGTGATTGTGATATTACAATCTTTTTCCTGGGATTGTGATGCTTAATATCTCTTTTATGGATTGTGTTGCTAATTCTCTGAGTTCTCGTTGGAAGTCTTTAAGGCTAGAAATTTGATTTGGATGAGTCATTGCTATCAGATAAATTTTTTGAATTTATTGATTATATGGGAGCAATTGTGTCCATTTAGTATTGCTATGTTTCTTGGGAACTATTCTTAGTCTGTTATTGCTTATTATGTAAGTAGATTAAGAAAGTATACTCTTAACTCGAGCAATGATCTTTAGATCGTTTTGAGGAGGTTGCATAGGTACTTGAAAAGTACACAAGATTAGAGTTTGCACTATTGCAAGTTTCCATGAGTGATTGGAGTTCGACGATGAGTTTAAACTCAAGCGGTTATGTCTGCACCACTAAGTGGTGGAGCTATGTTTTGGAAATTGTGCAAAGCAACCTTGTTTTGCTATGTTTGTTTTGGAATAATCTAAATTTATTGCTTTTGAATTGACAGGTTATGAGGCAAGATGATCAAGGGTATATGGCTCTTATGAGCACATGTGCTTGCAAATGTCCCATTGAAGGAGAATTCCTTGTGATTTGCAGGTCGTGGTTACTTTTGATTGAACCATGCCTATAATGGTTGATGTCAAAGATAAATTGTCGAATAAGGTGATATCACTAGACTAGAAAAAGTCTAAAAGATATGTTACGGATCCGTTAAGTAAAGGCCTTGTACAAAACTAGTTTTGGTAACATCGGAAGGGATGGGACTAAAAGCCCAAAGTATGAATTATGAGTAATCAACTCCTACTCATCATGAGTTCAAAGGGGAACATTATGAAATAAATGGAAGCACAAAATTTTATTTTTGTCCATCCCTAGATGTTTGATTTGTGCTTGCTACAAATGGAAAGAGGATGAGCAAATGGCTCTTAATGAACCCATATCCATATTTTTGGTGGTGTGTTGTAGCTCACACTTGATGGGATTCACCTACTTAGGTGTGGAAGTGTGGCCGCTTCCTATGAGTATTGGGTGGGCTAATACCCTAGAGCACCTATGAGCATCCAGGCTGGACGTATGGCCAGTATAATGCGTCACCTTTATTCGCGGAATTTCAGAATATTATACATGTTCAATTGTGTGGCTCAAAGTGACGGGTCCCTAACTCCCTATTAAGTTCAAGACGAAGGTCACTTGGTAGGTGAGGGATCATAGCTTGATGTCCACTATGTGTTAATTCAAGTCGCGAGACATTGACACTTATGCAATTGTTTTGTTTTGCCCAAAACCAATTTTCTCTATTTCTTTTCACTTCTTCGAACCTGTGGGGGATTGTTGGAAGTTCTTGAAGTAAAACCAAGAAAGTTACGGTGTTTATTCTTTTGACTGTTGGGATTTAATGGCTATTGAAATCCCTTAATTTTAGCTTCCTTTTATTGCTAATTTAATGGGCTTTATTGCTGATTAATGTTGTTACTTAATTAAAGACTAGCCGTTACCCTTTTAATGTTGATTAAAGCTAGCTCATATTAGGGATTAATGGGTGGATGTTACACCACTTGATTGATGACCATTTTCCCCTTAATTGCTGGTTGTTTTTACTCCCTCCATTGCCTTATAAATCAACATTATTCACCTCTGAAAGATATGACAACAAAACCATCCATCTTTAACTTCTTACCTTCTCTTAATAATATATCCCTTCGGTTTTTGGGCAAGTATTCTGAATTCCAGTCGGGTTTGTGAGTGCACACAAATTCCGGCGCCGTGCTTATCCTGGAGGGCGACCGCTTGATGTCTACTGCACCGGGGTAGCGCGGAATTGTCTTTTAGGTCAGTGGTTTACCACGACGCGGCAATTGTCAATTGGTCTACACAACATTGAGATAAGTACTTTCGTTTAATTTGCTTATCTACTAACAATCTAAAAGACGATCGATATGATTTCTAAATATTTGAATTTTTGATATGTCAAATTTAGACAATGTTGTGATTTGATTGCATTCTGACCAATTTATTTTATTGAGTACACTGTTGTTGACTTGTTGTTGCTATCATGATTTATCAAGCAATCTTTATTACGGATTATAATAGTATTGCTTATATAGGTTGTCTTCATGCTATATCTATGATTATTAATTTGCAGTGGTTGGTTGGCTGAATTTAAGAATTTAATTTTTTGCTAAAGTTTTGAGAATGGTGGATGTTGGGATGTTAATAAGTACGAAGCATACAGTTTTATTTAATTTGGAGCAATTTTTATTAATTAGGATAAACACGATCAGGAACCAATCGACATGTTTGAAAAACCTTCCTCCCCAATCAATGTGGGACTTTTCCCCTTCCATTGTTTTTCTCTCTCTCTCTCTTATTTTTCCTAACACTCTAGCATTATATCAAGAACTTCCAACAATCCCCCACAGGTTCGAAGATATGAAAAGAATGAAAGAAAAAAAAATGAATTCTGGGCAAAACAAAACAATTGCATAAGTGTCAATGTCTCGCGACTTGAATTAACACATAGTGGACATCAAGCTATGATCCCTCACCTACCAAGTGACCTTCGTCTTGAACTCAATAGGGAGTTAGGGACCCGTCACTTTGAGCCACACAATTGAACATGTATAATATTCTGAAATTCCGCGAATAAAGGTGACGCATTATACTGGCCATACGTCCAGCCTGGATGCTCATAGGTGCTCTAGAGTATAAGCCCACGAAATACTCATAGGAAGCGGCCACACTTCCACACCTAAGTAGGTGAACTCCATCAAGTGTGAGCTACAACACACCTCCAAAAATATGGATATGGGTTCATTAAGAGCCGTATGCTCATCCTCTTTCTCATATGTAGCTAAGCACAAAACAAACATCTAGAGATGGACAAATAATATAAAAATGTGCTTCCGAATTATTACATAACGTTCCCCTTTGAACTCATAGTGAGTAGGAGTTCATTATTTCACAATTCATACAACGGGCCTTAGCCCCATCTCTTCCGATGTTTCCAAAACTAGTTTTTTACATAGGCCTTTAGTTAACGGATCCGCAATGTTGTTTTCGGACTTTACATAGTCCAGTGATATCACCCCTTCAGACAACAAATTTCTGACGGCTTTATGCCTCAGACGGATGTGTCTCTTCTTCCCATTATAGGCATGGTTGTGTGCAACAGCAATAGCAGCTTGCGAATCACAATGAAGTGCAACTGAAGGAGCTGGCTTCCCCCACAGTGGAATATCTGCAAGCATGTTCCTCAACCATTCTGCCTCATGACCTGCCAATTCAAGAGCAATAAACTCAGATTCCATAGTAGACATAGCAGTACAAGATTGCTTACAAGATTTCCAGGATACGGCTCCACCCCCAAGGGTGAAGACATAGCCACTAGTGGAGTTAACTTCATCATTATCGGATACCCAGTTGGCATCACAAAAACCCTCCAAAACTCCAGGAAATTTGGAGTAGTGCAAACCCCAATCCATAGTACCCTTAAGGTACCTAAGCAACCTCCTTAGAGCAATCCAATGATCACTGCTTGGATTATGAGTGTACCTGCTCAACCTACTAACAGAATAAGCAATGTCAGGTCTAGTGTAGTTCATAAGAAACATAACACTACCAATAATTCTAGCATATTCAGACTGATTAACTGGATTACCATTGTTTTTCTTTAAGTGGAAACTTGGGTCATAGGGAGTCTTAACTGGATCGACATTAAATGAGTCAAACTTTTTAAGAATTTTTCCAACATAGTGTGACTGATTAAGACAGATGCCATTTGGAGTCCTTTTGATTTTTACTCCCAAAATCACATCTGCCTCACCCATGTCTTTCATTTCAAAGTTCGAACTCAAAAACTGTTTTGTCTCATTTACACGATCCAAGTCAGTCCCAAAAATCAACATATCATCCACATAAAGACAAATAATTACACAACCATGACTATCATGCTTAAAATAAACACAAGAGTCACCTTCATTAACATGAAAACCATTACCAGTCATAGTCTTATCGAATTTGTCATGCCATTGCTTTGGAGCTTGTTTAAGCCCATACAATGCCTTGACTAACTTACAAACCTTCTCCTCTTGTCCTGGAACAACGAACCCTTCAGGTTGGACCATGTAAATCTCCTCATCCAAGTCACCATTCAAAAAAGCAGTTTTGACATCCATTTGATGAACAACAAGACCAAAAATGCAAGCAAGAGCAATTAAAGTCCTAATGGTTGCAATTTTAGTAACAGGGGAGTAAGTATCAAAATAATCAATGCCAAACTTTTGAGTAAAACTCCTTACCACTATCCTTGCCTTATACTTGTCTATGGATCCATCGGCCTTTAATTTTTTCCGAAAGATCCATTTACAAGTAATGGGCTTACAACCTCTAGGAAGTTCAACCAATTCCCAAGTGTTATTATTGAGAATTGATTGTAATTCACTATCAATTGCTTCTTTCCAAAAAACAGCATCAACTGACCTCATTGCCTCATCATAGGTTCTTGGATCATCTTCCAAAACAAAAATATGCACAAAATCATCATCAATTAAGGAAGATTCAGATAAATAAGAAGTAATAAAATCAGGACCAAAACTATTTTCCTTTCTTGCCCTTTTGCTTCTCCTTGGCTCCAAAACAGAATCATCGTTAGTAATAGGAGCATTAGCAATAGGTAAACTAACAGAACTACTAGCATGCAATTCACTATCATTAGAAGGAGACATTTTCAAAGGAAAAATGTTCTCAAAGAACTCAGCATCTCTTGCTTCAATGATATGACCACCTGCATAAGAGTTGTTAGCACCTTTAACAAAGAAACGATAAGCTGCACTTTGATAAGCATAGCCAATAAAAATAGCATCAACAGTTTTGGGACCAATTTTATCCCTCTTGAAACTAGGTATGCCTACTTTTGCTAGGCACCCCCACACTTTCAAGTATTTCAGGTTTGGCGCTCGACCTTTCCATATTTCGTATGGAGTCTTGTCAAGCTTCTTGTGAGGAACCCTGTTCAAAACATGACAAGCAGAAAGAATAGCCTCCCCCCACATGTTATTAGGAAGCCCAGAACTAATAAGCATAGAATTCATCATATTCTTTAAAGTTCTATTTTTCCTTTCAGCTATACCGTTTTGTTCGGGTGAATAGGGAGCCGTCGTCTCAAGAACAATGCCAAGTTGCTCACAAAATGCCTTAAGAGTGTCAGGGTTGTACTCACCACCCCTGTCACTCCTAACTCTCTTGATCTTTTTGTCTAACTGGTTTTCTACCTCAGCTTTATATTTGAGGAACATTTCCTCAGCTTCGTCCTTAGACCTGAGAAGATAAACCATGCAAAAGCGTGAACAATCATCAACAAAAGTAATATAATACTTTTTACCCCCTCTACTTTTGTGATTATTAAAATCACCTAAGTCACTATGAACAAGTTCCAGTACTTCAGTCTGTCTATCTACTGATTTAAATGGCTTTTTAGTAAATTTGGCTTCAACACAAACTTGACATTTCGAAAAATCAGTTTTAGAAAAACTTGGAATCAAATTTAAGTGTTTAAGCCTTTTAACAGAATCAAAATTAACGTGGCCTAATCTAGCATGCCATAAATCAATAGACTCAGCAATATAAGCAGAAGAAGTACTAGCATTCTTATTCATAGTGTCAATTTTAACATCAAGAGTAAAAAGCCCCCCATTACAAAAGCCCTTCCCCACAAATTCCCCATTGCGAGTAAGAACTAATCTATCAGAATCAAAGGAGAGCTTCAGTCCAGCTTTCATGAGCAAACTGCCAGAAATTAAATTCCTGCGCATTTCTGGAACATGCAAAACATTAGTGAGAGTAAGCAATTTTCCAGAAGTGAGAGTGAGAACGATCTTCCCTTTGCCTTGGATAGATGCAGAGGCTGAGTTGCCCATGAAGACATTTTCACCTTCAACCTTGTCATAGGTAGTGAACATGTCCTTGTTGGCGCAGATGTGTCTGGTAGCTCCAGTGTCAACAATCCACTCACCAGCATTACCTGTAAAGTTAGCTTCTAAAACAACAGCAACAATAACGTCAGAATCTTCAATAAGGTTTGCTTGACTTTGCCCATTCTTCTTCTTGACCCTGCAATCTCTAGCCCTGTGACCAGTCATACCACACTCATAACAGATCCCCTTAAACTTGTACTTCTGAATTTTCCCATTAGGCTTAAGGTTACTGTTTTTGGCTTTGGACTGGTTGTTTGATTTGGGTTCAACAAGGTTGGCTTTGGCAGAAGAAGAGGAAGGGAAAACAGAAGGGGCTTTGTCTTTGATACGGTTTTCCTCCTCAATTTTGAGGCGGGCAGCAAGTTCCTCTAAGGTTAGGTCTTTCTTTTTGTGCATGAGTTGGTTACGAAAATCCTTCCAAGAGGGAGGGAGTTTCTCAATCAGAACAATAGCAAGGGTAGTATCACAAATAGACAGACCTTCAGCAGCCATATTAATACAAACACTCTCATAGGCATGAATCTGATCAATAATAGGCTTATCATCAACAACTTGAAAACTTAACCACTTACTAACACAATAACGTTTAGTACCAGCATCATCAGTTCCATATTTTTTCTCTAAAGCATCCCAAATATCCTTAGCATGATGAAAACCCATATAAATATCCAACAGACTATTCGACATATAATGCAACAACATGCCCTTACAAGTTCTATCATCCTTAAAAAACTTAATCTCATATTCAGACAAATCATCTTTATCAACAGGTTCAACAATATCATCAAGAACATATGCAACATCAATCTGCTCCAAATAAAAATGCATCCTAACAGCCCAACGTTTATAATTCTTTCCATCAAGAGGTTCTAGTTTAGACATATCAGGAACAAGGAATTTGGAAGCCATGATCGTCTTTTAGATTGTTATACTAATAAGCAATAAACAGAAATAACTTATCTCTTGATGCGTGAACCAAACTGACAACCATCAATTTAATAAATTCTATTCCATGAAATTATTCATCATAGAATTAGTACACAAGTACACAACACAAAATTGATCCAAATAAAACCGCATCCTAACTAACATGTGAAAGCTCATAATTCTTAGAATAAAGAATTTGCAATTTCGACACATAAGCAATCATACAATTGGAATAAATCAGTCTGAAGGGCTTTTGAACAGTCATATAAAGATTTTGAACATAGTTTATAAAGAAATTCTGAGTTCCAGTCGGATTTATCATACAATTGTCTATCAGCAATTGGAATAAAGAATTGTTGGAAGTTCTTGATATAATGCTAGAGTGTTAGGAAAAATAAGAGAGAGAGAGAGAAAAACAATGGAAGGGGAAAAGTCCCACATTGATTGGGGAGGAAGGTTTTTCCTTGTTTTTATAATGTAGTGCTTTAGCACTACTTAGTTGAGTAAGTTGGAGGTGTGTGTTACTCCACACAAACACACGCGCGCGCGCGCGCGCCGAGCCGAGCCGGGTCGGGTCGGGTCGGGTCGGGCTCGGGCCTCGGGACTTGGGGTCTTGGGGAATGCGATGCGCGGGCGTGGGTCCTTGTTATCTTTTTGGAAAAATTTTATTTCCTTTTTCTTGTTAACAGAATATTCCAAGTATCCGTTTTTGACTGTTGGGATTTTCTGACTGTTGTGGGAATTAATCAGCCATTAATCCCTTGATTTTAGCTGATTAATTCACTCCCTTGTTTCTTGCCTCGTTTGTTGACTGACTAGATTAATCTGGTCATCTTCTTGGCCAGGTTCTTCCCACCTTTTATGCTTCCCGTTTTTCCTCTTCACCCTATAAATATTCGGTGGTTTTCTCAGCCAAAATACAACACACAATCAGTCTTCTCTCTTCTCTAAAATTATTTAAACACATGTTCTTCCTGTTCTGTTTTCTGGGCAAGTATTCTGAGTTCCAGTCGGGTTTGTGAGTGCACATAAACTCCGGCGCCGTGCTTATCCTGGAGGGCGACCGCAATTGTCTACTGCACCGGGAGGTAGCGCGGAATCGTCTTTTAGGTCAGTGGTTCTCCACGACGCGGCTATTGTCAGTTTGGTTCACGCATCAAGAGATAAGTTATTTCTGTTTATTGCTTATTAGTATAACAATCTAAAAGACGATCATGGCTTCCAAATTCCTTGTTCCTGATATGTCTAAACTAGAACCTCTTGATGGAAAGAATTATAAACGTTGGGCTGTTAGGATGCATTTTTATTTGGAGCAGATTGATGTTGCATATGTTCTTGATGATATTGTTGAACCTGTTGATAAAGATGATTTGTCTGAATATGAGATTAAGTTTTTTAAGGATGATAGAACTTGTAAGGGCATGTTGTTGCATTATATGTCGAATAGTCTGTTGGATATTTATATGGGTTTTCATCATGCTAAGGATATTTGGGATGCTTTAGAGAAAAAATATGGAACTGATGATGCTGGTACTAAACGTTATTGTGTTAGTAAGTGGTTAAGTTTTCAAGTTGTTGATGATAAGCCTATTATTGATCAGATTCATGCCTATGAGAGTGTTTGTATTAATATGGCTGCTGAAGGTCTGTCTATTTGTGATACTACCCTTGCTATTGTTCTGATTGAGAAACTCCCTCCCTCTTGGAAGGATTTTCGTAACCAACTCATGCACAAAAAGAAAGACCTAACCTTAGAGGAACTTGCTGCCCACCTCAAAATTGAGGAGGAAAACCGTATCAAAGACAAAGCCCCTTCTGTTTTCCCTTCCTCTTCTTCTGCCAAAGCCAACCTTGTTGAACCCAAATCAAACAACCAGTCCAAAGCCAAAAACAGTAACCTTAAGCCTAATGGGAAAATTCAGAAGTACAAGTTTAAGGGGATCTGTTATGAGTGTGGTATGACTGGTCACAGGGCTAGAGATTGCAGGGTCAAGAAGAAGAATGGGCAAAGTCAAGCAAACCTTATTGAAGATTCTGACGTTATTGTTGCTGTTGTTTTAGAAGCTAACTTTACAGGTAATGCTGCTGAGTGGATTGTTGACACTGGAGCTACCAGACACATCTGCGCCAACAAGGACATGTTCACTACCTATGACAAGGTTGAAGGTGAAAATGTCTTCATGGGCAACTCAGCCTCTGCATCTATCCAAGGCAAAGGGAAGATCGTTCTCACTCTCACTTCTGGAAAATTGCTTACTCTCACTAATGTTTTGCATGTTCCAGAAATGCGCAGGAATTTAATTTCTGGCAGTTTGCTCATGAAAGCTGGACTGAAGCTCTCCTTTGATTCTGATAGATTAGTTCTTACTCGCAATGGGGAATTTGTGGGGAAGGGCTTTTGTAATGGGGGGCTTTTTACTCTTGATGTTAAAATTGACACTATGAATAAGAATGCTAGTACTTCTTCTGCTTATATTGCTGAGTCTATTGATTTATGGCATGCTAGATTAGGCCACGTTAATTTTGATTCTGTTAAAAGGCTTAAACACTTAAATTTGATTCCAAGTTTTTCTAAAACTGATTTTTCGAAATGTCAAGTTTGTGTTGAAGCCAAATTTACTAAAAAGCCATTTAAATCAGTAGATAGACAGACTGAAGTACTGGAACTTGTTCATAGTGACTTAGGTGATTTTAATAATCACGAAAGTAGAGGGGGTAAAAAGTATTATATTACTTTTTTTGATGATTGTTCACGCTTTTGCATGGTTTATCTTCTCAGGTCTAAGGACGAAGCTGAGGAAATGTTCCTCAAATATAAAGCTGAGGTAGAAAACCAGTTAGACAAAAAGATCAAGAGAGTTAGGAGTGACAGGGGTGGTGAGTACAGCCCTGACACTCTTAAGGCATTTTGTGAGCAACTTGGCATTGTTCTTGAGACGACGGCTCCCTATTCACCCGAACAAAACGGTATAGCTGAAAGGAAAAATAGAACTTTAAAGAATATGATGAATTCTATGCTTATTAGTTCTGGGCTTCCTAATAACATGTGGGGGGAGGCTATTCTTTCTGCTTGTCATGTTTTGAACAGGGTTCCTCACAAGAAGCTTGACAAGACTCCATACGAAATATGGAAAGGTCGAGCGCCAAACCTGAAATACTTGAAAGTGTGGGGGTGCCTAGCAAAAGTAGGCATACCTAGTTTCAAGAGGGATAAAATTGGTCCCAAAACTGTTGATGCTATTTTTATTGGCTATGCTTATCAAAGTGCAGCTTATCGTTTCTTTGTTAAAGGTGCTAACAACTCTTATGCAGGTGGTCATATCATTGAAGCAAGAGATGCTGAGTTCTTTGAGAACATTTTTCCTTTGAAAATGTCTCCTTCTAATGATAGTGAATTGCATGCTAGTAGTTCTGTTAGTTTACCTATTGCTAATGCTCCTATTACTAACGATGATTCTGTTTTGGAGCCAAGGAGAAGCAAAAGGGCAAGAAAGGAAAATAGTTTTGGTCCTGATTTTATTACTTCTTATTTATCTGAATCTTCCTTAATTGATGATGATTTTGTGCATATTTTTGTTTTGGAAGATGATCCAAGAACCTATGATGAGGCAATGAGGTCAGTTGATGCTGTTTTTTGGAAAGAAGCAATTGATAGTGAATTACAATCAATTCTCAATAATAACACTTGGGAATTGGTTGAACTTCCTAGAGGTTGTAAGCCCATTACATGTAAATGGATCTTTCGGAAAAAATTAAAGGCCGATGGATCCATAGACAAGTATAAGGCAAGGATAGTGGTAAGGGGTTTTACTCAAAAGTTTGGCATTGATTATTTTGATACTTACTCCCCTGTTACTAAAATTGCAACCATTAGGACTTTAATTGCTCTTGCTTGCATTTTTGGTCTTGTTGTTCATCAAATGGATGTCAAAACTGCTTTTTTGAATGGTGACTTGGATGAGGAGATTTACATGGTCCAACCTGAAGGGTTCGTTGTTCCAGGACAAGAGGAGAAGGTTTGTAAGTTAGTCAAGGCATTGTATGGGCTTAAACAAGCTCCAAAGCAATGGCATGACAAATTCGATAAGACTATGACTGGTAATGGTTTTCATGTTAATGAAGGTGACTCTTGTGTTTATTTTAAGCATGATAGTCATGGTTGTGTAATTATTTGTCTTTATGTGGATGATATGTTGATTTTTGGGACTGACTTGGATCGTGTAAATGAGACAAAACAGTTTTTGAGTTCGAACTTTGAAATGAAAGACATGGGTGAGGCAGATGTGATTTTGGGAGTAAAAATCAAAAGGACTCCAAATGGCATCTGTCTTAATCAGTCACACTATGTTGGAAAAATTCTTAAAAAGTTTGACTCATTTAATGTCGATCCAGTTAAGACTCCCTATGACCCAAGTTTCCACTTAAAGAAAAACAATGGTAATCCAGTTAATCAGTCTGAATATGCTAGAATTATTGGTAGTGTTATGTTTCTTATGAACTACACTAGACCTGACATTGCTTATTCTGTTAGTAGGTTGAGCAGGTACACTCATAATCCAAGCAGTGATCATTGGATTGCTCTAAGGAGGTTGCTTAGGTACCTTAAGGGTACTATGGATTGGGGTTTGCACTACTCCAAATTTCCTGGAGTTTTGGAGGGTTTTTGTGATGCCAACTGGGTATCCGATAATGATGAAGTTAACTCCACTAGTGGCTATGTCTTCACCCTTGGGGGTGGAGCCGTATCCTGGAAATCTTGTAAGAAATCTTGTACTGCTATGTCTACTATGGAATCTGAGTTTATTGCTCTTGAATTGGCAGGTCATGAGGCAGAATGGTTGAGGAACATGCTTGCAGATATTCCACTGTGGGGGAAGCCAGCTCCTTCAGTTGCACTTCATTGTGATTCGCAAGCTGCTATTGCTGTTGCACACAACCATGCCTATAATGGGAAGAAGAGACACATCCGTCTGAGGCATAAAGCCGTCAGAAATTTGTTGTCTGAAGGGGTGATATCACTGGACTATGTAAAGTCCGAAAAGAACATTGCGGATCCGTTAACTAAAGGCCTATGTAAAAAACTAGTTTTGGAAACATCGGAAGAGATGGGGCTAAGGCCCGTTGTATGAATTGTGAAATAATGAACTCCTACTCACTATGAGTTCAAAGGGGAACGTTATGTAATAATTCGGAAGCACATTTTTATATTATTTGTCCATCTCTAGATGTTTGTTTTGTGCTTAGCTACATATGAGAAAGAGGATGAGCATACGGCTCTTAATGAACCCATATCCATATTTTTGGAGGTGTGTTGTAGCTCACACTTGATGGAGTTCACCTACTTAGGTGTGGAAGTGTGGCCGCTTCCTATGAGTATTTCGTGGGCTTATACTCTAGAGCACCTATGAGCATCCAGGCTGGACGTATGGCCAGTATAATGCGTCACCTTTATTCGCGGAATTTCAGAATATTATACATGTTCAATTGTGTGGCTCAAAGTGACGGGTCCCTAACTCCCTATTGAGTTCAAGACGAAGGTCACTTGGTAGGTGAGGGATCATAGCTTGATGTCCACTATGTGTTAATTCAAGTCGCGAGACATTGACACTTATGCAATTGTTTTGTTTTGCCCAGAATTCATTTTTTTTTCTTTCATTCTTTTCATATCTTCGAAAGATCCAGTTAAGACTTTTATTTTGTCCATCCCTAGATGTTTGATGTGTGCTTGCTACAAATGGAAAGAGGTTGAGCATATGGCTCTTAATGAACCCATATCCATATTTTTGGTGGTGTGATGTAGCTCACACTTGATGGGATTCACCTACTTAGGTGTGGAAGTGTGGCCGCTTCTTATGAGTATTGGGTGGGCTATACTCTAGAGCACCTATGAGCATCCAGGCTGGACGTATGGCCAGTATAATGCGTCACTTTTATTCGCGGAATTTCAGAATATTATACATGTTCAATTGTGTGGCTCAATGTGACGGGTCCCTAACTCCCTATTAAGTTCAAGACGAAGGTCACTTGGTAGGTGAGGGATCATAGCTTGATGTCCACTATGTGTTAATTCAAGTCGCGAGACATTGACACTTATGCAATTGTTTTGTTTTGCCCAAAACCAATTTTCTTTCTTTCTTTTCACATCTTCGAACCTGTGGGGGATTGTTGGAAGTTCTTGATGTTAAACAAAGAAAGTCACATTAATGGTTAATTGTGTGTGGCTGTTGAGATTGCTCTTAATAGCCGGTAATTATGCTCCCTTGAATTACCCTTTTATTAGCTCTTTTAATGGCTAGTTAATGTTGATTAAGTATGGCATTTATGCCTTTAATGGCTGATGGTTTTACCCATTGTTGCTGGCTTCCGTTTCACACCTTCCTATGCTTTATAAGCTATGCTCCAACCTCTTTTAGATTGTTAGTAGATAAGCAAATTAAACGAAAGTACTTATCTCAATGTTGTGTAGACCAATTGATAATTGCCGCGTCGTGGTAAACCACTGACCTAAAAGACGATTCCGCGCTACCCGGGTGCAGTAGACATCAAGCGGTCGCCCTCCAGGATAAGCACAGCGCCGGAATTTGTGTGCACTCACAAACCCGACTGGAACCAGAATACTTGCCCAAAAACCGAAGGGATAAATTTAGAGAGGGTAAAAGATAGCTGATTTTTGTGTGTCTTATGGAAGCAAAGAAACATGAATATATGTATGTATGTTTTAAGAGGTTGGAGCATAGCTTATAAAGCATAGGAAGGTGTGAAACGGAAGCCAGCAACAATGGGTAAAACCATCAGCCATTAAAGGCATAAATGCCATACTTAATCAACATTAACTAGCCATTAAAAGAGCTAATAAAAGGGTAATTCAAGGGAGCATAATTACCGGCTATTAAGAGCAATCTCAACAGCCACACACAATTAACCATTAATGTGACTTTCTTTGTTTAACATCAAGAACTTCCAACAATCCCCCACAGGTTCGAAGATGTGAAAAGAAAGAAAGAAAATTGGTTTTGGGCAAAACAAAACAATTGCATAAGTGTCAATGTCTCGCGACTTGAATTAACACATAGTGGACATCAAGCTATGATCCCTCACCTACCAAGTGACCTTCGTCTTGAACTTAATAGGGAGTTAGGGACCCGTCACATTGAGCCACACAATTGAACATGTATAATATTCTGAAATTCTGCGAATAAAAGTGACGCATTATACTGGCCATACGTCCAGCCTGGATGCTCATAGGTGCTCTAGAGTATAGCCCACCCAATACTCATAAGAAGCGGCCACACTTCCACACCTAAGTAGGTGAATCCCATCAAGTGTGAGCTACATCACACCACCAAAAATATGGATATGGGTTCATTAAGAGCCATATGCTCAACCTCTTTCCATTTGTAGCAAGCACACATCAAACATCTAGGGATGGACAAAATAAAATTTTGTGCTTCCGAATTATTCCATAATGTTCCCCTTTGAACTCATGATGAGTAGGAGTTGATTACTTGTAATTCATACTTTGGACTTTAGTCCCATCCCTTCCGATGTTACCAAAACTAGTTTTGTACAAGGCCTTTATTAGTTAACGGATCCGTAACATTCCTTTTAGACTTTTTCTAGTCTAGTGATATCACCCTATTCGACAATTTATCTCTGACATCAACCATTATAGGCATGGTTCAATCAAAAGTAACTTCAACTTGCAAATCACAACGAATTCCCCTACAATGGGATATTTGCAAGCACATTTGCTCATAAGAGCCATATACTCTTGACCATCTTGCCTCATAATAACCTGTCAATTCAAGAGCAATAAATTTAGATTATTCCAAAACAAACATAGCAAAACAAGGTTGCTTAGCACAAATTCAAAACATAGCTCCACCACTTAGTGGTGCAGACATAACCGCTTGAGTTTGAACTCATCGTCGAACTCCAATCACTCATGGAAACTTGCAATAGTGAAACTCTAATCTTGTGTACTTTTCAAGTACCTATGCAACCTCCTCAAAACGATATAAAGATCATTGCTCGAGTTAAGAGTATACTTTCTTAATCTACTTACATAATAAGCAATGTCAAACTAAGAATAGCTCCCAAGAAACATAGCAATACCAAATAGACACAAATTAAATGCTCACATATGATCAAGAAAATTCAAAATCTTTATATTGTAGCAATGACTCATCCATCCCAAGTTTAGCCATACAAACTTTCAACAAAACTCAATGAAATAGCAACAAAAATCCATAGAAGAAATATCATGCATTACAATCCCAAGAAAAAGATTGTAGAATTCTACACATAGTTAGACATAACCTAACTCATAGTCAACGACTTCTTCCACGGAAACAATCACTCATGACATTTCACTAGTTTAAAGTTGATACTCTAAAGACATAAAGATACCAAAACAAACTTGTAAGGCAAACACCATCAAAAACCGTTTTTAGCACAATTAATCACTTTAAGGCTTTGCATTAAACAATTGAAAATTCTAATGTCATGAGTAATAATACACATATATGCTCAAAGACAATTTATTCAATAAAGAATCAATAATTAAGAAAGACTCAAGACAAAATTACTCCAAGACTCGCCTACAAAGTCATGAACGAAATGCAAATATCAAGCAAAAATAGAGCCAAGACTTTGAGTCCAACACTAATACTTTATTACTTCCCCCACATTGGACGACAAAGTCCTATTCAAAGCCCTTAGCAACACGCCTAAAACCCACGTTTCTCAATGAATGAAACACCCTCCAAAATTCATATGGGGTCTGTAATGACATAAACTCCTTATATAGAAATTTTATAAGTTCAAAAACTTATAACCCCCACATGAAAACATAAGGTCCAAATCTCAAAATAAAGCATAGTCAAATACATGGTTGGGAAGAAAATTCATAAGTGTGTCATGGTGTAATAAACTAATACCATATAAAGTGGACAAGAGTAGAAAACTTTATTTGAAACATTGAATTAATTAAAAAAAAAATAATAATAATTCAATAACACTTCAATATATTAATTCTCATGCCACCATATATGAAATTCAAGCCATTACAAATTACTCATGCAATATTCATAAAGAACTATAACACAATAAAGAGCCATAGGCGGTAACATGTGTCATCATAAAAATTGAAAAAATGTAGTCTAATTCCCAAAAAAACTTCACTTGAAAATTCTCCAAAGAGAAAGTCATATAATATCCTTAAGAAAAATTATCACATAATTTCCCTTCACAAAACTCAACTAGTTTGAGAATTATATATTTTACACATGTTAATGAAATACCGAAAATAAGGTAATGAATCAAATGAGTTATGAACAAAGCTTCTCAATACGAGTATTTCATATCATGAATTTAAGAAATTGACATAATACATCTCAACTCCATGCTCAACACATACATGAATCATGATAAAAGTAGTACTTGGAGTACATACATGCACCTCAATAACATGTTAAACAATATTGCTCAAAACATCCTACTGAATAGCAAGTTAATCCAAAATGTAGAACCAACAAATTAATGGTAACTGATTATATGCATTTAAAGTCATACTCATAAATATCGAAATTATAACTTTTACTTTCTATTAATCATTCAACAAATATTTAGTTGACAAATTGAACATTCTTTGTCAATACTCACAAAAGCATATATCTGTTAAGATGATTACTAGGGATTAAACCAAATGATAAACATAATAACATGAGACTTGGTTTAGAATGAACCTCCCTTGAATTAAATCAAGTGACATGTGTGAGACCTCTATGAGATGTCCAACCATCCTTGTTGTAAATAAGGGCCTCAAGATGTCATCATAAGTCACTAATATGAGCAGCTAATGAGAATCCAACCGTTGAAAAATAAGCCTCATGTGCCCCAAGCTCACTCCCAAAATTCAACCCAAACCGACCAAGGACGGCCTTTGATCGGGGGTCATCTTTGGGACTGCTCTCGAAAATCCGCGGATATCGAACAAGTCCTAAAACTCAAAAATATAAATCAAAAGCATTAGAAAATTTCAACCAAAACTCCACAAAACAATGAGATTTAGGAAACATCATAATACTCCCTCATGTTATCATATAAGAATGCAACAAGTTATGCATATATACAACAACATAATATTAGCCAATCAAAAAATTAAAATAACCCATATTACTATATTCGTAAGGTCATATTTTCACAAATGAGTAAAAACTAAAATACTCGAAATAATCACAAGTGTTAAAACACTAAGAACAGTACAACTACAAAATTTTCTCATTCAATAAATTCACAATCCTCAATAAACTATTATTTGCAAAATGCATCTTCACAAAGGATAGTATACAGTATAACTACAAAATTGAATAACGATAATAATAAACCAAACAAAATTTCCATTAAGAAAAGTGGAGAACTGATAACAAAATATAAAGGTCCAATTAAATAACGTAAGGTATTATCATATACTTCGTAGTATACTCTCACATGCTCATGAGTAACCAAGTGGACATATATAATAACTAATAAGTCAATGACCAACACATTTGCCATTATATTACTCATTGCAAATAAAATTAACATTCATAATATAACATGGACATAAAGCAATATACTCTTACAAGTTTTAGCATTACCCACTAATTAGAAATTGGAGGAAGATCAACCAAATCAGAGAAAATTATAAATCGAAGTATAGAACAAATACTCTATAAACACATGATAACTAATAACAAGAAGATGGTCCTTTTTTCAATACAACTCATCTCCTCACATACGCAACAAATGAGCAAAATATGGTCCAAGTAAAACCAAAACCTTATATGATAATTTAAATGATTCAACAAATAAGGAATAACGGAAAATTTCTTTCAGATTAGTCAACTGCAAAATCAAGACCAAACTTTCCATTATACATTATTCACATTATAGCCCTTCTCACAGTAACTGACAACCATCAATTTAATAAATTCTATTCCATGAAATTATTCATCATAGAATTAGTACACAAGTACACAACACAAAATTGATCCAAATAAAACCGCATCCTAACTAACATGTGAAAGCTCATAATTCTTAGAATAAAGAATTTGCGATTTCGACACATAAGCAATCATACAATTGGAATAAATAAATCGTCTTTTAGATTGTTTGATTGCTTCTCATGTTTGACAACAAAAACTCCAATAAATCAGCCCTGACACTCATTTAATGTCGATCCAGTTAAGACACCCTATGACCCAAGTTTCCACTTAAAGAAAAACAATGGTAATCCAGTTAATCAGTCTGAATATGCTAGAATTATTGGTAGTGTTATGTTTCTTATGAACTACACTAGACCTGACATTGCTTATTCTGTTAGTAGGTTGAGCAGGTACACTCATAATCCAAGCAGTGATCATTGGATTGCTCTAAGGAGGTTGCTTAGGTACCTTAAGGGTACTATGGATTGGGGTTTGCACTACTCCAAATTTCCTGGAGTTTTGGAGGGTTTTTGTGATGCCAACTGGGTATCCGATAATGATGAAGTTAACTCCACTAGTGGCTATGTCTTCACCCTTGGGGGTGGAGCCGTATCCTGGAAATCTTGTAAGCAATCTTGTACTGCTATGTCTACTATGGAATCTGAGTTTATTGCTCTTGAATTGGCAGGTCATGAGGCAGAATGGTTGAGGAACATGCTTGCAGATATTCCACTGTGGGGGAAGCCAGCTCCTTCAGTTGCACTTCATTGTGATTCGCAAGCTGCTATTGCTGTTGCACACAACCATGCCTATAATGGGAAGAAGAGACACATCCGTCTGAGGCATAAAGCCGTCAGAAATTTGTTGTCTGAAGGGGTGATATCACTGGACTATGTAAAGTCCGAAAAGAACATTGCGGATCCGTTAACTAAAGGCCTATGTAAAAAACTAGTTTTGGAAACATCGGAAGAGATGGGGCTAAGGCCCGTTGTATGAATTGTGAAATAATGAACTCCTACTCACTATGAGTTCAAAGGGGAACGTTATGTAATAATTCGGAAGCACATTTTTATATTATTTGTCCATCTCTAGATGTTTGTTTTGTGCTTAGCTACATATGAGAAAGAGGATGAGCATACGGCTCTTAATGAACCCATATCCATATTTTTGGAGGTGTGTTGTAGCTCACACTTGATGGAGTTCACCTACTTAGGTGTGGAAGTGTGGCCGCTTCCTATGAGTATTTCGTGGGCTTATACTCTAGAGCACCTATGAGCATCCAGGCTGGACGTATGGCCAGTATAATGCGTCACCTTTATTCGCGGAATTTCAGAATATTATACATGTTCAATTGTGTGGCTCAAAGTGACGGGTCCCTAACTCCCTATTGAGTTCAAGACGAAGGTCACTTGGTAGGTGAGGGATCATAGCTTGATGTCCACTATGTGTTAATTCAAGTCGCGAGACATTGACACTTATGCAATTGTTTTGTTTTGCCCAGAATTCATTTTTTTTTCTTTCATTCTTTTCATATCTTCGAACCTGTGGGGGATTGTTGGAAGTTCTTGATATAATGCTAGAGTGTTAGGAAAAATAAGAGAGAGAGAGAGAAAAACAATGGAAGGGGAAAAGTCCCACATTGATTGGGGAGGAAGGTTTTTCCTTGTTTTTATAATGTAGTGCTTTAGCACTACTTAGTTGAGTAAGTTGGAGGTGTGTGTTACTCCACACACACACACGCGCGCGCGCGCGCGCCGAGCCGAGCCGGGTCGGGTCGGGCTCGGGCCTCGGGACTTGGGGTCTTGGGGAATGCGATGCGCGGGCGTGGGTCCTTGTTATCTTTTTGGAAAATTTTTATTTCCTTTTTCTTGTTAACAGAATATTCCAAGTATCCGTTTTTGACTGTTGGGATTTTCTGACTGTTGTGGGAATTAATCAGCCATTAATCCCTTGATTTTAGCTGATTAATTCACTCCCTTGTTTCTTGCCTCGTTTGTTGACTGACTAGATTAATCTGGTCATCTTCTTGGCCAGGTTCTTCCCACCTTTTATGCTTCCCGTTTTTCCTCTTCACCCTATAAATATTCGGTGGTTTTCTCAGCCAAAATACAACACACAATCAGTCTTCTCTCTTCTCTAAAATTATTTAAACACATGTTCTTCCTGTTCTGTTTTCTGAGCAAGTATTCTGAGTTTCAGTCGGGTTTGTAAGTGCACATAAACTCCGGCGCCGTGCTTATCCTGGAGGGCGACCGCAATTGTCTACTGCACCGGGAGGTAGCGCGGAATCGTCTTTTAGGTCAGTGGTTCTCCACGACGCGGCTATTGTCAGTTTGGTTCACGCATCAAGAGATAAGTTATTTCTGTTTATTGCTTATTAGTATAACAGTAGTGTGTACCAAGTACTTTGTAAAAATTTTGCATTATTAGAGGAGGTTCGTTTTTTTCCCTAAGAACAACGCGTTAGTTCCAAATAGATGATTTTTTTAAAAAAAGATTTTTTTGTAGTTTTGATTGTGTGTAGGACTCTCTAGGAATTTAATACTGCCTCCGTTAATTTTTAGTTGCAACAAAGTAATACTTCGTATTTTATATCTCACAAAAAATAATATCCCTTTGTTGCAATTAAAAATTAACAGAGATGGTATTAAAAAAAAGAATTTCTTTTTACATAGAAAACCTTAAGATCAGTGGACATAAGTAGTTCTATCACCTCTTATCTTTATTACAATCCAATTGTTTTGTGATACTTTAATTAAATATTTGAGTAAGATTTCTGCCTTCGATCGATCACATTTTCTTTAGCCACAAATCCTTCATACGGAGTATTATTATAAGTGAAAGTCTTGTGAATTTTAATAAAAGTTATATTTTGGGTAAATTAAAAAGTCATTCTCATCAAAATATGTTAATAGTCAGAGAACGAGGGATAACTCAAGTGATTAGGGCTTTTCTCTTAGTTTTAGGAGGTCACATCAGTTTGATTTAATAAAGACTTTCTTATTCGTAAAATTTTTTACTCCATACGTATACGTAATTGTAAAGAAAATGCTTAAGAAAGTGATTGTTATTCATTGCTAAAATCTAGTAATTACATTTCCCTAGAAAAATCTAGTAATTATATCGTTCAGCAACTAGAAATTTTAATACGGAGTAACACTTTTTAAAACAAAATAGAAAACAATATTTTTCATCCAACCAAATGTTTTCCAGTTTAAGCAACTATATCACTAGCTAGCTAGGTCTTTGCTTTTGGATACTGAGTATCTCATTAAGAACCTGAACCAATTAATCTAATTATGTTTTAATACTACAGAGTTATTTACAATACCCTAATTATATCATATGTAATGTAATTAATTTAACTTTAACCGTAGATTTACTAGACCAAGCAATCTTTTTATAGATATACATCACACAATAGAATCTGATCCTGCCATAAATTAATTGAAATATTAATTAGCAGATGTGTCACTCTATTAAGCGAAGTACGGAGTATATTACATTATTACATATAATCAAATCAGCATTATATTGTTATTTTTTGGGATTATAACCTTTGGTTGCTTCAAGTAGTTCTGTAAGTCAAAGTGAGATAATCTAGAAATATATACATTGTATTTTCAACCCATATTAAGATACAACTAGATCACTAAACATTACGGAGTACGGTATATTCTTTTGGTAATTTTTTTAATACTCCCTTCGTTAGGGCTGTTCATCAGTCCAAAACCGGCCCGGATCTGACCGAAAACTAGAATTTTAAGAACCGAAGGCTAAACCAATTAATCAAGGACCAAACTCGGACCGGACCGAAAGAACCGGTCCAAAATCCGAACCGGACCGCTTTGGAATTTAAGAATTTTTTAAAATAGAATTCTAATTTTTAAATAATTTTATGAAAAACTCGAAAAAAGTAAAGGATAATCTACACTTTAACGTTTTTTTTTGTATATTTAGTACAAAAAAGCTCATAAATTTAAAATTTTCTAAGCTTATTAAGAATAATCTTAACCATTATTTAAGGTTTCACGCATATTTTTAATAAAATAATCGGTTCGATCCAAGACCGGTTTTTATAGGGTTTTAGGGCAAACCGGACTGAAGATCGGAAAATAAATTTCTAGACCCGAACGGGGTCGGTCCGAGGTGGTCCGATCCATTTTTTTGGTCCAGACCGATTTATGAACACCCCTACCCTCCGTCTCTTTATTAGAGTCTCCTTTCTAACATTTATTACTCACATAATAAAGAGAAAGGGGATTCTAATAAAGAGACGGAGGGAGTATTAATTATGTCTTGTATAAGCCATGTTTAATTCATCTTATTTTAGACCAGATTAAGAAAAATAAGTTCCGATATTATTGTTTTATTTGCGATTCTTTACCACAATATACTTATAATACCATATGAAAAAGGATTATTAAACTTACATAAATGAAAAATATTTCTTAAGTATCTCACTTTGAGTTTTGCACTATTTACATACATTAATCAGAATAATGTTTTTTCTTTATACATTAAGATCAAACTTAGGGCCTGTTCATATTTACCGAACTGAGCTGAACTGAACAGAACAGAACTGATTGGAGCTGAATTGAACTGAGCTAAAATGAATATTTTATGAGAGAAGGAAATTAAGAGCCGGACTGAATTGAACTGGATTGAATTGAAATTAAGCTGAAGTGAACAGGCTTGTAGTCATGCATACAAATGCTTTTTAAATATGTATCTATATATAGATAGTTTACGAATATACAAATGCGATATATAAGACTTTGTGTTTGTAATTTTTTATTTTTTATTGATAGTTAAAAATATTATTACTCTCTTCGTTTTTAAATACTTGCTCCACTTTCCTTTTTCGGTCGTTTTTAAATACTTGCTCCACTTTCCTTTTTCGGTCGTTTTTAAATACTTGTTCCATTTCTTTATTTAGAAATCTTTTACAATATTTAATTCATTTCTCTCACCTAATGGATTCAACATAAATCATATTTTTATTGAACACAAACTTTTAAAAAAATCGGGTGTACAATAATTATTGTACATCCATTATAAAGATAATCTAAAGTGATCAAAAGTTATCCCTGAAATGAATAAAAATTACCCAATATGCATAAAAATAACCCAATACAAATAAAAATTATCTGCGCTTTATTAGTAAAGAATCACATTTTAAATGACTAAAAATCAATTATTAGTGATTAAATGTAATTAAATTATCTTTATAAAACTTTTCTTGTTGTCTATTTATATAAAAATTGTATTATATTTAAAGTAATTCCAAAAAAGGCAAAAAATTACCTTAAAATTAGCTAAAAATTACCCATATATTGCTCGATATACACTAATATTAGTGTAAATCGGGTGTATACAAAAGTTTTTCTTTATTAAATTCATATTCACTCTCCACCAATTCTCTCAATTACTTTTGTTTTTTTACAATTTTTTATTCTTCCCCTTATCCCACTACCTTCATATTTTATTACTTTCTCCAATTTCTCTTAAAATTTTGCGCATGAATAAATAAAGCAAGTATTTAAAAACGAAGAGAGTATTAGTTAAAGCTTCGTAATGATAAATTTACCGATAAAATAGAGAACTTAAAAAATAAAAAAACATACGAAGTGGAGGAGTAAATAATTAAAGATTAATTGATTCTCTAACTTTTTTTTTACTACTACCCCTTCTTAATTATTATGACGGTTTTGCGTTGAAAACACCATCCCGCCACACCCGATTCTTTCCACTTCTTTTCTGAGCATCTGCTACTAGTACAAGTTTACAGCTATTTCACCAAAGATTACCTATTAAACTATTTCAATTAAAGTACTATCCAAAGTTCAACCATTTGCATTTCACACTCTTCCTTTTAGCTACCATATCCTACCTCCATCATGAGACAACTTAGAGAAAAGCTTCCATAATCTTCACCTTTGATTGCTTCATAATTACTAAACATACTCGTTTCTTGTTACGTACGCCTTTGTCGTCTCTAGGTTATACTTGGGTAGTTTTGCTTTGATTTTGGAGTTTGTGAGGATAAATCTGAGCCTGGCTCTGATACCATTTTGTAACGACCTGATACCATTTTATAACGAGTAAAAATGATTACTGGAAAAGACATATACGATGTGTTTTCCGCGATCACCCCACTTTACGTGGCGATGATTCTAGCCTATGGCTCGGTACGGTGGTGGAAGATCTTCACCCCGGACCAATGCTCAGGGATCAACCGTTTTGTAGCAGTGTTTGCTGTGCCATTGCTTTCCTTCCACTTCATCTCCACCAACGATATCTACAAGATGAACTACCATTTCATTGCCGCCGATTGCCTCCAAAAGGTGGTAATCCTCACCGCTCTCAGCTTATGGCTTATGATCACCAAGAAAGGAAATCTAGAGTGGATGATCACCCTATTTTCGCTTTCGACGTTGCCTAATACCCTTGTGATGGGGATCCCCCTTTTAAAGGCTATGTATGGAGACTTTAGTGGTGGCCTTATGGTCCAAATTGTGGTGTTACAAAGTATCATTTGGTACACCCTTATGTTGTTTTTGTTCGAATATAGAGGTGCTAAGTTGCTCATCTCCGAGCAGTTCCCAGAAACCGCTGCTTCCATCACTTCTTTCCGTGTCGAATCCGATGTCGTCTCCCTTAACGGTAGGGAGCCTATACAGGCAAGATTTCCTACCTACATTTTTCAATGCAACATTATTATTTTTCTTTGTTAAACTATACATTTTTTTATGCAATAATATACTACCTCCATTATATTTTAATTGCAACAATGGAATTTTTTTGTCTCACCGATAATACCTTTTTGTTGCATCTAAAAATTAACGGAGGTAGTGAGAAGTATAAATGATGATAATATAGGTAAGTTAATGAATACAGGCAGATGCAGAAATAGGAGATGATGGTAAACTACACGTAGTAGTAAGAAGATCAACAGCTTCAAGTATGGTATCAGGGTCTAATCACAAATCACACCTCCATTCATTAACCTCGATGACGCCGCGAGCATCAAATTTAACCGGCGTAGAAATCTACAGCATACAGTCCTCCAGGGAGCCAACCCCTAGAGCCTCAAGCTTTAATCAAACCGATTTCTACGCAATGTTCGCTAGCAAGGCTGCAAGTCCTAGACACCCGGGTGCAGGGTACCCCCAAGGTAGTGGGGGCGGAGACGTATTCTCTTTACAATCTTCCAAGGGACCTACCCCAAGAACATCAAACTTTGATGAAGAAATGATTTATAAACAACAATTACAACTCCAACAACAGCAAGGTGGTGTTGGTGGGAAGAGGAGGATGGGGAGGAGTATGAGTGGGGAGTTGTATAATGGAGGAGGCTCGCTACCGCCTTACCCGCCTCCTAACCCGATGATCGCGGGACCGACAAGCTCGGGTGGTGGTAGGAGGAAGGATGGTGGTGGTAACCCGCCTACGCCGCCTAATAAGGATTTGCATATGTTTGTATGGAGTTCTAATCAGTCACCTGTTTCGGAGCATATGAAGAATAGTAATGTTATGAATAATAATGTTAGAGGTGGGACTAATGATCTTGGGATTTTGGATTCTTCTAAGGCTGTTCTTCAACAAGAGATTGCTGCTGCTAGAGGTAATACTACATTAATTTAGTTGATTTGATATAAAAAACAATAATTTTCTATGATAAATATGTGTTGATTGAAAAATGCAATGTTATTTTGGGAATATCAAGTAAATTAATTAGTAAAGACTTAGGTTAAGCTACAAATTTTCAGGTCAATTGTATATTGTATCTTTTGTGATTAACAAAAGTATTTGATCATTTAGGTTAAGTTTGCTAGAAGTACTAGATTGGTTAAATTAAACATAGTGATGAAAGTGCTAGCATTCCAATTAAGGATAAGTTGATCCTAGTCTAAATTTATAAATTAATAGATCATTGAAATATATTTCCTTTGTCTCAAATTAATGTTGTCACTTAGTATAATTGTAAAAAAAAAGTAGTTGTGTGAAAATTACAAAGTATTATTTTAATTCAAAAAGTAGTTGCAGTATGATACTAGAAGTTATCAAGTTTGAGGCTCCTACTTTGTGGTAGTAAGAATACTTGTATATTGATTCTAACTTCAGTCTCCAAAAAGGTCGATTTTAATTGGTTGTACATTATTCATATACATTATTCAAAAATGGTCGATTTAAATTGGTTACACACTTACACAAGTATGTATAAGATGACTATGTATAAGATTTGTCAAAAAAAAAAAAAAAAAAAAAAACTATGTATAAGATGACTAATAAAAGCTATATATATTTGTGTTGCTTGTTGTCAATCAATCAGCTGGCATGAACAATTTTCAAGAGAACTTGAGCCCAACTGGAAAAGAGAATGGAGACAAGGTGGAAGGGGACGACGAATTCAAATTCCCGAAGACGGGATCGCCGTACCAGAAGAAGGTGGTGGATGACATGGAAGAAGGGAATGTGGTGGAGAGGAAGCATCAAATGCCCCCTGCTAGTGTCATGACTAGACTCATACTTATCATGGTTTGGAGGAAACTTATTCGTAACCCCAACACTTATTCTAGTCTTTTAGGCTTAGCTTGGTCTCTTATATCATACAGGTTTGCACTTCCTCTCTTATACGTAGTACTTAGTATTATATAGTTTTATTATGACGTATGATAGTATTATTTATATAACATGACTTGATGATAAATTGGTAGGTTATGTTTGACTTCAGTATATTTTAGTTGAAAAGAAAGTCCTTAGCTTGTCTATCGTTTATAAAAACGGGTTTTGTCTTTTCGGGGTTGAAGTTAGTTTACATAAGGGTACAAACTATAAAGACATAAAGTAATTTGTTTAATTTACTTGGTTACGGAATTTGGTTGTCATATATGTGGATTTTTAGCTTCTTTAACTAGTATTTTTTTTTTCATTTGTTGAGGGATTATACACATATCTTTGAAAGTAAAATTTAGATTTTACTTTTAATAACACTATGTAAGTAGTTTCTGACATGCGTACCTAGTACATTGCATCTTGAATAAACAATCTAAAAATGCCAAGAATCCCTAGCTTATTTTGGTGCAAAAATAAGTTTACAGCAAGATATGGAGTTAATGGACACTATTGCCGTAGCAAAATAGTTTGCTAGTATTGGAAGCATTTTAAATGTCAACCATATTTTTTATCCTCTATTAAATTGAGTGCAATTTTTTTGTCAATTATTGCTGACTAACAAATCAAAACCAACTAACAGGTGGAACATCGAAATGCCCACAATTGTAAAAGGATCGATATCAATTTTGTCGGATGCAGGCTTAGGAATGGCCATGTTCAGTCTAGGTACCATTACTTTTACTTACATACACTTCCTTTTATAATTTTAAATTCTGAGTATGTTACCGTTCATTAAACGCATGTAGGTTCATCCACACTTAGATGGGGCCTAAGGTCTAATTATATGAAACATTCTCCGGTATATAATTGATACAGAGTATGTGGACGACTAGACCCGAGAAATGCCTCGCGCTCACATAAATATTCATGGATCAGACACACATGTACGCAAAAAATGAACTCGTACTTGTATTATATTAACATTGACAAACATTTAACAAAGAAGAATTGGAGTAAAAGATTTTAGGTAAACGACTAGATGGTCAAATAGCCAAACTATTTAAGACTTGACTTATATTTTTTTTTTTTTTTTTTTTTTGACAAAGTTAGACTTGACTTATATAATAGTCATTTTTGTTAACTAGGTATGTCGGACCATTGATAATGTATCCAACAATCTTAATAATAAGGTCGAGAGTATGGAATTATGAAATTTCTCTAACATTTTTTTCCAATGTTTTATGAATATTGTGAATGAACAGGGTTGTTCATGGCCTTGCAACCAAGGTTAATAGCATGTGGAAAACGAGTGGCTACATTTGCAATGGCAGTTAGATTTTTGACTGGTCCTGCTGTTATTGCCGCAACTTCTATCGCCATTGGTCTTCGTGGTGTTCTTTTACATATTGCCATTGTTCAGGTATACCTTCGTCTTTTGATATCTACACACTATTTTGAGTTAAAATACGGAGTAGTATGTAGAGGTACTCGCTCTTCACATATTTTTGACCAAGCTTAGCTAGGTTTAGTAGGGAAAGTTTGCATATCACAATTATGAGGTTATGGGTTCAAACCCCACTAGAGGTATTGTGGGGTGGGAATTCGCTTACCCTCCCTCCACTTTTAAAGTGTTTAAAGTAACTAGCCTTTAATCCAGGCTGAAAGGACATGAGAGAGGTTTCGGCTCAATAAGATCCTTCTTCTTATCAAAAATAAATAAATAAACAAATAAAATAAAATAAAAATATAGAGATACTCACTCCGTTTCTTTCTACTGTACTCCATATCATTTTTTTCAAATGAGACACAAAGAAACTTAGGGAGTTGAATTAATCTAATACTCCTATAGTCCTATGAAGTATGAATAGGTGTTGGTCACAATTAACAATGTGATTAATCACAAGTAAGAGGGTTTTAAGAGGAAGGGGATTGAAAGAGTATTCGTATACTGACCTTTTATTTATTAATTGGTCGAAGAATAATTAGGGGTGGCATTCAATAGTTATGATTAAATTTCATGTATATCATTTTTGTCATTTGTCACTTCTCCACACCAGAAACACAAACATGACTAAAAAAAATTCAAGATGTTTTATGAACTAATTGATGGCTGGTTTTTGTTGGCAGGCTGCTCTACCTCAAGGAATCGTGCCTTTTGTATTCGCAAAGGAGTATAATGTCCATCCCGATATTTTAAGCACAGGGTAAATTAGTTAATTTATATGAAGTATATAATTTCCTTCTGTTTGTGTATTCTTTTAACTTTATTTTAAGAAAATTTTATTAACAACTATTAATTAATTCATAAGTTTTGAAAACAACTATCTATTAAAATATTTTTTTAAAAAGAAGTACCACAAAGTTGTAAAAAGTTTAAATAGCACTACCACTCTAACAACTTTAGCTAAAATTTTCGGCATTTGGGTTTCACTTTTTATCTTTATGAAGGGTAATTTAGTCAATTTAGATGGTGATTTTATGAGGTAAAGGTAAAAAGTGGAACCTACATGCCGAATATTTTAGATGGAATTATTAGAGTGGTAGTGCTAATTAAACTTTTTACAATTTTGTGGTAGTTCTTTTAATTTTTTTTTTTAATAAGTAGTTATTTTCAAAACATGCGCTTTAACTGGTAATTCTTGACAAAATTTCTTAATTTTAATTGACTACATCACATCTAAGCATATAACTCGAATTTGTATGTGCAGGGTTATTTTCGGAATGTTGATTGCCTTACCAATTACAATATTGTACTACGTGCTTCTTGGACTCTAAATGTAGAGGCATGAATGTAGCTAGATTAGTAAGTTTTTGGGTCAAGCCAAGGCATCAAGAGCAGAAGAAATGATACACCAATACACATACGACAGTGGACACATTGATTAAAGTTGAAGATATATTGGTATAACTAAAAGTTTTAAAATTGAAGATAAACAAATTTTAACTACAAATTTTACCAAAATTGTCCGAAATATAGTGAAGCATTTTTTTTGTTATCTTGGTCTTATAGATTGGTTACTGATTTATGTCAAGAACACTATATACAAGTGTAAATTTAGTGGTTTAATTAGAAGTAGGTGTTTTGGAAGCTATAGAATTGAATGATCAACAGATTGAAGTTCTCCCAAGTTAGTGATGTCTTCTTCTATTGTATTGCAATCTTTGAGATTACTTAGGATTCATTAATTTTCATATTATTTACATATTTCCTCTCATTCTTTATTGTTAATAGGTTCTTACTAAATACTAATGTCTATGGATTCAATAGTTTAATCGTTGTTTATTTTGATGATGAAAAAAAAAAAAAAAAAATTAAACTCAATAGTAGCCCCTTTGAGTAAAAGGGATTAAGTTTGGATTTTTTATTTACATAGTATTTATTTTTTAAATATCCAAACACCTTCAATTTAACCTCTTTAAAAAACTTAAATTTTAAAATTTAGGAGGTGTTTGGCAAATAGCTTTTTGCTTAACTTTTGACTTTTTATTTTGGTCAAACAACCAAAAATTACAAGTATGTTTGGTTGTTGGCTTTTAAGTTGACTATTTAACGAAAAGTTAAAAGCCAATAGTTTTAGCCTTTTCTATTGACTTTTAGCTTATTTGTCTACTAATAATTAGTTAATGCCATAATTAATTTTGCCGAACACTTTTTTAAACCAGTGGTTTAAACAAATACAACTAATACTTTCAGTTGATCAAACTAGCCAATATCTAAAATCCTAAACAACCCCTTTATGTACAATCCAATTTACATTACAAATTTGATTAGAATTGGATTGAATTTTGAATATAATCCGAATAACTTTATTTCAGCACTAATTTTCCAAAAAAAAAAAAAAAAAAAAAAAAAAAAATCAATCTCTAGTGTGGCTCGTAAAATTGACCGAAGAGTTCTGTCTCAACTCTTGTTAATAAAAAAACTAAAGTTCTGTCTTAAGTCACTCTTCCGCTCAAATTCTGTCGCACCCTTAATACTTCTCCGTCGCGCCGGAAAACAACCGTCGACAAGCACCCAGCCACCAGGTAAACGCTTCTCTTCCTCTTCCTCTCTCTCTGTTCCATCTTTCTTAGGGTTTTTTTTATTCAATTTTACTGATTTTCAGCATTTGAATTACACCAACTCAATTAATTAATTGAAATTATTCCTGTTAATCAGTTTTTAACATTCATTATTAGGTTTTAATTACTTCATTTGAAACTAAATTGTTTTAGTTGAATGATATGTATCTCAAGAATGGTTGATTGTTTAGGCTTAATTGAGGGATTGTTTGTAGTAGACATTATCAATACCACTTATTTGGTTAACTCTTTAAATACTTTTGTAAAGATTGTAAGATGTTTTATGTGAATTTTATCAAATGAAATGTTATGATAATCACATTGCATAATGATTTACATATTCGTGAAATTATGTATGTTTTGTTTATTTTATCAAGGTGAAATGGTTTTGCCTTTTGTTTATCTGTTAAAATCATACTTGTATATTATATGTTCATTCATTTGTGGGAGCTTCTTGCAGGGTACAATGGTTGTATAGTAATGGTTATTCTTGTTTTTAGTATGTTCGAGTTATCGAGTAATTGCTTTGGTTTGACCTTGTAGGGTACAATCAGTTGCATATAACGATCATTCGTGTATCAAGTACCTTCGATTATACGGGTAATGAGAGAGCCCTGAAACGGGTGCTTAATTAGAGTGTGTGTCATTGGACAGCAGAATGGCGGGATTTGCAGCAGTTACGCCTAAGATGACAACAATGGAAACCACTCACACCCACCAGCGTCTCTTTGACTTTGCTAAAACTGCTCTATTCAAGATCTTCCTTTTCCCTTATGCTACCGTGTGCGAGTTGTTTTGTGGCCAAGTGCCAGATGTGGAGAAATTTGATGATGCTCTAATTGGTCATTACATTGGGATTGGTATCTAATTTCTTTTGCATTCCCAACTTTTTTGCTCTCTTTACTACTAATGGTTGCATTAATTTGAACCAATAATTTTGAATTTTGAAGATGTGGAAAGTTCTGGAGTAAGCCAAGTTCAAGCAGAGTGGGAGAGTCATCGTAAAGCATATACTTCACAGTTCTTTGAGCTTGATCCTTGCACAGTAATTCTCTCTTCTCTTTAGCCTTGTTTCAATTTGTATTATATACTAAGGATATGCTGATATTACGAGGCTTGATATATTTATTTATTTTTATGTTTTTCTCCACAATGATCTCTTAATCGATTGGGAGTGATTTTCTGTTGTAATTAATCTTTGTTGAACTTGGATATCAATTGAAGATCATGTTTTATTAGGTGTTATATTTGACAAAGTAACTTCCCATGTTGCATTTCAACTGGTGTCGCTAGTCAAACATGCTGCTTACTTGCTTTTCGTTTCAATTTAAAGATTTTCGATGCCTAACTAGACAAGATGTTCTAAGGGATTGATTTGTGTGCTGGAACTCTGGAAGTGTTGTAGATCAAAGAGTTTTTATTACTTGACAAGAATGCTTACAAGACTTGGATGGGTTGTACAAATTAATCCTGAGTCTATCTATAGGCAAGTAGGCGAGCCCATTAATTCTTGAAAGTGTACAATGCACATTTCATAAAATGTTCTACACTCATACAATAGACTTGATATATACAAGGCTACTTTAGAGGTGTGCTTTAAAAGTTTTTTTTTTAGTCTTGAATGCATTCCCCTGATCAAACATGTTCACTTATGAACAATAAAATCAGGATGGGGAATTAAAGGGCTTAAAAATTTAGATAAGTTGTTTTTCTGATGTAGTGGAACATTTGTTTTTAATCTCTATGAGTGATTAGCGCGTGATTTATTTTGGGGAAGAAGTAAGCTCATTTTATTTTTATAAAGTAAAATTGTGATAATATTCACTGATTGGGGTTTTCTTCAATCTTCTTAACTGAAGTTTGACTTCTCTAAGAATGGGATTATAAAGGAATAAAATCCTTCTTGTATATGTGTCATATGGGTTTTCTTCTTAATATTTCTGGTAACCGCATATATATTTGCTAAAAATGTCCAGATGAATCATATCTTTGTGCTGATATTTTCTTGCCACGTAATTTCTTGCTGACTACAATTCAGTCTTCTTTTTAAAGATTTAATATAAAATTGTTTTGTGTGTGATGTCTATTGAATTGAAACTTTGTTACATTATCAAGAAAGAGCCCATAGTCTGAAATGTACCTGATCATACAAATTGATTTATCATTATTAATATTCTGAATGTTTTTTTTTTTTTTTTTCCTTTGCTGTGTGCTGTCATTGGTAGTAAAAATTTCTTGCTTTAGTTATAATATCTTTATATAAAATTTTCTGATCTTTGATCACCTTGATAGGAAATTCTGGAACCGCATTTGCTGGACATGTGCAACACAGTTGATATTGTTTGTTGCATGCAGCATTTACAGGTTTATAACCTGAAATTTGGGTTTTGAGATTGGTTAAGCACAATTTGGCATTATTTGTTTGATTTTAGCTACATCTTACATGTTTTGCAGATATGCTTCACATCTGAAGAGAGAGCAAGGATTCTTCTGCGTAATGTTTCATCTTTGCTGAAACCAGGGGGTTACTTTTTAGGAATCACTCCTGACTCCTCCATGATATGGTATGAAGTTATGCTTGCAGAGGTCCTCTTTTCCTTTTCTCTAGAAATTCCTTTTGTATTTTTACTGCTATTGTGTCACCCTCTTTTTCTTGTGATTAAAATGATGCTCTTTTGTAAAATTAGAATTGAAACCTTTTTGTTTAAATTAAATAGGTATCCTGTTTTTCTTCTATCTAATGATTGTTTGCACAAACATAAGGTGTGATTACAATATTTCTTGCCTGTATGAGCCTCTTCCAACTGTTGGTTATATATCCTTAGCATTTCTTGTACTTTGCTGATTTCACTACAGGGCAAAGTATCAAAAAAATGTTGAAGCATACCACAACAAAAGTGGTGGAATGAAGCCGAACATTGTACCAAACTGCATTCGATCAGAGAGCTACATGATTACTTTTGAAGTGGAGGAAGAAAAGTATGCCTAAATAATGATGCTTTTGTTTGCTTGTTTAGTTTTGCTTATTAGTACAAACGAAAAAAAAGTTGCCCTTGTTCTTTTTTGGTTTGTAGAAAATGAAGAAAGTATGTCTTCTGTCATTGACTTATTCATCATTCTAATTATATAGGTTCCCCTTGTTTGGAAAGAAATACCAGCTGAAGTTTGCTAGTGATAACTCTGTAGAAACACATTGCCTAGTTCATTTCCCAAGCTTTATCAGGTAGATTCTTGGCAACTAAGCTAATTATCAATATTTACTTCATATTGGCCGGCCCTTTATTATTTATTTTTGATATTCAGTTTTTTTTTTTTTTTTTTTTTTTTTTTTTTTTTTTTTTTTTTTTGGTGAGGGGGGGGGGGGGGGGGGTTGCTGGGGAAGAGAGTAGGGGGGTGGAGTGGGGGTGGGTGGTGGACACTATAGTCCAGCAATGTCCACCGATCTCTTTTTTTATAATTAATCCTTAAGGTGCCAATTGAAACCTAACCGCAGTCTTACAACGTAGAGGATGACACTTGATTTAGATCCCTAAGACCCTAACTAATTTGGTTGTTTTGACCTCAGGTTGGCTAGAGAAGCTGGTCTTGAGTATGTAGAGATTCAGAATTTAACCGAGTTTTATGATGATAACAGGTACAATTACAGCTAGTTTGCGCCCCCGCCCCTCACCTCTTGTCCCTCCTCCTTGGAATCTCATAATACTATTATACCCCTTTTTATTTATTTTATTTTTGTATTTTGAAAGAATCTCTTTCTTTTTCTCACTTTACACTCCTTTTTTTAAACTTTTTCAACTGGTTATCTTATTATGTCCTTTTTTCTTTGTCAGAGTAGTTGTTGTTGCTGTTGAAAAACAAGTGCTTGTTGTTCTGTCTTGAAATAATGGAGCCACATATAAGAGCAATTGGAAAATCAAGTGAAATAACTTAATATCTATTTTCAAAGTCATTGGTTGAGGAAGTATACATTGACTATTAGAGACTTAATTCAGATTTCATATACTATTCATGACTATTAGTTGTCCCTTGTGCTTTTCATACGTTTTTGGTAACAGCCAATGGCCTTTTAGGTGGTTTGTATTGCTGCCATGTCATCTTCATTTACTACCTCCGTTAATAGTTTTGTGCAACTTTGGGGGACTTTACAGTTCACGATGCAAAATTTGATAATAGTGATTAATGTATTCTAGGGGTATGTAATTAAGGTGGAGAGAGAATGTTTGGATAATTAATCAACCACCCACTGCCACCACCAAGACCAGCCAACACCACCCACTGCCACCACCAATACCAGCCAACACCACCCACTGCCACCACCAAGATCAGTCAACAGTCTAACACCACCAACACCGCCTTCACCAAGACCACCACAACCTTCACCAACCCGCGAAACCAACTCCACTACCAACCCCACGAAACCACCACCACTACCAACCCTCATGAAATTACCACCACTACCAACCCCCACAAAACCACCACCACTACTAACGGAAGACAAAACCCAGAAAATTCCACCCCCACGAAAATCAAAACCCAAAAAAACCCACCCCACGAAAATCAAAAACCAGAAATCCCACCCCAACGAAAATCAAAACCCAGAAAAACCCACCCCCACGAAAACAAAACCCAGATCCGACGGAAAACCGAGAAAATCCCACAAACCCATCACGAATTGAAGAGAGAAAATCCCACAAACCCACTACAAATTTTTAAAAAGTTGAAGAGAGAGAAAGAAGATCTAAAAAAATGAATAGAGATAATGATATTGAAAGAGGAGAGAGAAAATGAAGATGAAGATGAAGATGTAGATGAATGAAGATGAAGATGAATGTAGATGGTTTTGGATTTCTTGAGTTGAAAATGAAGAGTTGATGAATTAGATTGGGTTGGTTGGGGTGAAAATTGGGTGAGAAATTAGCGATTAATTAAATCTGATTATAATTAGTAAATTGTGTTTTAATTTTTTTAATGAGGGTAAAACTGACATTTGACTAGTTTTTTTTACTAAAAGAGGAAAGAAATTTTTTTGTTGCACATAATGCTTAGCGGACAAAAATGGCAAAAGTTGCACATAACTATTAACGGAGGTAGTATCTTGTTTCAGCTTCACGATGTGAAAAAATCTGACTATTTGGCCTGTTTTATAATTTTTTCATGACTTCTAGTTTTTTTCATTTTACCTTATGTTGCATCTTCCTATTTGTGACAGAGCTCAGTTTGGAAGTTTAATTTTGAAATTTGGCCCGAATCTGGTGGATCCTCGTGGAAGACTTGTTCCTCGCTCTTATGATGTGTTAGGTGATGAATTTTATCTTTCCTCTTTCATACTTGTCTTCTGTTGACATTATGCCTGGATAACTATTATATTTATTCGAGCTTTAACGTTTTCCATCCAGGTTTATATACAACATTTATTTTTAGAAAGCCCGATCCAGACATGGCTCCTCCTATTACAACCCCTGTGTTGCCGGATGGACCTCATATTTATGATGAGGCAAGTACAATACTATTTCATAGGAGTGACTTTTAGGTTCAGGAGATTGTTAAAGTTAGACTTTTAATTGTGATCTCATTAGGAGAAAAGTAAATAAGGAATTGTAGGATGCCATTTGGTGGATAAATGGGTGTAGTCCTGAATGGTTGTGTAAATTGTGTTTCCATATAAATGATATATTTCATGGTTGATAGATTTAGCATGATCCGCTATTTTATGGCGTCATTCATGGTCACCTGGTGGTTTCATGTTACAGAGAGAATGGCAAGGGACTGCTTGGAGAGACGATGATCTTAATGGTACAACAGAGCCGCCTCCTGGTCTTGGCAAGATCAGTGATCAGAAGGGGATTTTAGGTCCTGGCCCTGTCGACTTACGTTTCCCGGATGTCATATAAGACAGTATAACTACGGAGCAAGAATATTGAACTCAATTACACTTGTGAGTTTTTGACCTTGATCTGCACTGACATAGAGGATGAGAGTAAATGATGGTTCATATGTACATCAAACAACAATTACACATATATTTTTTATTTTTATTATTTATTGATAATTTTTTAAGTATCCAATAAAATCACCATATAACTCTATTATTATTAACAAAAGTATGTGGCTAACAATAAATTATTGGAAAATTCTCAATGGTAGCCTCCTACTATTGCTTATTCTCAATGGTAGCCAATTTTTTTTTGAATTCTCAATGGTAGCACTCTACTTTTTAAAAGTTGCAACCGTAACCTTATTACCTCTAAACCGTTAAATATCCGTTGACTTTAAATATTGTCAACCATTTAATCTCTCTTAACCCTTAACTATTTTCTCTCTCCTCCCCTTCATTTCATGGCAGATTGGCAGCCACCTCCAACCCGAACCCCAAACTCTCCAAGGTCCACATGCACCCACCCCTTCTCTGTCCTCCTTCCACCGCAATGCCACCCCTTCAAGTCAACTAAACCAGCCCAAAACAACAACATCAATACTTACACTAAAACAACCACCAAACACGACGTCCACCTTTGCACCACCATGTCACCCAACCATCAACTACATCAGCCCACAATAACCACCATTTTCTCTTGACTCCAACCCACAACAACAGCCACACAAATTGCGGCTTTGACACCAACACCACTATCATAGCCTCAGCGCCGCACCTCAATTGCTTGAAATTCAACAAAAATGGAGGTCGATGAATCCTCAATTTCTTTCAATCACAATCATAAAAATTAACCCCAATTAAAACCCTAGAATTCGATGAAAATCATCTCCAATTCTTCTTGCACAGATTCAATGTTGGATTCAAATCAAGTTCCGGTGTAATTCTCTCTCCAATCCCCTATTTCGGCCACATTGACGCATATGATTCAAATTTAACGGCAACCGCAACAATAGAGATGAAGAGGAAGACGAAATTGAAGCATGCAAAGAGGGGATAGGGGAAAGAGGATGGCGGGGTGGGGTGTCGAGCGATAGGGAGAAACACCGGTGGATTATTGGTGGAGCCGTGGAGGGGGAATGAGAAAGTGGTTGGGCAATGAAGGAAGGGGGAGGGTGCCTGGGCAGTGAAGGGGAAGGGGTGGGTATTTTTATTTATTTACTTTTTATAAAAAAAATTAACTTTAGTTTAAATTAAGTCAGATTTAACAGAAATTTAACGGAAAAATATCATTAAGGTTACGGTTGCAACTTTTAAAAAGTCGAGTGATACCATTGAGAATCCAAAAAAAAAATTGGCTACCATTAAAAATAAGCAATAGTAGGAGACTACTATTGAGAATTTCCCTAAATTATTTCAATGTCTTTATTGGTCATTTTATATGAACAACTAATAATCAACAACAACTCCGTAGTATTTACCAAACATTTCTATTCAAATTTACAACCATGAGATTGTGGGATAGACTCCCATTGGTGAGGAATTCATTATCCTTCCCTCTCTTAAGGAGCCTTATTTGCAAACTTAGATGGGATCGATCGAAGTAAATTTTTCATCTAATTAGACGTCTTCTCCTTACTTATATAATAAAATAAAATAAAAATAAAAATAAAAATTGCAATAGATATGTTGTAATGCTTGTAGACGTGCTGAGTGCATGACCATTTCTCTCTTTTTCTCTCGTAATTACTATTACATGGTCTTTGAACCTTTGAAGACCCTTACACCAGCCTCCATTTATAAACTTAACAAGGCTACATGTTTATGAAATTCTACGATTAATCCTCTTTTCGAATTTTACAAAAGAATAAAAAAAAATTGTGTTTAAAGGCAGATATTTCTCTTTGAAGAAATCATCAGACACAGATGAATCCAACAGTCAACCTCACATCAATTTGAAGGGTAGATCATCTGAAGAAGGTTTAATCAACAACATTCGTAATAGCATGTCTTCCGAGAATGGTGGAGCTGACCCGAGCCCGAGTTTGTTGAATGCACGTAAGGGTTTCTCATTTGCTTATAATTATGTTAAGAGTATATGATCAATGATCATTTCATCAATTGAGAAGAGACTTTGTTTTCTTGCCTTTTTGGTACTCACTCTAGATTGACTTATAAAATTTTTTAATTCGTAGTTCCTTTGGTTTTTTTAATTGCGTCATTTAGTATGAGCATGAAATTTAAGAAAAAGGGTTAAAAGGCGGGAAATGTCAAATATGATACAAACAACTACGGTGTACCTCTTACTTTCTTTTTGTTTTGTTACCATACCAGACGATGGATTCTGTCAAAAGTTTCGTTATTGAGACCCACATTTAACGATTACAATATATAATCCCAACTTAAGAATCCTGATTTAAAATTGAAGAGTGAATACAAAATTTTAGAGTGAATTTACATGTAATTGGGTGTAAAATTAGCAAGATGAAAATGCAGATAGTTTTATGCCATTAACCCCAAATTGTAAAACTAAATTTAAAGCTCAATAATCATATCAGTTTTCATGCAGAAAAGTACTAAAATCATGCTAGTTCAGCTATAATCAGTTTACTGACATCCATATCATTTTTTTTGGCAACATAACTACTAGTATATTACCACTATTGTGACCAAAACCTCAATTTTAATCAATGATCTTAATTTAACACTTAAATTCACTTATAAAAACAGAACTAAAAACTCTTTTTTACCCATAAAAATTAAAATTTTCTATATTTGTTACCTTCCTACAACTTTTTCGTAATAGATACGAAGTATAATGATGCAGGGAACTTAAATTCATCATGGGAGCAGTCAGGAGGCATACCAAGTCCAAATATTTGTACTCCTGAAGGACAGGTTGTTAGTTCCCCCTCTCAACAATAATATGGAAATTTTGTGAATGGAATTATTTAGCAGTGCTATGTTGCTTCTGTTTTTGTTTATGTTTAATTTGAATTGTAACATTTTATTTTCCAGATAGCTTCTGATTGTGAAACTCTGAAGGAGTCTGAATCTCCTTGTTTTCAAGACATTCTTCGTGTTACAAGTGCACCAAGGCAAAGAAATCCTGCAGATGTAAAAAGTTTTTCCCATGAGTTGAATTCTAAAGGAGTACGTAAACCTTTTCTATTTGGGAAACCTCGTGGTTTAAATGATCAGGAGGTAAGTATAATGTTCTGTAGTATCACCCTTTTCTATTTGAGTACTTATTTACCTTTTGAAATCAATACATCATGTAGGAGGATTTAGTCCTTATACGAGAAAGGTTTGAGAAAGACAAGGAAGAAGTACACTCAGATTTAGCTGCTTTTGCAGCTGATTTAGTTGGTCTTTTAGAAAAGAATACAGAAAATCATCCTGGATGGCAGGAAACTATTGAGGACTTATTGATCTTGGCTCAGAGTTGTGCTAAGACATCACCAAACGAGTTCTGGGACCAGTGTGAAAGTATAGTTCAGGAATTGGATGACAGGATGCAGGAGTTGCCTCCAGGTACTCTGAGACAGCTTCATATCCGGATGCTATTTATACTCACGCGGTGTACTAGATTGGTGCAATTTTACAAGGAAAGTGGATAATCCGAGGACGGACATGCCCTTCTGCTGCGCCAATCAACTATCTTGCAGGTTGCAGAAAAAAAAGGTTAAGTTCTGCTTCTGTTATGTTTGTTCCATGATTAGTTGGTGTTTAACCATCCCCTAATATTATTTATCGTTGTTTTACTTGTGTTTAGTTGGTAGTTGACATTTCCAACTCGTTTTTGACTCATTTAACCAAATATGTTGATTATGAGTTAATGACTAACTGACTGAACTGAGTGATTTAATAATATAAGCTTGAAAGGAACAGTCCTTCCTCTATAAGTACATTTTTTTTTTATACATTGGTAAACATACTACCATACTAGATTACAAACTAGATAAAAGCATGGATTTTAACTTTATTACATAATCTTAATGAAGAAGCTTATTTCTGATTAGTGATAAATTTGCAACTACATCACTCATGTCCAACCTTTCTTGTGGCACTTCAGTTGAGCAAGAAAGTGCTACAACAAGTACAGAAGTTAAGGCCTCCAACATCACACTCTTGTTGGTCTCTTCTTCTTTGTCTATGTCTTCTATAAGAGTATGATCTACAATCATGTCGATCTCTTCAGGTATAGCGTTTTTCACAAAGCTATGTAGGAACAAGCCACCTTTGAACATGTCATTAGTAGGCCTCATTCCTGTAAACATTTCGAGTAAAAGGATCCCGAAGCTATATACATCGCCAATGGTAGACACCTCATTTCCCACACCATACTCTGCTTTCAGATCATGCCTCAAATATTAGTACTATGATAACATAAAATTTATGAGCAAATAATAAGAACACCAATTAAGTTGAGTTGTTACCTGGAGGTGTGTAACCAATAGTTCCTCTAACTCCAACAGAGCTGTACTGGTTTGCATGACTGCTATTGATGCCTTCTAGGAGTATCTTGGCTAGCCCAAAGTCGCCGACATGAGCAACCAAGTCATCATCGAGGAGGATGTTGCTCGGCTTCAAGTCACAATGAACTATGGGGGCACCACATTGATGATGAAGGTAATCTAAGGATAATGCAACATCAACTGCAATATCAAGTCTTTGGCGAAAATTCAAGGTTCTTGATGTTTGATATGTGCTTTCAACCTTATCTGCTTGTGATAGATGCAACCAATTTTCCAAACTTCCATTCACCATGTACTCATAGACTAATGCCTTAAAATCTCTACCTTGATGATCAAAACTTGAGCAAGCTGTTATCACTTTCAGAAGATTTCGATGTCTAATGTTTCGAAGGACCTCACATTCAGAAATGAAACTCTTTGAAGCACCACGATACTCGAGGTTAAATATCTTGATGGCAACAGTTGATCCATCAGTCTCTAAAATTCCCTTGTACACAACCCCGAATGTACCACTGCCAATCAAATTTTCCGCGGAAAACCCATTTGTAGCTTGAAACAGAGTTTGGTATGATAAAATTGGAAAATTTTTCATACCATTGAAAGGTGTAGGCTCCTGAGTCCTCCTTTTCTTGCAGAATATGTACACCAACACAAGTGAAGCTAATCCAAAAAATGCAGAAAGAATCGCGACTTTCAATTTTTTCCTCTGCACTGAACTTCTTTTCTGACTGTTTTGGCTTACACTACAGCGCAGTAACTTCAGTTCAGGTATGCCTCCACAGATCCTACTATTGCTATCGACTAAAACATTAGTTGCATTGCTAAATACTCCGCCAATGGGTACTTTACCCTCAAGGTTATTGTGTGATATATTCAGCAATCGCAACTGCAGACTCTCTAGAAACTGTGGGATCGGACCTGAGAAATTGTTGTATGACAAATCGAGCTCAATGAGACTCTTTAATGACTTCAATGCATCAGGAATAGCTCCATGGAACTTGTTTTTTGCTAGGTACAGGTACTCTAGCTCGACACAGCTACTGATATAGCTTGGTATCTCACCCACTGGCGGACCCACGTTGGAACCTGGGGGGGCACGTGCCTCCCCCTAAAAAAAAAACAAAAATAAAAACTTTTGTATAAAATAACCTGTTTTAATATAAGGTATATATATTTTATATTGCGTTTTATGTCAAGAATGGTAAGTTGCTGCAATGGTAACTAAGGAGTGTAATAAATTGCTATGTGTTGGTTGGTGAAGGTTCGAATCTCTCTCCATTCATTTCCTTTTTTTTTTTTGCATTCATTTACCTTTTTTTTTTTACCTTCAGTCTTTGTTTTTCCAAAAAATAATTAATCAATGTTTTACATTCATTTTCCCCTTTTGTAGCTTTAGTATTTATTTTTCTTTTTTATCAATGTTTTTTTTAGTCTTTGTATTTTTTAAAAAAATTATCCATGCTTTTTTTTCTCTTCCCTTTTTGACATTATTTTTCCCTTTTGTGCCTTTAGTATTTGTTTTCATTTTTAAATTATCAATGATTTTTTTCCCTTCCATGCCTTAGCTTCTTGACATTTACGTATATATCTTTGTTTTACTTTTTTTTAACTATCGGTGCTTTTTTCCCTTCCATTCTTGACATTTACGTATATATTAAAATGACTTCAAAAAAAAATGACTTCAAATAATTCATAATTAACATGAGTATTTTGATAAATATTACTATTTACTCTATATTACTTTGACTGTTATTTATTGATTTGATTGTCATATTGAGTATTTGATACTTTGTAACTAGTATGGAGTATATAATTTATTTGTAAAAACCTCATGGAGTCATGGACCTGGGAAATTGATCGTTTTTTAGATTTTATAGTTACTTTTGAATGATAACACAATACATTGTGTTAAAAAAATTAATTTGATCTATGCTAGCTAACTACATGTGTTATCATTAGCTTAAAAATAGTTTGAGGCTCAAGTTATTAGGAATTTTTTTATTTGGTAGTTTCTAGTGCCACCCCTACTTCAAATTCCTGGATCCGCCACTGATCTCACCAGATAGCATGTTGCTCGAGAGTATAAGGGCCTGAAGCTGAGTTAGTCTTTGCTACTAAATTTTCATTGTGGTAGATCTTCACAATCTCCCTCATTTTTTCAATTAATTTTAGGGTTTATTTTCTTGGTTTTTTGCGCTGGAGTTTGAGAATTTTGGTGCTTTAAGTGTTCAATTGCATAGTAATTATAGAGTGTTAGTTTTTTTAATAAAATTTTGTTGACATTAGCTTCTCTTGAATGAACAATTGTAAAAGGTGTTTTAAATTTGTGTGTTTTCATATTGTTTTTCCAGAATTTTTGATATTTTGCTTATTAGTTGAATATTAAGGGCTGCAATTTTCATATAAGATGTTGAAGAATATAAATTTTTTACGACAAATCAATCCAATTTTCATTACATTGAATGAATCAAATTGGGATGAACAAAGAAGAGTAGTATTTCGGATAGCTTGGGTAATGCAATCATATCTATTTTGTATAATTGTTATGAATTAAATTGCCTGTTTTGTATAGTTAGTAAGTTAGGCTAAAATACATGAAGCTATTTCATATAGCTGGGATATAATAGATACAACAATTTCGTATAACTGGGCAATAGGGATACCTATTTCACGTAGCAGCTATAAAACAAGGGGTATTTCTTCATATGGGCTATCCGAAATTTTTATACTAGCGCATTGAATCCCTTAAGATAATCTTTTTTGATCAGTAATGTTGAAAAATACTACTAATACAATAAAGTTCAGCAAATGTACAATGAATGATACGATGTACAATAAAGTTCAGCAATTAAGCAAGTTCTTCAATTGTTGGAACATTATAAATGGTACGGAGTACTTTCCAATGACATCAATCGCAATTGTTGGTTACTCCGGCCTACCTGCAATTGAAGTATCACAAAAAAGGAAGAGAAATATATTAACATAAGGTTAAAAATACAAGTATGAAAGTAATTGTCATTTTAAACTTTAATTGAGAAGATCTTTCTTACCATCCTCCATATTATTTAATTTAAGCAAGTTTTCATGAATTATGAGAGGATCATAAGAAGTGAAACCAGTCTTGAGCACAAACTAGCGCTTCTACCACATGGGGCTGCAGAATAGTTTGAGGTTGTTTCTTCATTTTTCGGCTTAAAACTCAGAGTCCTTTACTCATGTCTTTTTCTCATTTATCTCCGTATTGGTTTTGAATACACATTATATGACATTTGTTCAATAAAAGATGAATCATGAAGTTATAAAACTTAAGCTGATTAAGGGTCTAGCTCAAGCTGTTTTAGTGGCTTTTAATGATTCAATATTGACTGTCAAGGGTTAGTTATCGAAAGAGCTGTATAAAGAATAAGTATTAAGCAAAAGCAGCCAAATTTCTACTCTGTATGTTAATACTGGAAAGACCAAAATGGATATCTGTGTGATTTCTTATGAAAACTTTAACTACATCAATTGAAAACTTTTAAGCAAAAGCACTCCTTCATTGAAAAGAAAGTTATTGTTGACAAACATTGTGTGCTATATACAATATATTATTCTACACTGCAAACTTCTTTTCCATAGACAATATTCTAATTCTTTGAGTATTATCCAAAATAGATGGATGCCTACTGACTTTCTCAAAGACCAATAAGAGCTAAGAAAATGGCATCATCCCCAAGTTTAGCAGCAACAGCTAAATTTGGGAGTTCTGAAATTCTGCATCATGTACATGTTTTTTCTTAGCTTTTAAGGATTTTGGTCTATGCACATACTTTGGCTTAAATAATTAGGAGGTAAGTACACTGTTATTTAGTCTCACCCTTCTCTGGATGTTGTACATTATGATTCCTTTGAGTACTTATTTTACCTTTTGAAATCGATATAATATGTAGGAGGTTTTAGTCCTGATACAAGAAAGGTTTGAGAAAGACAAGGAAGAAGTACACTCCGATTAGCTGTTTTTGCAGCAGATTTAGTTGGTCTCTTAGAAAAGAATGCTGTAAATCATCCTGGATGGTAAGAAAATATTGAGGACTTATTGATCTTGGCTCAGAGTTGTACTAAGACATCACCAGACGTATTCTGGGACCAGTGTGAAATTATAGTTCAGGAATTGGATGACAGGAATCTGGAGTTGCCTCCAGGTATCTGAAGCAGCTTCATATATGGATGCTATTTATACTCCCGCGATGTACTAGATTGTTGCAATTTTACAAGGAAAGTGGATAAGCTGAGGATGGACATGCCATTCAGCTGCGCCAGTCAACTATCCTGCAGTTTGCAGAAAAAAGGTTAAGCTCTGTTTCTGTAATGCTTGTTCCATGATTAGTTGGTGTTTAACCATCCCCTAATATTATTTATCTTTGATTTAATTTTATTTAGTTGGTATTTTTGGCTCATATAGCCAAATGTGTGGATAATGAGTTAATGATTAACTGATTGAACTGAGTGATTAATAATAAAATAAGTTTGAAAGGAACAGTCCTTCCTTCATAAATTCATTCTTTTTATACATTAGTAAACATACTAGATTAAGAATCTTATTTTAACTTTATTACATAATCTTAATTAAGAATCTTATTTCTGATTAGCGATAGATTTGCAACTACATCACTCATGTCCAACCTTTCTTGTGGCACTTCAGCTGAGCAAGAAAGGGCTACAACAAGTACAGAAGTTATTCATAACGGGCGTTTACAATAAGTGCTTATTCGTACCGGGCGTTTCAGGTGCCCGTTACGAATAAGTTTCTTATTCGTAACGGACACTTGAAATGCCCGTTACAAATAAGGATTTATGGTATATAAATATGTACTTATTTGTAACGGGCAACAAAAATGTCCGTTACGAATAAGTACTTATTTGTAACTGACAACTCTCCCGCCCGATACAAATAGTCTTTAAATTAAATTTTTTTTGATTAAATTTCGGTAACATTTATTTATATATAATTAATATACATTAATTAGAATCTGTTATAATAAACCTGTAAACAATTATACCGAACAAACATTCGTAGAAATTAATAAGACATAATGTAAAATTATAAGTAAAACATTACAAATAAAAACTTGTATAAGTTTATCCAACACATACAACAACACTAATAATATTACATTGTTCTACCTAAGCTAATAGTTATGCATTCAATAAATATTTAGTTCTAAAGTATTGCGCCTACTGTTCTCGAACCACATTTAACTCGTCAACATCATAAGGGGCTTTCCTTGGACAAAAATCCTTCAAAAAAAAAAAAAAAAAAGAAAACATATGAATGAGGTTACAAAATAAAAACAATCATTAGAATAAATGTGATGGTCCAAATTATAGAAATAAAACTCAAAATATAGAAATAAAACTCAAAACATCCATAAATAACTTATATCTTGGTTTCTATGAATTGAAATCAATGAAAAGTGACCATTTAATCACTTTTGGGAGCATTTAGAGCAAAAAAAGCTTCAAAATTGCCTAAGGGACTTCTATCTTTCCCATCTTTCATGTATTAGTCCAAATTATAGAAATAAAACACATAACATCCATAATTAACTTATATTTTGGTTTCTATAAATTGAAATCAATGAAATATGACCATTTACTCACTTTTGGAAGTATTTAGAGCCAAAAAGGCTTTAAAATTGCCTAAGGGACTTCTATCTTTCCTATCGTTCATGTATTAGTTCAAATTATAGAAATAAAATACATAACATCCATAATTAACTTATATTTTGGTTTCTATGAATTGAAATCAATGAAAAATGACCTTTTACTCACTTTTGGGAGCATTTAGAGCCAAAAAGGCTTTAAAATTGCCTAAGTGACTTCTATATTTCCCATCTTTCATGTATTAGTCCAAATTATAGAAATAAAACACATAACATCCATAATTAACTTATATTTTGGTTTCTATGAATTGAAATCAATGAAAAATGACCTTTTACTCACTTTTGGGAGCATTTAGAGCCAAAAAGGCTTTAAAATTGCCTAAGTGACTTCTATATTTCCCATCTTTCATGTATTAGTCCAAATTATAGAAATAAAACACATAACATCCATAATTAACTTATATTTTGGTTTCTATGAATTGAAATCAATGAAAAATGACCATAATTAACTTATCTTTCCCACTAGCAAATGGTTGACCACATGTGAGATTGTGTCTCTTACAAAATAATAATAATAATAAAAAAAATGCAAAAGGGAAGGCTTAGAAAAGAGAGTTTTGCTACAGATAAATGCAAAAGCAAAAATAAAAAAAAAAGCAAAAATATAAACAAAAGAGAGTTCAAAAGTGAGAAATCTCAAGTATACAAATACAAATATTCAAATGCAAGGTTGCACACCTTGGGGGCTTATTTAGGGTCTTGAGCCTTTATCTCCTTGTCATATCAAAATCACTCATAAACATTATTGCATCACAAAGTATGAAGTACTTAGCCTCCGCGCCTAAGTTACCCAAATACTTTCATTTTCGAGTCAAAAATTGAGATAGCCTAGGATGAATTAATCCTTGCACTATGAGATACAATGTCTACGCATACATTCAACATGCACCGCAAACACTCAAACACTCATTTGGATTCTTTTTCGTGTCTTTCTTTTTCGGGAGAAAGTCGATACCCTCCATAAAAATGAGGGAAAATTTTTGCTTTTTTGCATTTTTGAGTCGCACAATCACATTACAATGCACACGAGTCATGCACATTGAGTCATGTCATGTCATATCACATCGAGTTGAGTCTAACACATGTGTCAAAACACAATAAGTTATACAAGAGTCAAGTACACCAAACCTTAGGTCAACCCTAAAAACATGAGCAAAGTCCTATAATCCAAAATATAGATGCAGGTACACTAAGTCTCTGATTGACGAGTAACCTTTACAAAAAAATTTGAGGAAAAAGGACGCAAACAACTTAGCAAATCAACTGGAGTCAGCCTAATTGCAATTATATTTGATTGTCGATCGGCCTGCCGACGGTCATATTGATTGATTGGGTTCCTTGGTACGCCAGTTAGCCCCTGTAAGCAAATTGACATGATTAGTAGTCGACTCGATTACACACCTTGGGGGCTTATCTTTGGTCTTGAGCTTTTATCCTTTCTTCTTCAACCTTTAGCCTAACCACGTTACAACCTTTCAAAGACCTCTTTGAGATATTCACACACTTGTGCGAGGTTCGGCTAGAGCTACATTCGTCCTGATCCCTAACGGATATGTAGGCAATCTCACATTAGGGTGAGGCCATAATAAAAATGCATTCACATTAATATTTACATTCATCATGATCATATCAAGGGATCTCCAATGGCCATCCCTATTTATCTATAGCTAGAATTGGGGGCTTGATCCCTACATCATTAGCCTACCTAGCCTAAGAGTCAGCATCATTTGACACTTCTCAAAATATCATTTCCGCACACTTAGCCCTTGCGGCCTAACTTTAATGTCACTTTCACACACATCACAGATACATGACCAAATAAACCTTTCCTTAGGAACCCTTTGTCATGAAATCTTAACACAACGTTAAGCATGCCTTTCCATCTTATCATAATCATCATTGCATCATAAAGTATGAAGTACTTAGCCTCCGTGCCTAAGTTGCCCAAATAATTTCATCATCGAGTCAACAATTGAGATAGCCTAGGATGTTATAATCCTTGCACCCTGAAAATACAACGATCAAACGCATAAACTTGATTAAGCTCATTCAACATGCACCGTCAAAAACTTCGATTCTTTTTTCACGTCTTTCTTTTTTTGGGAGAAAGTCGGTACCCTCCCCAAAAATGACGAATTTTTTTTGTTTTTTTGCATTTCGAGTCACATGGCACAATAAACACACGAGTATGCACATTGAGTCATGTCATATCACATCGATTTGAGTTGCACCTTGAGTCATGTCGAGTCATACGTGTCAAAACATATTGAGTCGAGTTGATTTAAAACACATTGAGTCACACAATGAGTCAAATAGCACCAAGCCTTAGGTCAACCCTAAGAAAAACATGAGCAAAGTCCTATAATAAAAAAATATAGATGCAGGTACACTAAGAGGCAATTTTATTGAGTGTAAATGAACAAAGAACGACATTAACAACAACGAAGCTAAACGAGCAGAAAAAGTTCTGATTTTGATTCAAGCGCAATGCGTTATAAACAACGCAACACGATGCACCCTGACGCAGCACGATGCGCTATGACGCAGCGCGATAGACATGTCGCTTCACGATAGCTCTAATTTTACCGCGTTGGCCTTTGATGGTCTCACAAATTGGATTGGTTGGTCCATGACTAATCCATTTGAACCTCTTGATGAGCATTTGGCCCTTTTGAGCAATTGATATATATTTGATTGGTAATCATCCTGATTTCAACTTGATTGATGATTAGCCTGATGACGATCACATTCTGATTACATGTTGAATGAACTCCTTTGATTAGTAATCGGCCCGGTTACAACTTGATTAGTAATCGGCCTGATGTCGATTAGAATTATCAATTGAATATTGATTAAGCGGATTTGAAAAATGATTAAGAACATTTGAGTAATGATTAACTATGATCGCAAAGAATTCCTAGGATGGAAGATTTCTACAGAAATCAACTTGAAAATTAGAGAATCTTAAGATAAGATTCTTATAGTGGATTCTTCGAAGATGGAAAAGTCAATTACTTCTAGGAGTAAAGACAAGAAAATTTGAAGACTCAATATGAAGAAGTCTTTGACAGGAGGCACTAAGATTAAAGGGTCTCTCGCTTTGATTTGAGAAGGGCGATTCAAGGTGAAACGGTCTTCAGTAGCTTTTGCTATGATTGGGAGGGTTATTATTTGATTTGAGAAGATAGCACGAGATGGGTGATCTTCGACGGGTTTCGCTAAGATTGAGTGAATGGTCACTTGATTTGAGAAGATAGCACGAGATGGGCGATCTTCGATGACGTTCGCTATGATTGCGGAGATTATCACCTAAATTCAAGAAGATGGTGCGAGATGGACGATCTTCGACAGCTTTCGCTAATATTGAGGGGGTTGTCATTTGATTTAATATTGAGGGGGTTGTCATTTAATTTGAGGGGGTCTTCGGTCTTCGACGACATTCGCTATGATTGTGGAGGTCGTCACCTTGATTTAAGAAAATAGCTCGTGATGTAGTAGACTTCGACGATGTCCCCTAGGATATGGAAGATTGTCACAGCAGAACTACACCAAAGCATTAGCACAACACGTATTCAACAAAACGAAGCATCATCAAACTAAGGATCACAAGACATCGAGATCTTCGACGACTTTCACTAGTGTGTGGAAGTGGTCAATCAAACGGTCAAGTCAAGGAACAGACGAGATTTTGAAGATAGCTACAAGTAGCGGTCTTTGACAATATCCCGAAGCATAGAGAAGATTTTCTACATTAGCAAGGTACTGTCGTGGCGAGGTACGCCCACAAAACTGAAGATGGCGAAGTACAATCACCTTCAACGGTGTCTCGAGGTACTGCGGAATATTGTCACAACAAATGAAGATAGCGAGGCACTGTTACCTTTAGATGGCGTTCACGAGGCACAGTGTAGGTCGTCACAACAAGAATGCAACAACAAAATCAGTTACTTCAGAGACGTGTGCTCGACGGTGCAAGATACATATTTCTAACTCTCTTATCTATTTAACTAACTCTAGTTTGTAGGTATCAGAGTTACAAGAATGTTTTAGGATCAGAGAACGTTCTGAATTATTCTCCGTCCCTATCGCTACTTCAACTTTTGTTTTCGAAACTTATGTTTCTCCAAACTCAATCAAAGTGGGGGCTTCTATAGACACCTGATTGTGTCTCCCCTAAAACCAAACCCGGTGATGAGTACCTTTCATGTCATTAAATATCGAGCAAGGTGAAACGTTGAAGAGTCTCGTGAATTCTTCTGTTTTCTAATAAAATAATTCATTTCTTTTTTCAAAAATCATTCATTTCGTGTCCTATTTATGAAAAACGTCCAATCTAGTTTAGTTTGGTCCACAATATGGGTCCAATAATTTTGGAGTTGGATAGGGTTTGAAAAGACCTTTCCAACAATATATTATAAAGTCAATTCCGAGTTATAACAAGTAAGTTATGGTCAGAATACTAAACTGAGCCTAAAACGAGTTTTATGTACCGCCCAATGATCATGTGGAGGGTCCATTAATATTTATTATATTCCTAAACCAATTAGGATTAAATAGAAGCTTCTATAAGTTTCTAAAATATCTTAATTGTCCTTTTTGAAAAGAAAAGATTAAAGAGTTTGAAATTGAATAAAACTTTTCTTTTTTAAAGTTCTAATTCTATTAGAAATGAAAGACGTTCAAAGATGATCAGATATTATTTTCTTTCCTCGCAATTTTTATCCAAATATTAGATGGTTGGATAGCTCTTGAAATTCTCTTTCCAATGATATATTAAAATATTAATTCCGAGGTATAACGAAAAAGATATGAAAGAAATACGAAACTCTATCCAAAACTGATACCCTTCCACTATTTCGGCCATAAGTAAACAAATCAGTGTGCACAATATCAAATAGAGCAAAAGTCTTAGTAGTAGAATTAGAAAACGGAAGTCGACAATTTTTTCCTAATTGGCAACCATGACAAAGAGTGAGCCTAGGCCCCTTATTACATTGAATAAGCTTATAACTTCTAAGAAAACTAAGAGTTTGATCTTTGGGGTGACCCAAACTATTGTGCCAAACTTCAAATGAAAGAGCTGCAAAGGCAGAAGAAGATACTATTAATTTGTCGGAAAAGAGAGGATAGAGACTTCTAACACTATTGCACCTCGTCAGTATTTTCCCCGTCCGGAGATCCTTTATAGAAAAACCATAGGGATCAAATTCAAGAGATACAATTATTAGTAGTCAATTAACTATGAAACAAGATTTTTAATAATGTTTGGAGTAAAAAGAATATTTTTTAAAGTGAGAGGAGGTTAGGGTGAGGGAAGAACAGTAGTGATGGAACCCCTAACTGGTATTTTGGAGCCACCCCCACCATAATATGAGAATTAAAATTCTGCCAATCAACAAAGGAGGATGTAATATCTGAGTTGTTCATAAGATGAGACGTTCCACCAGTATCCGGCCATATACCAATTATTGTCCAGAGGTTACAGAGACATGGCGTTGAAAAAAGCCGGTAAGTCAGTGAGGTGGTACCACTGCCTGGCGCCAAAAAAGCTGATGAACCAGGTTGTTGCGGACGAGGAGCAGGACCCAAGATACCCTATTGACCCTGCTGCTAGTTCCTAGCCTGCTGACCACGCCATTGAGGTGGCATGGAGGGGTAAGGAAACGATGGGTAATAAGAAGCCCACGATCCAGCCCAAGGAGGGTAGTACATACCCATATTGCATTTGCTGTTGTTGAGTGCTACGAGCATTACCCTAAGTACCAACTTTCTTACCATTGCCCCCTTTCTTTTTCTTTCCACCCTTTTGTTGACTAGCGCTAGCAGTGTGGCCCCCACCACCATGTTGGGAGTGAGAAGAAGTGGAGTCCGTAGCAAGAAGAATAGTAGAAGAAGAAGCAGGTTTGTTCTTCTCACAACTAACCCGGTCAAGCTCGAGCATGGAGCATTGGTTGAAGAATAGAGCTCTCAAGAATCACCACATGTAAGTGTCCCACATTAGTTGAGGAAAAGGGAGGTAGGCCCTATTCTTTAGAGTTGTTCTGCTCTACTCTACTCTACTTATAAATAATAATTAATATTGAATTATTATAATAATACTTAATATTTAATAATAATAATTAATTAATATTTAATAATAATAATAATAATTAATGCTGAATTATTATTATTATAATAATAATTAATATTTAATAATAATAATAAATAATTAATATTTAATAATTATAATAATAATAATTAATATTGAATTATTATTATAATAATTAAAATTATTAATAATAATAAATAATAAATATTTATTATTTAACAATAATAATAATAATTAATTATTATTAAAAAAATAATTATAATAATAATAACAACAACAGCAACAACTGTAACAACAACAACAACAACAACAACAATAATAATAATAATAATAATAATGAAATTTGCTCTACTCGGCTCTACTGTGCTGAAATATGCTCTGCTCTACCGACTCCTGTTTTGCTATGCCCACAAGCTCAAATGAACAGGGGTCTTAATCACCTTATAAGGCTAAGGGGCTACTCCTCCTATTGCCATATGGTTTTGAGGTGGAACCTCATTGGTCTTGTAAATGTGGTGGACTTGCACTCTCCCATGACGGATGGGGCCCAGACCCGTATTTAACATAGTATCAGAGCTAGGCCCACGATATGAGACCCTAAATGACTAAAGTTTAATGGGACAAGAGTAGGTCTGTGTGAGGGGGATTAAAGATGCACTCTAATCCAAAAAATCACATGAGACTGATGTGTGTCATAAATGGCACACATTTGATGAGCATTTAGGTCCTTTTTGTCCTCTTTTCATGGCTTTCTTGCTCAATAAATGCTCGGTTTTATGCTTTTTCTCTCTTTTCTACCTTTCTATGGTTTTATAGTATTTTCTCTTTTATTTCTTTTATTTTCGTTATTTTAGTTGTTTTCTCTTTATTTTAGATTTTATAGATTTAGTTTTATTTTATTTTAGTTTATTTGATTTTATTTTCATTTCTTTTTCTTTACTTTATTTTATTTTCATTTTATTATTTTTCCTTTCTTTTATTATTTTATTTTTATTTTATTTCTTTTACTTTTATTTGTTGGTTTAAGTTTTATTTTATTTTATTTTATTCCTCGGTTTTATGTGTGTTTTGTAGGTATTTGTTCCAAGTCCGTTTGGTTCTAGCTACTGCATAGTTTAACCATCATCACCATCATGGTGATGGTAGTGATGGTGATGAAAGGAGGCAGCAACTCCTCCCTTCTTTTCCCCTTATTTCCCCTGCTTCAAACCAGCAACATCAACTCCAACAACAACTTCAATCTCCCCTGTTCCCCGAAGCAACCCCCAGCAGCCACTACCTCACTCCCTCACCTCGCAACACCAACCTCCCAGCAGCTCCGCCGCACCTCCAACACACCACCACTTCACGCAGCCACCGCAGCCCCTGCTGCCCCCAAACACCACCAGCACCCACCTGCAATTACCCCAAATTCGCACCACAATTTCCACTTTCCTTTGCTCCTTAATTCCACCACCAAATGCACGCAACACACAACACACCCACAGCCACCTTCGCACCTCAAGTCACAGCCACCACACCACGCAACAGCAGCTCCGACTCCACTCCAATTCAGCCACCTCTTCACGCAACAACAACAACAATTGCAGCAACTCAACCGCCACCTGCTGCCCCCTTTTTGCCGCAGCAAATTACACCACCAATTGCGCCACCTTCGCCACCTACTACCTCCAATTGCGCCTTCAATTCAAGCCTCCAAGTAGCCGTGCTTTACCTCCAGCAGAGCAGCTTCGAACCTCAGCATGTGCGGGCGCACATTCAATGAATGCGGCCGCACACAGCTGGGTATAATTAGGGGCTGTTGATTGATGATGATAAGCGGCTTTGATGACGGTGATTTGGTGTGTTGATTTGCTGTGCGAAGCAGGGGATTTCGTCCCAATTGAAGAACAGCAAATGCGTGGCTGTTGATTTCTTTTTTCATTTTCTTTTTACTTTATTTTCCTTTTAGTTTTAGTTTTCTATTTTCTTTCTTTTTCTTTTATTGTTTTATTTTATTTTATTTTCTTTTCTTTTCTTTTCTTTTTCTTTTCCTTTTACTTTCTTTTTCTTTTATTTTTATTTTCTATTTTATTTTCTTTTAACCCTTGTATTTATAAATACCCATTTTTGGGTAGAGAGAGAAACAATTAGACACAATTAGACATTTAGATTTTTAGATCATTTTCCTAGCTTAGTTGAGAGCTTCTCTCTCTAGATTTTAGGAGTAGATTTTAGAGAGAGAAAGTGAGGAATCTTCAATCTCTCAATCACCATTGAAACCAAAAAAAGGGATCTTACATGTGAGGGGGAGTGTTGAAGAATAGACCTTTCAAAAATCACCATATATAAGTGTCCCATATTGGTTGAAGAAGAGATAGTTAATCACTTTATAAGGCTAATGGGCTACTTCTTCTATTGCCATATGGTTTTGGGATGGAACTTCCTTTGGACTTGTAAAGTGGATTCTCTCTCTGATTTGCTGGTGCGGCCTAGACCCGATTTTTTCATGTTAGACAATCAATAACATAATACTAAAACAGACACCAAGAATGACACGTGTCATTTCTTGGTGCTGTTTTTTTCCCTTCAAAACTTTTTTTCTTTATTTTTTTTAATTCACTTCCTAAAAAATTCACTTTTTATATAATTGTGATTCACTTCCTTATAAAAATAATTACCAAATCATATAATTGTAGTATTCATTTCCTAAAAAAAAATTCACATATTTTCCATATCTTTTATTTTATAAAATATTATTTTATATCTTTACTTTTTGATTCGGAACTCAATTTTGGATATAAAATAATATTCAAACTTTTTCAATTTCATTAATAATATGAGGATTATTTTTTGGTAGATTTTGAATTAACTATAATTCGTTATAAAATTTTGAAAAACTGTGCGTGACACGAGACTCAGGGCTTGTTTGGTAAATGGCTTTTGCTTGGCTTTTTAGTTAGCTTTTGGATTTTGGCTTTTCATCTTGGTCACATAGCCAATAAAAGTGTTTGGTAAATAGCTTTTTATTGGCTAAAAAGCCGGGTTTTCCGCTAAAAATAAAAAGCTAGTTATACTAGGTTTTTGGTATTGGCTTTTGGCTTTTTACCATTAAAATTACTAATCTATCCTTAATTAATAATTAATAATTAATAATTAATTTTAATAATTAGTAATTACTAATCAAGAATTAATAATTAATAATTAATAATTAATTATTAATAACTAATAATTAATAATTATTAGTTAATAATCATTAATTAATAATTATTAATTAGTAATTAATAATCATTAATTAATAATAATTATTAATTATTAATTATTGTTTATTAATTAGTAATTAATAATTAACTATTATTAATTTATAATTACTAATTACTAATTAATTAATAATGAATAATTAATAATGAATAATTAATAATGAATAATTACTAATTATTAATTAATATTTTTTTTATTAATAATTAATAACTAACTAATTATTAATAATAAATAATTAATAATTAATAATTTATTATTAATTATTATTTATTTATTATTAATAATTAGTAATTAATATTTAAAATATTTTTTTATGAATTATTAGTTATTTATTATTAATAATTACTAATTAATAATTAATAATTTTTTATTAATTGTTAGTTATTTATTATTAATAATTAGTAATTAATATTTTTTAATTAATTATTATTAAAAAATAGTAATTAATAAATACTAATTAGTAAATAGTAATTTATTATTAATAATTAGTTATTTGTAATGAAATATTAATAATTAGTAATTACTTGTAGTAATCAATTATTAATTATTAGTATTTTGAAATTAGTAATCAAGTATTAATAATTAGTAATTATTAATTATTAATATATTATTAATAATTAGGAATTTTTAGTCAGTTATTAATTAATTACATTTATTGATAATGATACTTAACTATTTATAACCAATAGTAATTAATAAATAATTATTAATTATGAATGACTCAAAGTTAATAATTAACAACTATTAATTATTAATTAGTAAAAAAATAATATATTATTAATATAAATAAATAGTAATTTAAATAAGAATTATAATTTATTAATAATAACAATAATAATAATAATAATAATAATAAGTATTATTATTATTATTATTTACAATGTATATTACAAAGATAATAAAATAACTAATGTCCTTAAAAGTCAATTTTATATAAAACAACCAACAACCAGCATCCAACTTTATCGAACATATTTATTAACAGTTAACCGTCAAACAACCAACATAAAAAGCCAATACAAACAGCTAGTCAGACCAGCCAGGAGAAACAGCCAGCAGCCAACAACTAGCAGCCAATTGCCAAACAAGGCATTAATCTAGTATTTATGTAATTAATAGTGTCTATATAATGTAATTATGTAAAGTAGGTTAACTATATTCACAATATACTACCTCCGTTTTTCTTAGTTAACACGTTTTGACTTTAGCACTATTCACACACTCCCCTTTGACAGTGTTTTGTGGTTTATACCTAATGAAAAATATAGTCATGTAGGATCTTGTGAGATTTCATGATATATATTTTCAAAATATCAAATTTTCATAATTTTTGGTTATTGGTAATTAAAGATATAAAAGTTGAAGTTGTGCGTTGGCAAACGTGACTAAAAAAACGTGTCAACTAAAAAGAAATGAAAGAAGTATATAGGGTATAGTTAACCTACTTTACAAGTTTACATAATTACATTATCTATATATAAACACTATTAATTACATAAATATTGTTTAACAACTTTAGATTTAATCTCTTAACGTAGTCGAGTGCTAGACTTTTTATTTGGTATGCACTTTCCAAAAGATGCATTACAATGCTTATATTATACTCCGTAATGTTTCACTCAAAAATTTGCAAATTTTGTATTTCCTTGCATCACACTTTCACATACATTAGAGGTGACATTAGATTTATGGCCTGACAAGTGCAATTGACGACTGAGGCACTCTTCTTGTGTCAAGCAGGAAATGCAAATCCCTCCTTAAATTGTTTATCTAGTTTGATTATCCAAAATCTGTTAATTGATGGGGGACCTGGAATAGTTCAATAATAAATAATAAACCATGCTCAAATTGCTTGAAAATTCTACCATATAATACGACGTTTAATGAAATAGAGATAATATAAATAAGGTGATACATCATAATCACATGGTTTTCAGGGGAAACAGAAGAGGCCATTATTTACAACTCCGGAATAGACCTTGATAATCTTTCTTAAATTCCAAGATTATTCCACAGGAAAATTAGTGGATCTTATGAATTACCTTTTTAAAGGATTCAAGCCCATGATTAGGGGAAAATCCCTGTTGATCTTCTTGATTAACGAATTTCGTCAATCAAGGGGCTATTCTGGTATTTCAACCTATTAGTATGAGGATGCCTTTGTAATTTTACAGTAATGACATGGACTTGTACGCTGACTGAGCATCCAGGTAACCACACGCTTGTACATCTGGACTTAACTCCATTTCATAGTCGTGAGTTAACGACAGACTAGGGTTTTTCTTACTATACCTTCAAAGTTCAACTCTTTCTTCTTTGAAATCATCCTGTGGATTCGACAACCAATTTTAATTAATTAATTTTATTTTCAAATCCACCACCTCCATATCTTTGCCGCTTTGAAAACACTGTAGATCTTCTTTGCATCCTATCACACAATCAGAATGGGTCAATACGATCTGGGTAAGAGGAGGCGTGACTGTAATGAAGACAACAGGCTGGACATCTTGGTTCAGCAACCAATTGTAAGTACTAATTATCTTTTAATTAGCTGAAGATTTCAAAAGGATGATTGTCTTACTTCAGAATTTGAAATTGATTCTGCTATGTTCATTGGAAGTAGTACTTAAATTTGGAAATATTCAGTGTATATCTTCTATAATCCTTATCAATGTGTTAAATTAAGCATAATTATAATTGCAGATTGGTAGAATTGGAAATCGAATTGTTCACAGCACAATTGATTTACATCCTCAACTGTTTGCGGTAACGATATTGTGGATTTCATTTGCTTTGTACTTGTTGAATGTCTGTTTATTATTTTCGCACAATAGCAGCTGATGATAGTTAGTTTATGGATCGTAGGATAACTCCCAAAGCGTGGGGGGGGGGGTGTAAAAGCAAGAGCCCAAGTGATTAATCAATATTCAGTAGCATTGAGAAGAGTGAGCTACTTGATTTGTGTGTGATTAATTTTAATGTTTTATGTTAATTCTAATTTGATTTGGACCCTAATGTGACTTACTTTGGTAATTGATTTTAATTGATGCCAGCCCCCAAATATGAACTGTAGAGTGGAGTCATTTGGTAGAATTTGCCAAAAATTTGATGAAAGGAGGATAAGATGGGTATGTGAGATGGGATTTGGAGGCCTATTACATTTAGGTTCCCATATGCATCTACCTAGACAGTTAGCATATTGGATAATGACGCGTATTGATCCAATTAATAGATGCTTAATTGGTACAAACGGCAGGTCCTTCAAGTTTTCTAAGAATCAAGTTCATTGGATTTTAGGAATTCCTATTGGCAAAACTGCAGTTCCTACTACAAAGAAATTGTTTGGTGATGTTCGTTTGAAGGTACAGAATGTTTTATTGAAATATGGAAGGACATGGGAGACGACACCTAACCAACAATGCGGTCGCACATACACTTCAATGGGCATCCCTGTTACCGTACAGATGATGGATCGATTGGAGGGACACTTTGAGGCAAATGATGAAGAAGAATTCAAAACATTATTCCTAATCCTTGCCCTTCAAATGATTTTATGCCCCACACAGTCACCAAGACTAGCATCTGACTTGTTACCGGCATTGAGTTGTGCTATGGAATGCAAAAACTATGATTGGTGTGACCTTGTTTTGAAAAAATTTCTTCAAAGTGTTACAAATTTTGCGCGACGTTTTTATGCTAATGGTTTTGCAGGTGGTTGCGGGGGATGTGCTATATTTGCTGTAGTGAGTATCTATTTGCTGTTGTTATACTTGTATATAATTTAATCCTGTCCTTTGTTGCAGATATTCTATCTGGATCGTCTTAATTTGGATCCATATGACTGGGATGTATATCCTCGTTTGAAGGTATGGAGCATGGAGCGAATAGGTTATGCAGGGAAGCTAGATAGAAATATGTCCGGTGATTATGGAAAAATTGGGGTAAGCAATCATGTTAAGTTAGTATACTTAGTTTTGATTATGAATTGTTAATCAATTAAATAGAACTTGACACCTTTGTATAATGTATTTTTTTAGCTATTGGATGTTGCATATGGTGAAAGACATCCTAAAGTAGCTAGGGACACATTAGGACCCAATGAATCTCCGATGTTTGATGTGAGTTATTTTAAGTCTATATACTTTTTTTAGTAAATGTGATTGATATTATATACATCACCATTGATTATATTTGCTTCTCAACGACTATTTTTAACATGTTACAAATACTATTTATGTGTTATGTAGGAAGTGTCGCAGCTACTATATTGTACAAGTAGAGATAGGCGTAGACGGTCGGATGTAATTGCTTTACGATGGGGTACCAAGAAAGTAAATGAGGAAACGTCCACACAAGTTTTGAATGGAGAATCCTCCAGTGCTTAAGGGTGATTTTTTCGGCATAATCATAGTACACTAGTTAAGTACTAATTTAAATATGTTGGTACAATTTAGTAGATTTACATTACCAAAGTAAAAAAAATAACTACAACATTTTCTTTTTATAACTTGTGTGTATTAATTTTTGTACCATTCACAAAATGGATTTACTGATGTACTGTATGAAGCCCAGTATAATGTATGGGATATGTTCTATGCAAATCTGAATGTGTAGATGAATGCTAAGGTTTATATTGACATTTGTGACTTGTATAATTTATGAAAAAAATTTCAGCTTTCCCATTGATGTTTTTGGATGTGTTCGTGGGCCATGATGAGATTTGGGCCTTTACATACAAGCACCAGCGTCCAATAAAAAAAATAGGATACATGAATAATTAAAAAAATTAAAAATCACGACCGTGTATACAACAAGCCATACCTTTTTTATTAATGAAGGATGTATTAATTTTATTTTTAATTTTTTTTTTGAACCCATTTTTATTATTAGTTTATTACTACTGAAATCCTAGTTAAAACACTTGGTTATAAATCTTTTTAAAACACGTGACACACCAATGACATTGTCTGTTCTTATTAATTTATACAATAATTAATTATTAATTTTCAACATTTCATTTTTGTATAATAATCACTTCTATTTTCAATAATTTACTAAATCAGAATCTAATAGTTAAGTATAAAAGCATAAGTCATAATGGTTGGATTAAATCATAGGATAAATTCCTTTACTAAGAGCCATTTCAATAATCCACAACCATTTCATTACAACACTAGTATTCGAGCCCCGGCGCTGCCTTTGGTCAATACAATGTATCTTTATAAAGTAATTTTAATAAATATTTAATAAATAACGAATTAGAATTGAAGTTGCGAGTTCAAAATATGTGTATAATATTTACTTGAAACATGTTAAGAGTCATGTGGTGTTGAGTGTGTGACATGGCATAATAAGAACGTAATTGGATGACATGTCTTAATGGAAGGGTATATATGTGACACATAAACTTTCATATGAATTCCTTTTAATATAGTAGTTTCAAAAACAACATATCTATATCATATAAATAATTGGTCCACGCACTTTCCATTTACGATTCTTCATAATTACTTGATTTACATTCTAATTTTGGAAAGATTTTACAATATTTGATTCATTTTCACTACTAGTGGATCGCAACAAAAAACTATATGTCCTTATATTATACCGCTATTTCCTTATATTATACCGCTATTTTTGGTTTTTACAATTTTTTATTTTATCAAGTCCCACTATCTCCATCATATTCGATTACTTACTCCTATATATAATACTAATCACAATGTCTAATGTTAATATGTATTTATTAGTAAAGTAGAATATCCTAATATACATTCCTAATACATCTTCATAATAGACATTCCAACTAGTTAATAGTTTCTTGTGGACACAAATGACCAAAGTGACATATAAACTATTCATATAAGTTAATATATGTTAGATTATTGAACGATATTACGACATTTATTTTAAAATCTATTAATCTTTCGGTTCTTAATAGTTGCAATCTTTGCCTACTTTTCAAAGGTCACAATACTTGCAAAACAATATTTATCTTAATGATCAACTTAACTTACATTCTTGACAAACATTGAACTCATGTTTTAGTGTGTTACATTGTGTGAACCTAATATTTCTTAAATGCCCTTTTCAAATTGTTGTATCTAATTCACTCGGTAGACAATGAGAGTCTTTATATGAAATTAAACATTTGTCATCAAATATTCACGTTTTATTACTTTGTTAATTATTAGTCATTAAGTTTGTAATTGAAATACGAAATATGTGATTATGTCAAACGATCATTCATTTAATTTTATCTTTTAACTACATTTGGATTACTATCTTTCATTGTATATATTAAGGATCACATTTCTTTAAAATTCTATATTGTTCAATATTTATATAGCCAAATTCACTACACTCTACACATCATTCATATAAGTCATTTCCATTCTACTAATTTTTATTAGACCATATTTCTACTTTTGCATATTAGTCTTATAAATGATTACTTGACTACAATTGTAAATTTTTCTTTTCAATATCGATTCAACAACATTGAATATGATAAATAGAATCATTACCATATAAAGTTATGGTCATTTGGAGCTTTGAACCACTTAACCTTTACGATGGTATAACATTATTAGTTGTTAATCTCTATTTCAAAATGATCTTTACAAAAGATTTTGTCCATGATCTAATATATAGTCTTCATTAAATCAAAAAACACCCAAAGCTATCTATTATCTAAGCACCATTTCACATTCATTTAATGCATTATTTAAAACTTGTTGACCAAGCAATGTGTTGTATGACTTACTCCATTCTATAAATAGAGGGGAGTTGTGGCTGTTTACTACAAACTAAAAATCTCCTTTCCTCCTCAGTACAAACTAGTAGTAACATTTCTTCACCAATTTCTTTCTTCTTTATTTCTTCTATCTTTCTTCAATCCATCTCTACTAGCCATGGCTAGACGAGCAAGAACCAGAAGTGGAAGACTTGGTCTCATGTTTTTCACTCCACCAACTGGCCTTGTATCTGAGATGGATTTTACCTCTTTCCAATATCTTTTCAAAGATGCAGTAGATGAAAACAATTCCACAGTTATGTCTACTGAAACTATTGCTTATCTAATACTTAACCCTTCGTACCCAAGCAACAACTCATTAAACAATCTTTTAATGAGGCCTAATGGTGATAACGGTGTAGCTCGACCAGCTCATTTACCTAATTATCACGATTCATACCCAATTCGATCAGAATTTCATATCTTTTTAAATTGGTGTCTTGGCTACACACATTGTAACCCAAATAATTTAGTTCCAGCATTGAATGTTGTTGATCCTAGGCCAGTGATAAGTTTTGATGCTCCTGTTTTGACCTTAGACCATAGTCCGTTGAGGATTTTGGTGGGCCCATTCACCGATGCTTTTCAAGTATTGAGATGCCCACCATTCCCTCATCTTCTTCATTTGTGGGTTGCATCTGACATTTGCAATGAGTTTGTTTCAGGTTATCATATTGTTGATTTTACTTGTTTTCAAGGTCAAAGAGCGGCATCACTTGTCAATCCCCCTTATGTTGTTATGCCTAATGATACTATTGTGTGTTGTTGGAACGTAAGAGGTCTAGCTAGGCCTTCATTTATTGAACATTTTCAAGTACTGTATGATCGATACATGCCTAGTATAGCTGTCTTGTTGGAAACTAGGCAAAGCGTTGAAAATGTTCATCTTATTGTGAGGGAACTCCCTGGAAATTTTTGCTTTTCATTTGCATCCCCTGTAGGTCTTTCTGGTGGAGTTGTTGTGCTTTGGAAGGGTGATCTAATTGCTGCAGAGCATAGGGCAATTAACTCAGCCTTTGTGAAGATGGATACATACTTTAAGGTATGGTACATCTTTGATAATTTTGTTTGATATAAGTATGTCGTTTTCACTTTGAACCTTATTCAATTATCTAAAAATTTTTGTTGTTATTGACCATATAAAATATATATTGTTACTTGTAGGGGCATCCAATTGCTAGGCGATCATTATATTAGATGTTGTGGGCATTGCATGTGTGGTTGAAGGCTTCTCAAGTGGATCATCGATGTTGAAGTTGCTAGTTTGTTTTAATTAAAGTGTTGTGGTGTATTCTGAATTTTAATAACTTGGTTTTTCTAGCATGTACTAAACAGTTTAATATGTTATTTTTATTAAGTGTGTAATTTCTAATTCGGTTGTTTGTTGCTTAATATAATTGTAGTTTTTGTCAAGAAATGCATGAGTTTTTTAGCCCAGAACTTATTGAAATACAAGTCCAATTCCTTACAAAGTCTAAATAATTAACTTCGTGCATATTAATATAATAACTAATTGTACCTCTTATCAATTTAATGCTAATTGTATTTCTCACAACATAAGTGGCATTCATCCATTAACTACAACATTTTTTTTATGGATTAGTAGAGATTGATGCTAATGTACTACAACATGTTTTAAAAAATGAAACACCTTTTTAAAACATCTCTGAACCGACTAGGATTAATTATTAAGCCACAACATCATAGGTAGCAAACGATTACATAAATAATAGAATTTAGATAATGAAAATAAATATTACAAAAAGCAATATAACTAAGGCTACAACTAGGCAGTTGATCCTTGCCCTGAAGTTTAAGTTCCTCATATTAGCCTTCTGATTTAAATTGATCAATCTTTGTATTTCCCTAATTAATTCCCCATTCTCCATTTCTAGCACCTCCTTTTCTCTTTGTAGTATGAGAATTTGTTCATGAGCCCCTACAAGAGTTGTTGGTAAATCTTCCTCCCACTTAAAAAATCTACAATCCTTGGCTCTATCCTGAATAATTAAAGAAATTTAAAAAATTAATGAATTTAAATTTTTTTAAACAACTTAGTAATCAATTAATAACACTACTTTAAGTTGTTTAATCAAATACTTATTTTGTAAATTCAGACGTTACCTTCCAAAAGGGGCAGCTGTAGAATCGTTTTCCAACATTTGGACCTCTTCGGACTGTTGCGATTCTAGCGTGCACACCATGGGCGCAAGTGAGATGAGTTGCGTAAGAAGAAGTGGAGCTTGAAGAACTCATTGCTATGTTATTGTATTTTTCCTAATTACATAAATGTATATGAGGCTATTTTATAGATATTTTTTTTTAGATAGGGGGTGCGTGTAGTGCAAGATATTAATTTAGTTTAATATTAAAAGAAAAATCACATACATTCTTTGTATCAACAATTATAGGCTTGATGGTAAATTATATAGGCTTGATGGTAAATATTTATTACCTTGGACCTGTAACTACTTGTATCTACAAAGAAATGAAAATAATGAATTGTAAAATCCCTTCCATTGTTTGTATCAACAAAATAATATAGGCCTGTTGGTAAATTAATATTACCTTACACTTTTACCTACTTCTATCTACAAATTTGATGAAAATAAATAAAAAATTGTGCGCAGCTTTATACCCTATAGAAATATATTGAGATAATTTTTTTTGTTACTATAATTTGACAGAATATTTTGATTTATTTCCATATAATTATCTCTTGTATATTAGTGAATTTCGAGAGATCCTACTACATCTTTTTTAGGACTTTGTAATTATTACATATTCGTAATCAATAAGAAGTCAAGCAATAAAAAACTAATTATTCATTGTTTATTGTAATTTATCCTCACAAGGCTTGTGACCATTTAAAAGAAGTTAGATAAAGATTTTAATTATTAGTTTACATTTCTTATACAGCATTAGTTTACAAAGCTTAGTCGGTTCATGCAATATTGACATATTAATGTATGGTCAAATTAAATCACTTATTTTATACAATTTACTTTTGAGCAATTTAATTCTTTTCATACAAAATTCTATTAATTATTAAGCAAATTATCACTCCATCACTTATGAGATATAATTGGTTCATTCAAGCCCTAATACAATAGACTAGTCAAAGTTTACATATGTCTAGTATTCATAAAGTATTTGACAGGTGGTAACTAGAAATCTCTCTTCATTTCTTGTGTCTTACATGCAAAAATCGTTTTTTGATATATTTTTAGGTTTCATTTTGTAAAAATGTATATGATATATATTTACTGTTGTTGCTAATTATTGAAAATAACAAATTTCATTTCCCTTGAAGATTATGACTATTAATTTATAATCTTTTGCAAGAGTAGCTGGGAAAAACTTTTATGAATTTAATTTTTTTAAACAATGATGGCTTCTTTGTAATTACATATATTTTTTTATAAAAGTACCTTATTAACATATATTAATATAATATGATGCATAATTACATGTAAGATTTCAATAATCGTAGTTTTATTCGTTACGAGTTACATTCTAACGTGGATAATTCAGTAACACAAACATGTCACTTTAATGATTGTAATTTAATTCGATACGAGGTAGATTCTAATTTGGATCATTCACTAACACAACTAGTTAGAGCGATTATATTTTATTTGGTTACGAGCTACATTCTAATTTGGATAATTAACTCAAAAAATCACGACACTTTAACGATTTTAGTTTTATTTGTTACATGCTAGATTCTAATTTGGATAATTCACTAACACACCCACTCTAAAGATTAAATTTTTATATGTTACTAGGTAGATCCTAATTTGGATAATTCAATAACACGACCATTAGTTTTATTTGTTACTAGCTATATTCTTAATTGGAAACTTCACTAACAAAGTCACTCTACATAGGAAATTAATGTGATATATAGGTAGTCTTGGTCAACAAGTTAACATTAATATGAACTATAGGTAGTCTTGGTCAACAAGTTAACATTAATGTTATCTATTGGTAGTCTTGGTCAACTTGTTAACTAATAAAATTTGGTCCAATAAAAATATATGCAATGCCAATATGTTTGACCAAATTAGTCAACATTGAATACATTTGTGGTCAACAAGTAATGTAATTGGTTGGCCCAATGGTATTATCTGATTTTAACAGCAATAATTTTAGTCCACCAATAAGTAAAAATTATTATTAAAATACCTACATGCTTACACCATTAGTATCGATTACTTGCAAAGGTTGATAAGTTCAGAATACTGATTATACAAGTTGCAAGCTAATACAGTCAATTGGCTATTGACTTCATCCGTTGATTATAATCATCTCTTCCAGGTAAATAAGTAATTATATGTTTCTTCTTATTTGCATTTAATTTATCAAATCAGAAAACCTCATATTTGTGGAATCATTAATACTCTTATACATGTTAAGGATGTTTGCTTCAATTTTCAATTACACCATTTAGAACAATATGTTGTTGATAATGTTTCGATTCGACATATTCTATAAGCAAAGCAATAGATTTCCAAATCTTCATTATTCATTCTAGTTTATCCAGTTATTGCTTGTGACTCATAAACATTTAAATAGAGTTAAAATTTTAATTACACGTTGACAATTATTATAAAGCATAAGTTTACAAACATTGGTCGGTTCATGCAAAATTCGAATATTAATATGGTCATTAGATTATATGAAATATACTTTTAAGCATAATTATTACTTATACTTTAAATTCAATTACAAATAAAGCCAATTTTATTGTGTCATATGTATTTTATAGACTGTTGTTGTTAAGGTTAGGCAATGTCTTTGAATACAAATAATTATTCAAGCTACCCATTTCAGTGAAGACAATGTCTTATGTACAGCTGTGTTTTTTATTTTGGTAGAAACAATATGGATGAAATTTCAACTCCTTGGTTTCAATTCAAGATTAATGAATCCACAAGAACAAGATTGGTGAGATTTGGTGAATAAACTTTTAAGATTTCAACCCTCCTTGATATATCTAGTATATGATATTAACATTAATTAATTTTATCAGCTTGTACCAGATAGGGTAAGGGATATTCTTCAACGCAATACTGGGAAATATACTTTATCCAAGGGATACAATGGAACATCTTATCACATAATTCTCAGATTAAAAAAAATTGGTAAACAGTGGAAGTGTTTCATTGATGATGGTTGGACAAAATTTTTGGAAGAAAATGATATATTAAATGGAGATATAGTAGAGATGTTCTATTGTGGACATTTTATTTTCAAGGCCAAAATATTCCGTGTAGGATTGGAGGTTATTGGAGATCCTGAGGAAGACGGAGATAATTCTGATATGGACAATGATCTCAGTAATTTTATTGACCACGACCCACCGATATCCAAAGCTCGATTTACAAAACCATACATAAGTTGTGGTAATTTGGTAAGGGTACAAAATCGCACTAGTATTAGCTAATTTCGCTTGTTAGTTGTTTCTTTTATTTTATGTCGTTATTATGTTTTAATTTTACCTATAAAATTATTATACTAATTTAATTTATCATCATATATGTGAAATGATAGTATGTTCCGGTTCAATTTGCACGGGAGAACTTGAATGGATACCCCATGTCATCTAACGTTGACATTCTAGTGGGCAAATCATGCAAAACTTGGAAGGCAATTATGAAGATCAAGTATGATCGAAACGATAATATTACTCGTTGTTTAATCAAGAAAGGTGTCAAATCTATGATCCAAAAAGAATCATTTACCGAAGGACAGACTGTGACGGTCGAGTTTTATGGTGATGTTAATCCTCCAATATTCTACATCCCCGCCATAAATATTGCTGATGTTGTGTATCGCACTACTTAAATTAAAGCTAACGAAATTTGTAATAATCGTGACTTTTGTCGTTTTAATTTATATCCCACGTATTGCTCTTATGTAACAATAATTTTATTGTTTCAATTACTGTAGATGAATGAAGGTAATATTTGTAGTGCATTACAGTATAAATTATAAAAGTTTAATTTGACAATCCCTTAAAAATTATCTTTGCAATTAGTAGTTTTCTTAAAATTATTTTTGGCTATCCAAAGAATTTATTTACAACTACATTTCAATGTTTGGAAAAAAACTTAATGCATTGTTAAGAACTTCGTGACTGCCCTGCTGCTAAAGTGGTGTGGAAAAAAACTTTGCCTGCCTCAGTTGCTAGACAATTTTACAGAGGAGACATTATATGAAATATTTTGCATTTTCTGTAGGAATAATATGGATAGGAATAAATACAATTACTGCCATGCATAATATCAGAATAATTATTTAATTTTTTTCCAATTAATGGAAGCGTGTGTCAGTATCAATCGAATTAAATGTAAGTTATGGGCTTACTCACAAATTATATCAATGCCATTTTACTCCCTATGCTCATAGTTGTGTTCTTTTGGAGATTAATAACACACCTATAAGACTATGAGTCTGTATGTGTTTTTCCCTTTTTATTTTAATTCAACATTGTATGGATTACATGAAAACATCGCTACCATTTAACTCTCCCTTTTCCCCTATTTTATTTGTAGTTCAATCACACAATATATTAATCCCCGTGGAAATTTAGAAATATAGAGGGATTAATCAATGTTAATTTTAATAGTTTGCGTAAATTTTATAAAGAAATCAAAAATTTAGTTGTTGTTGACACTGTAGAAAGAGTTGCATAATTATTATGGAGTATATTTGCACTAGAAAGCAGTAAGCATTAGAATTGAGCGATTTGCTATCATATTAAATTTTCTCATCAATGACGATAGAAACATTAATTAAATTCAATCTTCGCACGTACGAGTTACCTAAATTATTTTTTACTTCAATTTTAAATTATTTTTTATTTTATTTTTTTTATTACGAAAATAAGTACCATTTAAACACAACTCTATAAAACGATAATAAAATAAGATACATGTTACCATAATTCGATAAATTTTTTAATTTCCTATAAGTTAATTTTTATCAGACCTATACGTTTTTTTTAATCTTAATGTGTATCCTCCTACTTTTTATTCTTGAATTTTTATCTTGTTCTAATTTTAAAGTCTTTTTATTTTTATTGGGTACATTTTTTTTAATGTGAAAAAAACTCATAATATTTATCCAAATAATTTGTATTCTTGAATTTAAATTTATCTTTAGATCGAGTATGTACTATTTTTTAGATGTTGTGCCTTCAAGTTAGTTAATAAAATCCATTTGATAGAAATGTAAACATGTGTATGTATATTTAATTCTCATTCAGATTGAATATTGAATACAAGTACTTCATAATCTATATTGTAAACTATTTCTGAAACAAATGTTTTATCACTTTTATTAATCTTGACATAGATAAAACAACTTATTACTAAAGCTTGTTTGTTTCACTAAATACAGAAATTCAACCATAAAAAAAAGTACTTCATAATCTAGCAAGTAAAATTTCTCAATTAATTGTTTAACCAAAAACAGAAATTTTGCCATAAGTGAGTATTAATCTGAAAGGACGTTTTGTGTACAGGCCATGCAAATTTATTTGACTTTGAACCATTTATAGGCAATAGGGTACTGAAGACATAGCTACATAATTTGAACAAAGCCTTCCTTGACTTGAATATTTATTGCATTATTTAATATAGGTAAGCTGTGTTAAGATGCATAAATTAATTGACCAAATACAAATCTGCCACATCCTTGCATTCTTGCTGAACAACAAAGACTATAAAAGGAGTCTTTCTTGCATGTTGACATTTTTAATTAAATAAAGTTAGAATAAATGGAAAATAGCTGCATGTTCAAAGCTGACCTAGGTAGAGAAGTCTCCAGTGTAGCTATCATTATTCATCTACATTTTCCAAAGCTTCACTACCACTCCTAATATACTGTGAGACCTAAAAGCTTAAGTTTTAAAGCATTTGTCAGGATATATTCTGGTAGTTGGAGATTTTATTCCTGGAAGCAAATAGTGTTTAGTGGTTGTTTTATCTCCCAAAAATATTAGGGTTTCTTAGTGTGAAGAAGTCTAGGGTTTTATAGTTGGAATCGATTTTTTTAAAAAAAAAATTAGTGATTTGTACATAAAAATACTCTTTTTTTTTCTATCTTTTTAATGAAACAACATATAGGATAAATTCGTGTTAATAGTATAGTTAATATTTGTTAACTAGTAAAAATTTATCTACATTTGTATTTTGGATGACTTATGATTTATTTGAATTATAATTTTGGATTTAATCTGTAATTCATAAATTACGGAAATGTAGATATAAATCATTCCCAATTTTTATCAAAATTTTTGCTCATGTGATATCTTAATTTATTTGATGTATTTAGCTACTGATTATTGAAATACATTACTCTGTATGTGAAATTTATGTGTCATATAGTGTGAATATTAAATGTATTTATAAGTTTATTCGAATGTGTGAATATTATCTAATATCAATCACAATTTCTAGTAATTAATCATTATTATTGTGAATTTTTTGTGAAACCAGTAAACTCATTGAATATGGTTTGTGAATTGAGGTGTCCATTGTTAATATTGAATAATATTTCTCATTTAAAAATCAACGACGCAAAATTATCAACCAAATTGAATTTTGACATAGACATTTCATCTGAGACATATATTTACATCTACTTAGTGCAATAATTTTTTATACTAAAGTGAATTGTAATTTTTTACTTACAGTATAAAAATTACTTAATGTTCCTTTTAAATTCCATTAAGGAGGTCAATAAGTCACATATGTGCTATTAGGTCTGGTTTGTAATTAATTTTGCACACTTAATTTCTACATTTCATGAAATTCAAAAGTCCGTCGCATTTTGGTACTTATCGAACTTGCTAAATGAAATAGGATGAAATGCCAACAAGATTCCTAAATGTACGTAGCAAGACTCAACACATTGTAAATTAATCTACATATATTTGGTAAAAATTTAGTAATCAAGCTTATTACAATTTTTAATTAAGTATTTTTTTTATTACTTGTGATAGTAATAACTCAGTTTTCTAAATTCGTCGCATTTCGTGAATTATGTACCTTGCTAAAGGAAATAGAAGGCTTTGCCAACAAGATTCCTAAATGTACGTAACTAGAATCACCACGTCGTAAATTAATGTACATACCTCTAGTAAATCGAATTAGTACTATTGCTGAATATATTTTTAGGGATGTATGAAAATTTATAAAATGTTTATATCTTATGAATTTTAGCTACTAACTTCATTTTTCTAAATCTGATGCATTTTGTTAGTTGTCGAAATTGCTAAATTAAATAAAATATAATGATATACCAACAAGATTCCTTAATGTACGTATTCACACTCTACTCCATTTAAATTAATTTACATACCTCTATTAAATCGAATTAATTTAATGTTTAGTTTAGCTTAAATGATTGAAATTTTAATATCTGAATAGATTAGCTCCTAACTCAAACTCTTGATCTTAAATCAATGTTATTGCTTCGATCGTGTATTATTGATTCATTTCCTTATTATAAGTTCATTGTAAGTTATAGTTATAATGTTGTGGGACCACATCATATATGTTTGCATTACTCTCTATGAATTGTTACTACTAGACTATTATATATAGGTTGCTCTCGGCCTTTCAAAAATCATCAACTTGTAATCAAACATTTTCAACATTTTTAGAGTTTTTTAGCCATGTCCAAAAATTCCCCTATCATCATGTCTTCTTCATCTTCCTTACCATCAATTTCTATCCCTAGCAAGAAATCTGTTGGTCGTTCATCAACTGCACGACGCATCCAGCGCCGTAGGACTTACCCCACTCGCCTGCCTAATATGAGAACCAACCGGACCTCCTCTTTGATAGCAAAAAGTATAGCTCGAATCAGAAGGTTAAAATCTAGGTCACTAACCAACAACTTAGCTGTTCAAGAAAACAACGTTCCTGAAGTAGCCATCTTAGGTGAACCTAGCAATGCTCCTGTTGTTGGCAACATTGTTCCACAAATCAATTTAGCCCAGAACTTGGCTCCACCCAACTTGATACCCTTACCCCGTGGGGGTTTTTCCATTGTTGCTGTTATTCCAGCTGAAAACATGCCTAAAAACCGTAAATGGCCAGCTCTTAATCAACCCCCTTATCTACCCTTAGATAATAACAGTCCTTTGATGCCTTTGTATGCTTTCACAGTGAAAAGCATGGTACCTGGTGACCTTGGGGTGATTTATTATATTAGAGGCAACGAGACATTTCAGCGTGTCTACTATGATTACGCTAAGAAATGTGATCGGTTTCCTCATGACTTAATGATCATGAAACAAGGTTCTTTCATAAACATAATGGACACCCCTATTGGCCTTAATTTGATCAACTCCGATACACTCGAGGTCATTAGCACGGTAATATATTTTTTAATTAAATCATGTTATATAATTTACACGATGATTTTATAATTAATGCTTATTTACAATAATTATTATATATACTCATTAAAAGTGTTGTACTAATGATTTATTAATTTTGATGTAGAAGGCTGACTGGAATCTCAACACTAGGGTTAAACATTTCTATGTGAGGGACCATACTACTAACGCTACACATTTGAAGTTTAGCGGTGAATTGGATGGGAAATTGAGTGATTTGTATGACATGTGGGCTGAGTATAATAATCTGGATCCTAGCAGATTGATTGTTAGCCACGAAAACAATATTCTTACCACCTATCACACAATGGCAGATGCAAAGATCAGGAACGAACAGGATGTGCTTGTTTTCCCTAACATATAAATTGTTAGGGTAGTGCATGGAATGGTAGTGTTACCAAAATTTTCAAGAAGTGTCTTGTAATGCATTATTGACTATGTTGTCCCTTTGATTTCTCTATTGTCCTTAGTTTGTGTTTAAATAGGGTTCATTTTTGAACCGTTGCTTGGCATTTTGTTATTGATCCTTAAGTGACTATGTTGATGAAGTTGTTGTAGAAGTTTAAGAAGCTGCTAAGTATGCTATCTCCTACTGTGTCTTAAATGTCACAGTTGTAAGCTATGTGAATGTGTGAGGTTCCATAGTGTTCTGTAATATCTATGTAAGAATTAACCTTTTTATGAATATTTATGTTTTTAATAAGTGGCGTAATTTTTATAAATTACTGACTCACCTTATACCAATTAATTACCTGTTATAATAATAGGATCATTATATAATTGGATTACATTTGTAATTATAATATTGACCAGTAGTTGTGTGTGTTTTATCAAAAATGGCAAATTAACATTTCATAGTGAAGTCAGTACATTAAATTCTAATTTTACAGTAAATAAAGATATGATTTGATAATTTTTAAAAAAATTAAAAAAATAATAATTTGTTTTGGAGTATGTAATTTTATAATATTTTAAACGGGTTATAAAGAATTAACAAGATTATTTATCTAAAATATTGATTAGAACAACGAATATATTTTTCGACTCAATAGAATAATATATAATTTAATCGAGTAGTTATGAGATGTTTCATACAAAACAAAATTATATCAACTTTAGTATCAAAATAATAGTATATTTTTCGTACATTTGTTTGGCACTTATAAATTTGGTAGATGAGAGTAGAATTAAGTTAGATGCACATAGATTAAATATGGATAATAGATAAAAAGGTAGATATAGCAAATGTAATCAATGCTAGAGTGGCTTGTTTGTATATCCTTTTTTTTTTTTTTTGAAAAAGTAATAGTTTAGCATTAAGTTGTTAACATTAAAATCCAAATATTAATTTTTTTAGTTGTGAATTTAATTTTTAAATATATCAGTTAATTATTTTCAAAACTAGTTACCCTCATTAAAAATTGAAAAGCTTCGTACATATAACGGATTAAACAATCTAAATAGCCTCCTTCTTTTTGGAAATTAGCTTTAATTTTCTTTTAAGGAAACGAATAATAATTGTAATTAATGGCCAATACAATGCACTTAATTCATAATTAATTAGAAATGGGCTAAAAATAAAAAGACACGCTTATAAAAAAAAAATTCCATCATATTCTTTCTGTGTATTGGGACCGTAATTGTAATTACTCATGCTAATATTTACCCCAAATATAACTCCAACATCTTTAATGTACTGACACATTACTCTCTTCTTCTCCACTATTTATAGAGTATATAGCAATATAGCAGAGTAAATAAAACCTAAATCTTATATATTCTCATACTTTCATTGACAAACCCTTTAAAATTATAAAAACACTTGTTTGTAAACCATGGTACCAACAACAAGCCTTAGGCGATGTTGTAGGGGTCGTCTTTTGTTGCCAAACCGCGATCAATACGACCCCTTTAACCCTCTTGGTTATATAATCCCATCATCCGAAGAAGACTTAGATAATTTGCTAATGATGGAAATTATCAATCATCAAAACAATGTCGACCTGGTAGATGGAACTGAAATTCAATCACCAACCCTTGAACCTTTACCACAAAACTTCCACAAGCGTGGAGTAAAGGAAGGAAAGAGAGTTGATAGCTTTTCCTTTCCGATCTTGTCTCCAGATATTTTCACCAATCCAGGTTTGATTGAGAGTAACCCCACACCGACTCATTCGAGATGTGGGTCGAACGTTTTCTTTGATGGTATGTGTACATTGGGTGAGCTATTGAGTTTAGAAATTGCTGATGAGGGAATTAACACCTGCATCCCATCGAATGCATGTCCAGAGTTGATATTAGATGCAGATCTGGATGTTCCCAACAATCTAGATGTTGATGCAAAGCCAAAAAGGATTAGGTTTTGGTGAAAACTTGGACTTGTTTTCAAGTGTTTTGTGATGCCATAGATGAAGGTAATCTGTTTAATACTTACACAACTAATATTAGTGTTTTACATATATATATATATATATATATATATATACATATATATATATATATATATATACATATATATATATATATATATATATATATATATATATATATTATATATATATATATATATATTATATATAATATATATATATATATATATATATATATGTATATATATATATATATATATATATATATATATATATATATATATATATATATATATATGTATATATATATATATTAGGCTCATATTTATTTTTTATTATTTCCTTTTTTTAAAATCCATTTTTATATTAATTTTCTTTTTAAAGTTATCTTTTTACTACGGCAGTTAACTGTTAGTGATTTTAATTTACTCAGTCATCAAAATTCATTTAATATTTTGTTTGATGCTTCTGGTACTGTAGATGAAAGTGATGATCACTAGCCGCAAGCATAAGCTTTGAAGATTGGATAATTTTTGAAGGGACGACCTTTATTCGGATATATTATGTGGCTTGTTTGCAGTAGTATTAGTATTTAAAAATATAAGTGTTATGTTTAAAAAATTAATTTTCTATCTTGTTAAATTATGTTTGCAATTTAAGTTTGTCTACTGTTAGTGATTGTAGTAGGTAATCTACTTTATGATGTGTGTAAACTTGACTTATATAAAATTAGTTATTTTATGTTTTGTCTATCTAAAAGAGTGCGATTACTCTTTGTAGTCAAAATTAATTTTTAGATGTCGCATGATTTGTGGTTTTAATATAACAACTAAATTTATGAGTATTTTTTAGGCATGTAAATTAGTAAAGTTTATTCTTTTTGTAAATATTTTACAAACAATTTAAAATAAATAATGGAAATTAAAAATTAATAATCGGAAAAAATCCACTTTAATATTATCGTGACTTAACAGTTGGGAATTTGGTGATAATATTATTAAAATTACTTGAAAAACGGGGTAATCATTAGTTATTATTAATATTAGCATAAGAAAATACACGGGTATATATTTTTGGGTTAATATTATTAGGATATTATGTGTGTATCTTCTAGCGTTTGTCCTCCAAAGTTCAATTGTATATATATTGATGTACAAAGCTATTCTATTCTATTCTATTTATCGGTAATGTATCAGTTTTACTTGTATAATATCAAATTTTCGTAATATATTATGTGTTTTGTGGCCATTCAACTTACACAATATTTCCCACGTATTGCTCTTATATGTTGTAGTTTATATGAAAATGATGTGTACTAGTACATGCAAGTAAAGATTGTATTCGAATACCAAAAACAAGAAAAACGTACAAATTTATGTAGTCGTTGAATACTTAAATTATTGCAACGGATAGAAGCAATTAACTAATAATTGAATAGATAAAAAAGAATATTGGGAAAGGTAATTGTATCCAAAAAAATAAGCAAGTCCAACAAGAAACAACAACTTTACTGTGGAAAATAGGATTTAGTTTCCAAATATCTTAGGATAAATTTGATAGCATATTTTAGGTAGATAATAGTATCTTTTGATACTTTCTTATTTCTATCTTGATTGACATTGTTTTTGATTGTATTATATACGGTGGTTCTATGAGAAATAATTTTCTATCTTTATATTTGATTACCTCTATCCTTGTATCAAGCATGTCTAAATTTTCAAACAGTAATTGGGATCCCAATTTTATGTTTGTTATGCGTAATTATATTGTTCAATTTAATTGATAATTAATCAAGCCACTCATCTTACTATAATATTATCTCATTATTATAATTAATTGATATGGATGTAGAATATTAGTGCAAAAAATATTAATGAAGTTGGATTCATTTAAAATAAGTAGTTAGAATATAATTGTATTTTCAAATAAACAACAATAAAAAGTCAATATATATACAGTACTGTCAGTATAATTCCAATTTTAAGAATTTAACACCCACAAGTTATTAAATATACATCGAAAAGTTATGTGAAAAAAAAACAAATCACTTTCATTTTTGAATACAATACATTTGGCCCTATAAAAACAATGCTAGGTGTTGATAAGATTATCCATCCCACCGCTAATCACCACCCGTAGATCAACTTTCCAATACCCTTTATATTCCAAACGCTAGGAATTCACTTATGTAAAAACCTGTTCCTTAATATGAGTTATACAAACTAAAAAAACTTCCTAAACTGCCCATTTTCACAATGAATACCCCCCATGCAACCCACAACTACGAGGGCTGCCTAATTTCTCCAAGAGGTTTGACTAGACACGCACCAATAGTTTGGTTAAAAGACCAACCTTCATGCCCATCTGACTGCGTCTACCCAATGGTGGTGGTGGGTAAGTTTATCGACGACAGAAGTTTCTCCCAAAGAAGAGTGCAAGATTGGATTTTTCGTAGATGGAGAACCAATGGGAAAATAGTTGTGGAGAAAGTTGGTTCAAAATTCATGCTTCACTGCGCTGATATCAGAGACAGGGATAATCTTGTTGATCAAGAATCAGCTTCTCTCGAAGGCGCATTGTTCATGATGACTCCCTGGTTTCCACAGGCATCTGTGCAGTCTTTCGACTACAAGTATGCCTGTTTATGGGTACGTGTTGAAGGATTGCCTATAGTTGCAGCTTCTCCTAAGTTCGTTAGACCCATTCTGAATGAAATTGGTAAAGTTATTTATTTTGATGAGGAATCATTAGGGTCGGGGACAAAAGAATTCCTAAGGGTCAAAATGCGTGTACCACTAGGATTGTCGCTATTTCCTGGTTTTTACTTTGAGGCGATCCTAGGTGAGTTTGTGTGGGTTTACCTACGTTATGAACATGTTTTTGTATTTTGTACTGTATGTGGTAGAATTGGCCATGAAAAGGGTGCATGTAGAGTTAATGTTAGTGACATGCTAAATCTTCTAGGTAAGAGGATGGGATTAATAGCTAAAGGCCAAAATAATGTGAAGATAGAAGAATTTCATGTTCAAATGTTCACAAATAAGCTAATTGGTCTTAAAAGGTCTAACATTTATAAAAATTCTTGTATTAATCTAGTCGAATACAAGAGATGGAGACCAGAGAGAGTTATAATGCGTAAAAAACAATCGCCTATTAGTAGTGATTCAAGTAGCAGTTCCGAAGGTTCAGATTCTAGTACTAGATCTAGGAGAAAGAGGAAAGTCCGTTCTAAAGGCTGTGTTCAACTAGGGAGAGGAGTTACTTGGGAAGAGAAAGTAGTTGATGGAGGTGAAACTAAAAGGATCAAAATTAATGTGCCTATTTTCATCCGTCAAGGTGTAAAAGATGTTCCTCCTATTTGTACCGAAAAGATTAATTTGGATGATTTATCCGAAGAGTCATCTGATTACAATAGTGGGATTGGTTGTTCAAGTATTCCTTTTGCATCACCTGATAGTAACAAGAAACAAGATCCCAAGTCATCCACAATTTAAAATCTCATGTAATCTGTTTTAAGTTTGAATTAGTATGGTTTGAATAACTACGAATTTCCATGTAATCGCTTTATTGTTTAATCGGTTTAAGCTTTAATATTGTCGCTGTATGGTGTATTTGGTTTATGTGTACTTTGTTTGATATAATTAAAACAAGTAACTGTCTTATCTTTTATAGTTGATTTTACAATTCATATAATACCAAGTAACTAATGAAATTGTATAATAATTTTGAAAATGTAAAAATAATTTATGTAAAATTTTGATAGCCATACATGATTGAAAATGAAATTGAATATTTTGTAGTCCAAATATAATCGAAAAAAACAAAACAAAACAAAACAAAACGGACGCCATTGAGGCCCAAGTAGTAAAGAGGCCCAAAAAAAATAGCACATCCATTATTATAATAGAACAATAACATATTTTTTTAAATTGTGAAATGATACATAACATCTTAACATCTTGAACAAAGAATTTCATAATCTTGTATTATTCCGATAACACAAGAATCATCCCAGAACACATTATTCCGATAGCACAAGAATCATCCCAGAACACATGATCGTCCTATGAATTTGATGTAATAAAATCAGTGAAAGAGAATACCAAGAAATTTTAACCATCAGTTGTTAATCACATAACTTAATTTCAATTGAAACATAGTCTCAATGTGAAATTCATAGGAAACAAAGTATGATTTCGAAATTAAAAAGAAACATACACACACTGTTAGATAACACAAATTCACAAAGGATTATTATTCATGCTCTAACATTCAACACTGAGCAAGCACCAGGCCCTTAAATTCTTCTTTTCTTTACTCCAGCAGTTGAACCCTGTGTTTGTTGTTCACTGTTCTTCGATTTTGAGCCTTTACGCTTCTGCAATGACATATTTGGATCATAAAAATTTGTGATAAAATTTTGAATTCAATGATAATTAAAATTATATATTCAATGGTATCAAATATGTGTAATCCATACCTTTTTAGGTGGGTGTACAAGGGGAACCAAATCATTAAGCAATTTCAACTTTTGCACCTTCGTCACCTTTTGCAAGGCCTAAATTTCAAACACAACCATAAAAGTTATTAATTCATAATCAAAAACAATATGTCACTAGAAAAAACGCTGCTTTGTGAAAAATTTAGCAAATGATACCTTTGCAGTTTTATCCATCACTTTTGCTTTTGTATGTCCATTGACTTTGGCCTTAGTTCTCCCTTTTATTCCAGAATTTGGCAATGTTGGACCTTTTCCCATATTAATACTTTGTTTACCATCGTGCACCTTCACAGATCTTTTATTTTTTTTCTTCCCAACAACGACAGACGAATCATTGTTACTATGGTCGCTTTTGTCATTGCATTCCGTTCCTGGTTGGTCATTGCATTCGTTTCCTAGTTGCTTCTTATTTTTTCCCGGTTTCTTGAATCCCAATTCAGCGAGAGTTTTATTTCTTGATCCCTTCGGCCTACCCCTTGGTTTTTTATTTAATACCGGATCTTTAACTCTCATACCACCAGGAGGAGACATATCCGAATTATCCAAATTATCATCACTTGCATTTTCCTCTGGATGACTAGCATTCTGACCAAATATGACACCAGAACCATGTGCTCCTTCACTAGGAAATGAAATGGAAATACTCTCCGCTGCCTTTCTTAACCTGCATTCTTCAATTTCAGACCTTAGTTGCTTCAAAGCATGACTTACAGTGTCAACAACAGCATCGTCATTCACCATAGCTGCAGCATCACATAGTTGTTCAAATTCAACCATCAATCTGTTGTACCTTTTCACAGCTGCATATTTATTAGGGTCATGGTATGAAACCCCTACTCGAGTGTGTTTCCTTAAAATGTCCTTCCTCCATCGATTAACAACATAAAGTTCTGGAATTTCAACCACAACATTGTGTTCAAGTATCTTCATCATATGGTTGCACATGATTCCATGTGTTACAAATTTACGGCATTGACAGTCAACCTCTTTTGTGACCGTGTTAAAAGTTGCTGTCAAATACCTTCTCCGATTAGTTAAGACCTCCTCACTCTTTCCTTCGGGTACAATCCAAACACGATCTTCAACCGCATACTCAATTATATTATCATCCAACATTTTATTCACTTTACAATTACAGTACATTAGTCGAGTACATTCTGTTTGTACCTCTTGAAACTTGTTGTCGGTGTACTTAGTTTGAAAATACTTCTCAACAGTGAATCCAGTGACTATCCTCCTTACATATTTTGCACAATTTGCATCAGCAGCTGTCTCATCTCTCACGCGTTTATCCATGGCCTTCGCATACTTCTGGGGAAATTCAAAGAGTTTGGTTTTACGATTAACATATCCATCAAAGAAACTGTTAATACTCTCAACCCGTTGAGTTGACTTCATCCCAGCCCAGAAATATTCTTTCATGAATGCCGGAACCCACATATGCCGCTCAACATAGAGGCTTGCTAGCCAATCATTTGTTTCCAAATTAAATTCATCAACTAAGGATGCCCACCTAGTCTCAAATTCATCTACGGTCAGACTTTCATAGACTATAGCCTTCAAAACACCCTTGAAATCTTTGTACCTATACATAATAATATGTCATATATTAGTGGGATATGTAATACCAATTTTTGAGTATTTTGCTAAAATAAAAATAAACAGTAGGACAAAATAAATAAAGAAGTTAACTGGATAAAGAACTTGGTATTAAAACAATTCATCTAACCAAATCATGCTTTAATCTAAGGGCCCAGTACTAGAGCAGGCCCATGGCTAATAACTAATTACTTAATATTGATTATAAATTTTACTTTGTTGTTATACAAGACAATGACTAATTTATTGTTACATTACAATCCAATAATTGTATATATATAACCTTTATTCTCATTATAAAACAGTTAGATGTACGTAAGTAAAAAAAAATTGAAGGGTTGAAAATAAATTACAAGAATGAAATGTACATATTAGGATGATTAAATTACTATACAATTCTAAGTATGAAGTAATATAGAAACACAAATAGAATACTAACCTTGCACATTTGCCCAATTTCTCCGGAATTTTTCTCATAATATGCCAAATGCACCATCTATGTCGCGTAGAAGGCATTACCTCCTCTAACGGCTTCCTCATGGCGGCCGCCTGGTCAGTGAGAATTGCAGCAGGAGCTCGATTATTCATACATCTCAACCACTCCTCAAATATCCATCTAAATGTGTCACAATCCTCACGGGAAACCAACGCGCATCCTAACAATATGGTTTGTCCATGGTGGTTTACACCTACAAAATTAACAAATGGTAATTCATACTCATTTGTTAGATACGTGGCATCAAAACAGACAACATCACCAAATTCTTCATATGCGGCACGGCTACGCCCATCAACCCAAATAACGTCTCTCAAACGGCCCTCTGGGTCTAAGCGTTCAGAGTGATAGAAATTGTTGTTGCCATCTTGCATTTTTTTAAAATAATTCATCAGCGCTACTGCATCACCACCGGCCATTTTGAGCCTCCTTTCCTTATATACAACATGCGACAAGTCTTTCACAGTAAATTCAAGGTTATCAAGACCTTTCACCTCAGCCGCAAAGCAACCATGAATCTGTGAAATAGGCACACCTTCTTCAAAAAAGTCAAGCAACCTCCTCCTAGTTCTTGAGGTAAGGCCCCTCATTCGATACTCTTTAACTAACTTTGATTTGCGTGGTGTAGGGTTGTGATTATGTTCCAAATGCACTTTCTTAATCTCCCACTCCCCATCATGATTAAGACTTGCATATACCTTTGCCATACACTCGCATTTTTTAGACTTTCTCTTCCGTTGGCTTAAATCATCCACACACACCACACCACCAACCACACCGCCTGAACCAGATACATCCATAGACTTTGCCCTTTTCTTCGCTTCCCTTATCGCCCTCATATCCGGTCTACCCCAACATTCACACTTCCATGTAGTTGCAATTCGTTCTCTAACCTCGCCTTTTGAATACACACCTTGTGGTCTACATACACCAAATCCCTGTTGTTCGGCATATTCTTTGTAATATGACTCGACATCTTGCCAACTCTTAAAAATCATTCCAACCTTAGGGGGTTCAACACATTTCATAATACTCACATCATTACTACCAACAACAGTGTCTAATGTCTCTATTGTGTTAATAGGAGACATAAATTGATTATTGTTCTCCTCCTCATATCCACCCTCATTAAGGATATCAAGATCCTCATCTCCGAATGTGTTGAAGGGAGACATGCATTGATCACTGTAGGGAATATTTCAAGCATTATGATAACCCCAAACTTGAACCCCACTGTGATCATACACTAAAGTACGGTGGCGTTCCAAAGGGAAAGACAAAGAGCAAAAAGAGTCGCCAACAAGTTTTAGGAACTTGTAAACCCAAAAGACAATCCAAAAGGACCATCAACTACTCCATAAGGTCTTGAACCAAACAGGGTCCGGGGATGAGGGTACGAATCCAATCTACAAAAGAAAGGACCCGCCCTATAAAATAGGCCTCTACTTTGTTCTGCTCGTATTCATGTGCGCTTTTTGAATAACATACAAACATTATATTGAACCTACCCTGTTTAATCTATGTTGGTTGAATATTAATGCACAAATAATACTATTATTGGCGATCACTTGAGTTAAAATCACATTAGCCTAAACCAAATTATTAATTATCTTATTAAGCGTGATTTCAAGTACAAATTCCCTTTAACAATCATAAAAGGTGTGATCAAGCAATAACGATAAAAAATAAATAATAATCAATGAATAATAATAACGATGATAATAGCATGATAAGGCATAATAAAGCTTAATAATAATAGCAAGATCCTAGGCATGATACTAACAAGATTAATAACAACTCCTAGCATGTCACTAGGCAATAAAGATCAAAGCTTTAAACCTAACATGGTACTAACATGATATTAGAAAGAATAAAAAGCACCCTAAACATGATACTGGAAAGCATAAAATAACATCCTAACATGATACTAGAAAGCATTAAAAGCGTCCTAACATGATACTAGGAATTATAAACAATAATAAGCATGCTTTCTACATTGAAAGAGAGTAATAAGATTACATACTTTGAAGCCTCGTACCTCTTTCTAATAATAAAATACACAAGTTAGTAAACTTCAATGAAAATAATAAAGAATAATTAAAGAATTAAAGAATTAAATTGAAATCAAATTAAACAAAGTTTTGACTAGTTTTGGACCAAACCCTCAGAAAATATCAACCTTTCACGTCTAGGGCGAAGGCAACTTCGAACTTGGCTAAGAGACTCTAAGTCTTGTGAATGCGGAATATTGTATGTGAAAAAAGCTAGTTTAGAAATAGAGAAAGCATAATATATTGCTTAGAGAGAGAATAGAGAGAATTGATTGGGAGAATTAAGGAAGAATTGATAGTTTGATGATTGTGAATGATTTCTGAAAACAGGAATTCGGACGCTATTTATAATGAAAATAATCCGGAAAAACATAGAATTTGATAAGGAATAAAACTCCACGCTGTCGCCAGGAATTGACTCTGTCGCGACGCGACAAGGTCTGTCGCGCGGCGACAGGGTCTGTCGCGCGGCGACAGGGTCTTTCGCGCGGCGACAGAGTCTGTTGCTGCTCTGTCGCGCAGCAACAGACTTGTCGTTTGGCGACAGCCTGTATTAGCGCGTTTTTCTTCACGCGGAATCCGAACTTTAATCAACTTGATCTACGGAATCCGTATAGAAGATAAAATACATATTTTTAAGATAACAAAACAATCAGACTTGTCGTTTGGCGACAGCCTGTATTAGCGCGTTTTTCTTCACGCGGAATCCGATCTTTAATCAACTTGATCTACGGAATCCGTACAGAAGATAAAATACATATTTTTAAGATAACAAAACAATATTATATTCTAAATAAAAATCTTTTAAAAATAATTAATTATTAAATCTAACAATATTAGAACTAAAAAGAACTTTCTAGAAACTTCTAGAAAACTATAATTAATCCTAATAATTTTAGGAATAATAATTAATATTGGGCCCTCCTCTAGATCATTGGGCCGTATTAAAATAAATAACTGGGCCCAGTTTAGTATTTTGGCCATAACTTCCTCAATATTCATCGGAATCGGGCTTATAATATATCGTTGGAAAGGTCTTTTCAAACCCCATCCATCTACACCATTATTGGACCCTTATCATGGACCAAACTAAACAGAATTGGACGTTTTCATAAAATAGAGTCATTTTCAAAAACAGAGAGAAAAGAATTTAATTAAAACTAAACCGCAACACTCGACTTTCGAATCACTTTCACCTAATTCGATAATAACACAACGTGCAAGGTATTCATCAGTGGGTTTGGTTTTGGGGAGACACAAATGGGTGTCTACAGAAGCCCCCACTTTGACTGAGTTTGAAGAAACTTATGTTTCGAAAAACGAGAGTCAAAGTATCGATAGGGACGGAGAATGATTCAAAATGTTCTGCGATTCCAAATCATTCTTATAACGCCGATACCTGCAAAACTAATCATTAGTTAAAACAGATAAAAGAGTTAAGAAACGCGTATCTTGCACCGTCGAGCACACGTCTCTGAAAGTAACCATTTTGTGTTGCTTCATATGTTGTTTGTGACAACCTCCACAGTACCTCGTGAACGCCATCTTTGAAGATAACCATATGTCGTCGCCTTCAATATTCTTGGTGACAATCCTCCACAGTATTTCGGGAACATCGTCGAAAATAACTGTATGCCGTCATTTCCAGGGTGTGGCCATATGTCGCCACAGCAGTATGTCGCCGCTATAGACAATCTCCTCTTTACCTTGAGAGACCGCCGAAGGTGGCCTTGCTTCACCATCTCCACTATTTGTGACACTACCTCGTCACGACCGTGCTTCGCCGCTAAACAATTCCTCTCTATGTTGAGACATTGCCAAAGAATCACTTTACCTATTGACCCTTAATATCATTATTTATCATTTTTTTTTATATTTGTGCCAGTACTTTGGTGCTTTTGTCTTTGTAAACCATTACTTTGGTGCATCTATTGAACCATTATTTCGGTGCCTTGAACCATTATTTCGGTGCTCTGAACCATTATTTCGGTGCTCTGAACCATTATTTCGGTGCCTTATTATGAGCCAATACTTAGGCGCCTTAAGTTAAGTGAGACGATCTTCATCAAGTCGATCACTCAGTGCATTTTGATCAAGCTGACTAAATCATGTCAATTGCTCAAAGGGGCTAACTGGCGTACCAAGGAACCCAAATTACTAAAATGGACCTGCAAAACCATAAGGAAGAGCCCAGCACTCTGTCGCCGCTCCTGCGCTGACCAGAAGTGCCTGTCGCGAGCTTTTGCATCTGTCGCATAGTCTGTCGCCTCGCGACAATTCTGTCGTTTGGCGACAGAATCGGGGTTTTAAACCCGTCTTCTTCTTCTTTCTCATTTCGCTGCTCTGCTTCACAAACTTCGCGAAAAACTTCAAATTACTCGTTCTTGCTCATTTCTCAACCAAATTCGCTCAAACTTATTGCAAATCGAAGCTTTTCTCATCTATTTTCCCGATCTATGTAAGTTTTGCTCAAACTCTACTCGGTTTTTGATGAATTACACGTTATAATTCGCGAATTTTCCGAAAAATTCGAAACTCATTTTGCTTAATTTGCTTTGCTCGTTGAATTTTATGCCTTGAATTTGTTTAATTATGCTTGTATATTACTTTGGGAGTATTTTGAGACTTGTTTGACCCAATTTGGTGAAGAAATAAACAATTCACCATTGTAGGACCTCTTAAGGTTGCGAAGAACAATGTGAGTCGTTCTTTGCATTTTGACTGCTTTTACTTGTACAATTTGTCACAATATTTATCATATGTTTGCAAGAAATTGCTTATTTGCTCAAAGAACACTTCCATGCTTGTTTGAGATTTTGCTCTGTTTTAGTACTACGTACTCTGTTTTTTTTTATTGAACATAGTATCATGCGGCTTAGGCGAACTTTAGATACTGTAGAGCCTTAAACTTAATTACTTTTACATACTTTAGCATGGTTAGACGACGTGGTTCCGGTTCTCGGTCGAGGGACACACGTCGAGAGGACGAGCCCACCAGCGAGGGCGAGGACGTGTTCTACTTCCGGGCTGGGTGTCATGCCTGATTGGGACGAGCGCACTCTATTTCACGCGCCGGTTCATCATCTGTCGGAGAGGATCCGACGAGGTCTAGCGAGTGGGAGGACCCGTAGCCATGGCTCAGGTAACTCCACCATCATCTCCCTGTACGACAACTCTATCTGCCGCGATGAGGGGCTTCGTCGTCTTTGGGAGTCATGTGGGTTGACTCCTCTGCTGCAGGCCACTCGGGCCATGTTTTCATACGATGGGGGTAACCTCGTCGTCCGAGCTTTGGTGGAGTTCTTTTGGGACACCACTAACACTTTTCACTTTCCCTGGGGTGAGATGACAGTCACTCCAGCTGACTTTAGTTTCATTACGGGGCTAGAGTTCCAGTCTACTCCTCTACCTTTCGATGCTGGCGTTATTGTTTACTCGCCGGAGGTTTTGGAGTTATTGGGGCCGATCGTTATTCGGGCCCAGGCTGAGGCTCAGTCGGGACAGCTGAGTTCTCGATGTATCCGTCGCGGCACGTTGGCTGCAGCTTTCGAGGATGATGCGACTACCCGAGAGCAGCGGGTGCGCATCTTTGTGCTGATTCTGCTATCAGGGACATTTTCCCCTGATCGAGGTAGTAGAGTACTTCTATACTACCTGTCCGCCGTTCGCGACCTCCAGTTGGTCGGGACATATGACTGGGCCAGCATGGCCTATGCTGATTTTTTACTGGGCTTGCGGCGCTCCTGTCGTCACAAGGCCTTGTCTGGAGAGATAGCCCTTTCCAGTTTCTGGAGGGTTGTAGAGGTATATCTCCTTTTCCCTATTTAGATTTCAACTATAGCTTTAGAAGCACCATTTTTACTGATTCTCACTTTCTGTATAGATTTGGTTCTACGAGTACTTCCCTTCTCTTGCGCCTGCGAGGCCTTCTCCTCGCGTGCTCCCCATTGCTGCTAGTTGGGGAGGCCGCAAAGGTCCGCCGGAGGTGCTACGCCTTTGAGAGATGATCCTCACGGTGGGTTTTTCTTTAAATTCTTACTTTCTCTTTTATCACCTTTTAGCGTTAGTATCTTACTTAGTGATGTTTCAGGAGCCTAGCCCGGTATATCGGCCTTGGGCTGCTTTTCCTATCCCTGCGCTGGCGGCGCAGTACACGGCTGAGCGTCGTTATTTTCTGGGGACCTATGGTGCGGTGGTCTACCTAGGGGAGAGGGTGGCCATCCAACACTCCTCGGATACTTTCGTTGTTCCCGCTCCTCCACCTCGGCATATGTTCCACGATGCCTTGCAGCGGGATCGTGCTGGTGGGCCTTCGCGAGGTGCTCCCTGGAGGTCACACGTTCTCCTCGAGCAGAACTATGAGGAGGACCTGCTACCGTTGCTAGCGCCGACTCCTGTCCCTTCAGAGGAGGCAGCGGTATGCTTTTATTCGTTTAGTTTATCTTTCTTAGGTAGCCCCCAAGTATCCTTCTAACTTTTACCTTTAGCAGGCCGGTCCTAGGGAGTTCATCCCTCCGAGGATATCTATACGCTACCAGGGTACGTATGGACCGATCGAGGAGCTTATTCCGCCAGCTCCAGCGGGAGAGCAGTTTGTGGAGCGGTCTATTCCTCGTCACCAGACTCGAGTAAGTAGTTTTTTTTGTTATATACCATCCTTATGTTGGGCTTTATAATTGTTATTGACTTTGGCTATTTTGGCAGTTCTCTCGTAAGGTGGTGACGGCTATGGCCAGGTGCATTGACGCCTTTCGCAGCCAGCTTGTGAGGTTGCGGAACCGTGCTACCTGTCGTAGCAACGACGCTGAGGAGGTATTACTTTTACTTTTACTGCTTTTGGCTTTATTTTCGTTGCATTTGCTAACCTTGATTTACTTTTGCAGGGGCAGCCTATTCCTTCCCCACGCACTCGATCGAGGCCCGAGCCTAGGAGGGAGACTACTAGGTCCGACTCGAGGCGTCGTCGGACTACTTCTGGTGGTCGAGGTGGTCGTTCTGAGGCCGCCGCTGTAGAGGATTCGGCGTCATCACCTGAGGACATTCCGACCGGGCCGACCGTTTGAGGTGGGATGGGTGGTGGGACATACGAGTTTGGCTCGTCGTCGCAGCAGCCTTTGCAGCCCCAGCCTCTTTCCGTCGGGTTTCAGGGCGAGGTTAGATGGCCTGGTCCTGAGCTGCAGTTTGCGCCGTCTGGTGGTCCAGGGGGCGATGATGGACATACTCCACGGAGTAGGACATTTTTCGATACATTCGGCATCCCTCGCGACCTGCGACCTCCGGCGCCATAGCTGTACCTGTGTTTATTTATTGTTAACCTTTGTAGGACTTTGCCTATTGTATTTATATGACTTATGTACCAGACACTTGTATATATATATGCATTTTTTATTTATCAACATTCTATTTGCCTAATTTATTATTGTATAACAAATGTGTCGTGCATGTAAGTGTGTGAGAAAGTGTAATTTTTGCGCAAAATTTTTCCGTCATTTTTAATATTAATGGAGGGTATCGACTCTCTCCCCCAAAAAAAGAAAAAAGAAAATGAAGGCAAGTGTAAAAATAAATTAAGCTTTAATATAATAATAATAATAATAATAATAATAATAATAATAATAATAATAAGAATAATAATAATAAGAATAAGAGAAATAATAATAATAATAATAATAAAAATATTGAGGGTATGAGAAGAGGAATAGAACAGTAAGTCAAGTCAAAGTCGAAATCAAATACGTAAAAACACGGTTTCCTACGCGCAATAGGTGACGCTACTAAGGAAACAACTGGCGCCGCGTAAACCATCCTGTCGCCACGCGACAGGCTCTGTCGCCACGCGGCAATTTTGTCGCCTGGCGACATACGCGCTTTCCTGTTTCCTACAGGAATTGAAGTCTGTCGTGCAGAAAAAGTTATAAATAGCCCCCGAATCATCCGTTTACTGCATAATTTAACCAGCTTATTAAATAGTTAATTAACTAGTAATCATGCCTTTAGCTAAAAGAACCTTTTGTGGGTACATGGATGAATGGTGTCGTCACTTGACTGCTAAAGATAAAAAAGCATTAGATCTTTCTCATATGGGGGGTATGTTTGGAGTCAAGGGGATGAGCCTTGATATTGACTTTATTTATTCTGCCATAGACTATTGGAATATTGATACTCATTGTTTTAGATTTTTTCATGATGAAATATGTCCTTTACCGGAAGAATTTGGGGCCATCATAGGTTATTATTCCACAGACCTTGCGGTAATGCCTAGCATCAATGAATATTACTATAAAGATTTCGAACACTTTTTTGATTTGAGGGGGACGGCTTTGAAACACATAGTGCATGGTAACATAGTTAATTTGACAGAATTTGCACATTATTTTTATGATAATCCCAATCCCGATTTCCGTGTCTATAAAAGAAGGGCTTTCCTTTATTGTTTATTTAACCAATTGCTCTTAGTGAGTGGCAAAGATAATTAGGGGCAATCGATAATTATATCTGTTATAGAACAAGTTGAATCTGGGAGAAATCCAATGCCATTAATTGTTGGAGAGACTATGCTGTGGTTAGATGCACTAAGAAAGGATTCAAGGGCACCTTTAAGAGGTTCTCCAGTTTTATTACAGGTATAAAATAATATTATTATTAATTTATCAAGAACTAAAGAATATCATTTTTACACTGTAATGTTAATTTAAATGCAGATATGGCTCATGGAGAGGCTGAAGCTTATTAATCCTCCCGATGATATTCACACATATGTTCCAAATTGCATAGTCCGCCGAAAGAAACGATTTTTGAAAATCGGTCGCCATGAGTGGAGCAAGGTGTTCGCTGCCGGTGACTTTACCATAAACTGGATTGTTCCTTGGTGGAGGATTGAGGCGATGATTGGTTGTAGTAATCAAGCATATTGTCGTCTCCCGAGCTTGTCGAGACTAACCTTTTACTTTCCTTGTAGAGTCATGAGACAATATGGTCTCGCACAAACCGTCCCTACAGGAGATCTTCGTCGTCCTTATGAATTTCCTGTGTCACAAGAGATTGAGCGGTTTGATGGATACTGGAGTGGTAGGCCCTTATGGGAGGTGATTACCCATAAGGAACCACCTTGCTTGTCAAATAAAGTGAAGCAATGGCTTGATGGAAGATTCCAAAAACCTCAAGTTACAATTGAAAAGACCAATGTGAAGTATCGTCTAGGTGACAAGAAGATCCCTGCTAAGGAACGCCTAGGGTAAAGAATTGAGTTCAAGACTCCTATTATGCCTAGAAAGAAGAGTGCCAAGAAGAATCAAGGAAAAAGAAAAGTCGACTCTACTAAGAAGGAAGCTTGGGTAGAGAAGAAACATGGAGTCCTAGCGGAAGGAGAAACTATCTATACTAAAATAGAGTGTAGATCTTCTAACGGTTGTCTCCTAGCGAAGGTTATGGATCAAGAGGAAGAGAATGAAGACACAAATTGGAAAAGAATGAAGAAGGAGAAAAAAGATTAGAACATTGTTTTTCTTTTGATTTATTAGACAAAGTTAATTTGTTTTAGTTAATTTTTCAGCTTTTATTTTATCAATAATGTCCTTTCTTTATTAATTAATAAAATTTCAGCTCTTATTTTAATTAACTTTCAATTAAAGCAATGAAAACAATTACAACATTTATTTTTCGGAGAATTAATTCGAGTACGAAAGTCGAATAAATTTCTAGAACATGCGAAATTGGTCTAGACACTCGCAGAAGACTGGCGCTGCTATCTGATGCACTGTCGCTGACGATTGGGCTCTGTCGCCTGGCGACAAAATTGTCGTCTGGCGACAGAGACTATCGTCTGGCGCCAGTTTTGAAATTTTGCAGACATGAGTTTTTTACTTCGGAGATACAGAATCTGAAGAGATTAAAGCGGCCGCACCCTGTCTGGGTTGCCTACGTATCCTTTGCTTAAGGAATCAGGCCAAACGTAGCTCTCTTGAGTATTTTACTCAAGTACTTATGGGTAGTATTTCTTAAGTTGGTCAAGGTTTGTCATGTTTGAAAATTCATTGCCATCCATATCAGTTAATTTAGCCGCGCCTCCTGACAGGATTGTTTTGACAATATATGGTCCAGACCAATTAGGTCGGAATTTGCCTCTTGGATCTAAGACATTTTTCCTTAATGCTTTTAATACCAAGTCCCCAACCTTGATATTTCTAGTCTTGACCTTTTTGTTGAAATGTCTAGCCATGCGGGTTTGATAACATTGGGTATGATGTAGAGCTTCTAGTCGTTTTTCATCGAGTAGGATTAGCTCTTCATATCGTGCTCTAGTCCACTCAACTTCATCGAGTTTACTTTCTAACGCAATGCGTAAAGAAGGTATTTCTAACTCTACAGGTTGTACGACATCCATTCCATATACTAAATTAAATGGCGTATTTCCTGTTGATGTTCGGATTGACGTGCGATAACCCCACAGTGCGAAGTGAAGTTTGTCAGGCCAATCTTTATAATTTTCAGTCATTTTCTCAATGATTGTTTTCAAATTCTTATTAGCGGCCTCAACTGCTCCATTTGCTTGAGGTCTATACGGGGAAGAATGGTGATGTTGAGTACCATACTTTTGTAGCAATTCTTCACATTCTGCTTGAAAATGAGTTCCATTGTCACTTATCATTTCATGTGGGACTCCGTATCGACAAATTATGTTTCTTTCGATAAAGAGTGCTACATGCTTGGCGGTGAGCTTAGCATATGATTGTGCTTCCACCCACTTTGTGAAGTAATCTATTGCAACCAAGATGTATTCATGGCCTCCTGTTCCGGGAGGTGTAATCTTTCCAATTATGTTTATTCCCCATGTAGAGAAAGGCCATGGTGAAGTGTAGGTGTAGAGAAGAGATGGTGGGATATGTTGCAAATTTGCGTAAATTTGACATTTTGGGCATCTTTTTACGTATTGATGACAATCTTTATTCATGGTAGTCCAGTAATATCCTTATCGCATTATCTTTTGGACTAGCATTTTACCGTTCACATGTGTTCCGCATATACCCTCATGGATTACTCTCATAGCCCTTTGTGCATCTTTTTTGCCTACACATAATAGAGCTCGTCCCTTAGGTACCCTTTTGTGTAGTTCATTTCCTATGAGTACAAACTGGGAAGCTAAGAGTCTTAATGCTCTTTTCGCTCTTTTGTCAACATGAGGAGGATATTCTCCTTTGGTGACATAATTTAATATATCACCAACCATGGTTCCTCCTCTGGTTCTCCTTCTTGAATTACTTCGTCGTCTTCTATGGCCTGAATGTATGCTGGTTTATGCCTTTTTTCTATGGTCAAAAGCATTTGCTCAATTTCTTTAGGTATTCTAACCATTGAGGCTAGCCTCGCCAAGGCGTCGGCGAATTGGTTTTCCTCTCTAGGTAGGTAAGTGTATTCCACTTTTTTCAATTGATCGGTGAGAGTTTCCAGATATGTTTGGTAAGGAGCTAAACTTTCACTCCTAACCTTCCATCTTTTGGAGATTTGATTAATAATTAGGGATGAATCTCCGAATATCCGGAGTTTCTTTACACCTAGGGCTAAAGAGGTTTCGAGGCCTACCACGCATGCTTCATATTCAGCTGCGTTGTTGGTGACGTTGAAATCTAATTTGATGGATATAGGGACATGTTCTTCCTTAGGTGATACTAATAAGACTCCTACGCCGCACCCCTTTTGGTTTGAGGCTCCATCAAAATATAGAGTCCATGTATCATCCTCTGTCATCATTAAATTTTCGTCCGGGAATTCATTCTCTTCTAAGGGTGTTGAATCTTCTATTGGGAAATCTGCTAGAAAATCCGAGACCACTGATCCTTTAATTGCTTTTTGAGGCATAAACCTTATGTCAAATTGGGCCAAATTTACTATCCATCTTGAGATTCGTCCATTAAGTGTAGATCTTTCGAATAGGTATTTTAGGGGATCCATTCGTGAGACTACGTAAACGGTATGCACGAGCATGTAATGTCTCAATTTAGTTGTGGCCCACACCAACGCGAGGCATAGCTTTTCCAATGGGGTGTAGCGTGTTTCATATTCGAGCATTTTTTTACTTAAGTAGTAAATAGCATTTTCTTTGCTTTCTACCTCTTGTGCGAGCATAGCTCCCATTGTTTCTTTTGTGACGGTTAAGTATAGTCTTAAGGGTATTCCGGGGAGTGCTGGGGCTAATACGGGAGGATTCGCAAGATAGGCTTTGATCTTCTCAAAGGCCTTTTGACACTCATCGTCCCATATGATTGGTACATTTTTCTTAAGCTTTTTGAATATTGGTTCGAATATCGTGGTTAACTTGGATATGAACCTACTTATGTATTGCAACCGGCCAATAAATCCTCGAATTTGCTTTTCGGTTTTGGGCGGTGGCATGGACATGATTGCTTTAATTTTGGTGGGATCTATCTCTATTCCTCTAGAGCTTATGACATAACCCAAGAGTTTCCCTGAGGTAACTCCAAAAGCACATTTAGAGGGGTTTAACCTCATGTTGTATTTTCTTAATCTTTCAAAGAATTTCTTTAAAGCTATTGGGTGTCCTTGGCGGTCTTTTGATTTTACAATCATGTCATCCACATAGACCTCCACTTCTTTATGCATCATATCATGGAGTAGGGCAGTTGCTGCTCGTTGGTAAGTAGCACCCGCGTTTTTTAACCCGAATGGCATTACCGTATAGCAATAAGTACCCCAAGGTGTTATAAATGTTGTTTTCTCCATATCTTCTTCGGCCATGAGGATTTGATTGTATCCTGCGTATCCATCCATAAATGAGAGAAGTGCATGGTTTGCTGTGTTATCTACCAAAATATCGATGTGTGGCAAAGGGAAGTCGTCCTTTGGACTTGCCTTATTTAAATCTCGATAGTCGACACACATTCGAACTCTACCATCTTTTTTCGGAACCGGGACAACATTGGCGACCCATTCGGGGTATTTGGATACCCGGATAAAACCTGCAGTTATTTGTTTTTTGTACTTCTTCTTTTATTTTAAGGGCCACGTCGGGTTTCATTCGACGTAACTTTTGTTTTACAGGTTTCATTCCTGGAATTAATGGTATAGTGTGTTGAGCTATTTCTCTATTAATGCCTGGCATATCTTCGTATGACCAAGCAAATACATCGATAAATTCTTTAAGTAGATTGATTAAATCGGTTCTTTCTTCTTTGTTTAGTGTCAGTCCGATTTTAACTTCTCTTTTAATGGTTGGATCTTTTGAGATATCAACTGTTTCTGTATCCTCAATTATAAGTGTCTTATTTTCAAGTGTTTCCATTGTTTTAATTATTTCTTTGTCATTTTCATCATTAGTTAAGCAATGCTCGTCATCTTTAGATAAAGAAAAACAAGAGGAATAAGGGGAAGAAGACATATTATTAAACTCAGAAATCATTACATCAAATAAAGACGTGTCTGTCGGGACTTGATTGCTAACTATCCTAGGGGTAGAAAAAGAAGGTGAGGGTGCTACAACTAAAGACTTAGAAGACTCGATGAGGGAAGACTCTAACTCAGACTCTGACTCATACGACTCTTCGAATATTGGTCCTTGCCCTGTAGTTATTGAAATCTTCTTTCCATTTATAGTAACTATCTTCACTGTCTTGCGCCATCCACGCTCTTGATCTTTTATTGGAGTGATAAGTTCCGAGGGATCGAAATTTTCGCTTTGGAGAACTACTTGGATGAGTGAAGAATCATCTTCCGCATATCTTGATTCGTTCTTTTCCCTTCCAAAGAGGAGTCCCATGACATTAAAGTCGAAACAAGGGGGTGCTTTTTCCTTATATGTTGGGCCTGGGATCTCGTCTAGGAAACAACAATCCAAAAAGATTTCGAATCCAGGCTGCCTTATACCATTCACAACAAAGGGTTCAGGAAATTCATGACAAGGGTAATCCTCTCCTTCTCTTATAAATTGCCCGTTTAAAGTTAGAGGATATTGATCCATGGGTATTTCCTTTTTTTGTATACGGGCATTTCTTCGTGCTTTTGATTTTTCCTGGGCTCGTTTAAGGTCTTCGAGGGTTGGTTCAAAACCAAGTCCGAAAGTATCCAATTTAGGGAGGCCAGGTAAGCCCATGTGTTTATCTACTTCTTTCTTCTTTCCTAGAGTCATTCCAGGAAAGTGTCCTTGTTTTCTTAGGATAGCATTTGTTATCATGTTTGAGTGGAGGTCATAATGAAGAGGGGTCCTTTCATCTTCCTCTATTAAGGAGACCTCTTCGCTAAATCCCCACAAATCTTCATCGTTTTCGTCGTGTTCCACATTAATTAGTGGATTTTCTACTGTTTTAATCCTCATAGATGAATCATCAATGGTTATTGGAATGCCTCCAACTATAGCCTTTACTTGTTGATGGAGAGACGAAGGGACGGCCTTTAAATCATGAAGCCAAGGGCGTCCTAATAGCAAGTTAAAAGATGCTTTGATATCTACTACTTGAAATGTAGTAGCATGTTCAATTGCGCCTGCAGTTACATTCATAGTGATCGTCCCTAATGCTTGACGACGTGAATTATCATAGGCTCTTATTCCTTGGGTTGACGGGGATAAATCCTCATTTCTTATTCCTAACATTCTTGCGGTTCTAAGTGGGCACACATTAATTGCTAAATCGTTATCCACAAGAGTCATAGGGACATTCATTCTTTTGCATATGATTGTGAGGTTTAGAGCTTTATTGTGTTTGTCACCTTCCGGTGGTAGATCTTTATCCGAAAAAGTGACCAAATTAATTGGACTTGGGAGATCGCTCGTGAGGAAGTTTGCAAGTCCCTCAGGAGTGGTGTCCGAATCTATGCCTACCTTAGCCAGTGCATCCATGACTGCGACTCTATGTTCTCGAGATGTGGCTAAAAGTTTCCATACATTCATTTCTACTTTAGTCTTTTTTAGCTGTTTGACAACATCGTTGTCTTCTATAATAGGCACGGGAATTTGCTGAATAGAAGGTATGGGTTGTGTTGAAATGGGAGGTTGTATTCTTCCGGACCTAGTGAGGACATCTATGGGTGAATCCTCCTCGTCCCAAATGCCACTTACTGGGCATATTGTTGATAGAGGAGTTTCTTCAATGTCTTTAAGGTAAACATCCTCATCGTCACTGTCCCATACTCCATTAATCATGGCATCTTGTGGAAGTCGAACTAACTTTTTCTCATCAATCAAACGTTGAACCAAGTCCTTAAACTTGAAGCATTGCTCTATTGTATGTCCTCCTGATTGATGATATGCACAATAATATTTGTCTATCCTTTTCAGTGATTCAAATGGTCTTGGTTCGAGAGGTTGAACTTTTCCATTCTCGAAGAGCATTTTGTACATGTTTGTGTATGACGTCCCAATTGGAGTATACTTCCTAGTGTTCTTTTTGGGAGTGTCGATTACTTGGAGAGAAAATGGTTTCTTTTGCTTAAGAGGAGGTTTATTTTTAAGCAACTCATTTTTCTCTTTTATGGCCTCGAAGGTTTGTGAGATTAATTCTTTCAATTCCGAAAGTATTAATGTTAATGCCAATACTTCTTGCTTGGTTGCAGGTTCCTGGCCATGGGATTCGAGAGCATCTTCAAAGATTTCTTCTTCAATGGTCCCGATAGGCTCTATGAGGCTAGATGGATCCTCTTGGTTTTCTTCGTCGGAAATAGCCAAAGAATCCGATAGCGGTGCAGTATTGATACTTGGCTTCTTACTTGCAGGAGGTAATGGGAGCTTGTTACTATCAATCAAATCTTGAATGGCTTCCTTTAATCTCCAACAGTTCTCTGTAGGATGACCCCTACCTTGGTGATATTTGCAATGTGCATTTGGGTTCCAGCTAGTCGTTCTCCTTTCGACAGGTGGGTCCCCAAATGGTCCGATAGGAGTTATAAGACCTTTTGCATGTAAACGATCAAATGCGGTGTCATAACTCATACCAATAGGAGTATAATTCTTCCTAAATGGTTTCTTTTGTCCTTGATTATTATTCATTGCCAATACTTCATTAAGAGGGAAAGTGCTAACATTATTTGAGTGGGTAGATTTGGATGAAGAAGGATTGTCGTTCTTCTTATTTTTCCAGCCACTACTTGAGTTGTTATTAGCAATTTTCTGTTTAGCAAGGTCATCTTCAATGTTAATTCCAATGTCATATACTGCTTTGAAAGTATTTAAGTTGCTTTGATATTTGAGATGCTTAGAATATTTTTCTTGGAGGTTTTTAATGAACATCTTGACAGATTCCTTTTCACTAGGCACTTCAACCATTTTTGCAGTGGTTTCCCTCCATTTATTGAAGAAGGAGGTGAAACCCTCGTTTTCTTTTTGTTTCAGCATTTCTAATTCTCTATGATCGGTTTCAACTTGTATATTGCATTTATATCTTTCAATGAAAGCGCTCACAATAGATTCCCAACTAGAAGTCTTTTCTTTATCAAGTGAAAAGTACCACTGTTGACATACAACTTCTAAGGATAGTGAAAATACAGAATGAAATGCCTTTCTATCTATCCCCTTAATACCCATTACAGTTTCAAAAGCTCTTAAATGAAAATAGGGGTTATCCATGGCCTTGAACTTAGGGATGTCATTGGGATTGAACTTTTGTGGAAGAAGGTCCTTATCCACCGAGACCCCTTGGGAGCTAATCTCTTGAAATCTAAAGTCGCTGGACAATTTGCCCAAGCTTTCCTGGATTAGGTCCATTTGTTTTTGTTTTTCAGGATTACTTATTTGCAGCGATAGGTTTTGCAGCATTTCAGCCAAGTTGGCTACCTGTCCCTTGACTTCATTAAGTTCTTCTTGACTAGCCATTGCCTTCTTAGCTTTCCTTTTCCTACCGACTGGTTTGTCGAAAAGTAAAACTTGAACAAAAGTGTTGTCTTTGATTAAACGCCCTTCCTTTCTTGACCACGCGCTGTAATTTAAACCATATTTGTTTTAATATTTGACTCTAATTGACTTGACTTTATGTTTAAAAGATTTAAAAGAAAAAGTGAAAAAATGGGGTATATATTTTAAGGGAATTTAAAAATTGGAGGATTAATATCCGACTTACCCCCCTAAAAAAAAATGACGGAAAACACGCATTCAAGACTCTCTAGACATGGTCATAATGTGACAAACATGTTATGTGTGTGCTTTATGTGTATGTGAGTGACATGCTTTGACTACTAGTGTATGACCATGGGACTTTAAGTGTCTAAACTCAATTAAAGACTTAAACATGATTTGAACCATTAACAAACTGATTAATCCGATTAGTAGACTGTTAATTAAACTCGTCGTGATGACTCGAGCAAAAGAACTGGACTGTCGCTTAAAACAACAGGACTGTCGCTAAGGTTTAGAGCCTGTCGCCAAACGACAAAACTGTCGCCAGGCGACAGACACTAAACTGCAGCGCCACAGTCCAAATTCCTGTGCCATTGCTGGAACATTAATCTGGACTGTTTCCAGTAATTTTACTCTAAATGGACATGCCTAAAGTCGTACTAAGTCAAATCGATTAAATTATTAGCCTTTAATTAATTCAAAATTAATTAATTAGACAAAGTCCTTTTAGTCAATTTATTTAGTCTTTAACACAAGTCAAACAAACGGTTAGCACATATAATAAATACAAGCAAGGGTGCACAAGTAGTTCACATAGTCACAAGATGAGTTTGCAACCTAACCATGGCTCTAGTTCTCTAAAGTTCGAGGATATGGGTTGAGTCAAAAAAGGTCCATGGTTAAGAATCCATATGCATTGCACACAAGCCTACCAGGAGGGTTGGAGCGAATGGACAGGATTCCGCGAGTGCGAGATGAAATCGGACTCAACTCCATGGTTTGGTGGATTCACAAACATTACACGTACCCAAATCTGAACTTTGCACATGATCGTGGGATATTCCATTGGGCAGGTGAAGCAGGAACCCCCAGAGGGTTATTTCCATATGTAGAACACATATGGGTTCAGAAAAGTGAGAAAATGACTCAATCAATAAGCAAAATCGAGCCAACAACACTAGAAATGGTCAAAGCAAGAAGGCAGACCCCTGGCTCGGTATTGGAAGAACTTGGCGCCAGAATACAGGGACTGTCGCCGCAAAAAAGCTTCTGTCGCCAGGCGACAGAAACTTTTTACGGGCGACAAGCCCTGTTTTCTAGACGCTAGTTCCTACATGCCTTGGCAAGTTTCTGTGTCCTTCGAATTTTCCAGATTTCGCATCATCTTTTCGATTCTAGTCATGAAAGATATTTCCCAAATTTCCTACGTGTAAAATTCCTATGGATTGACTCATGGGGTACTCCCATGAGGATCTTTTAATGCATATGACAATAATGTTAATCAAATCACGCACATGAAATACTTAGAATTTTTCAAGTCTCATCCGCTCATTCTAAATAATTGCCAAAATTAAATAAATTTCAGGAATATAAATAGAAATCCTCCCCAGTGGAGTCGCCAAAAACTGTAGGGAATATTTCAAGCATTATGATAACCCCAAACTTGAACCCCACTGTGATCATACACTAAAGTACGGTGGCGTTCCAAAGGGAAAGACAAAGAGCAAAAAGAGTCGCCAACAAGTTTTAGGAACTTGTAAACCCAAAAGACAATCCAAAAGGACCATCAACTACTCCATAAGGTCTTGAACCAAACAGGGTCCGGGGATGAGGGTACGAATCCAATCTACAAAAGAAAGGACCCGCCCTATAAAATAGGCCTCTACTTTGTTCTGCTCGTATTCATGTGCGCTTTTTGAATAACATACAAACATTATATTGAACCTACCCTGTTTAATCTATGTTGGTTGAATATTAATGCACAAATAATACTATTATTGGCGATCACTTGAGTTAAAATCACATTAGCCTAAACCAAATTATTAATTATCTTATTAAGCGTGATTTCAAGTACAAATTCCCTTTAACAATCATAAAAGGTGTGATCAAGCAATAACGATAAAAAATAAATAATAATCAATGAATAATAATAACGATGATAATAGCATGATAAGGCATAATAAAGCTTAATAATAATAGCAAGATCCTAGGCATGATACTAACAAGATTAATAACAACTCCTAGCATGTCACTAGGCAATAAAGATCAAAGCTTTAAACCTAACATGGTACTAACATGATATTAGAAAGAATAAAAAGCACCCTAAACATGATACTGGAAAGCATAAAATAACATCCTAACATGATACTAGAAAGCATTAAAAGCGTCCTAACATGATACTAGGAATTATAAACAATAATAAGCATGCTTTCTACATTGAAAGAGAGTAATAAGATTACATACTTTGAAGCCTCGTACCTCTTTCTAATAACAAAATACACAAGTTAGTAAACTTCAATGAAAATAATAAAGAATAATTAAAGAATTAAAGCATTAAATTGAAATCAAATTAAACAAAGTTTTGACTAGTTTTGGACCAAACCCTCAGAAAATATCAACCTTTCACGTCTAGGGCGAAGGCAACTTCGAATTTGGCTAAGAGACTCTAAGTCTTGTGAATGCGGAATATTGTATGTGAAAAAAGCTAGTTTAGAAATAGAGAAAGAATAATATATTGCTTAGAGAGAGAATAGAGAAAATTGATTGGGAGAATTAAGGAAGAATTGATAGTTTGATGATTGTGAATGATTTCTGAAAACAGGAATTCGGACGCTATTTATAATGAAAATAATCCGGAAAAACATAGAATTTGATAAGGAATAAAACTCCACGCTGTCGCCAGGAATTGACTCTGTTGCGACGCGACAGGGTCTGTCGCGCGGCGACAGACTTGTCGTTTGGCGACAGCCTGTATTAGCGCGTTTTTCTTCACGCGGAATCCGATCTTTAATCAACTTGATCTACGGAATCCGTACAGAAGATAAAATACATATTTTTAAGATAACAAAACAATATTTTATTCCAAATAAAAATCTTTTAAAAATAATTAATTATTAAATCTAACAATATTAGAACTAAAAAGAACTTTCTAGAAACTTCTAGAAAACTATAATTAATCCTAATAATTTTAGGAATAATAATTAATATTGGGCCCTCCTCTAGATCATTGGGCCGTATTAAAATAAATAACTGGGCCCAGTTTAGTATTTTGGCCATAACTTCCTCAATATTCATCGGAATCGGGCTTATAATATATCGTTGGAAAGGTCTTTTCAACCCCATCCATCTACACCATTATTAGACCCTTATCATGGACCAAACTAAACTGAATTGGACGTTTTCATAAAATAGAGTCATTTTCAAAAATAGAGAGAAAAGAATTTAATTAAAACTAAACCGCAACACTCGACTTTCGAATCACTTTCACCTAATTCGATAATAACACAACGTGCAAGGTATTCATCACTGGGTTTGGTTTTGGGGAGACACAAATGGGTGTCTACAATCACCATACGGGTCATCAATGCCATCTTCACTAACTATCTCATGAACCTCCACATTTTCACTTCCTTCAACCATATTATCAACCATTTTATGTATCAAATCGTTTTACCGCAAAAAGGACCTGCATGCATTGTGTCAAAGTCACTATACCGTTTACATAATTATTTCTATGTAAACGCTTAATATTAATTTAATCTACACACATATACAAGTAAAACCATTAACTTCAATTCAAACCATTCCACAAATTCATTATTATAGTACTGCATGTATTACCCACAACACCAGCAACAAATCCACCTGAAATCCTAACTTGTAAGGAACTCAAAGAGTGCTAAATTTAACCATCACTTGTAATTGGTAGACCATCACCAAATTAATTAAATCATAACATCAATTGCTACACTTTCACCAAATAATATATACATATGTCCATGAATCTATATATATGTCCATTAATCGACAACAAATAATCAGATTCATCAAATATTTATTAATACTATCATAAAATTAACATTAAGAACTTCAAATTGCCATGTTAAATATTCAGTCCATTTACTGTATAATACAATATCATAACACATATTTTAACATAATTGATATACCCACATCATATTATTTCATCAGTTTTTTCACTTCTTATAAATGGCATAGCTCTAACTTTAAGTATAATCCAATTATAATCCTAGAAAATCTAAACAAGATTCATATAATCAATCTTAACAACAAATGAAAGGACATTACATACATACGTAGTACATGCAAACAAAATTAGATCTGTTGTACAAATTACAATTTTAAGCAACACAACTAACCAGAAATTTTATAAAACGGTAGCAACTTCTAGATCTGGTAGGTTGATTGTCCTCTCCTGGAAGATCAAAACATGCATTGATCTATAGCTTACAAAATAATTCGGTCACTAAATTGTGCTTGATAAATTAATCTTGTTATTTGAAAATAATTTTTTGGGAAGAGTTTAAGTATAAAACTTGTTAAGGAAGTAAGATAAGTAAAAACCTATCTTTGACTGGTCAATATACCACTAACTAACTACATTAAATGCTGTCAATGACTAACGGCTAAATAGTTTGTAATTAGCTCCGTTTGATTGGTGTCTGCCCATGTGTAGTTTTTAGAATATGACTCGGTTGCTTACTCATCAAGTGCTTACTCAACAATCTGACTTGGCGCTGAAGATTGCCGAAGAACGTTAATCAAGAAGATCAACTGGGCAGCCCTCCATGATTAGGAAACAAACCATATTCTGTTGTTTTCGTTCATTACTCTGTCCAACTTAATTCGTCGAAAATTCATACATCGGTTGATGCAAAGATCAGATTATCATATGGCCTGTAACATCAACCGTCAGCACAGAAATTAAAGGAACAATACTGTAACTTTCGGACAGATTGCAAAGGATTATTAAGTTGGACATACTACGTATATAGTAATGAACGAAAACAACATAATATTACTTTGAGGAAAAGTATTATGTAGAATGGACTCATATTGTCCGGTCATATAAATAGAAAAAATTAAAATTCTTAATTGTCAGAAATTAGATAATAATGGTCAGATATTAAGTTATAAAATATCTAATATTAGATTAAAAGTGTTAAGAATTAGATAATATTGGTCAGATATTAAGTTATAATTATCAGATTTTAGATTATAAGTGTCAAATATTAGGTTTTAATTGTCAGAAATTAGATTATAATAGTCAGATATTTGATTATAATTATCAAATATTAGATTGTAATTGTCAGAACTTAGATAATAATTATCAGAAATTAGATTAAAAGTGTCAGAAATTAGATTATTATAGTCAGATATTGGTTTATAAGTATTAAATATTAGACAATATTGATTAGAATATTTGAAACAGGATTGCTCTCATCTACCACTACATCTTCATCCAGCCAGACAACTACGAGAAACTTATCTAATTTCTGAATAGATAATTAAAAGAAAATCTCCCCCCTTTTATCAGCCAAAATGTTTAAAAGGCAATTGATGGGTTGTATATGTTTTTTTATCCCCAAATATTTGAGTGCTTTTTCCATTTTCTGTAACTGATTGTGTGTTTCACTGTCGGGGAATGGGTGGGAGAGGGTCGCCAGTGCTGGGGGATGGGAGGGGGATGGTGGTCACTGGCCACCGACAAGTGGCTTAGTAGTGGCAGTGACAGTGAATGAGAGATGGGTGTATGTATTATAAATTGGAGTCACGTGAAACGTTTTCACGCAAAACCTTCTCATGCTTTAATTCCTAAACACGGCATTGTACTCTTTAAAAGGGTAACTCATAATATCCACTTATTTTCTTGTGGAATAATCTTTGAATTTAAGGAAGACTAGCTGAGCCTATTCCTAAGTTATCAATAATAGCATTTTATACCATGTGATAATGATTGACCACCTTATTTATATTTTAACTTCTTCATTTAATACACATTTCATAAAACGTTGTATTATATGGTAGAATTGTCAAATAATTTCTCCAGGACTTTAGGTCTAGTGGCGGATTTAGGAATTCAAATTAGGGGTAGCATACAATAATAAGGAAAAAAACAAAAATTATAAAAAAGTTGTATATTATATACTAGTATTAGCATTTAATAATTAGCCTTTAAATTTTAAAAATAATTTTGGTAGATAATAACTAGGAAAATTTTTAAACTATCTCTCAAAAATGTATCCATTTTCAAAATAACCATCGGTTTAATTTTTTATTTTATTTTATCACCCCTTAAATTAAAAACTACTCAGATTACCACCCATTTTAAAATTCCGGCAGATTTCTGTTATGTGGACCTACCCAACGGCTTGTAACGGCTATGTCTAAGCATTACTATCAGACCTGTCTTCAATCCACCTCCTCCTTAAATCACTTTATTGAGTACAAGAAAACCTAAAACCAAAAGAAAACAACTAAAAAAACCAAGAGCTTGGTGTCTGAATTGCCACGATCATCTTCTTCCTGTCACCACTAAAAGTCGTTGGGTGGGGCCCACATAAGAGAAATCCATCGAAATTTTAAAATGGGTGGTAATCTGAGTAGTTTTTAATTTAAGGGGTGGTAAAATAAATTAAAAAATTTAACGGGTGGTTATTTTGAAAATTGATACATTTTTGGGTGGTAATTTAAAATTTTTCCTAAATTCTAATACTTTATAATTTTTTATAACTTAAATGAGAGCCCTTCAAAAACAAAAAATTATGTACAAATATAAGTAAAAGTAATTTGTTTCAATTAAAAAAAAAAAAAAAATTAGAAGATAAGAGACCTGTTTTATATATAGCCAGTCTCTTTTCTTTTAACATGGAAAACAGGTTCAATAAAAAAGGCAGAATCTAAGAGACCCGTTATTTAAGATAACAGGTCCGTTTGAACTACTTTTTTTTTTAGGTAGCACATGCTACCCCTTGTGCCTTAGTGGATCCGCCACTGTCTAGGTCCCCCATCAATTAGCTGATATCGGATAATCAAACAAGATAAACAGTTTAAGGTGGCCAGGTGGGAATTGCATTTCCTGCTTGACACAAGACTGCCTAGCTCAATCGTCAATTATCAAGCCATAATATCTCCTCCTTTGTACATGAATATGTGATGTATGGAAATACATGTAGGAATTATGACTAATAGCAATTAATAATACAACAAACTTATCTGATTTATTGTCGTGGCGTGACATAGCATCACTGCCCTAAAGTCGAATTTGCCTCATACTTGTACACACGGACTCATAGCAATCGATCTCCAAGATTACACGACTCTAACTCTCCAGTGTACTACGGAGAGATAGATTGAGAACACAATTATCAATGCCCAAAACAAAAGACTATTTTGTGTAACATTTTTGGAGTAAAGAGGAGAAGTGTATCTTTTTTTCCCGTATGTTCATAAAATAAAGGAGAATCAATTTATTGGGGAGCACTCAACCCCAAAGCAGCAACCCTCTCACGGTTCTTATGCAAGCCCCCAAAATCAAAGTATTAATAATCCATAACCTCCCTTAAAATGAGTGAACAAATCATCAAATATTTATGAACCTAGACTACTCAATACTCACGGAAAACATGCATACCCCAAAGTCAAAGAGTATCAAATTGCCTCCCTTTATCTATGCATGTCTATCAATTAGTTTCCAACTTTGTAGAGTATCAATAAGCAAACGGTTAGTGATGAAATGATGATAATCAAAGTCAACTGATTGATATGTAACATATATTTTTTTTTTTGACACAACTCCAAGCTTAGCTTTATTAAATCATCAAAAGATCAAGGTCATTACAAACCGCCTCATAAATTTCCGGGGATACTCTTCTAACCATACACGGAACTCACTAAAAGAGTTACTTAACTTTGCTAAGCTTTGGGCAACACTATTACCCTTTCTTCTAACAAAAGATAAAGAACACGAGACACATTCTCTAGCCAAGCTAAGAATATCCTTCACAACATTACCAAAAGCGGTGCTAGGCGTGACTCCTTTCTTCATGTGATGAAACAATTTGATATTATTGGTTTCCAACACAAAGCTTCTGAAACCGGCTTCAATGGCAATCACCAGACTTTGCCTCAAAGCTATAGCCTCTCCAACGTCAACTTCAAAGCTGCCCATCACTCTTGAGCAATACGCCACAACCACTTCCCCAACAGCGTCCCTTAAAACACCCCCCACACCAAGCTGCTGCTGCACTTGGAAATTTGCATCCGAGTTCAGCTTATACGATCCATCAGGTGGTGCTTTCCAAACCGAACCCAGGCTCTGACTTGGCGTCTCAGAAGAGGTCTTCGCCATTGCTTCTTCGTACTCTCCCACCAAGCTAACAGCTTTGTGTAAAACCTCAAACTCAGGTTTTAACTTCCTCTCGAAAACCCACATATTACGCCTTAGCCACACACTCCAAGCCAAGCACCAAAAGATATCCCACCACTTCGAATCTGTAATTTTTTTGCACAAATTATCACACCAAACACGGAAGCAGTCTGCATCATCTTCATTTGGCTGGAGCCTTAGCACGGAATGTCTCCAAATTGTCATCACTTTTGGGCAGCGAAGGAGCATATGCATTAAAGATTCACCCACTTCCCCACACATTGGGCATATATGATCAACATCCATACCCCTAGCAACCAAGTTCATTCTCACAGGGAGTGCCCCTTTAATACATTTCCACGCAAAAAATCTAATCTTTGGAGGAACCTTGGACTGCCAAATGCTCTTCCAGTTGAAAGAATTAGGGGCTATAGATGACGCTGCTCTGCTCCGTTCCTCCTCTTCAATTAGCAGGTTGTAAGCACTTTTCACGTTGTAGCATCCATCCTTAGAGTAATGCCAACACCACTCGTCACTGCCATCGAACATAGGGATCGGAATACTACATATCCCAACCACTTCTCTCGAGGAAAATAAGTGATTGAGTAAGCTCATGTTCCAGTTTCTATCTTCCCACAATTCATTCACATGAGTTGGCATATGATCCCCATCCTCTCTATGTGAAAATACACGAAAATCTGGAAGATTGGGGACCCACGGATCGTCCCATATTCGAATGCTACTCCCTCTCCCAACAATCTTTCTTGCTCCTTTTTCAATCACATCTATGTAATATTAATTAAGGCAATCAACCAAATTTGAGTTTTGATCTTTTGAAGCAAAATCGATGAACCTAGACTTGGAGTTGTACTATAGGAATAAGTGAATAACACCAATAATACATGCAGTATTTACATCTTTTTGGGTGAAACATTGTGTTTTTAAGTTTTGTAATGCATATTTCCGAAAGTGAATACCAAAAGTGCATAAGTCTTCATTCAGACTGAATGGATTAAATGGTTTTATTATTATTATTATTATTATTATTATTATTATTATTATTATTATTATTTTATTTATTATTTTGAAACCAGATTAAATGGTTTGATACCAAATGCAATTCAAATAACACAATTAGTTAAAGCTAAGCTAAGTAATATTATAAGTAGGATCAAGGAGTGGAGTAACGGTTTGTCCCTCCATCTTCCCCAAGAGTGACCTGAGTTTGATCCTCACTCCACCCTTACTGTGATAGGCTCCGTATCTTAAAAGGGGTACAATGCATGCAAACTGAAATTCAAAGACTAGATAATCTATCACTAACTTCTGTCATACAAAGTACAAGTATAACATACCATGTAGTAGTAACTCTTTTTGCAACAAAATACTTCGTATCTAAATGGGATAAATAACAATCCTAAAAAAAAAAAGGTTTAGAATAAATTGAGCTTTGATTTAAACATATAATCCATACTATATACGAAGTATTAAAAAATGTTTATAAAATTGTGTATGTGTCACGTGTATCCTTTTTACACCGGTATAAGGCCATAATGAGATTTGAACCCCAATTCAAACCTCATTAAATGAAAACCTCATTCATTACCATGCATCTTAGTTATAATTAATTCATGCTCTCTTATTCTAAATTTATATATAAATACATACATATATTAGAATGTAATTTCTTATAAAAAAAAAATAAAAAAAAATATTATATTAAAATATAAATAAAAACAAAAAAAGATAAAAAAAAATAATCCAAAACATAAGTCTTTTAAAGCGTCTAATATAAAAATGACATAATTCAAAATATACCCGTGACAAAACCCGGATAACACACGAATTGTAGATTTTGAGTTGGTCCTCTAACAAATGTAATAATTTGGACATTGTCCGGTCCAACACAAATACTAGCTATTGACGATAAAAGTAATGGAACAAGTGAGTCACATGTCCATATAAAAACGAAGCATTCATATTTTATTTATTTTATGTTACTTTATTATTTTTCTTTTTTTTTTTTTTTTTTTTTTTAGAAAACGAAGCATCGCACAGACAAGGCCCATCAACGGTAACTTTGAGGAAATTAATGGCCCAATATCAGTGTGTATTGATGGGCTTTCTTTACAACTAGTCTAGGCTGCATCCTAGTGTAGCTAAGATAGTTGCAACAAGGTCCACCCGGCTCAGATGGCACGCATGCCTTCATAAAATGCCAGGCCCAAAACAACTTCCTTCCTTCAACTGTTATAGTTTTATTTCAAAAAATAAAATAAAAAAACTATCAATTTAGGGCTTGTTTGGCATCATTTTTGGTTTTCAGTTTCCTATTTTTTTTTTAAACCAAAAACAGGAAACAAGAAAAAAGTGTTTCCACTTTTCTGTTGTCAGTTTTCAAAATTATCATGATTTTAATAAGTTTAAATAATTTTTGATTTATTATGGGACATATATCATATGCTTTAAAAAACCAAAAAACAGAAAACCACACCAATGCCAAACGAACCCTCAGTTTTCTATGTCTTCAACTTTTCCCAACTTCTTTAATTAAACATACTTTACTTTCTCTCTCCTCTTATAATTTTCTCTCTCTAAAAAACTAAAAACTTCCATAAATATTTAAAAAGAGCTCAAAAATCAACCAAATTTGAATGGTTATGTTTATTCTCTGAAATGCATATGTTCATATTTTTTATGCCTATGTTCACTTTCTAAAAAAGCTAATGTTCACATTTAAAGGAACCTATGCATATGCTCATATTTTGCATGGTTATGTTCATTTTCTGGAATCCATATATTCACTATTTTTTTTTTGAATATGTTCATATTTTTAATACTTATAATACATATGTTTCATAATCATATTATTTTTTATTTCTTCAAATTTTTATGTTCATAATTAAATGCATTATATTCATAATAATATTTTATATGTTCATAGATAATTTCAAATATTCATAATGTAAAATATGTGTTGTTCATGAAATATTTCATTAAATCTGTTTATGCATATATTGTCTTTCTTAAATATTTATGTTCATATTTTTTACGCATATTTTCACCTTTTAAATGCTTATATTCACTTTAAGGAAATGCTTACGTTCATATTTTGAATTGTTATGTTCACTTTATGAAATGCATATGTTCATATTTTTTATGCCTATGTTCACTTTCTGAAATGCTAATGTTCACATTTGAGGGACCTATGCATATGTTCACACTACTACATTTTTGATCTATTGCAACCCTCAAATCCGTTGCATTAGGCGTTAAAATCCGTGGCATTAGGCCTAATGCAACGGCACATGACACCTGATGCCACGGCATCAATGATCTGTGGCATTAGATCAATACCTAATGCAACGGCAGCAATATTGCCGTGGCAATAGCTATAATACCTTATGCCACGGTTTCCTATACCTAATGCCACGGTTTCCTATACCTAATGCCACGGTTTCCTATACCTATTGCCACGGTTAGCTAAACCTAATGCCACACAATAATGCATATACCTAATAATAATAATAATTTTTCTGATATTTTTATAATAATAATAATAATACAATTATAATTAAAATTTATAAAAAAAAAAATTAGAATTTTATTAATAGAATTAAAAGTTTGCACAATGTTATCTATAAGGAAAATTACAAAATTAAATTATTACTAGTTAAACTAAATAAAAAACACTTAAAATTAAAACTAAATCATTTTGTCCCCCAAACAATACTTTCAGTAATTCTTTGAATCGCATTATCATTTCTTTCTCTTTCTTCTCTAATTTCTCAAGTAAAGCAATTCGGGAAGCATCTTCTTCAGCTTCAGTATCCACCTTTAGCACTATTTACACATATTCAATGGATCTTGATACCCTAATAAACAAAACACACAAACAAATTAAAATGGGATTATAAAAGAATTGAGCACTCAACAAAAAAATATGTAATACATTATAAAGAGAAATTAAAGTAAGATATAATACATTAGAAAGAGAAATTAAAATTGATTTGCAAAAATGAAGCCCAATGCAAACGAAGATACAAGTATAGTAGACTCTTCAACCTCTTGCAGCCTTTGTAACAAAAAAAATATAAGTCAAACTTACAAGAAATTTCTTTCCCCTCAAGCATAGTTTCAACTTCAACAAAAAAAGCAACAATATTGTATGTTAGACCACCCACACCACCAACAACCTGCAACACAAGACACCCACAAACGAGAAATATGAACTTTAATAACAAAAACAGTTATGACCAATATTAAAGCCATCCTTAACATGTCCATCAGCATGAAAACTATGGCTATTTAAGCTAAATAAGAGGAATAAAAACGAACTCAACCTCAAAAATCATATAAAAAACTGAAGCTCCAATCACAACTCAACAAGCTCCTCAAACCAACTAGCACAATATGAAAATAAATTAAGAATTGAAACTGATGACTTTCTAGGCTACGGTGGTAGTTGAGAGTGAGAATGTGAGTTATGAGTGTCGAGTGAGAGTGAGAGTGGTGGCCATGTATATCTCATATTTACAACATTAGTGAATGTACATACAAGTCACAAAAACTAGATAAAATTGACAGAAAAACATTTGCATAACAAGTCATTTTTGTCTCCAATAATATATTACAAGAAATAGAGAGATCAGTTTCACCTCACCATAACAAAATTCGAATCATGGAATGCATAATTTCCTTTTGAGTAGACACCAAATCACTAAGAGAATCATTGAACTAAATTAACAATAGCCTGATAGCATTGAAATCAAAGACTCGTGACTAAGCAAATAGCAAATTCTCATACTAGGACATACATTGCTTACCTGATATCACCTATGAAAGCACCACTTTTTCGCACCCAACAGTTTTGTACAGCCACATGTAAATCAGGCCTCAACAAGTTATTCACCAGAGTAAATACAAATGGAGGGCTAACAACCACCTTTGTAAGGAAAAGCAAAGCATCATATAAAAAACAGAGATTAACATCTTTCGACCAATCATAAGTTGATTTGGAATAGCATAACAGTTGCAGACGCAATATAACAAATATGAAAAAATAAAGAAAAATAACAAAGATGACATTAGACACACTCCCTTTCTTCAACCTGGTTGCTGTAAAGAAAAATCACACACATTTTTAGCATACATATACACATAATAATATTGAAAGCCTTCATAATAAGGAACCAATCATAACAAGATAATATAAAAAGGCTAGTTCAATCATAACAAGACTGTATAAAAAGGTCCAATTGTACAATAAGGAACAAAATATGTACATTGAGAAGATCTTATAGACAATTGAAGTTTTAACATAATCATGAGGCAAGAACAGGATTCACAAACAAAAAAGAGTATGATCAACATTGATCATGTAGTCAAGCACACTGTTTAAAATTTAAATCATGTGGCACTCCCATAAAAGCTACAACTCCTCAATGTCAATCAGAGCAATATCAAGTAGTAGAGTATACTAGCTAGCATCTAAATAAACTTACGAAAAGTATCAGGTACGCGCGGGAGACGGCAACCAGATGGTGTATCTGTGCAACACTGAGTTAAACTATGCAGTGAAAAAGGAGTTAATAGCTTAACAGAGAGAAGGCTAGTTAAGCCATGCAATCATAGAAATTAAATCTATTGATATTAAAATTCAATTAAAGGGTTAATGCAGCATGTTGGTGCTATTGAGTTATGAAATATGGCAACATTGATAGTTAGATTAAAATTATTATACAAACTAGTGACATTTTAGAAAAGAAAAATACAACAAATTTCTACTATAACTATACGACATAAATTCATAACATTAAATATATTGAGATTAGATAATGCTCACACTCAAACATGCTAATACATTTGTATCCATACATGACAATTTACACCTAAGTTTTATCAATATCTTTTTGTATGCATCAGGACTGTTATGCTGAAGCTTGAGAGAAACTCATACATCTTAAATGATTTGAAATTCGAGCAGAAGAAGGAAAGCAGGTTTAGAGTCACTACTTAACAACTACTTGTCTTCTTTTTTTTTTTTTTTTAGAATTATAAACTACTTGTCTAGTTTTGGTGGATGAGACTAAGGATGGGGTTAATGTCAAGTTGGAGCAATGGAGGCAAAGGTTGGAATCTAGAGGGTTTAAGCTAAGTCGGAGTAAGACTGAATATTTGGTATGTCGTTTTGGCACTCAGAGGGGGACAAGCAATGAAGTGGTGAGTTTGGATGGAAAGGATTTGACCATGAGTGAATGTTTTAAGTACCTAGGGTCGATCATCCAGAAGAATGGTGACATTGATCAAGACGTGACCCACAGGATTAAGTCAGGGTGGCTTAAATGGAGAGCGGCCACGGGAGTGTTATGCGACCGCAGCATTCCCTTAAAGTTGAAGGGAAAATTCTACAGGACTGCCATAAGACCAGTGTTGCTCTATGGTACAGAATGTTGGGCTTCTAAGAAAGAGCATATTAAAAAGATGGAGGTTACGGAAATGCGCATGTTAAGGTGGATGTGTGGAAACACTTTAAGAGATAGAATCAGAAATGAGGTTATTCGCAAGAAAGTAGGTGTGGCGGGCATTGTAGATAAATTAAGGGAAAATCGTCTGCGTTGGTTTGGACATGTAAGACGGAGACCCGAGGGTGAACCGGTGCGAAGAGTGGAAGAGTGGGACCATGGAGGGATTAAACGAGGAAGAGGGAGACCAAAGATGACTTGGTTGGAAGGAGTGAGGAAGGATATGAAGTGCATGGATTTACGTGAGGATGAAGTTTTGGATCGTAAGGGATGGAGGAGAAAGATTTATGTTGATGACTACACGGAATAATCAAATTTGGTTCATGTTAGCCGACCCCACTTTTGGGATTAAGGCTTTGATTGATTGATTGATAAACTACTTGTCTAAATAACACTAATCTAGCACTTTCCCCATATCAATAGCTGGTCTAATGATTAATTTAAAATCACAACCCAAATTGTAAATTAACAATCAACCAATATCTATAATCCAGAAAAAAAAATTAAAATGAATAAAAAAAACACAAGAAATTTACCAAGGAAGAATGTTCAAGCGTTCAACAATACCAATTATTAGTAGAGTATTAAGAACAATAGGTCGGTGATTAGGATCTTTAGAGAAAACTCAAGAAAATAAAAAACACCCTATATCAACAAATACAAGAATTCTCCTATTTTCAAAATATAGAATCATACACTCAACTAGAATAAGAGCAATCTGAACTAATGTAAATCAATAAACCAGGCATTGACTCAAAAGTACAAAATCATTCAATTCCAAACTAATGCAATCACTCAAACTCACAAAAACCTAATTCCACCCAGCATCAACTATACTCAGCAATTCAGCATATCCACATTCAATCAAAACCTTTTTTAATAGGCAAAATAGTTCGTCAAACCAAAAACATCAAAAAAAAATTATCAGAAAATTCAACAAATTACAACAAATAGAATTCCCAAAATTAATCGAAAAAATAATCAAGATTCTGGAAAGAAAAATCAAATACAAATAATAGTAAATAAAAGTATAGAAAAACAAAAATAAAAGAAGAAGAATCTAATACCGTCAATTACTAGGGTTTGAGAGCAATGAAAAATGCAGAATAATCAGAGATTTAAGAATCAATGAGAGAAAAAAATGAGAAGGAGAGAGGGAAAAAATGGAGAAGACGAGAAGAAGACGAAGATTATGGCCTATTAATTGGGTGAAGATGAGAAAGCTGGGTGGATTGGGTTTGTGACTTTGTTGATTATTTATGAAAAACATAAATTGGGCGGTAAAACGTGAAACTTTTAATTTTGGGAAAAAATTAGGCTGGCTTCTTTGACGCGCCTAGGTAAAGAGTTCATATTGTATTAAACAGCCCTATTGCAACGGCTAGCTCTCATCCGTTGCATTAGACCCTGTTATTAACAAGGTATGGAGCAGCCGTCGCAATAGACCTAGCTATTGCAACGGTTATGTATGCAGCCGTTGCGTTAGCCATAATTTAGCCGTTGCATATGATCAAAAATGTAGTAGTGATCATATTTTGCATGGTTATGTTCATTGATAAAAAAAAATTCAGAAAATCAGATGAAATTCATAAACAGATGAAATTGATCAAAGCTAACAAAATTCAATTCATATGAATTCAAAAAATCAAATAAAACTTAATCAATCAAAATTAAGCACAAATTCACCACTTAATAAATCAAAATTCATACGTAAATCGAAACAATTACAATTGAAATTCACACAAAATTCATACATAATAAATTGAAACAAAAGAGAAAAACAAAAAAATAGAGGAGAGAGAAATTAAAGAAGGAGAAAAACAGAGGAGACAAAATTATAATGAAATTTTTGATCGAAAATTTTGATGAGAATTAGGAAAGAAAAGAGAAGAGAGAGAATTGGGAAGAAGGAAACCAAAAATTTTAAAAAGGAAACAAACTAACGCGGGAATAACGTTAACTGGGTTTTAATCTGACTTTGGGCTGAGTGCATTTCATGCAGAATATCTTGTGTTTCATGGTTGATTCAGCTATCCTATATACATGAGGTTGCAGCTAAGAATATGCGTTTTCCTTAGCCAAAGCATCGCACAGACAAGGCTCATCAAAGGTTGTTGGCTAAGGCCAATTAAATCATGTGGTGACTCATTCCAATGTCAATTTAGGCAATGGGTTCAGGCCTTTTTGGGAGGGTTGACTGATTCTTAAGACTAGGGTTGGCAATCTAGGCTGGATCGACCCTAATCCGCCCTGATCCGAAGAAAATAATCTGCTCTGAATTTGAGAAAAAAGTAATCTAAATCTGACTCCGTGAAAATAATTCGATTCCGAGTTGAAGGAGGGTCGGATTCGGATCCTAAAAAAATCCGACTCCGACGAATTATCAGACTCGGACTCCGATAGATCATGGATATGGGTGTGGTAGTTGTGGCAGTGAGTGTGGGCTGCAAAGGCCCAAATAGACCACTTTCTCAAAGTATATATTGCTTAATTGAAAAAAAAAACTCGAAGTTAGATCGGAGTCAGTGCCTAGATATTGAAGTCGCATTAGAGTCAGAGTCTTAGAGTCAAATGTTAGAGTCGGATGTTGGAGCTGGATTTGGAGTCAGATTTAGCCTCCAACTTTCTGTAGTATAGGGTTGGAGTCGGATTTAGCATAATCCACTTTAAATCTGACCCGTTGCCATCCCTACTTAAGACCTACAGCCTAGAGTAGGTACTTTTACCTACACCCCTCGCAAAACACAGCGTTTAGGGTTGTAGCTATATCCCCCCCCCCCCATTAACTTCAGTATCTACCCATGCACCCCATTAACCACGGTGACTCAAGATTAACCACCCCACTCCACATATATATACATAAAAAAAACCCGAAACCAACATTTCAAATTCATTTTTTCTCTCTCTACAACCTTCTTCTTCATTAAGATCTCTACGCTTTCTCTCATCAAACTCGTAAAATCCAAATAATATCACGCTAAATCAAGGTTTGCGAAGCGGTTTGGTCTAAAAATTCAAGAACAACCCCAGTTAATATTAGGGTCATTATGTTAGCTGTCACGTGTGAAATTCAAGTTTATACTAATATAAAGTTAGCACAAGAATTAATAAAGGTTACTAGGGTCACTATGTAGTTGATCATTTATAGACATTGTTACCGAAGGATGGGTACATCGTACATGCAAAGACTAATACAATAGTGAAATTAATTAATCACTCAAATTTAAGTTGACAAAAATGATACACATATTACTTTGTACAAGTATTTTTTATTAAGCTTAATTTCGTACCCCATATCTAAAATCCTAGATCCGCCACGACATCTTGGCACAACCATTGCATTTAGTAGACGCTCCTTAATAATTTACCTAAGTTGCTGTATAAAAAGCAATGGAAATGGTGCATTGGTTTCTCGAGAGTGGGTGCATATCTTCCAGTATTATATGCAGGTGATTCAAGGCCCCTTTGAACACCTTCACACAGCATGATATCTTCTATCTGCAATTTTACAAGTATAATATTCATTGATCTTTTGTAAATCCTTTCTTCCTACATTTTTATCAAAGGAAGGGGGTTGGGCACTTGGGCAAGGGAGGATCGTGAACAATTTCATACTCACAACAAAACCTGGCCATTTCTCACATAACTGAACTTCTTTGCTGTCGTTTAGGCTTTTCTCAATGAAAGCGTTATCATCCTACAATATACAACAGATATATGAGTTAAAAGAATGAATTGCTTCTTGAAACACCTTACTACCAAAAAGCTTAAATATATTAACACTGTAGAAGTCACAATTTATTTGCTTTAGTTGCTAGGACTTCCTTCTGAGTTTATTCTAGGAGCGTATTTTTGGTCAATTGAGCTTGCAAATTACTCAGCCAGCACTCATGTTTTTTCCATTATCTAAACACTAGAAAGTTGAGCTCGAGGATCACTACCTTCTTTGGGTGCTGTACATTATGATTCCTTTGAGTACTTATTTTACCTTCAGAAATCGATATAATATGTAGGACAGTAGGAAGCTTTAGTCCTGATATATACGAGAAAAGTTTGAGAAAGAAGTAGACTCCGATTTAGCTGTTTTGCAGTGGGTTTAGTTGGTCTTTTAGAAAAGAATACATAATATCATCCTAGATGGCAGAAAACTATTAAGGACTTATTGATCTTGGCTCAGAGTTGTGCTAAAACATCATCAAACGAGTTCAGGAATTGGATGACAGGATATAGGAGTTGCCTCCAGGTTCTCTGATTCAGCTTCGTATGCGAATGCTATTTATACTCACGCAATTTTATAAGGAAAGTGGATAAGCCGAGGATGGACATTCCCTTCAGCTGCGCCTGTGCGCCAATTAACTTTTTTGAAGTTTGCAGGAAAAAGATAAAGTTGTGTTTCTGTTTCTGTTATGCTTGTTCCATGATTAGTTGGTGTTTAACCATCCCCTAATACTATCTATCTTTGGTTTAATTGTATTTAGTCGGTAGTTGACACTTCCAACTCGTTTTTGGCTCATATAACAAAATGTGTGGATAATGAGTTAATGACTAACTAACTGAACTGAGTGATTAATAATACAAGTTTGAAAGGAACAGTCCTTCATAAATACATTCTTTCTATACTACCTCCTGCCCGTATAATATACAACTTTGGAATTTTTATCTCACAAATATTACACCAAAGTAGCATATAATATGAACCGGAGGTAGTACATTGGGAAACATACTAGATTACGAACTAGATGAAAGCATGGGTTTTAACTTTATTACATAATCTTAATCTAGAAGCTTATAGCTTATTTCTGATTAGTGATAGATTTGCAACTACATCACTCATGTCCAACCTTTCTTGTGGCACTTCAGTTGAGCAAGAAAGTGCTACAACAAGTACAGAAGTTAAGGCCTCCAACATCACACTCTTGTTGGTCTCTTTCTCTTTGTCTATGTCTTCTATTAGAGTATGATCTACAATCGTGTCGATCTCTTCGGGCATAGCATTTTTCACAAAGCTATGTAGGCTCAAGCTGCCTTTGAACATGTCATCAGTAGGCCTCATTCCTGTAAACATTTCGAGTAAAAGGATCCCGAAGCTATAGACATCGCCAATGATAGACACCTCATTTCCCACACCATATTCTGCATTCAGATCATGCCTCAAATATTAGTAAAATGAAAACATGTAACTTATAAAGCAAAAAATAAGAACACTAAGTTTAGTACCTGGAGGAGTGTAACCAATAGTTCCTCTAACTCCAACTGAGCTGTTATGGATTGCATGGCTGCTATTGATGCTTTCAAAGAGGATCTTGGCTAGACCAAAGTCACCGACATGAGCAACAAGTCATCATCAAGGAGGATATTGCTCGGCTTCAAGTCACAATGAACTATAGGGGCACCACATTGATGGTGAAGGTAATCCAAGGAAAATGCAACATCAACTGCAATATCAAGTCTTTGATGAAAACTCAAGTATCTTGAGGTATCATATTCTTTTTTGACATTACTAGTTTCAAGTGATGGATGCAACCAATCTTCCAAACTTCCATTCACCATGTACTCACATACCAATGCCTTGAAATCCCTTCCTTGATTATCAACACTTGAGCAAGCTGTAATTACCTTCAGAAGATTTCGGTGTCTGATGCTTCTAAGGACCTCACATTCAGCAATAAAACTCTTCAAAGCGCCATGATGTTCGAGGTTAAATGTCTTAATTGCAACAACTGATCCATCCTCCTCGAGGATTCCCTTGTGCACAACCCCAAATGTTCCGCTGCCAATCAGATTTTCCTGGGAGAACCCATTAGTTGCTCTAAGGAGTGTCTGGTAAGACAAATTTGGAAAATTTTTATGACCTGAAATATCGGGAAACACAGGTTCACTAGTCTTTTTTCTCTTCCTTGATTTTTTCAACAACACAAGTACTAAAGCTAATACCAGAATAACTCCGAAAAATAAAGGAAGAATTGTGACTATCAATTTCTTCGTGTGCCCCTGTTTGCTTTCCTGCTTGTCCGGACTACTACTGCATCGAGGCAAATGTAACTCGACTATGCCTCCACAGAGCCTATCATTTCCACTTAGTAAAACATCTGTTGCATTATCAAAGACTCCGCGAATAGGTACCTCACCTTCAAAACTATTGTGTGAGAGATTTAGCAATCTTAACTGTAAGTCTGCTAGAAATGGCGGTATCTGCCCTGTTAAATTGTTGTATGACAGATCAATCTCAACAAGACCCTTTAATGATCTCAGTGCATCAGGAATTGAGCCTTCGAAGTTGTTTTTCCCCAAGTATAGGTACTCTAGAACTACGCACCTACTAATAGAGCTTGGAATCTGACCTGATAACATGTTACCATTCAGTAAAATGCTTTGAAGATTATTCAACTTTCCAACTTCTTCCGGGAGGGATCCGGTTAGGTGGTTTTCAGAAAAATCGATCATGGTAGACAAGGCCGGGAGATTAAAAAGTTGCAAGGGTATACCACCAGTAAGACTGTTATTAGCAAAATATAATTCTCTTAGAGATGTACAATTTCCAAGATCAGACGGTATTTCCCCTATAAGATTGTTATGAGACAAGGAAAATGTAGACAACCTGCTTAAGTTTCCAATCGAAGATGGAATGACCTCGGATAAATTGTTACCATTCATGTTTAGGATGTACAGATTTTGGAGTTGCCCTATACTCGAGGGAATGACCCCGGAAAGTCTGTTGTCATAAACCACAAAATGTTGCAGTTTGGCTAAGTTTCCAATGCACACTGGAATTTTTCCTGCTATATTATTCTTGTGTAATGCCAATATAATAAGGGATGAGAAATTGCAAATGACTTCAGGAAAAACTCCTTTGAAGTTATTTTGGCCTATTTGAAGCCATTGTAAGTGGGTATGATTGGCTAAAGAAGAAACAAAGTTCAAATCATCGTCTTGGCCATACCCAAGGGAGTTATCAGAAAGGACTAGGCGCGAAAGCCTTTGCAACTTGTGCAGAGAAGGAACATGACCTCGAAGATGGTGCTGACTCAACTGAAGTACATTGAGACTCGAAGAATTGGAAATAGAAGCAGAAATAAGACCAGTAAATCGATTGGAGCCTAAAGACAAATACTGAAGACGCGGAAGTGTATTACCTAAACCTGCAGGAAGATCTCCTTCTAACTCATTTTGCCTTAAGGATAATTGCGTCAACAATGAGAGGTTAAAGACAGAACCCGGGACTATTCCAATGAACATATTCTCATCTAAAACCATAATGGTCAGATTCTTTAATTTTCCTAGACTATCCGGAATCATCCCAACAAAGTTGTTACTGTCAAGGCGCAACTCCTGCAGGAAGCTTAAATTTCCGATATAGGGAGAGAGTGTACCTGTGATTTCTGACGAATTCAGGTATAGTTTTGTCACTTGCTCGTATGTACCACCACAAATTACCCTCTGCCAGTCACAAAAGTGGACGGTATCGTTCCATGACCTCATTACACCCAATGGATCATCTGTTATTTTGGCTTTGATTTCGAGCAATGCCAACCTCTCTGTTTCATTGTTCTGAGTTGTTGCGAGCTGAATACAATGAAACAGAATAATGGTAGCGAAAATGATCATGTAAAATGATAGAGTTAAGCGTGACATTATGTAAAGTGTTGAAGGTAATGCTGTAACTACTAACAAAGAACTGAAACTAATTGAGAAGAAAAACTCTACCTCTAGTAAACAAACTAAACATACAAACAAGGCAAGATTAAAGCAGCCATTTTTTTTTAATTTTTAGTTTTCGTATGAAGTATTAGTCAATGACAGTAAAATTCTAACATGCTCATAAAAATTCCAACTTTGGGTTCTTTGGTACAAGTCCTACGTTATACTAGTCGTATGTCAAAAGTCAAATTATTATTTTATTTTATTTTATTTTATTTTTTATTTTATTTTATTATTATTATTTTATTTTTTTTGATTAGTTGCTAAATTGGTGTTGTTGATTGAAAGTTTAAAACTATTTTTCAAATCAGTGTCCACGTTGGATTGAACCCACAAAGTTATTTTCTTTAATTAATGCTAGGTTAACCCCGTGCGATGCACGGTTTTATAATAAGAATTAAATTATTGACTTTTAACATATATTGAAAGAAAATAAATACTTCCTCCGTTTTCCTAATTAATTTAAATTAAATATGAATATACAATTTCCAAAAGTGCATAATTTCATATATAATTGAAAATTTCAATTAAATTATATTATTAATATTGTTAACAACTCATAAATAACTAAATAGCATAATATGTGTAGAAAACCCAAAATTTAAAAATTCAAATGGAATTTAATTTTCAAAGCAATGTTAAATAGGGTAGCTTAAAAATGAAAATATATGACATCATCCTTGCATTTTGAAGGGAAAAGATTAAATAAGAAAGTGACACATAAGCAGTGATGACACCAGCAGTTGTTATTTTAGTATATATATAGATCTTAGTTTCGATTAGGCCCTGTTATCTTTTTCTTATTTTTATTGAAATGAAATTATTTTTTAATGAATTGAAATTATTTTTGCTAAATTGAAATTAATTTTGCTCATATTCGAGGATAATGTGATTTAGTCAATTCTATATACGACTTGGAATTATTTTTGTTGAACTGAAAACTTGGGACCTGTTCTCTTTTGCTTAATTTCAGTTCAGTTCAGTTCAGTTCAGCTCCAATCAATTCAGCTCAATTCAGTAAATCAGAAAATGCCCTTAGTTCTAGTTTAGTAAAAATATGTTCAAAATATTCGTGGTAATTACTTGTTTAATTGTCCAGCTATTCATTCAATTTTAATTTCATAAACCCTAATTTGTCGAATTTAGCAAAACCCCCAAATTGATTACCCTAATTTGTCAAATTTAGCAAAACCTCCAAATTGATTACCCAAACCCTAATTAAACTAATCAATTCAGTTCGTTGTAGGTTAGATTGTAGAAATTATAACCTAATTTGCGAAATTTGTGTAATTGAAATCAAATTTGAGAGATGAAATTGAAGGAAGGGAGTAGAAGAACAGGGGAAATCGAGGAAAAATGAAAGTGTGGGTCCCATGATGATGTCATGTGTCAAAGTGGTGGAAATTTTAAAACTTTTGGAAAAAACTAGGTGGTAAGATTAAAAAAAATAAAAAATAAAAAAAAACTTGAAAAAACTAGGTGGTAAGATTAAAAAAAAATAAAAAATAAAAAAAAAACTTGAGGTGGTATTTTCAATTTTTGCAACAATAGATGGTGGTAATTATCAAAATTTTCAAATTTATATTAAAAAAAAAGACTACATCAAGTGATTAATGGATATAAGTTATCATTATGATTTGCTAAATTGGCTTTTTTTTTTTTTTAAATTATGTTTTACTGAAATGAAATTATTTTTGCTAAATAAAAATTAATTTTGCTCATATTTGAGGATAATGTGATTTAGTCAATTCTTTATACCAAATTACGAATTGAAATTATTTATGTTGAACTGAAAACTTACCTGTTCTCTTCAGCTTAATTTTAGTTCTGTTTAGTTCAGTTCAATTCCTAATTTCTTTCTCTCATAAACAATTCATTTCAGCTCTATTCAATTTAGTTCAGTTCAGCTCCAATCAGTTCAGTTCAGCTCACCTCAATAAATCAGAACAGGCCCTTAGTTTCAATTTAGTAAAATATGTTCAAAATATTACACAAATGTCACAAAATCAAATATGAAGCTAATATGAAACTAAGATAAGATAACAACGCCTAAATTGAAATAAAACCAACTTGATTCTAAATGTTCCCAAAACATAGCAAATTGACATATTTATTTGATTTCAAGCCATAGAAACTATAAGTTAAATTAACTATTTTAGGCATAGTAGGAATGGTAAATAGGAATGGTAGAAGTCCATAAGGACATTTTTAGACGATTTTAGTCCAAATCGCTCCCAAAACTTTGTAAATTGACATAATATTAATTTGATTTCAAGGCATTGGAAACTATAAACTAATTGTATAAGGCATGGTGTGGGTGTTATATCATTCTTTTGGTAAATTACATTGAAAATGGGAATGTTAGAAGTCCTTTTAGCCATTTTTGAACCATTTTAGTTCAAAGTGTTCCAAAAACTTAGCAACATGACATACTTATGTGATTCCAATGTGTTATTCTTTAGTCCATAGAATTAAAGCATATATATTTATTTTTGGTACATAGGAGCTTATTTATTTACAAGTCTATATATATAATCGCTAAACTAATTTAAATTATTGTTTTTATGTTATAATTTAATTATATTTGTCCATTTAATTTGAAGGATTATTGTATGAGAAGTGCAGCTTATAATGATGTACAGATGAATGAGATTCTAGAGCAATGAGCGCACTACTTTAGATCAAAATATTTGTAGATAAAATATTTAGTTAGAAAGTTTGATGAGATTTGAGGACCTGTTCACTTCAGCTTAATTTCAGTTCAGTTCAGTTCAATTCAACTCCTAATTTCCTTCTCTCATAAAATATTCATTTTAGCTCAGTTCAGTTCAGCTCCAATATGTTCAGTTCAGTTCAGTAAATGTGAACAGGCCCTGAGTGTTAGGATTTTGCAACATAGGTAGTGATAAAAACACAATTTGAACTATATATTTTTGTTTGAAATTTTTAGTAAAATTTGTCAGAAAAAACCTTTTAAATGGGGCTCATTTTGCAAGGAAAAAAACATTTTAAAAGGATCTTTGTTAAAAAAAAAAACCCACCATGATCATTTTTTTTGTTAGATGAAACCTCTCCTCCCTTTTTTAGGCATTGACTTAGCTTTTTCGACGTTGACCCCTTTATTTTCTCTACTTACAGCCAAGTCTAGGGTAATTTTTCCTTTTTTTTTTTGGCTCCCAATTTTCCCTCTATTTTATAGGGTATATACATTGAAAGGTTAATTAAGGCAAAACCACCCAACTATTTCAATTGGAAGGTAAATTATTAGGGTTTCAATTCTCTTTCTTTCACCATTGTAGTTTTTACCATTGTAGTGGTCAATTATCTTTCTTCATCTCTCTAACAATTCCTTATTTTTGTCCAATTTTGTCAATATAGTGGTGAGTTGTGGATGTGTTTTTAAAAACCCCAATTTTGATATTATTTACAACAATAATTTCATGAATTTACACTTACCTCACATAATTGTTGCTCAATTAATGTTGTGTAGCAGAGGGGAGAGAGAGAGAGAGCCCATATGAAGTGATTGAAAAAGTGTTGAGCATTTATGGAAGAAGTGGAGAGAGAGAAGGGAAAATAAAATGAAGGAGTGCAAATATAAATTTACTTAGGTGTTAATAAAGAAAATAAGGGGTCAACGCCAGCAAAGCTAAGTCAATGCCGAAAAAGGGAGGAGAGATTTTATCTAACAAAAAAAAGTGATCGTGGTGTTTTTTTTTTAAACAAAGATCCATTTAAAATGTTTTTTCTTGCAAAATGAGGTATTTAAAGGTTTTTCTGACAAATTTTCCTAATTTTTATTTGTTATACTATATTTTATACTAAAAAAGATGCACAAGTATAGTTAATATACGAGCAAGTTTAATTATTAAATAAAAATATGAATTGTCCAAATCGTAAATGATACGCTGCCGAAAATTTTAAAATTAAAAAAAAATAAAAAAAAAAATAAAATAAAAAAAAAAAAAAAAAAAAACTATTTGTAGCGGTCACTAATATGGCAGTTACAAATAATGCCAGTCACGAATTTAGTTTACAAAATAAATTACTTGTGACCAACTTTTTTACTGTGAGTTACAATTAAATTACTTGTTATTTGTAACGGGCAATTAACTTGTCAGTTAGAATCAGTTATTTGTAACGGGCAGATAAATTTTACTCCCTCTGTTTTTAAATATTTGTTCAATTTCCTTTTTTTGTAAAGTTTTTACACTATTTGATTCATTTGTCATACTTGATGGACCCAACATAATACTCTTTCTCCTCCCATTCTTCCACTACTTTTGCTTTTTACAATTTTTTATTTTCTAACTACCACACTACATCCATATTTTATTACTTTCTCCAATTTCTCCTAAAACTCCGCGCATGAAGAAATGGAGCAGGTATTTAAAAACGGAGGGAGTAGTTACAAATAATCAATCATTTGTACGGGCAAACAAAACGCCCGTTATAATAATTGATTATTTGTAACGGACAATGCCTGTTACAAATAGCAGGGTTACAACCCCCGCACACATAACGAACGTAATCTGTTACTCATTTTTTACCGTTACAAATAAGGTTTTTTTTCACACTAGTGTTGATGTCCTATTGTAATACTGATTGAGCGGTATATCCTTTGACTCAACGTTCTTTGATAGGTTATTTTGTGTTTTAAGGTTGTTCTTATGTTTCTTAGAAGACAAAGAAAGATGAAACCTATTGTTTCTCGATCTTTAGAAAAAGCAGAGCACCGTTCTGTTTATGTTGCTACTTACGAAATGATGTGATTAAAAGCTTTATTATTCGCTGCATCCCTTAGTGTTATTCATTCCAAACCTATGCAGTTGTTTTGTGGTGTATAGTCACTTAACTTTGCATATCATAATGCTAATAAGTTGGTGTTTTATGGTTTTACTAAACGTATTAAGATAGATAGGCTGTCATTTGTTCGTCATGAGTTGTTAAAGCAAGGGTAATCTTTCTACGTCCTATATTCTGACAGGGCACTAATTAACAATTTAGGTTTCTTTTACGCAAGTTGGGCATTTGTAATCTTCATGCTCTAAATTGAGAGCGAGTATTAACTCTAGGTATAGTGGTATACTAATTCATCTTTCCGGGTTACGTTAATATTCTTGTTGATTTATTTTGGTATATATATTCAAGGATTTGAAGGCAAGTAGCTAGGGTTTGCTATTGTGTGTACTATAAACTGAGTTGAGAATATCAATACAAGCTAAGTTGTTTTTTCTATTTTTCTTGAGCTTTACAATATCTAAAATGAATTTATTTATTAACGATGGCATACATGTATTTTAAATCGTTTTCTTGCACGCATCACATGCACAAAACACTAGTAGAGAAATAAAGGCAAAAAGAAGCTAGTTTTTTTTAAAGGTAAGAAAAAGTAAAATCGTTAGAAATCATCGGCACAATGACATTTTATAGTGGTCGATAAATTGAAGTATAACTACCATAACGTTTTAATAATTATACACTTTATGACTGGCTTATTATTCTTCAAATAATACAATATAGGAAAAATGAAAATTAAAAATCCAACCTTTTCACTTGTTTCTCTAAAAAATACAACCTTCATTTAATCCCACAAAAATCCAACCTTTATACCTCGCCTTCATCTAAAGATTCATTATCTGTTGCTGGTCGGTTTTTGTACGTATGTTATATGCCACGTGTTAGCTATTAATAGGTTGACTGATTTTTTAATTATTAAAAAACAAAAATAATAAAAAGAAAAACTTTTATAAAAAAAGCTCTGAAAACCCAGCCCCACCACCCTCTTTCCCTGACCACCCTATCCCCACCGGCCACCGGAACCCAGTAACCCCATTCTCCTCTCCACCGGAAAACCCACACCTCTCCCCCCACCGGCCAGCTGCAGCAACACATGCTACCCGCCATCTCCTCCAACGATCCAATATTTCACCGCCTCACCTAAACTGCAAGCCACCTGCCTTACCAGTTACCACTAGTTGCCTCCCAACAATCCACACCAGCCCACACGCATGATTTATACGTTAAGCAAAATATAGGCATGTGAAATCTTGTTGGATTCGTCTCATAAAATACTTTCACAATATCAACTTTTTTTAATTTTTACTCTTACACAATTATAGATATTTAGCATATAAAACGTGCTTTAAAATACGTAATTTCCTCCTTGTTGCAATATTAATAGAACGGAAGAAGTATTATAAAAAAACAAAAAAAAAACAAAAAAAAAAATCATATTATTTTATTATTAATTAAAATAATATATTAGTCATATTTCAAACAACCATTCTATAAACATCCCATGCACAAAGGGAAATAGTAAAAAAAAAAAAAAAAAAAAAAAAAAAAAAGCTAGATTATCCGATACATGTATAGTACTATATAAAATTATAAATAATACGGGTACATATGTTTTCCTTTCATTCTTTTCGTTTTCGTGGATTCTAGCCTTTATTGGGCGGAGGTTTACCATTAACAGGAGGGTAAGATGTTTGTTCCGGTGGCCATGGATAAGAAACAATCAAAGTGCGAAAATGTGACTTCACCACGGTCTCTGCAAAATAATTATTTATGGTTATTAACTAGCTAAGTTGTTGAATGAAAAATAAAGTTAAAATTTATTTAATCTATTTTAAATTTTTAATGGGTATGAAGTACTTGCTATGCTTATTAACACACTAGTTTTTCATCTAGGCAATGTCCGAGTTGTTTAGTCCCAAATAATAACTCTGATCTTAACACATATCATTGAGACAAATCTATTTATTAGAGACTAGGGAGCTAACACGCTCGACGCACACTATCCCTAGTCATTTTCGAGAAGCTCCTTCAGCTGGTGACAACATAATAAAGAAACATAAGTAAGGAAATTTTTTAGGAATATAGATATCCGCACACTATTCTTTAATGTTTTTCTTACAAAAAAAATACAATAAACGTCAATAAGGGCAAATAAGTAAATAAACATTTTATAGGATATAATTGTCCAAACATTATTCATAAGAGTTAAATAAATCATTAAATTACACAAGGAAAAACTTAAAGCCAATTAATAACATATATATATCAATAGTGGTATATAGGTAAACAAACATTTTGAAGGTTATAATTGTCTTTACATTATTCATAAGTGTTTTCTCATCCGAATTTTTAAAAGGTATATAATTCTTTTTTTATTTACGATTTTTTAAGGTAGGATACGATTAATTTATGGCAGAATAAGATCAATAACTACTATAAGAGGGAGAAATTATCATTAGTACACCTATGGTATTGATTTTTACACTCTTAACCTTTTGTCTTCCTATGGTACACCTGTGGTTTAGTCTTTTTCCTAACCGTGACTAACACTGTTAAATAACTAATAAATTAAGTTAATTAATAAGGAAAATACTATAATACTAAATTTAAATATCTAATGTCTCGATTTACGTATCAAAAAATATTTGATTAAGGTGTTTGAGGTCATTTTAGCTCGTATGGGTTCAAATTAACTTTTAAATTAGCAGAAAAAATAGCACAAACGTCTCATATGTGTGTCAAGAAATGTCTTAATTTGCGTGTCAGTATTTTTTGTGTGATAATTAAGGTTTTAGGGGGTCATTTTGGTCTTTTATGGGCCTAAATCAAACTCGAAATTGGCAAAAAAATTAGGAAATGTCTTGTTTTATCTATAAATAAATGTCTAAATTTAGTGCTACTATTTTGCTCTAAAAAAATTGTTCAGTCAAAGTTCAAAGGTCATTTTGGCCCTTAAGAATCCAAATTGAGGCCAAATTAGACAAATAAAATATTCAAGCAGTTTTCTTTACTAGCACTCAATACGAAACATTTCATGATACATAAAATGAGGCATTTTCGTAATTTTTTTGGCCAATTTCGAGCTCGATTTAAGCCCACAAATGACCCCTAAAACCTTAACTGAGCAATTATTAGCATGCAAAAAATATCGACACGTAAATCGATACATTTCTTGACACACATACGAGACATTTGCGTTTTTTTTTCTTCCTAATTTTGAGGTCAATTTGGACCTTCATAACTAAAATGATACTAAAAACCTTAATTAAATTTTCGTCGCGCAAATCGAGACATTAGATGTTTAAAAGTAGTATTATAGTATTTTTCTTAATTAGTTAACTTAATTTACTAGTTATTAACGGTGTTAGAGTCACGGTTGAAAAAAAAAAAACAAAACCACGGGGTGTACTAGTGAGAAAGCAAAAGGTTAAGAGTGTATCAATGGGAAAGGCTAATACCAGGGGTGTGCCGATGATAATTTTCCAAAAAAAATAATTAAAAGATTAAGTGTTGCAAATAGTATTACCAAATGGATAAAATTGAAAACGGGACTAACCTGGATTTGGAGTTGAGTTTGACTCAACAAGGTGTCGAGCTGAGTTTGAGACATGAGAAGAATTAAGAAGAGTAATTGCAAAAAGGATGGTAATTAGAAAAATAGTTTTGGAAGAGGCCATTTTAATTTGCTGTTCAAGCTTTTAAAAACCTTGCTTTTTATTTTGGTTTGGATAGTGGGATGAGAATACCAAGATTAAAGGACATGTATTTAAAGGCTACTAGACAAAGAAAATTACTTATTGTTTCTTTGTAATTACGTACCTATCTTCGTATCAAATTAGTCTTAAACCTAATCATCTTAATTCATAATTCAATTGGTCAAAGTATATTTTTCAACAATTGAAAGTGTCACACCTGCTACAAGGATGTTAGTCACACAATCAAATATCCATACCAATAATACAACCATACTTTCCGAGTATAATACATACTACCTCTATTACACATTATACATTATGTTATTTATTTCTCATAAATAATACCCAAAAGTTGCATATAATATGTAAAGGAGGTAATAAAATACTTAAACAAAATCGAGGTTGGCCTACTCTAACAAATACTAGTAATTAGTTGGAACCTTGGAGGTCCTTCTTCTACACCCGAGAGAAGGGGTTTAAATTAATTTTCAACTCAATTAGTGTGATACCCAATTTTTCCCCTACTTGCAAAGGAATTCTCTCTCTTTTTTTTTTTTTTTTTTTTTTTTTTTTTTTTTTTTTTAATTGAGAGGATTTCCCTTTATCCCCCGCTCCTTACCCAAAAATAATTTGTAATGCGTTCAAATTTCACACCCTCTCCATTTTACATATTTGTCCCATTTAATAGAATATTGATAGATTAAGTTTTTAATGCTTCAAAACAGTCAAATAAGACCTTCACGTGTCTAGATATTTAATTTCCAAATACTCCTTTTGATTTTTAAAAAACTATTACTTGTGTTTGTACATTTGTCGAGATACAACTTTTAACACCAATATCTTTAACTAGCTATTAGTAAGAAAAAAATAATTAAAAAAATAAATGTAGAAGTAGCTAGACATTGTGAGTAATCTAGCAATATATTACCTAATACGAAGTAAGATTATCTAATATATATTTGATATAAATTTTAAGTCAAATATAATGCTCCCTCTATTCTAAAATAACTAACATAGTTAAAGTTTGCAAATAGGTCAATATTTTGACCTTATTTTTATATACTTAGGGTCTGTTCACATTTACTTAATTTTAGTTTAGTTCAGTTCAGCTCCAATCAATTCAGTTTAGTTGAGCTCCAATTAGTTCAGCTCCAATCAGTTCAGTTCAGTTCAACTCCAATAAGTTCAGTTGAGTTCAACTCCTAATTTCCCTCTCTCATAAAATATTCATTTCAACTCACTTCAGTTCAGTTCAGCTCCAATTAGTTCAGTTCAGTTCAGCTCCAATCAGTTCAGCTCAGTTCAATAAATGTGAACATGCCCTTATACATTAATAAAAATTAATAAAAAAATATATCATAATATGTAACTTCATATTAATATATCTATCTAACAACATATTTGATTTTATGATAAGCTTTGTTTGGGAAATTCTCGTTGGTACTCCCTCATGTTTAAATAAATAAAACGTTTTTCTTTTGCTACCTCAATATTTCTCTAAACCGGTTTCGATCTTTAGGTGGTGGGTTTTCTCGGGTGGGGGTTTCAATGATTGGCTAGCTAACGGGGAAAGAGGATGTGTCTTCATGGCCGATGAGGGAGGGATCTGGGTCACGGTTGCTAACAGGGGAGGGGGTTGTGAAAAAAGAAAAATGTTAACCATAGTTAAAGACTTAACTAAAATTATAATTATCTTTGGTCATTTATAATACAAGGTTACCAATGATAACAACTTTTTTTTGCAATTTACCAAAGAGAAAAAGAAAAAGTTAAGTGTTACTCCATACGTGTTTAAAAATGACATGTTTTGACTTTTACTGTGCTTAGGAAAGTTGGCTGAATTTATTAAAATACTCCGTAATACGTAGTGGGAAGTTTGAGGAAAGAGAAGAAAATAAGGGATTTTGTCGAGACCATTGGTTACCAAAATCTAATCTTATCTAATATATATAAATAAAGTAGCCATTTTTAGTAAGCATTCGGAGCGCCACATAAGAAATATAATTATTTCGACAAATAAAAAAAATTTGTATTATATTTTTGAACTAAAAAATTATATCGCCACCAAGATAAAAGAAACAAATTAGATTTGATGTATATAAAATTTTAATGCCACATAGATTATAATCCACGAATTAAATTTTTTAAATGGAAAAAGATAAAGTAAAACTATAGGAAAAGATAAATCTATTAAATCAATACTACGAGTATACGAAATTTTTAAAAAAAATATAGGAAAAGATAAATCACCAAAAAGATATTTAATAGGGTTCGACTGTTCGAATTATGAAAATATAAATTTGTATTTGTAATTATTACATACGTTGTGTTAATTTTGGATACTTAACGATTATATGTTTATGTTTTATTTACTAAATTTTCTATATGCAAATCTAACGCATCATACGACACCAATGTAATTTCGTATCAACATAAAAGCCCATCAAGAGAATTTGTGTTAGTTTTAGGTCATCAATATTCAGGCAATTTTCAAATCTATGTTTACATTTATATTTGTAATTATTACTTACATTGTATATATTTGGGATACTTAACGACTATTTGTTTATATTTTGTTTACTGAATTTTTTTTTTACATGCACATCTAATGTAATTAGATAATTAAATTCGAGCAAAAATGATTGGAAAATCATATTTAATTTTATACAATCAAAAAAATTTTTTTTATCAATTTCGCAACAATTTTTCATCTATTGGTAAATATATAAATTTATTTTATATATGTACAGATTTAATTTATATTAATTTTATTTTTCCTAACATTTTGCTGTTTAATTTATCCACTTTAATTAGATATAGTATGTATGATTGTCAACGAAGTTGGTGAATCTATTGAAAGAAAAGATATGGTATACAAAAAACAACGATTAATGATTTAAGATTTTTTTTTGACAAGAAAATGATTTAGGATAAATTATTTAAAAAATTAAAAATATATCTTTTCACATTAAAGATTTAGTAACAGATGAAATATCATATTTACACTTTATTTATATTTAATAAATTCAATTATGATGAATAAAAAATTAAAATTAAACTTTTATAATTTTGTCTGAAATTATTAAATACAATAAATTACATAATTAAAACCTTAGATGAAAAATCCGTGCATCGCACGGACTTTCATCTAGTTTATAATTAATTGTAATACAATTTATTTAACTTGACTTAATTTGAACCCATTTCTATAAAATGTTATATTCCTCATTGTTTGCAAGACTCTCAGCCATTAATCGTGCATGACCACCCTTATAGGTTCAACCCTTGTAACCAATGATTTCATGGGTTATATCAAGCTTTGTTACCTTCTTATTTCAAGGTTTTGTTAAGATTGTAACCTTCCTCTACAATGAGTTATTTTACATCCTAAAGCAAATATTTCAAGGTTTTGTTAAGTTTTTAAGTTTGCTAGTCAACCTTTATCTACGAGAATATATAAGACTCAAAATAATACAAGACACTATATAGTGTGGATATAAATATCCATATTTCATTGGACTTCTCGTCCATGATAAACTTTTGATCATTATCATTGTGTCGACAACAAAATGGACATATATTTCAGATCTCTCATTCACTAGTCCATTCTATAATACATATGCAAATTATTCATCGGTTCCATAGTATACCGGTATCATAAATTCAGGAAGATATAATTTCACATGCTAAGTCATAAGTTAATGGATTACCTATTGCATGTGTAGGAAGTTTTTAGATGCATTACTCATTGTATGTTTTGTTCAATATCTTATCATCATTTTTTTTAATCTCATATTGCATGCATAATTAATTTTTATATATGTGGTATGTGTGAATGCTCATCTAAGGTATAGTAAGGTGTGATTACAACATTGTTGGGAACTTACAAAGAAATGTTTATATTCCAACGGGATTACAATTGTGATGAAAATATCAATGACATCGATTTAATAGCATGTTATGAATCATGTAAGAACAATTCCTGAAAGACTTATATACAACGTATTTAAATACCTAACCCTACAAATTTTGTATCTTGAATATTGCAATTATTATCTCCTGAAAAGTCAATGTGACTACATCATTAATATCTCAACTTGAAGTTTGAGTATGTGAGACTCAACCAACCGTTGTATTCATTGGTGAACTCTCATATAAAACATGAAAGTCTAATTAAATAATAATATTGTGATATCATTGAGAGAGAGCAATATTCTTATGGTCCAGAAGAGCCATGAGAAAAATATGTAATTAGTTCCTTAATTTACATGATATTGGAAAATGAAATATGATGATATCAAGTATTGCCATGAAATTATGTTTGGATAATGTGATCAATTATTGATCATCATTTTGTAGTAATATATATAACCTCCAAAAGAAGGAATATGTTTAATTATTATGACAATTCAAAACGAAAATATCGAATGAAATAGTGGCAAACACTTGAATTATTTTCCACAAGTATGAAGAAATGAAGTCGTCTAAATAAGTTCATGTGAAGATTTGAAGATTCAAGTTCAATTTGAAAGGATCAATTATCAATAAATGGTGTTCTACTACATGGGAGAAGTTATTCAACCATATCGTGTCAGGTTTATTATTGCACTTGAAGATTTCACATTATGTACATACTCATCAGGGGGAGAAAATACACGTGTTGCACTTTTTTTCCATTGACCATAGTTTTGTCTCACATTGGGTTTTCATGGTATGGTTTTTAATAATAAGGAAGCATTGTAAGCGTATTACGTAGAATGATGTACTCTTTTTCCTTCACTATGTTTTTATCCCACAGGGTTTTTCATAGTAAGGTTTTAATGAGACATAGTCATCGATAATGGACATCCAAGGGTGAGTGTTATGAAATATTTGTGGATGCCTTATATATATATATATATATATATATATATATATATATATATATATATATATATATATATGTATGTATGTATGTATGTATGTATGTATGTATGTATGTATGTATGTATATATATGTATGTATGTATGTATAAATTGTAAAGAAAAAAAGAAAGAAGTGGTGGTGGAAGTATCCTTGGCCTCCAAGGTGAAGTAGTTAGTCAAAATTTAATTTCCTATGTGCTAGGATAGGTAGTAAACTTTGGTTGTTGTGCATTTATGCTTAATTGCGTTGAAAACCTTGAGGAGCAGGGCCTTTTTTGCCTATTTAAAGAGGCATGTAGTTGTGAGTTGGGTGCAAGAAGAAGAGGTGAAATACATGGAGTGAAAAGGAGGAGTAGTGTGAGTGTATTAGTGTTGAAGAATACACAAACACAAATGTGAGAGGGAGTGAATTGGTGTGAGGCAAATACAACATTAGTAGGAGGGTGTGTAGGATTATTAAGTGAAAGTACCATTGTGAAGGGTACTAAGTAGCACTTTGTCCTAAACACATATTGTCTAATATTGTAGTTGTAGTGGTATCCTTTGTACTCCCAAAAATATTATAGTGATGTTTCGTCCCTTGAGATTAGGATCGTGGTTTTTCCCTACTTTAAGAGGGTTTTCCACGTAAAAATATTGTGCCTTATTATTATTCTTTATTTTTCGTACTTTATTTTCTTTCCGCCGATATTATTTTTATTATTTACTCGATTTCCAACATCTGGTATCAGAGCTGACGGTAAGAAGATCTGTTTGAAGGGAAGAGTAACTTGTAGGGGAAGATCTTATGAAATTACGATGGCCAAAAGTACATCAAAATTTGAGATCCCTCTTGAATGAGGCCACATGGGCAACCAAGAGAAAGAAAGGAGTTATTACAATTCGGTTGGCTATAGCTATAGAGATCAAGTATAATTTCTTGACGGAGACGGATCCAAAGGTGTTGTTGGATAAGCTATCTAAAAAGTATTTATGCTTCAAAAGTCATTAACCGATCGATTGTGCTTACAGTGGGAGTTGTACCAATTGAAGAAGGAGAGTGGTACAAATTTACAGGACCACATCAACAACTTTGATCAACTTGTGTGTCAGTTGCAAAATGTTGATGAGAATATTCCCGATCAAGAGCAAGCTCTTCTGTTATTGGCTTCATTACCGAAGTCCTACCGGCCCATTGTACAGACTATGTTGGTAGGAAGAGAGAAAATTACACTAGATGAGGCAACAACAGTGGTGAGGGAAAATGAGAGGATGATGTCATAGATAAATGGAGCTTCCTATCATGGAGGTCAAGCATTAGCAGTAGAGGGTTCCGAAAGAGGGAGGAACAATTCAAGAGGTGATGGCCCAAGAAACAGATCAATAACTCGGCTGAGAGATTATAGCAATATGGAGTGCTATTATTGTCATGAGAAGGGTCATTTGAAGTATAATTTCCCAAAGTTGAAAGAAGATTTAAAGAACTTAAAGCAGCTGCAACGAAAGTTGGGCAAGATGAAGATGGGTGAAGGGAGTGATTCCGCAAATGTAGTATCTGATGATTATGAAGTCGAGATGTTATTGACTCATGATGTCAATGAGGATGTCAGTCGCGACAAGTAGGGGTAAGCAAAAATTCCGGGTACCCGAAATTGGAACTGGAACCGGTTAGGAACCGGCGGGTCCGGAATCGGAATTGGACCCAATGGTTCCAATTCCGGGTAATAAATTAAGGACCCGGTTATAACCAATTCCAATTTCAATTCTCAACTTTTTGGAACCGGAACCGGTTGGGTACCTGGTTACCTAATATATGCTAAACTAAAAAAAATTTAAATAATAAAAATATGTAGAATGTATTCAATTTGTAAATTAAAAAAGTATTATTAATTCCTAACATAAATACAAATAGCTTAATGCATATATAAATATAAGTATTAAACGCTAAAAATGAACCTAACTAAAATAAGAATTATAATTTGTATTATGTTTTAACAATTACATACATAAGTGGGTACCCGGAACCGGAATTGGTACCCGGTAGTTCCAATACCAATTCCTAAATTATAGGACTCGGTTGAACTAATTCCAATTCCGGATCCAAATTTTAGGACCCGAGTCCAACCAATTTCAAGTCCGGGTCCTAAAATTTTGACCGGGTACCCGGTTTGCTCACCCCTAGCGACAAGTAGGTGTTGGATTCGGCCGCATCTATCCATGTGTGCCGAGAAAAGGTAGTGTTTGATACGTTACAACAAGGAGGTGATTTCGGACATATTAACATGAGTAGTGACCTCAAGGTTGAAGGCATGGGAAGTGTACAAATGAGGCTACATGATGGTATGATTCGAACCTTTCACAATGTAAGGTTTGTATCTAATGCACGTGTCAACTTGATATCATTGGGTGAGATGACTAGAAGCGAGCGTAGGTATGTTGGAAGTGGAAGGTGGTTCAAGGTTTATCAAGGAAACCGCTTGGTGTTGCAAGGGAGGAAGGAAGATAACAATATTTGTTATTTTGATGGTCAAGTTCTTCGAAGCCACAAAATTAAGACCAAGAAATTCCGCAAAAAGGGTCCAATTTTATGATGAGATAGAAGTATTAGGTGATTTGGGTCGAGTGAGGAATTTGTTAAGTTAATCTCCCCAAATCACATATTATTATTGTTATTATTATTATTATTATTATTATTATTATTATTATTATTATTATTATTATTATTATTATTATTATTATTATTATTATTATTATTATTATTATTATTATTATTGTATTGTAAAACAGAAAAAAGAAAGAAGTGGTGGTGGAAGTATCCTAGGCCTCCAAGGTGAAGTAGTTAGTCAAATTTTTATTTCCTACGCGCTAGGATTGGTAGTAGGCTTTGACTATTGTGCATTTATGCTTAGTTGAGAACCTTGAGGAACAAGGCCTTTTATGTCTATTTAAAGAGGCATGTAGTTGTGAGTTTGATGCAAGAAGAAGAAGTGAAATACGTGGAGTGAAAAGGAAGAGTAGCGTGAGTGTATTAGTGTTGAAGAATACACAAACACAAGTGTAAGAGGGAGTAAATTTGTGTGAGGCAAATACAACAATAATAGGAGGGTATAGGATTATTTAGTGGAAGTACCATTGTGAAGGGTACTAAGTATCACTTTGTCCTAAACACATATTGTCTAATACTGTATTACTTGTGGTATCCTTTGTATTCCCAAAAATATTATAGTGACGTTTTGTCCCTTGAGATTGGGATCGTGGTTTTTCCCTAGTTTAAGAGGGTTTTTCACGTAAAAGTATTGTGCCTTATTTTTCTTTATTTTCGTACTTTATTTTCATCCCGTTGATATTATTTTTTTCAGTTACTCGATTCCCAACACACACACACACACACACGCACACATATATATATACCGGTAAGAATTCATCCTCATATAAGAACCCTTACTTATGTAAGAACACCTTATGTTTTAAATTTTTTTCTATGTTCTAAATTTTTTTCTGCTTATGTTTTAAAAAATTTCCTATATTCTAAATGTTTTCTACTTATGTTCCAAATTATTTCTAATGTTCTAAATTGTTTTTTGCTTATGTTCTAAATTTATTCTTATGTTCTAAATTTTTTTTTTAGCTTATGTTCTAAATTTTTCCATGTGTTCTAAATTATTTTTTCATCTTATGTCATAAATTTTTTCCTATGTTATAAATTATTTTTTCAACATATGTGTTCTAAATTCTTTTTCTTATGTTCTAAATTTTTGTTTGTCTAATGATGAATGTCATTTCCGACACTATTTATATGTATGTTCTCTAGATTTTAGGTTAGTTCCTTTAGCATTTTAGTGTTTTTATTTAGGTTTTTGATATTTTGTGGCTTATTTCTCTTTTGTGTATTTTTATAGGTTATTGAGTGGTTTTAGAAGATAAAAAGACGAACCAAATAAAGGAGTCAATGCGAAGCACAATTGGAAGTTCCTTCGGAGACACTTGAGAAATTGACGAAGAAGAAAAAAGCTTGTTGAGCACGTTTTGTTCGTCTAGGTTAATTGGATCCACAAATTTGGGAAGTCTTGGGGAATAATTTACAAGATCTACAGCATTTGGAAAAGATATATATGAATAGAGAGAAGATCTTATCAATAGGTTAAGATATGGAAAAAGATATATTTTCCTAATCTTATCTAATTACTTTCCTTATCTTTGAAAGATTCCCACTTATTTGTTAGGCTATTTAAAGCCACGAAATTAGGGACACACGAGAGACTAGAGCTGCGAGAGAAGGGAGGATTCACTCCAAAACCCCTCAAGGGATTGGAGTAGTTCGTCGCAGTTCGTGATACATTGCAGCACAGGAACTTGGAGCTTTCTGAGAGGAACTCATATCCGAACCTGAGGAACTTGATGGGTTCTTGTTTTATTTTCTTTTCTTATCTATGTGTTATGAATCCTTAGCTTGTTATGCTCAGTAACTATTAGTTTGAAGCCATGTATTAAGTATTTAAAACGAGTATTGTTGGTTTTAATGACTAATGCTTTGGAGTATTCTTGAATTATTGTTTTGTTCATACGAATGATGATTTCTTATAAGTAGGTGTACAACTATTTGTTTAGGTCTGATTTCTTTTGCTAATTAATACTACCGAGTCCATAATTGCTTCGGAATATTAATGAAGTAGCAAAAAATTATAGAGGAGGACGTTCCACTCTAGTAATTGAAAAGTAATTCTTGATCTAGGTGAAACCGTGCTCCAATAATATCATGGTTTTCTGGGCTTGATGTTTTCCTAGTTCTCAATGCTGTCATCAGGTTAAATTCCTTGCTCTTAGTATAAAGGTTATCTGTTGGTTAGGGTTAGTGAAAGTCGCACGGGATCTACCATTAATAAGGAAAAACAGAGGAACTTGTTCTATAAGTCAAGCTATTCTAAAAGGTTTTATAAATTATTAAGTGCTTTTATAAGATAAATAGATGAACCAAATAAAGGAGTCAATGCGAAGCATAATTGGAAGTTTCTTCAAAGGAACTTGAGAAACTGACAAAGAAGAAAAGAGCTTGTTGGGCATGTTTTGTTCATTTAGGTTCATTGAATCCACGAGTTTGGAAAGTCATGGGGAATAATTTACAAGATCTACAGAATTTGGAAAAGATATATATGAATAAAGAGAAGATCTTATCAATAGGTTAAGATATGGAAAAAGATATATTTTCCTAATCTTATCTAATTACTTTCCTTATCTTTGAAAGATTCTCACTTATTTGTTAGGCTATTTAAAGCCACGAGATTAGGGAGACACGAGAGACTAGAGCTGCGAGAGAAGGGAGGATTCACTCCAAAACCCCTCAAGGGATTGGAGTAGTTCGTCGCAGTTCGTGATACATTGCAGCACAGGAACTTGGAGCTTTCTGAGAGGAACTCATATCCGAACCTGAGGAACTTGATGGGTTCTTGTTTTATTTTCTTTTCTTATCTATGTGTTATGAATCCTTAGCTTGTTATGCTCAGTAACTATTAGTTTGAAGCCATGTATTAAGTATTTAAGACGAGTATTGTTGGTTTTAATGACTAATGCTTTGGAGTATTCTTGAATTATTGTTTTGTTCATACGAATGATGATTTCTTATAAGTAGGTGTACAACTATTTGTTTAGGTCTGATTTCTTTTGCTAATTAATACTACCGAGTCCATAATTGCTTCGGAATATTAATGAAGTAGCAAAAAATTATAGAGGAGGACGTTCCACTCTAGTAATTGAAAAGTAATTCTTGATCTAGGTGAAACCGTGCTCCAATAATATCATGGTTTTATGGGCTTGATGTTTTCCTAGTTCTCAATGCTGTCATCAGGTTAAATTCCTTGCTCTTAGTATAAAGGTTATCTGTTGGTTAGGGTTAGTGAAAGTCGCACGGGATCTACCATTAATAAGGAAAAACAGAGGAACTTGTTCTATAAGTCAAGGTATTCTAAAAGGTTTTATAAATTATTAAGTGCTTTTATAAGATAAATAGATGAACCAAATAAAGGAGTCAATGCGAAGCACAATTGGAAGTTTCTTCAAAGGAACTTGAGAAACTGACAAAGAAGAAAAGAGCTTGTTGGGCATGTTTTGTTCATTTAGATTCATTGAATCCACGAGTTTGGAAAGTCATGGGGAATAATTTACAAGATCTACAGAATTTGGAAAAGATATATATGAATAAAGAGAAGATCTTATCAATAGGTTAAGATATGGAAAAAGATATATTTTCCTAATCTTATCTAATTACTTTCCTTATCTTTGAAAGATTCCCACTTATTTGTTAGGCTATTTAAAGCCACGAAATTAGGGAGACACGAGAGACTAGAGCTGCGAGAGAAGGGAGGATTCACTCCAAAACCCCTCAAGGGATTGGAGTAGTTCGTCGCAGTTCGTGATACATTGCAGCACAGGAACTTGGAGCTTTCTGAGAGGAACTCATATCCGAACCTGAGGAACTTGATGGGTTCTTGTTTTATTTTCTTTTCTTATCTATGTGTTATGAATCCTTAGCTTGTTATGCTCAGTAACTATTAGTTTGAAGCCATGTATTAAGTATTTAAGACGAGTATTGTTGGTTTTAATGACTAATGCTTTGGAGTATTCTTGAATTATTGTTTTGTTCATACGAATGATGATTTCTTATAAGTAGGTGTACAACTATTTGTTTAGGTCTGATTTCTTTTGCTAATTAATACTACCGAGTCCATAATTGCTTCGGAATATTAATGAAGTAGCAAAAAATTATAGAGGAGGACGTTCCACTCTAGTAATTGAAAAGTAATTCTTGATCTAGGTGAAACCGTGCTCCAATAATATCATGGTTTTCTGGGCTTGATGTTTTCCTAGTTCTCAATGCTGTCATCAGGTTAAATTCCTTGCTCTTAGTATAAAGGTTATCTGTTGGTTAGGGTTAGTGAAAGTCGCACGGGATCTACCATTAATAAGGAAAAACAGAGGAACTTGTTCTATAAGTCAAGCTATTCTAAAAGGTTTTATAAATTATTAAGTGCTTTTATAAGATAAATAGATGAACCAAATAAAGGAGTCAATGCGAAGCACAATTGGAAGTTTCTTCAAAGGAACTTGAGAAACTGACAAAGAAGAAAAGAGCTTGTTGGGCATGTTTTGTTCATTTAGATTCATTGAATCCACGAGTTTGGAAAGTCATGGGGAATAATTTACAAGATCTACAGAATTTGGAAAAGATATATATGAATAAAGAGAAGATCTTATCAATAGGTTAAGATATGGAAAAAGATATATTTTCCTAATCTTATCTAATTACTTTCCTTATCTTTGAAAGATTCCCACTTATTTGTTAGGCTATTTAAAGCCTCGAAATTAGGGAGACACAGGAGACTAGAGTCGCGAGATAAGGGAGGATTCACTACAAAACCCCTCAAGGGATTGGAGTAGTTCGTCACACTTCGTTTACATTGCAGCGGAGGAACTCGGAGCTTCCTAAGATATCCGAATCTGAGGAACTTGATGGGTTCTTGTTTTGTTTTCTTTTCTTATCTATGGGTTATGAATCCTTAGCTTGTATGTTCAGTTTGAAGCTATGTATTAAGTATTTGAGACGAGTACTGTTGGTTTTAATGATTAATGCTTTGGAGTATTCTTGAATTATTGTTTTGTTCATATAAATGATGATTTCTTATAACTAGGTGTACAACTATTTGTTTAGGTCTGATTTCTTTTGCTAATTAATAATACTGAGTCCGTAATTGCTTGGGAACATTAATGAAGTAGTAAACAATTGTAGAGGAGGACGTTCCACTCTATTAATTTAAAAGTAATTCTTGATCTAGGTGAAACCGTGTTCGAATAATGTCATGGTTGTCTAAGCTTGATGTTTTCCTAGTTCTCAATGTTGTCATCAGGTTAAATTCTTTGCTCGTAGTATACGGGTTATCTGTTGGTTAGGGTTAGTGAAATTCGCACATGATCTAACCATTAATAAGGGAAAACAAAGGAACTTGTTTCATAAATCAAGCTATTCTAAAGGATTAAGTAATATGTCCGGGATTATACATTTGCATGGTGTTCTCTATATATAGTTGCTGAGTATCTCATGTTCCTTATCTATTCTTGTTCTTGTTAGTTTAAATTCCTAGTTGTTAGTTGCTCTTTATTCTTAAACTTCCCCCAATCATTTATTTTGTTGTTTTGAGTCTTTGTTAAGTGTTTTGGATTTTATTCTTAGTTATTTGCAAGCATATTTTTCGTGGGATCAACACTTACTTCCGCTAATTACAAGTTAGTAGTCTTAGGGTAAATATTATTAATTTGTCTGCGTTTCGACACCGCATCACTTGTGTTCTAAATTTTTGCTATCTTCTAAATTTTTTTTCCTATGTTCTAAATTTTTTCGGCTTATATTCTAAATATTTTCTGCTTATGTTTTTAATTTTTTTCTATGTCTAAATTTTTTTCTATGTTCTTATTTTTTTTTCTATGTTGTAAATATGAATACATCAAAATTACAGAAATGTCATTATTAAATAACCATTTTAGATGGTTAGATCAAAACTAATAAAGGATTAAGATTGATTCTTATATAAGATTGGGTTCTTATATATAGGAGGATTCTTATTTGAGTCTCTCTCTCTCTCTCTCTCTCTCTATATATATATATATATATATATATTCTCACGGAATATTTTAATTAAAATCTAATATCTAATCTATATAAATAAAGAAAGCATTTTTTAAGAGTTTTTAGAGCATCACATAACAAAGTGTATTATTTTGACCAATGAATAAAGTGATTTACCTTTTATTTAAGAATTAATATAGGCCAATCACCACATTAGCAAAATTAACAAAAGAGATTTGCAATATTTAATTCTAACAACGTGTTTTGTGTGCATTTAGCTACACCATGTGGCCGCTTAGAAAATAACAAATTAACTCCTATAACATTGATCGAGTAACCCCTATAACACATGCATACTACCTCTATTTTTTATTAGTTGACATGTATTTCTTTTAAAGCAAATTCTTTTTAGTTGACACGTTTCTATTTTTGGTAAGTTTTGTATTTGCATTTCCATTTGTACCCTTACCCTCACATGGCCACGTTACTCCCTCTACTTTCACACCCTCACTTTCTCTCTCCTGCACTCACATAACAATACCCATTAGTCACTCTCTTTCCTAGCTTAAACCTCCTTTGTAAAGTTTTTCACAGCCA